>NC_138086.1:82175291-82767791 GCF_964212035.1 Myotis nattereri
CAGGAAGTGCAGGGCTCCTGGGCACAGCCTGCAGCTCACACGTGTGGGCGGCTCCCCAGCGTCCCGGCCGGTGGTTTGCAAAAGTGTCTTTAACTTCCTTCCGCCACCTTCTCACCCCCAACCACCCACAGTCCTCCCTTTAAAGCCTGTGCTCCCCCCTGAGGCCCCTCCCTGTCCCCCTGAGGGCCCTCCCTGTCCCCCCTGAGGCCCCTCCCTGTCCCCCTGAGGCCCCTCCCTGTCCCCCTGAGGCCCCTCCCTGTCCCCCTGAGGCCCCTCCCTGTCCCCCCTGAGGCCCCTCCCTGTCCCCCTGAGGCCCCTCCACGTCCTCTGTCTATTTCATCCCAGTGGTAACAGCTGACCTTATACTGACAGTCGCTAAATGTTCTCACAACCTTGGCCTTACTTTACAAAACCCGGTGAGACACAGAATAAACCACGGCCACCGTGTTAGCGCGTGGCCGTGACCGACACCCAGGTGGCCGAGCTGCGCCTCTGCCCTCCTGTCTGCCCTCCTGTGCGGCCCGGTGACGCTCGGCGCGTCTGCCCGTCACCCACAGCGGACGGCGTGCTCCTGCGGGCGGTGACCCGCGCGCCCTCACAGCCGGTCACAGGTGGAGACGCCCCTGGGAGCGCACGCCCGGCCGGGCCCCCTCCAGGGCTCTCCTCCCGGCCGGCGCTGCCCGAGTCTGCCCAGGACCCTGCAAGGGCGGGGGAGGGCGCTCCGTGTGACAACGGCCGCGCCCAGCTCAGGCTGGGGTGTCCGGCTGTGCCGTGAGCCAGGCCGAGCCAGGCCGCGCTCAGACCCTGGGCCCACGGACCCGCCACCCCCAGTGTCCACGCTCAGACCCAGTGTCCACGCTCAGACCCTGGGCCCACGGACCCGCCACCCCCAGCGTCCACGCTCGGATCCTGGGTCCACGGACCCGCCACCCCCAGTGCCCATCGAGTGTCCACAGGCAGGTCCCAGCCAGTGCCCGGCCCCGACACCATCCGGCTGAGCCCCCGGGGGAACGTCTGTCCTATGTGAGCCCCTTGGGGAAAGCCCAGGCGTTAAGGAAGGCCCCCTCCTCCCCCGCACCCCCCCCCCCCCACCCCGTCTGCTTTCTCCCAGGAGACAGCGCTGCTTTCTCCAACCCTTCGCTAGCGACCGGGAGGCTCACACCCACACCGATGATCGTAAGAGACAGCAAACGTGGAACTCTTACCAACGAATTTCTGAGGCAGAGAGCTCTTACGTTTGGCGACGTTACTTGCGAGTCTGTCCAGCACGAGGGCCCGCTCGGCGCCCGCCTTGCACAGGTCCTCGGCCGCCTCGCCGTGGTTCGCCTCCTCTTTAATAACTAGAACCAAAGACACGGGAGGGCGCTCAGGGACGCTGACGGGACCACCCGGTCGCCCAGCGTCCATCTGACACGCGTTAGAGGCCCACAAAGCCAGGCCCTCGCCCGGCCGGGTGGCTCAGTGGCTGAGCGTCGACCTGTGAACCAGGAGGTCAGGGTTTGATTCCCGGTCGGGCACAGGCCCGGGTTGCAGGCTGGATCCCCAGTGGGGGGCGTGCAGGAGGCAGCCGATCCATGATCCGCTCTCATCATTGGCGTTTCTCTCTCTCTCCCTTCCTCTCTGAAATCCATGAGAATATTTTTTTAAAAAGTAGCCAGGCCTTCAGCAGAGATGATTTCTCCTCTTCTCAGTGACTGGCCAGGGACAGAGCTGCCCAGAGTCACCTGCTCAAGGCCCCCCTGCTCTGCACGTCCGCCCCAACACCCAAGGGCTGGGCCTCACCACTGTCCCCGAAAGTGGACGGTGATGACTGTGTCCCTCTGACCCGTCCCCTTAGCGTTTTGAATATTCCCCGACCCCCGGCCAAGCCTGAGGGGGCCTCTGGGAACCCAGGGAAGCCAGAGCCAGCCAGCCCGGGCCCGCCCCACCCCCAGCCCCGTGGATGGACGGACGGATGGAGGGGCAGAGGAGACGCTCAGGACGCCGCGGCAGGCCCTGGCAGTGCGGGGAGAGCAGGCTCCGCTGGGACCCTGAGCCGCAGGAAAACCACGGGCCACGGAGACTGCAAGGGTCAGAGCCAGAGGAGCCGCGGGCGGGGAGCCTGTGGCCTCCGGTTCTCCTCACGCCTGCGTCTCTCTTCCCCGCGGAGGACACAGCTCTGCCTCCTGCAGGGTCTCGTCTGGAAGTGGACCCCTTCCATCTCCCCACGATTTACCCACAGACATGGGGCTGAGGACGCGGGGACCCCCCTCCATGCTCAGTGCCCCCGTCCGGCCTCCGAGCCCATCTGACCCCCGGATGCATGGGAAGCGGATCCTGCACCCCCTCCCCCCGCCGTCTGTCCCTCGAGGAGCCCGTGTTGCAGCTGCAGTTTAACAGGCACCAGACGGCGCTCTGCTTGCAAAGCCGCCAACTCCCCACCGACTTTCCCAGGGTCCTTCCTGCTACACGGCCCCCAGGTGCCAGCCAGATGCCCAAGCCCCTGTGGTGCTGGCCACGCCCGGGTCTGAGGGACCCCCCATCTCTCTGGCCTCCGCGTGGCTCCTCCTCACGCCCGCGCACCGCCTGCTACGGTTGTTTCTCATCATTCTGTCTTCGCTGGGCGCTCTGAGTGCCACGGTGAGAAAATCCCTCTCTGCTTGGTCCACGGCACCGTGTTCGTCCCACTGGACACGAGGAACGTGTCTATTACACGGCCAACCCGATGCCCTAACCCCTCCCTTTGCCGGTCGCACTCCCCCCGATGGGCTTCCGTAGGCTCCATCCCCTCCCTCTCCCTCTCGAGGGCCTGGCCAGGCCAAAGGGGTTTCCCGTCTGCCAGGAGGCTGGGTCCTGAGGGAACCTCAGGGCCGTCTCAGTGAGGGACACGCCAGCCCCAGCTCCCAGCTCCCAGCTCCCGGCCTCTCCGCCCCCCGCTCCCGCGAAGGGCCCCTGAGCCTCCAGCGAACCCTGTGTCCGCACGGACAGGACCCAAGTACGACAGGTGACCAGGGTGCCCTTGACTCAGAGCTGCTGTGGTCACCCACACTCATCTCTACATCCTGTATGTACACCCCCTTCTGTTCGCACCTCATCCCAAGGCCCGGCCCGGCTAAGGGGACAGACAGGGCAGAGCCTGCAGGGGTGCCCACTGGGCGGGTGGGGGCCTGGGAAGGACAGGGGACCGGAGGCAGGGAGGGCACAGCCACGCCCAGCAGCCAGGGGCGCCCGCCCCCCGCCTGCCCCCAGCCCAGCCGCCGTCTCGAGGGACTCGCCCATGTGCCTCCGTGGGTTCCCAGGGCCTTCGCCACGCCTCGGGGACACCCCGGGAGGGGCTCCAGGCTCCCGGAGCGCCAAGCGGTCAAGGCAGGACGCGGTGACTCTGACCGTCGAGCACACGGACGGTCGCCGTCTCAGCCGACTGCCATCGAGGGCAGAACAGCACGGGGTGCCCTGGCCCCGCGTCCAGGTACACGTGGGACCCGGTGGACGCTCCACGCTCACGCCGGCGCCCCCTCTCGGTTCTTCCTGCGCAGTCGGCCCGGCAGGAAGTGTCGCCCCCATATTTTTTTTCTTTTGGCTAACCCTCCCCCGGGGGTGTGTTCCACTGATGTTTAGAAAGAGTGAAGGGAGCGGGGGAGGCCGAGAGAAACACTGGTGTGAGAGAGGCTCATGGGTTGGCTGCCTCCCGCACACGCCCAGACCAGGGCAGGGGATCGAACCTGCAAACAAGGTGCGTGCCCTTGACCGGAACCGAACCTGCGACCCTTCGGGTCTGAGGGCCGGCGCTCTGCCCACTGAGCCACACCGCCCGGGGCTTGGCTGCTTCCATTTCACAGGGGAGAGTCGCCAGAGCTGTGCAGTGCGTGCTGCCGACGGCGGGGCCAAGTCAAGCCGTGCTCTCGCGCCCACGACCGGACAGCCTGGGAGCTTAGTGGACACACCTCATGCAAGCCGTCTCTCCAGCGTGTTCACGTCCTGTCTTGGTGACTCGGCACAAAGAAGCAACCAGAACTCCTGGCTAAAAACCATTGTCCAGCCCTGGCCGGTGTTGCTCAGTGGTCAGAGCGCCGGCCACAGACTGAAGGGTCACAGGCCCGATTCCCGGTCAAGGGCGTGTACCTCGGTTGGAGGTTCAATCCCAGGTCCCGGTTGGGGCGCGACTGGGAGGCAACCCATTGATGTGTTTCTTTCACGTCGATGTTTTTCTCTCTTTCCGCTCCCCCGCCCTCCACTCTTTAAAAATCAATGGAAAAAAATATCCTTACGCCTTGGGTGAGGATTAAAAACAAAAGTTACCAAAAATTAAAAAAAATACATAAAAAATAAACCCCAAAATGTCAACGGTCACTAGTATCTGAGAAACTTCCCCAGATTTCAGGGGGCGGGTTCGAGGTCACGCCCCTCTGGGGGATGAGGCTCCCGGGTCCTGGGGCGGCCGGCGGGCGGGCGGGCGCTTACCTGGGTAGAGGGTGCCGGGAAGGCCCATGGTTTGCAAGTAGTTGTGGCAGCGCTCTTTATGTTCCTCTAAGGAGCTTCGCTGCTTATAGCTCCGGCCACAATATCCACATTTGTGAGGTTTACCAACTGCAGAGACAGAACCGAGTTCGAGACCCCGATTAAACGCCGGCCTCGGGGAGGGGAGCATGCAACACAGCCATCAGCCAGGCGGCAGCAGGCCCTGCCCTCAGAGCTCAGAGCGCCGGGACCGGCCAGACTGCCAACCGTCACCAGGCCAACGCCAAGGGGTTTCCTCGATGCCCCCGGGACCCCTGTGCATCCCGCTCCCCCTGCGCTCGCCCCTGTCCTGACCACGTCTCTCCTGCGGAAGTCGCTGTCCTCCACCCGGAGGGAACGCGCCCCTGCGGGGTGACAGGGGTCGGGTCCCGGGCAGAGGTGGGAGGGAGGCGCGTGCTGGCCAGTCATATAAGATTCTTGCCCTGGCTGGTGTGGCTCAGTGGACAGAGCGTCGGCCTGCAAACTGAAAGGTCCCGGGTTCGATTCCGGTCAAGGGCACAGGCCCAGGTTGTGGGCTCAATCGCCAGTGGGGGGCTTGCAGGAGGCAGCCAATCCATGATGCTCTCTCACCATGGATGTTTCTCTCTCTCCCTCTTCCTTCCTCTCTGAAATAAAAATATATTAAAAAATAAAGATTCTTTTCCTCGGTCGGACTCCTGTCCCGGGGCCAGACCTAAGGCAGCCCGAGGAAACTCCACCCAGCAGACGCGGGGTGACGGAGGCCCCAGGAAACCATGGCGATGAGTATCTTCAATGCTGTGAGCATGTATTTTCCAAACGGCATTGTCTTGTCTCACTTCAAGTTCTATGTTTCTCCCGAAGGCCCCAGGAGGGCGAGGTTTCCAGATCCGTCCCATCCAGCTGGACGCACTACAAAGGGGCCTGTTCTACCTGCGCGTCCAACGGGGTGGCCAACAGCCACCTGCGGCTGCTGAGCACTGGCCGGTGAGCAGTGTCCGGAGGACGAAGCTCTCGCCCTGCTTAGCTGTCACGGATGACGAGGTCAATGCCAATGCCACGCATGGCGGGCGGCGGCTCCAGGCGGTGAGTGGAGATCTTCCCCCCGTTGTGGGGCAGGGCCGTGGGAAGGGGAGTAGGATTCCCCTCGGGCCTGAGCTTCCAGACTTTCCTACTGGACCTTTACCGGCTGAGACAGACAAAGGTCTTCAATGACTTCGATAAAGAACATGCGCTGCGACCCTGGCCGGTGTGGTTCAGTGGCTAGAGCGTCGGCCTGCGGACCGAAGGGTCCCGGGTTCGAGTCTGGTCAAGGGCACGTGCCTCGGTTGCAGGCTCCTCCCCGGCCCAGGCCTTGTCCAGGGCGCGTGCAGGAGGCAACCCATCGGTGTGTTTCTCACATCGATGTTTCTCTCTGTCTCTCTCTTCCTCTCTTTCTAAAATCAAAGGGAAGATATCCTGGGGTGAGGGTTAACCCAAAAGAAGAATGTGCACTTCCATCCTCAGACCGGCGCAGTCTCCTTCCTTCTGCTCACGTTGGATTCACTCACTGGAAAGTCTCACATAAAAATCAAACCATCCGAGTCGGCATGTTGGGCGAAATGGGCCACCGCAGCCTGTACTGTCCGCAGGTGGACGGAAGCGATGGTTCCGGAGACCGAGACGAAACCCGCAGCATTCTGGAACGTTCCAGAGGAGAAAAGGACCGTCACCTGCAGCAGATGCCGGATCCCTAACACCCAGGGAATCACGCTGAGATACAGGACGCTGCCTGAGCTGCGTGCTCCTTTAGGACAAGCAGCCCTTAAAGAGCCCCTCGTGTCCTTTCCTGGAAAATCCGGAACCTCAGCAAATGTCCGGGATACGTCCTGGGGTCTGGGTGCCCATCACTGCGCATGTGATGGGTGTGGACTCTGGGCCCAGGAAGCGCGTCCACGGTGACAGCGGAACTGACGTGCACAGCGAAGCATCGCCCGGTGCGCTCCAGGGAGAAAGTCTCCGGGGAAACACGCAACTTCCCGGGAAGCGGTGACGAAGGAAGGCCCCGCCCCCGCTGTCAGTGCGGGGCAGTCCTGCGGGGGCCTCGCGCCTCGCGCCTCGCACAGCCGCTGGGAAGCCGGGAGGCGATGGAGTCGTTGGCAGGTGGCGGGGTGGTGTTTCCCCAGCACGGGAGGCGGCCGCGTTCCTGAATCCTTTTCCCGAGAGCCGTGCGTCCACGGCATCGGGAGACGTCAGAGGGACCAGCAGCCCGGGCGCAGGATGGCTTTCTCACGACAGGACGGCCCCCTCGCTCATGGTGGCCCCCACAGGCGTAAAGCCCGCCTCTGTCGCCGAGAATTCCTCACTCAGCGGAGAGAGGACGCCGCGGCGCCTCGAAGGAAACAGGCAGGCGTGCAGCCGGGTTCCGCCAAAGCCATGGTCGGCAAACCGCAGCTCGCGAGCCACATGCGGCTCTTCGGCCCCTTCAGTGTGGCTCTTCCACAAAATACCACGTGCAGGCGCACACATACAGTACGATTGAAACTTCGTGGCCCATGCGCAGAAGTCGGTATTTTGTGGAAGAGCCACACTGAAGGGGCCAAAGAGCCGCATGTGGCTCACGAGCCGCGGTTTGCCGACCACGGCCCTAAAACACCGACCCGCACCCCCGAGCGTCACAGCGGGCAGGACAGGGCAGCCCCCCTATGCTCCTGGGACTGGCGAGGATGCAGGAGAGGTTCTGTTGTCAGTCAGCGTCACCCCGGACGCCGTGAGCTGAGGACGAGCCGGGGGGAAGGCGTGCCTCCTCCCCAGCCGGTGCCCGTCCCCTGGCTGACGTCTGCCTGGCCCCTCAGCCACGGGGTCTGCCACGTCCCGTCCCGACCACCTGGCGGACGTGGCCCCCAGCGTCACACCTGAGGCCTGACGGGCCCTGCTGGCCCCTTAGTCCCTGCACGCCTTCCTCTCGTCACCGACACACGGAAACAGGAGAGACGCCCACTGTCGCTCATCACCCTCCCACTGTGGGGAGGCCCCGGTCGCCTGCAGCACCTGCACCCTCCCGGCTGGGGCAGGTGACCTTGACCCCACGGTGACCCTGGCCGACCTGCTCGCTCGCTGGGCGGAGCTGCTCCTCCGCGTTGTGCGGCTCCTCTCCTGGCAGCTTTAAGACCTCACCCCAAGGGTCACATGTTAACAACCACGCGTGTTTTGGGAGCCTCCTCCTTATGGATGACCAGGAAGGAGGCCAGGACGGAGAGGGGACGCCTGGGGCTCCGGGACCCCAGCCCCTCGCTCCCGGGTGAACTCCGAGGCTGCGCTGGCAGGACCGTGACCGGCGTCCACGGCGCGTGCTCACCGGCGCCCGAGCCCCTCGGGGCCACTTGCTGAACTGCGCATCCGGGGGCGCCTCTGAAGGTGAGTCAGGCCTCCCCTCTCAGCCTGCACTCCGGCCTTTTCTGCTGGAGTCTCCCTGAGGCCTCCCACCCAGAGACGGCCCGCCCCGCGTGCTCCCCACCCCCGGACACTGTGTCACCGCATGGGGAGGGGGGCTTTGCTGCCTGGCACCTGTCTCCTCCCCGGGAGAGGGGGTGCTGTGGTGCCTGGCACATGGGGACACATCCATGGACCCAGAAGAGGCCCCTGGACCCGACACTAACTACACGCGCTCCCCTTGGGGAGGGAGAGGGTCTGAGCCCAGGAAACCCTGCCCTGCTCCAGGGGTGGCCCCTCCGATCGGTGCCGCCCGAGAGGTCGTGAGGGAGCTGGTCTGCAGCCTCTCTCGGTCCCAGGGCCCTGCTTGGGGGAGACAGGCTGGTGGGCATGGGCGGCCCCGTGGGCAGGGCCAGGGCCTGTCACCTCCGTCCCAGGCCTCGTGCAGGGCAGGGGCACACCCGCAGGCCCACCTACCTCCTCTGGCCGGTAAGAGTGGGGCCACCGGGTCAGGGGAAACAGCAGACTGCTCAGGGGGCAGAGATCTGATCTGAGGCCGTGCTTCATGGTGGGAGCTGAGGAGGGGCGTCCTGCTCACTGCGCCGCAGCTGGCCCTCCCGCCCCTGGGTGTGCTGGCCACATGTGGGGCGTGTCCTCCTGGCGGAGGGATGACGGCTCCCGGTGCGGGAGTTACACCGGGCCCAGTGGGGACAGCGTGCCCTCAGGGGACAGGTGTCCACCCAGCAGGACAGGCCCTGGTGAGGTCATTATCACCTTTGCAATGATGGCTCCTGAGCTCCTGAGACCCTGTGTGTGGCCTGACAAGCCACACAGACGTGTATTTGGGGCTCTCTGGGCATTAGCGTGACGCCCAATAAGAGTACAGCTAGGACATCCTATAGGCCAGTGGTTCTCAACCTTCTGGCCCTTTAAATACAGTTCCTCATGTTGTGACCCAGCCATAAAATTATTTTTGTTGCTACTTCATCACTGTCATGTTGCTACTGTTATGAATCGTCATGTAAATATCTGATATGCAGGTTGGTCTCAGGCGACCCCTGTGAAAGGGTTGTTCGACCGCCAAAGGGATCGTGGCCCACAGGTTGAAAACCGCTGCCTTAAAAAGACCCACTTACCTGATGGGAAGGGGGCGGGGCCTCTTTGGAAATACTCTCCCGGAGGCGGGACTTCCTGTGCGATTTGCCCACCCACCTCCTCTGGCTCATGGGGAAACCACAGAATGAACGGGACATGGATGCTACCCAGTCATCAGGGCTGCACCCTGGGAGCGGGCCACCCAGTGGGGAGGGCCCGCCTGTGCCAGAGGACCTACCGGAGTGCGTGCGCAGGTGGCCGGTGAGGGCGTCCCTCCGGCGGCAGGCGTAGTTGCAGAGGTGGCACTTGAAGGGCTTCTCCCCGGAGTGCAGCTTGATGTGGCGCAGCAGGTTGCCCTTCTGCGTGAAGGAGGCCCCGCACTGGCTGCACTGGAAGGGCCGCTCTCCTGCAGGGAGACGGGGCGGTGAGCACAGGCCCGGCCCCGGGAGGACCCAAGGGGGATGCCCTGGACAAGAGGGGGACGCGCCCTGGACAAGAGGGGGATGCACCCTGGACGAGAGGGGGATGCGCCCTGGACGAGAGGGGGATGCGCCCTGGACGAGAGGGGGACACACCCTGGACGAGAGGGAGACATGCCCTGGACGAGAGGGGGACACGCCCTGGACGAGAGGGGGACACGCCCTGGATGAGAGGGGGACACGGCCTGAACGAGAGGGGGACACGCCCTGGATGAGAGGGGGACATGCCCTGGATGAGAGGGGGACACGCCCTGGATGAGAGGGGGACACGGCCTGAACGAGAGGGGGACACGCCCTGGACGAGAGGGGGACACGCCCTGGATGAGAGGGGGACACGCCCTGGATGAGAGGGGGACACGCCCTGGATGAGAGGGGGACACGGCCTGAACGAGAGGGGGACACGCCCTGGATGAGAGGGGGACACGCCCTGGATGAGAGGGGGACGCAGCCTGGACAACAGGGGGCCGTGGGCAAGAAAGTTGCTTCCCAGGGGCAGCGACGTCCACCGGCTGCAGGTCTGACAGCACGTCAGGCTCTCAGAGCAACCTGCCAGCCCCTCACGCTTCACTGGTCGGGTCAATTTGATCTGAAAATCTAATTTTTTCCCCTAAATCAGAGCGGCACATCACAATGCAAATTCAGACTCATTTGAATAAAGTGGCTGCAACGTGCTGTGATGAGGAACCGCTCTTCCTGATCAGCAGTTTTGGAATAAACCAATATCCAATTCTGCGTGTTGTGGCATTTGGTGGGGCTTTTTAATGTGGCTTTTTTCAAAAGGGTCTTTAAAATATGCCACTGAAGCAGCAAAATAAAAAGGAAACTCATTAAAAATGCATTTCAGGATCACAAGTTCATTTCAGCGTTACATTCTTATATTTAAATGAAAGGCAGTTCATTATAACACTTATAATAACTTCTTTTCATTTACATCTCCCTGTATTTCCCTTTCAATTTCTTCTCCATTACCTGTCTGTCCCTTCGCAGGCGACCAGGAAGGAGACAGACGGAGAGAGAGTGTGGGGACAGGCAGGAGGAGGAAGAGCCGAGAAAAGGCGGCGTGAAGACCGGGATGGAAACTCCGCTTCGTCCGAAAGCCCGCGCCACCTGGCCCGGCAGCGCCCGGCGAGGCGTCCCCGCCGCCCTAACCGCGAGGCCACGGCGGGGCCTGCCCACAGGGGTGGCAGCCTCACTGTGGCTACGCGAGGATGCTGTGTAGTTGTGACCCGGGTTCTCTCCGGGCGGGGCCGTGGGCGGGTGGCAGAGGACGGGGTCCCAGTCTGCTGTGTGGGCAGCGCACGCCCCTATGTTCTGGGACCAACAGGGGAGCAGCGGGCACCTGGGACAATGCGCCTGAGGCAGTGCGGGCGCTGGACTCGCAGCTGGGACCCGCCACTCAGCGCTCACCTTCATGGCGAGGCCCGTGTCCTGTTCGGGCAACACGGCAGCTCCCCCAAAACAGATGCTCTACGTACGACCACCCAGCCTGGCGCTGAGCTGCCGAGAAACACGCCTGGCGCTGATCTGCCATGAACACACGCCTGGTGCTGATCTGCCACGAAACACGCCGGGTGCTGAGCTGCCACGGAAACACGCCAGGTGCTGAGCGGCCACGAAACACGCCGGGTGCTGAGCTGCCACGGAAACATGCCTGACGCTGAGCTGCCACGAAACACGCCTGGCGCTGAGCTGCCACGAAACACGCCTGGTGCTGAGCTGCCACGGAAACACGACTGGCACTGAGCTGCCATGAAAACACGCCTGGATCTGAGCTGCCACGAAACACACCTGGTGCTGAGCTGACACGAACACAGCCTGGCGCTGAGCTGCCACGAACACACACCTGGTGCTGAGCTGCCACGAACACACACCTGGTGCTCAGCTGCCATGGAAACATGCCAGGCGCTGAGCTGCCACGAAACACGCCTGGTGCTGAGCTGCCACGGAAACATGCCTGGCGCTGAGCTGCCACGAAACACGCCTGGCGCTCAGCTGCCACGAAACACGCCTGGTGCTGAGCTGCCACGGAAACACGCCTGGTGCTGAGCTGCCACGAAACACGCCTGGCACTGAGCTGCCACGAACACACGCCTGGCGCTGAGCTGCCACGGAAACACGCCTGGTGCTGAGCTGCCACGAAACACGCCTGGCGCTGAGCTGCCATGAACACACACCTCCTGGGAACAGATTTTTCTTAGGAAAACGAACCCGTTACGATGTGTATTTCACAGTCTTCCCAACAGACTCACATGGCGTGTGCACCGTCATTTATCCAAAGTGGCCCAGCCGCGGCCTCCGTCCTGGTGAAATCGGCACCAGTGTCCCCCACCCCGGGCCGTGGGGCACCCGGCGTCACAGCACCACCCTTTCTGTGGCGAGGCGGTGCTGCTGTGGCCGCCGGAGCTGATGTGCAGTGACACCCACTATAGCCGGGGGGGGGGGAAGAAGGCGGGGGGGGGGGGGCTGACACTAACCAGGACTCGCGAGGCGCGCCCAAACCTGTCTGGACGGGACGCGGAGCGGAGAGGGTTAGCGCCAGCAGGCGGGAGCCAGGGCGAACGAACTAGAACTGACCCTCGAGTCACAAGCCCATGAGCGGGGGGCCAGGCACCCCGAGGAGTGCCCCACAGAGGGAGCACGTCACTGTCTGTCAGGAACACCCGGCCCTGCTCCCACACACGCGTGTGCATGTGCCTGTGTGACCCCAAGGAGAGAAAGGTCCCCGCGTGCGGGGGCACCCAGCCCTGGCTCTGCCCGGGGACCCTCAGACTGGGGGTTCTGGAAGGACAGTCAGTCGGGAGGTCTCATGCCGTGGAAATGCTGGTGACGGGGATGGGGACACTCCGGTGACACGTGCTTGGACGACCCACAGCTAGAGCCCCTCCCCGTGGACGAGGCACTGAGGGTTGTGGGGGGCAAGCCCAGGTGGGGCCCTGCAGGGAGCTGGTGTCTCAGTGGAGACACACAGGACAGACCCTTGGCCTGGTGGGCGTGGCTCAGTGGTGAGCGTCGGCCTATGAACCAGGTCAGGGTTCGATTCCTGGTCAGGGCACACAGCTGGGTGTGGGCTCGGTCCCCAGTGGGGGGCGTGCAGGAGGCAGCCAATCAGTGATTCTCTCTCATCATTGATGTTTCTCTCTCTCCCTCCCTCCTGCTTCCTCTCTGGATTCCATAGAAATATTTAAAGAGAAGGAAGGACAGACCCTGGGAGCCGTGTCCCCTCCGCAGAGCAGGGCAGGAGGGAAGCCGGCGGCCGTACCCAAGAGGGAGGCCGTGATGCGCCTGCGGCTCTTTGTGCCCTGCGCTGCGGCCCCCCGCGGCCAGCTCTCCCGGACGCCCATTCTTCCTGCCGCGCTGGCACGCGTGCGACGGGCCCGGGACTCGCAGAGCGCGCTCCGTGAGGTGGCCACACAGCAGGGTGAGGCTCAGGCCCTCTTCCTCCGGGGGCAGCGGGGAGGGGCGGCCCGCAGTCCGATGGACGCAGAGCTGGACCCGTACCCTGAGTGGCGAGGCCGCAGCGCCCCCTGCGGGCGGCCGGGCTGTGGGCTGAGGGAGGCCAGCTCCCCAAGGCCGCTTTCAGCCTCCTGCACTCACGCGGAGTGCTAAGCCCCGGGACTCGGTAGGAAGGCCGTGCCCTTCCGGCCACTGAATCGGGTGAAGACGTGGCACCTGCCTCACACGCTCCCTGCGGGTAAATCAGAGGGAGGAGAACTGAAAAGCCCACCTGCCCCAGGCGCTGCGGGGGGCCGGCAGCCGCGCCCGGCACCACACAGCCCCGTGGGCCCTGGGGCCTGGCCCCTCCCGGGTGGGAACAGAGGGTCCCCCTCTCCCCGCCGCCCAGTAACCTGGGCACATTTTTTATCTTTTCCATTAGAAACCCCAGCATTCAGGGCACGGTGCCGGGCGGTTTTCCTGCCCTGCGGCCTCTCCCCACCCCGCCGCCGCGTCGCACCTGGACCGGGAGGTGCTGGCCGGGCCGCGCCCTCACACCTGCGTTACACGTCGAGCCTGAGCCCGGGCCCGCGTGGCTGTTTGTGGGCCGGTTCGATGCCCGGTCGGGCATGTGCTGGGCGGTGGGCTCAGCCCCCGGTGGGGGGCGTGCAGGAGGCAGCGGTTTGGGGAACATCGGTGTTTCTCTCCCCCGCTCCCTTCCTCGCTCTCTAAAAATCAACAAAAAATCAGGGGAGGAGGGAGAAGCCTCTGAAATTCGTCACAGGGTCTCTGCCCACCTTTCTTTGGAAAAAAAAAAAGAGAGAGAAACGGAGCTGCACCACCAGGCAGTGAGGTGTGGGGCTCCATAAGCCGCTCAGACGGCACCAAGACGCCGTGGGAGAGCCCCCGAGAGCAGGCACCAGGGCAGCCGCCTGTGCGTGGGCTGCGGGGGTGGGGGGGACGGGGCGGGTCCTGGCTTCTCGGGCTGTGCGCTCACTAGGTTCACCTAGGCCCCCAAGGAAGGGCCCTCAGAAGTGCCTGTTCGGCTGTGCCCCTGCCCCCCGCAGACGCTCGGCCCGGCCAGCACCCAGGCCTCCTCTGGGCCCGGCGGGCTTGGCCTTGTCATAGGCGCTGAGCGAGCGCCCGGCTCTCAAAGGTTGAGACTCAGGGGCCTCGGAGGGGGGCCGGTGGAGAGCGTGCGGGCCTTTTCTGCATGTTCCACTCAGATCCCCGTGCGCGGACGCCTCTGTGCAGGCCTGTGGGGTCACCCCACGCGGCCAAGTCCCTCCCTGTCCCCCCCGTAACCCCTGCACATCTGCCTGTGAGCGCACGTGGAGACCGTCCCTGGTTCTGAGCGAGGGCCTGGCCGTGGGAGAAGCGGGCAGCTGTCAGCCCGGGCGGCGCCCCGCCACTGTGCAGGCCTCTCCAGGGAATGCGATTCCCTGCACCGGGCAGGAGCCATATCCGGGCCGTGGAGGGTGCCAGGACTGACTGCGCATCCATTCATTTAGGAGGCTGAGCGCAGGAGTCAGGCCCTACACGAACCCGTGGGGAAGTCACTCAGCTGGGAGGGCGACTCCTGCATTGAGGGGGGGGGGGTCCATCACAGTAACCACTGTCCCCTCCCACACCTCACTACATGGGGCAGAGGAGAGGGGCCTGGCAGCCGTCCAGCGGGCTTCACCCACACCCGGCCTCACCGGGGACTCCAGGAGTCAGGGACCCATAGGGAAAAACAAAGTTTGCTCACTTTTAAAATATGCATTTTTACAGAAAATGAATGCTTCTTGAAAATAAACATCTCCCCCAGATGCACGACCGATGCAAGACATCATTCTAGAAACGGCCCCAACTCAACCATGAAAGTCACAACACTGCCAAGACCTGCCCTTCCCGGACGGCTCCCTGGCCCAGTGCCCACGGGTTCTGGCTCCTCTTTGGTGTCCCCGCCCCAGGGAACCCGCACGAGGCGGCCTCACGCCCGGGACTCCTTGGGGCACCCGCCCTGTCCCTACAGCACGTCTCCCCTCGTGGCCTGTCCCCCTCACCCCCCACCCCCCTGGGCGTGGGGCTGACACCTGCTCCGTGACCACCTGCTGGGCCAGCCCGGGGCTGTGCGGACTCAGACGCTCTGCGGCCATGGGGCTGGCACATGGACCGTTTTGCCCACATTTATGGTGGAGAGCAGCGTTTCTGTTCAAGAGACGGGGAGGCGTGGCACAGGCAAAAGCACCCCATTAGTGGGGACTGGACAGCGGAGGGGAGAAGCAGGTGATGGGGGCCCCCAGACGGAGTGCTGGGCACAGGGAGGGGCACAGGGGACTCTCCCGCCCCCGCCCCGGGGTGAGCGGACGCGGGCTGCCCGTCCTCCGTGGGGGCACGGCACCTCCCTCCCCTGTCGGGCTCCCAGGCCCCAGCAGACGGGGTGGGGTCAGGCCTGCTCCTGACTCTGAGGTTGGAGAGGCTGCCCTGAGCGGGAGGGCAGGGGACTGCGCTTTGGGAGCCGTCGCTCCCTCGGGTTCCTGCACACCCAGCCCTGACGCTGGGACGTAACACGTGTGTGCTCGGCCGGTTTCTCAGCGGACGGTCTAGGCGGAGGTTTTGGGGTTCTCATCCCTGTTTGTGAGGTCCCGTCTCGCTGTCTAAGGGCGACTCCCTGGCATGTGAACCTCACGACACCCACCGCCCCACTTAGGGGGCTCGACCGGACACGCCGCCGCCCGCACTGGCCCGAGGCTGCCAGCCTCCAGTTTCGGGTTCTGGTCTCTGGGGTCGGCCTGGCGGTGAGGGAGTCCCTTTGCCTGCAGCCCCGAGGGGAGGGGGGAGGGGGAGGGGGGGAGGGGAGACGCGTCCCCACTGGGAGCCTCCAGGCTGTGCCCGCCTTTCCACATGCTCTGGGCCCCCCGGCCCTGGAGGACGCGCCAGGCCTTACCCGTGTGGCTTCTCTTGTGCACCATGAGCACATTGGGGCCGATGCAAACGATCCCACAGACATCACACTTCAGTTTGCCGTTAGGAAGTCGGATGCCTCCAGCGCCGGACAGCGCTCTGCCGCCCGGGCCGCCGTGGGAGCCATTCACGTCCTCGCCCGCCGCGGCGCCAAGCACGCGCAAGTCCTGGGCACACGCCTCCCCATTCATGTCACAGGCACGCCCACGCTCTTCATCACTCTGAGCCTCTACCTTCACATGACCGGCTGAAAGACACAACACAGGCACTGTCACCGCAGGCGGCGGCGGGGCCGGCGCCCCACTCGGGGTGGCGGGAACCACGGCCTCCCGCCTGCCCCTCCACAGGTCCCCGTGGCCGTCCGCGGGGGAGAGATGGCACCTTGAGGTTATTTTACTCAGGGAAGGCGGGCCCTCACTCTAAGCCGGGCAGGGTCCCCGGGTCGCGGGGACAGCGTGGAGCCTCTGGGGGAGCCTGCGCCCTCTCCGCCGGGGCCCACCCAGAAGGTGGGGGTGACCGCCATCCAGCGTCAGGGCCGGGGCCGGGGCGTCGTGTGGCCAAGCCCCTCCTTCCCGCCATCCCGCAGCTCTCTGGAGAGAAGACTGACAGACAAGTAAGCGGATGGAACACGGACCCAGCTAACGGGCCACGTGGACTCGGAGACCCAGGAGTGAGGGTGTCTCCTCCCTTTAGGCCCCTGGGCAGGCGGCTGCTCTGAATGGCTTCTACACGATTCCAGAGCTCAGAAGGGCCTGCCCCCGCCTCCCCCCCTCCGCCCTAGCAGCTGCCAGACGAGGGGCCGAGTCCCAGCAGCTCAGGGAGCAAGGACAGCAGACAGGCGGGGAGCCGTGTGCGGGGGCCCCAGTGGGTGCTGCTGCCTCGGCCTCCCGGCCTCCCTGGCCGCAGTGCTGCCGGCTACCTTTCCCGGTGGAAGGGAATCCATCTCCACGGCCCACGGTCCATGGCGTCTGCACCGAGAACAGGGCGTAAAGCTCAGGCCTCCGATCGCCAACACCTGGGTGCCGCCTAATCACCACCTGGCGGGCTCTACCGTGAGGCCGGGGCTCGGAGCACAGGGGCGGCGGCGCGGCCAGTTCTACGTCCCAGGCGACGTGGAGGCCCGGTGTGTGTGTGGGGGGGTGGGGCGCAGGGCTCCTGGGGCTGGGAGGCCGGGAACCGGGCCTGGGGGGTGGGGGGGTGGTCCCCTCCCTCGTTCCTCCACTTGGCTCTGTCTCTTGCTTTTACCAGGTAGAGGCCTCCCTTCAGAACTGATTTGCTTTCCCCAAAGGCCCCGCCAGCAGGTGGCGGGCAGCACCTGCCAGAAACGCCCGCTTGCTCTGGCCACTCAGATGGACAGGCATCGCTGCGGCCGTGGCCGCTCCTGGCTTGTGTCGTTGGGGACAGTGTGAGGGGCAGGGGCAGGGGCAGGGGCAGGGGCAGGGGGCAGGGGGCAGGGGGCTCCAAGTTCCTTTTTTTTTTTTTTTTTTGGCGATTGAGAGCACATTCATTACAGCTGCGAACCGTGAGACAAGGAAAGGCTAGGATAGCAGAGGCCACAGGCAGCGTAGGCAGGGCCCTGCTTTGGTCCCAGAAATGTGACAGGAATAAGTGAGCCACGCTGGGCTGCGGGGACTCGCTGAGCAGTAAAATCACAGCCACAGAAGTGGCCCCGGGGGCTGCTGTGGCTCCTGGGAAAGCCTCTCGGCTGGAAGCAGCCGGAGAGAGACTCGGCGGGGCTTTGGCTCAGGAATGTTACAGCAAAGGAGCCGCGACAGGGCAGCTGGCCGTGCACTGAGCGGTCAGGGCAAAGGGGACCCTGGAAACAGGGTCAGAGGGGAGCCCAGGGCAAGTCGCTGCTCGCTGCTCCCCTGCTTGTAAGACTCCTGGGGGCCCCAAGAGAGGAAAGTGATGGTGTGGTATCCCGTGGCCAAGCAGCGTCCAGGGCGGAGCCACGGGCCACCCGGCGTGGACCCTCAGATGACCTGGGCCCTGGTGCTGGGGCCGCGGAGCCGCCTCAGGGTCTGCCAGTGGCTGGCACGGGGGAGTCCCTCCATTTATTTTTATTTATTTATTTTTAAAATATATTTTTATTGCTTTCAGAGAGGAAGAGAGGAGAGATGGAAACATCAGTGATGAGGAAGAATCATTGATCAGCTGCCTCCTGCACGCCCTCTATGGGGGATCAAACCCACAACTTGGGCCTGTGCCCGTGACCAGAATCGAACCCAGGACCCTTCCGTCCGCAGGCTGAAGCTCTATCCATTGAGCCACACCAGCCAGGGCGGGAGTCCCCCATTTAGAAAAAATAAAAAAGAAGGTAAAGATGCTCTCCTGAGAGGGAAGACATGGTGCTGGCCGTGCCCCATTGAGAGCTTTCCCACACTCGCGTGTCTGGCCCCGGGGGCACACGCTCCGATGGGCGCGGAGCAGGGACCCTCAGGCGGGAGGGGCGAGGACAGCATGAGGGGAAGCCAGCACGACGTCACCCTCACCCCAGAGGTTCAAGCAGGAGACCAGTGGTTCGCGAGGGAGGGACCTTCCCTTGACTACGCCCGGGGACACGTGGTCTGAGCTGTAACAGAACCAGACCAACAGCAGGCTTCACAGGAGCCCGTCATCCACCATCTGAGACCATGGGGGGTGGGGGAGGCTCCAGAGCCGAAGAGGCCCAGCCCACGGAACGGGCCCAGGACCCCCGTCTGGGCTCCTGGGAAACGCAGACAGAACCGGTCTCTGTGGCGAAGGAGAAGGAACCATGAGTGTGGGAACAGGACGGAGGCTCCACGTAAGCCAACGCCACACACGCTTCTGTCAGAAAGCGATTCTGAAGTCGGCCCCACGGGAGGCGTTCAGGCCCCGGGATTGCCACGCGCACTGTTTTCCATGAAAAACGAAGGAAGACAGAGCACTCCTGCCTCATGGCGGCTGGCCAGCAAAAATCTCGCGGAGGGGACACTGGGACGCAGCTGACAGGAGGGCAAGCAATGAAAGTGTGCGAGGAGGCGACAGGCAGGCGTGTGTGAGCGGTTGCAGAAATAGCGGCACGTGCTGTGACAGAAAACTCTGATGCTAACGCAGGACCCCCCGGACCCTGCCGACGGGGGCACCCCTGTGCCGGAGGGTGATGAAAAGTGTTGAGCATTTTAAAGGTGAACAAAACCATTCATTACAACGTACACCATTTTAAGTGTAGGTTGTTTTCTTTCCATTGTACGGAAGTGTGATCAGGAATAGTTTAAGCCTTACTTCATGTTTCAGGCCTTTTAGTGGGATGAAGTAGGGGAGAGAGAAAAGAGGAAGTGTATGAAACACACTTCCTCTGGCAATGAGGAACGCACACTGGTGCTGAGCTGGTCCAGGGGCTTACACAGGTGATGTCTTTAATTTTTAAGAAGAAAAAGGGAAAAGAGGTACTGAGGTGTGAGGACCCTTCTCCACCATGACCACTAGGTGGTGGTGTTGGCCCAGAACAGTTTGGTTGCTGTTGGGTGGGGTGAAGTACAGCCAGGGGGCCAGGGGGCCAGTTACGGTTTGGGCACATGGGGGAGGGGGAGAAAGAGAGAGAAACACGAGGACCTGTGGGCCCATTTGTGTGAATACATGGACAGGCAGCGCATCCACACACACACCACCTGTCGCCCTGAAGCTCCAGGGCTGACATGGAGACGTTTCTCACACGGACGTCTTCACCCAAGGACCTGCCTGGACGCTCCTCCTGCTCGAGCCTGCTCACCCCGAGTCAGCGACGTGCCGAGGTTGTGTTATCTCACCTGGAGGTGCCTGGACCTCCTAACGTCGCAGGCGTGTGACCGTTCACCTCTACACTCACATGAGCTCCCTGTCCCCGCACTGACAGTCTCACACAGTCACAGAAGCACACGTGCACAGGCACACACGTATGTAAACATCTTATACACAAGTGTGTCCATCCCACAGAAGTAAACATCAGGCTGGCGTCTGAAAGCTGGGCCAAAGGAGCATTCATAAGAGAAATGCTCTGGACCCTGGTGAGCTGGAAGGGCAGCCAGTCGGGGCTGTGAGGGAAGGTCTGATATGATCACCCTTTAGGAACCTAACGGTTTCTGACAACAGGATGCTGGGACCTTGCTGCCCCTGTTCCCGACAGCGGCCACGTCAGAACCTTCCCCCCGCCCCGCCTCCCCCTGCTCCCCCGCGCCGGGGCAGTCCTAGTGGGCACCGTTTCCCAGCCGCAGCATCAGAGGACGGACCGTTCCAGGCTCTGACGTCGCCAGTCCGAAGGGGCCACCAGCTTGAATCGCTTTGAACAAGCAGCTCCCCGTGCATCTGAAAAGCACTCTCCATCCCTTCCCACCCCCTCAGGACGCTGCGAAACACGGGTGTCATCGCTCATCCCTCGATGCCTAAAACCGAAAGATGGAAGGGCATCTGCCTGGGCTGACAGCTCAGATCAGGAGCGGCCGCGGCGCCAGGGCTGGTGCTGCTCCGCCCGCGGCCCCGGCCCCGGCTCCTCTCGGTTCTGAAATGAACACTCTGAGCAACGGACGGACAGCCGTGCCTGCTCCCGTCCTGCAGGCGTGGACGGCTGCCCTCGACCGCAGGCCGGGCCGCTGGACGGTGACAGCCGGCCATTTCCTCATGGCCTCGGCAGAGAGGAGATGACCCACGTTAGCAACAGCGCTGCGAGCGGTGTGTGTGTGAGTGTGTGTGAGTGTGTGTGTGTGAGTGTGTGTGGGTGGGCGGGGGGGGGGGGGCGGCGATTCCGTCCATGCCACTGTTCCGTGTGCCACTGCTCACACTCCATATCGCTACACAGGGACGCTCCATGGCACCTTTCACATCTAAAACGTCACGTGTGGCCAGGCCGGTGTGGCTCAGTGGTTGAGCATCGACCTAGGAACCAGAAGGTCCCGGTTTGATTCCTGCTCAGGGCACAGGCCCGGGTTGTGGGCTCCATCCCCAGTGTGGGGCGTGCAGGAGGCAACCGACCCAGGATTCTCTCTCATCATGGATGCTTCTCTCTCTCTCCCTCTCTCTTCCTCTCTGAAATCAGTAAAAATACATTTAAAAATAAGTAAACAACACGTCATGTGTGCACTTTGCTGTGGAGGTGACGTTGTGGACGGGAGCTGTTTGCTGAACAGAACGGTCAACGTTGCATGGATCTCACATTGACAACATGCAAAAGGCGATGAGGAGCACACGCACAGGACCCACACGATGGGAACGGAGCATGAAACGAACACATATGTCCATGTTTACTTAGAAGCAAAGCATATACTTACGAGAGAAAGAATTGGGGATTATTGCATGGAAATCCCTAAAGCCGTCAGCCCCATAAGAAACTGCAACAAGAAAGCAGAGAGAGGGCAGGTGAGAGCGTGCAGAGCCGCGGCGAGGCGTGCGGGAAGCCGCGCTTTTTAAAGAACGCGTTCTTGCCCGGCACCATGTCCGCTCCACATGTGCTGCCTGTCCTCAGACCCACAGTGGCTTCCGCTGCCCGGCTCAGTCCTGTCCCAGCAAACACTCGCCCCTCCCCCCTGCTCCCTCCCCGCTCCCCAGCCACAGCTCTCACAGAGGCCTGGGGGGCCGGGGCGGCTGGAGGGCCCACCACTTCCCTCGTCATCGCGATGCTGCCCGGGGCCTTTCCATCTCGGCCTCCTGCCCCTCGCTGCGCCGCGTCCTGCAGGCACGGCCATCTCAGATGAAGGGGTCTGAACTATGACCTTTTAAATCGGGGACATTGCAGGACGTGATGCGACATAAAACTGATGATAACTGCACGGTCCCCGAACGCTGCCGACCGGGTGTCACTGACTGAGGTGAGAGGCAGGTTTCAGCGCATCCCTCAGCCCCAGGCCCGGCTCGCGTGGCGTTGGGCACAGAAGGGGAAGTTCAAGTCGCTGCCGACCGGGCCAGCGGAGGGGCTCTGGGTGCGAGGAGGCGAGGCCTCAGAGGCGTCCCACCGGGAGGGACTGCAGGGGGCGGTCAGCCCTGAAGCGCACAGCTTCGTCCCCGTGCTGCCGTGTCCCCGTGACCGAGCCACACACGCCGGATCCCAGCACCGTCGCTGGACGTCGCCCGCTCACCACGCCGAGAGCCTCCGTTCCTCGCCTGGTGCAGTTACAACTGCCTTCGACGTTTGCGTCCTTAGTGTGTGATTCCCAAGGAACCGCAACACGACTAAAACCAACCCTGGCTGTGGCTGCGGAGCCACCTGTGCTCCGGGAACGCGGGCCTGTGGTCTGGCTGCTGCTCGCGCGCCCGCGGCTCACGCACCCGCCCCAAACGAGAGTGTTAGTCCCCACGGAGGGACGGTCGCTGCCACACAGGAACCCGTGACGGCGTGTCTGTCCCATCCTGTCCTGTCCACTGTCTCCCCGCCAGCCCGCACCTGGGAGGCGGCCGTTGGAGCCTGGCAATGCCGGGTGCGCCCAAGCCCTTTTCAGGCGCTGTCCCTGCCTCACCAGGTCCCGGGGCAGGACGGGCACCGTGTCCCAGGGAGGAGCCTGGGCCGCAAAGTGGGTTTGCAGTGTGTGCTCTTGGTGGTTGGCGTGCAAATGTGCAAATCAGAGAGGGTATCGGATCAGCACCTTAGGGTCAGCATTCGAAACACGCACTGTCCCATGACGGAGGGCCTT
Source organism: Myotis nattereri (assembly GCF_964212035.1). NCBI lineage: Eukaryota > Metazoa > Chordata > Mammalia > Chiroptera > Vespertilionidae > Myotis > Myotis nattereri. The sequence goes on from NC_138086.1 coordinate 82,197,733, forward strand.
GGGAAGCTACGTCAGTACGGCAGCAGCACACGTGTGCATACACACACACTCACACACACACACACATACTCACATACACACTCACATACACTTACACACTCACACACACACACTCACACTCATACACACTCACACAACACACACATACACTCATACACTTGCACACACACATACACACACACTCATACACGCTCACACACGCTCACACACATACAACACACACACACTCACACACACACACACACACACACACACTCACACACACGAAAATTAGGACGCATTAACCAGCAGAGTCCCCCACACAACAGCCCTCAGAGCAAACCCCTCCCCTCGTCCTCAAAGCTGACACCGGGGAGCAGGGAAGCGATGGCTCGGCCTCGGCCAGTTGCACCCGAACCTCGGGCCATGGTCTCCTAGGAGGTGCGAGCAAGGGACTCAGCGTCTCGCTCTCCAAGTCCCAGGAACCATGTTCCTCACCAGGAGTCCCGTGTGTTCGCCTCGTCCCTCACCTGTCACTACACGTCCCTCACCTGTCACTACACGTCCCTATGAAAGAGACTACCGATGCCTGGGGCCCCGGGGCCTGTTCTGACGGCCCAGCTGAGGAACCTTCTAGAAGGAAGACCCCCCCCCCCCCCGCACCGTCATCTGCACTGAGCTGCATGTGATCGCCCGCCGTGGCCACCTCCGGGAGGCGCGAAAACATCCTGCAAGTCCGAGAGCCACCCTGGCACTTTCCTGGCAGCGCACACGGTCCGATCTGTGTTTAGGAGAATTTAGAAATGTGCTGGCCTTCGACTTTTATGCATTTTCTTTAAATCACATTAGCTTCCCGGGCACGGCCAGTCCATGTCTCATTAACTTGTGTGAGCGTGGTTGGCAGTGACCTTAGCAATGCGTTCCACTGTCGCCTGCTGCCCCCCTAGAGCAGGGCCCCCAAGCAAGGAGGGCACCAGGGTCCACGGGCCGGACGCCCAGGCCAGGCGCCCACTAAGAACCACTTAAGCCCTGAGCAGTGGCGGGGAGGGCAGGGGGAGGCAGGGGGAGGCAGGGGGAGGCACGGGGAGGCAGGGGGAGGCAGGGGGAGGCAGGGGGAGGCAGGGGGAGGCAGGATCTCAGTGGCAGCGGGAGGGTCTTTCGTGTTTCTATCCAAATCCGGCTCCAGCGAGGGAGCTGTGTGCGGGTCACAGATGCGAGAGTTCCCCTGACCAGGCCGGGCGCACAGGAGTGGGTGTGCAGGTGGTGCAGGTGCTGCTGGGGCTGCTGGTGGGGTTGTGTGGCTCTGCGTCTGCGTGGCCACAGCTGTGAGGGGCCACCCGCCCTGGGCAGTCCCCTCGAGGGCAGGAGGGCGGGGCTGTGTCCACTCACAACACGGAGGAGGGGAAGAAGGCGGAGAGGGACTGGGCCCACAGCTGCCCTCGTCCGGGTGTGGGCCGCGTGCCCCCTGCTCCCCAGCAGGGCGAGTGGCAGTGGGCGTGCCCGGCCGGTGGCTGGTGCGACTGAGGCTCAGGTGTGGCTTCCGGGGCCCGTCTGATGGCAGCCCCGGCTGAGCGCCCGTGGAGGTGGAAAGGGGGTTGGTACAGGAAGCCTCGGAGACGAGAGGAAACCTCTGCCTGAGCCCGCCCACCGCCCGCTGTCCAAGTGTGGGGGCTGCTGGCTGTCCCAGGGGCGGCCCCCCTGACTGATGTGGGGCAGCCAGGCAGAGGGGGGTGAGGACCCGAGACCCACCGCCTCCGTCCTCTCCCGGCCTGCCCCACGCCTGCCTGTGCCTCCTGTGCCTCCTGTGCCTCCTGTCCCCGTGGCTGGCGCCGCCTCAAGCCCCAGAGATTCCAGGAGCCCAGGCCGGGCCTCGGGGAGGCCAGAGATAAAGTATCGCCCCCTGGACACACGGAGGGTGGGTCCGCTGCCCTCCCTCCCCTCCCTGCAGAATTCCAGCAACCGGTGACTCAGCAAAGGAGAAACCGCTCATGTCACACTGTCCCGGCCCCCAGCTCCCTGTCCCTGGTCCACGGGCCCCCGGCTCACTGTCCCAGGTCCCCCCAGGTCCCAGCCCCCCCAGATCCTCCAGCCCCATGTTCCCCCCCAGGTCTCCCCCCCGGCCCCAGGTCCCCCCCTTCCCAGCCCCAGGTCTCCCCCCAGGTCCCTCCACCAGGTCCCCCCCTCCCCAGCCCCCCCTAGGTCCCCCCGCAGGTCCCAGCCCCCCCAGGTCCCCCCTCCCCAGGTCCCCAGCCCCAGGGCGGGCTCCCTTCCGGCACAGGTTAGGACGAACACACAACTTCCCCTGGTGCCTGTTTCCCAGGAGACACGCTGCTCCCCAGGAAACTGCTGATCACCCCTGATGCCCGCCCTGTGCCCTGCGGGGGCCCCGTTCCAGGCTTGTCTCTTCCCGGGTGCTCTTGGCGGGCCCCAGGCTCAGGGTTGCTCGGGGTGGGGCTGTGGCCTGAGGACTGTCCTACGGGTCCTCCCGGTGGCCGGACGGTGCCCTGACCTCTCCTTCTATCTTCCACCCTTTGCCACTGCCCCACCCCACGACACGGACCCTGGAGGGGTTCCACTTCAGTGCCCATGAGGGAGTTTCTGGTGGGGGGGCAGGGGGAGGGGACTCGGGCCAGCTCCTGGCTGCAGGGAGGGAGCCCCTCTCCCCCGAGACCCCGCCCTCCCCCCCGCCAGTGAACTCCACCCCAAGCTTCCTGGGACACCCCCCTCTGACTCTGCACCCTGTGTCCCACCCCGCAGGCCCTGGGACACTGTGGTATGGCCCCGAGGAGCCCGAGCAGCCCCTAAACCACGATGCACGGCATTTCCTCCTGAGATAGACCTTGGGTGATCCGACCACGTTCTGGGAGCACCTGGTGCCTGCTCTCCGTGCTGCTGAGCACAGTCCCACCCCCGTGGCCGCAGGCCTGACCAACACCCGCTCTTTACCTTTAACATCCTCCCCGGACCAGGAAAAGCTCAAAGCTGTGGGCACTTTTTCCCTTTGGTTTTGGCAAGTTGGTTTCTCATCTCTGAACCTTGCTCTTTTCTGTGTGTGAGTGTATCTGTGTGTCTCGGTGTCTGTGCTTCTGTCTGAGTGAGTGAGTGTGTCTGTGTGAGTGTCTATGTGTATTATGTGTGTATCTGTGTGTCTCTGTGTCTGTGTGTCTATGTGTGTTTGAGTGTGTGTGTCTGAGTATCTATGTATATGATGTGTGTATGTGTGTGTGTCTGTATGTGAGTGTGTCTTTGTGTGTCTGTGTCTGTGTGAGTATCTATGTGTTTGTGTGTGTCTCTGGGTGAGTGTGTGTCTGCGTGTCTGTGTGTATGAGTGTGTCTTTGTGTGTATGTGCCTGTCTATGTGTTTGTGTGTGAGTGTGTGTGTCTATGTGTATTATGTGTGTATGTGTGTGTGTCTGTGTATGTGTGTGTGTGTCTTTGTGTGTATGTACCTGAGTGTCTATGTGCTTGTGTGTGAGTGTGTGTGTGTGTGTGTGTGTGTAAAAAAAGTATGTGGCAGCCAAGACCCCACCTCGGACACCCTGTGACCTGCCGTCTGGTCCTCAGCCTGCCTCTCCCCCTCCCTGCCTGGGTGTAACCCAGAGCCCCTCCCCCGAGTCCCCTGCTTTCTGCCCTTGGCCTCGGGTGAGAGGCTGTGGGGGGAGGGGCTGTGCCCCCAGAACTGCCAAGGCCCACCCTGTCACCCTCCGGGGCAGCCGTGGCCGGAGGGGGCCCTGCACGCCCCCAGCACCCCTCGGGCGGCTCAGAGGAGAGGGAAGCATAGCCCTGCCCCCCGTGGCCGCCAGGCAGGGACTGGCTGGGCGGGGACCACGGACCCTCCCAGGGAGGCGCCTGACAACAGGACACTCCAGGTGGGTGCGGGCGGGGCGAGTCCCGGATCCTTTTGCCATTGAGTTTTTAAATTAAATTTACTCATCGGTTAGTAAGAGTATACCGGCCTCCAACGTACCCCCTCTGCGCCGTCTGCACCCGGCACCGTGTGCCCGCCGCCAAGCCAGACCTCCCTCCCTCTGCTCGACGCCCGTCCCCAGGAGCCGCCCGAAGGGGAGGAGACGCTTGCCAGCAGCAGCTCCAAGGCCTTCACACCCGAAGCACAGCAAGGACCGCACTGCTCCGCACCAGCACACACACGCCCGTTCACGTGGCCGAGGACCCAGGCTGCCTCTCCCAGGACCAAGCCAACGGCCACCGAGTTTCAATGCAGGCCCAGCTCCCGGCTCCCGGCCCCCGGCCCCGGCTCCCGGCGTCTCCGCGGTCACAGAGGCCGGAGAAGCATGTGAAAGGGTCGCCGACACTTTTCCATAAATGACACTCCCAGGAACGTGCTGCGGGATTGAGAGATTTGCTAACAGGAGAGATCTTTCAGTTCTCAGGAGGCGGGTGCAGACCCCGCCCCCCCCGGGACCCCGGGACCCCGGGACCCAGCGCCCCCAGCCTCTGGGCCAGCGGGCCTGGGCTCACCCTGAAGACACTTGTCCCCAAGGGACTGGCCTCCACCTCGGTCACGCCACTGGGCGACCCCAGAGAGCCTGACCCGTGGCTGAAGACCAGACGGAAAGGAGGCCACCTCCTGATCCCCCAAGGTCAGGCCTCAAGGTCAGAGGTGAGAGCTCAGAAAGGCCAGCAGACGTCTGCCGGGCAGGCAGCCAGGCCTCAGGCCCGGTGAGTGGCGAGGAGGTGCCGGCCTCTCTCGGGATCGCTAACGTAAACACGCACACTCGGGACAATGAAGTCGCCCCCCTACCCCCAATCTTGTCCAGGGGACACTACACAGGCCCAGAGGGGAGGCGCCACCTGCAGCCACGGAGGCCACGGGCCCCGAGTGGGAGGAGCCAGCCCGGCCTCGGGGCAGCCGGGAAGAGCAGGTCAACGGCTCTGAGCTCAGATCCACATGTTTACGCCCCGGGAGCCCCTCCCCTCCGTGCCAGGAGCTGTGCCCTCACTGACCACGCGCGAGGGCGGGTCACGGCACGCCTTCTCCTTATCTAACAGCCAGCAGACCCGAAGCTGCAGACTAGAAGGAGAGAGAGAGAGAGAGAGAGAGAGAGAGAGAGAAGGAGAGAGGGAGAGGGGAGAGAGGGAGAGGGGGAGAGGGGGAGGGGGAGAGGGAGCCAGAGAGAGGGAGGAGGCAGAAAACACTATTCCAACGGACACGGGGTTCAGAGGCGGGTCCTTCGGGGACGTTGTCTGTGGGTGATTCCTCCTGAAGGGAAGCTCAGGACCCACCTGGCCAAGGGCTCGGCTCCTCCCTGGTTACGTGGCTGCCATCGGTCGGTAGCTATGGAAAATGTGGGCACAGAGCCTGGCGCCCTTGGGGGCAGATATGTTTGCGAATGAATGAATGAGTGAGTGAGTGAGTGAGTGAATGAGTGAATGAACGAGCAGGTGCATGAAATGCCGGGCAGGCCCCTGCCTGCGGGCTCACAGTGTGCCAGGCCGGGGACCAGACGGCCTCTCCAACTCTGGCTTGTCCACGTGTAAACTTGCGGTAAGAAGACAAGGTGAAGGTGTTCTCAAGCTGTTCTTTTTTAAAAAAATATATGTTTTTATTGATTTCAGAGAGGAAGGGAGAGAGAGAGAGAAACATCAGTGATGAGAGAGAACCATTGATCGGCTGCCTCCTGCAGGCCTCACACTGGGGATGGAGCCTGCAACCCCAGGCCTGTGCCCTGACCGGGAATCGAACCCTGACCTCCTGGTTCATAGGTGGATGGATGCTCATCCACTGAGCCAGCGGCTGGGCTCAAGCTATTCTTGAAAGAATCCCTGGTGGGTCTAGTAGGTTCTGGAACGATTCCTTGTCCAAGGGTTAAAATCCGCCAACAATGGAGAAGGCAGTGGGAGCAGCTCAGAAAGTGTTGGGGTGAAGAGACGCCCCCACGGCTGCACGAGGAGGTGCTGGCAGCCTGCGGGGCGCCTTCCCGTGTCATCGCCCCTCACACCCTCGTTCTGTGCAAAGACGCGGACTTGGCTGCCACCGCGTGCAACGGGCATGCACCTTGGGTGGGGCCCGAGGGCCCGTGTCACCTGCTTCCCGGGTCCCACTGCCAGGAAATCTGGGGGGGAGGAAACACAGGACGTTCTGAGATAAAAACAGGAAATGGGTGAGCTGGTGCCCTTCTGGGAAATGATGACAGCGCCGCCTCAGCCGAAGGTGCAGCCATGCACGGCTCGTTCATCAGGGGCTGGGACACTTGGTTGCTCCTGGTGATAAATGGCTTTTTAACAGGAAAACACCGAGTCCTCACATGCTGACACCCGCTCCCCTCCCCTGTCCTAGACCTGCAGGGGCTGGGATCCCAGGGTTTTCTATTCACAGACAGGAAAAGAGGGGGTCAGGGCACACCCCAGGGTGGGGCGTGCAGGAGGCAACTGATCGACGTTTCTCTCTCATCACTGATGTTTCTCTCTCTCTCCCTCTCCCTTCCTCTCTGAAATCAATTTAAAACATTTTTTTTTTTTTAAAGAGGAGAGTCCTAGCTGGTCTGGCTCAGTGGATAGAGCATTGGCCTACAGACTGAAGGGTCCCAGGTTCGATGCCTGGTCAGGGCACATGCCTGGGTTGTGGGTTCGATCCCCAGTGGGAGGCGTGCAGGAGGCAGCAGATCAAGGATTCTCTCTCCCTCTCCCTTCCTCTCTGAAATCAATTAAAATATTTTTTTAAAAAAGAGGAGGCAGCATGTGGTGGACAACAGAATGGTAGGGCATACTTCACGACCTCGGCTCAGCACCGACAGTCCGTCCTGGGCTGGCTGCTGAGAGAGGAATTCTCAGAGGGAGTGGATGGGCCCAGGGGCACCCGCGTGGAGGTCTCCCCGGGCCCCGGCAGGCCCCAGCCCTCGCTCAGCCGCAGGAGACCCGCCTCTGTGAGTCACCGATGACGCACAGGAGGGAGGAGGCGCAGAGCTGACGGGACACCGCGCAGCGCGGATATTTCACCCCCAGGTTCACGTCTCTCACGGCGGGGGAGGCGTTCGCGGTGCATGATGTGAGGCGTGGCCACGCCTGCCGGCGTCACCCCGTCACCTCGTCCAGCTCCTGTCCGACCTGCTATCGCCCCGTCCCCCTGCCTCCAACCCAGCCCAGCGTCTGCCCGGCTGCACGGCACCTGCCACCGCCCCTCACCGCGGGCAAGGCCGCTGCTGGCGCTTTGGCAACGTGACCTCCTCCCCCGTCAGTCACTCGCGTCCCAGCGGCACCTGCTCCTGTGCCCTGAGCACCAGCGGAGGGGGCCGCGCGAGGGAGGCCAGTGCTGCCCCGGGGGTAGGGCATGGGGAGGGGGGGTGGCCAGCGTGCGCCCCTGCTTCCCGGCTGTGCGGCCAGCGGTTGCCGCAGGGTCACCACGGGCTCGAGCCCAGGGCCCCTCGCTGGCCCGCCCCCCTCCACCTCTCACACGGCCCCTGGGCTGCCAGACCCGGTAGACACAGGAGCAGGACCAGCGGGCCTGTCCCCAAGCCCTGACTCTAGCTTTGCACCGAGGGGCCCTCTGCCCCCCCGCCCCCCCCCCCGCCCTCCTCCCCCCACACACACCCCAGCATCGCTGACAACACGGGGATGAGCCCTCCTTCTCCCAGGCTCCCTGGGTGACCCACCCACCACCTCCTGAACGGCAACAGGGTCACAGCTCCATCTGGAAGTCCCTGGGGGAGGGGGGCTCTCCGCGGACACCCAGTCGGTCCCCTGCCCCCGCTCGACTGCTCGGCCGCGGTAGGGAGACCTGCTCCTCAGTGGGAGGGCTTGTGGGTCCCCCGCCTCCCTGTGGCCTCTGCGGCCCCTTCCCAGGGAGACCTGCTCCTCAGTGGGTGGGCTCGTCCCCTCGCCCCAAGCCAGGGTTCTGCTTCCCCCACTTCTCCTGTCAGCCCCCTTTGCTGCAGCGACGGGATGCGCACCAGGTCCTCCGACAGCCGCACTGCTGTCATCGGAACCGGCTCTGCGCCTGCCTTTCTGGGTCCCCTGCCTCCCTGCAGCCTCTGCGTCCAGTCCCCAGGGAGGCCTGCGTGGGCCCTGCTCACCCTGTCCTCACCGTGCGCCCAGCAGACACTGCCCACAGGCCGGACCACAGGGGCTATCGGGAGCCCATCCCCCGGCTCACTCACTCCCCCGCCCCCCACCCCCACCCCCCCAGGCAGAAAACACGGGCGGCCACGGGGCCAGAGGACAAAAGCTTTGGATCGCAGAGGCTGGAGCACAGGCTGTGCGACTGGATCGGGAATTAACCTCGTTTGTTTAAGAATCAGCGATGGAGCGAGAAGGAGGCCTGACCCCTCCCAGCAGTGCCTACCACTCCGGGCGGCGTGTGGCGCGGGGACACACAGGGACACGGCCAGGCCTCCTCGCCCAGGAGATGGAGGACGACGCGGGATGTAAGGTGTGCCTCGTCGCCAGGACCAGCGCCGCTCTCCCCGGTGGCTGGGTGGCTGGGTGGCTGGGTGGCTGGGGGGGGGGGTGGCTGGGGGGGTGGGAGGCAAAGGCGTCATCGGCATCCTTAGTGCAGGGCCCGCGCAGTGATTGCACATGTGGGCGGGTCCTCTCGCTGCATGAGATACACTCACTGGCTGACCGTCCACTACGGAACCGAGTCCTGCTGTGTGGGCTCCCCCCCATGCCCCCCCCATCACTGCCTGCGGTGCCACCCCTGCCGGGGTCAGCGGGCTCCTTCCTGACACAGAGCGGCCGCGTGTCCCGCGGGCAGAGCCATGCGTGGCCATGACGCCCGCGGCCTCGCAGCTCCGCCTCCTGGGTCTGAGCCGTGCCCTCGCCCAGAGCTGTCTGCCTCCAGCCCCAGGAGCTGGGTCCAGTGTGTGCCACCCTTTTCTCTCCTCCGCGGGGAGAAGCTTTTGTCTTTGAATCCTCACCTGAGGATGTTTTCCCGTGGCGTTTTGGGAGGGAAGGAGGGGGAGGGGAGACAAGAGGGAGAGAGAAAGAGAGAGAGAAACATCGATGTGAGAGAGACGCACTGATTGGCTGCCTCCTGCTCGTGCCCCGACTGGGGCCAGGGAACAAACCCACAACCGAGGTCCGTGCCCTGGACTGGGAATCGAACCCTCGACCCTTCAGTCCGAGGCTCTAACCACGGAGCCACCGGCCAGGGCTGAGGCGAGAATTCTGCTCACAGCCCCTGAGGGGGCATCACGTGAGGGCGTCAGCGACCTTTCCCTTCCTCGGCGGGACTCGCGGCTCTGCCACGGCTCCCGGGTCAGCCGCGTGGCCTGTGGCCCAGGCTCCGGCTTCTCTGTGGATCTTGGGAGGGGAGCCTTCCTGACCCAAGGACGCAGGCAAGTGGAAGGGACAGTCAGCCAGCATCGCCACCCGCCACGGCAACCGCACAGGGGCCTGTGGCGAGCGGCCGGCAGCGCCACCGGAAGCACCCGCCCCCCGTCACCTGGCTCCCCCCCCCCCCGCCCGGTCACCTGGCTCCCCTGCTCTTGAACAGCTGCGAGCTCGCGTGGCCCAGCACACGCCCGCCGGCTCTGGGGAGGCCGGATCCCGGCAGGACCGGCGTGTCACAGGGAAGCAGCGTCACTTACGAGAGTGAAAATGAAACTTGATAAAAACGCGGCCTCCCCGGGCCCGTCAGCAGGCGCGTGAACAGAAAGCCGGGCACCTCCACACCAGGGAACCCACGCAACCGTGAAATGACGCTCGCCCTGCGAGGCCCACGGAGGGGCCGGAGAGCGTCACGCTAAGCGAAACAAGGCCGATGAGAAAGACCCAGATCCCACGACCTCACTCATCGTGGAAGCCAATGAACAGAATAACTGAGGAACAAAGCAGACCCAGAGACACGGAGGCAGGGAACAGGCTGAGGGTTCCCCGAGGGGGAGGGCGGGGGCCGCGATGAGCCAGACACCGTATGCACACGTGCACGGCCCGTGGACACAGGCACAGCGAGGCCAGGGCCGGCGGAGCGGGGAGGAGAGGCTCGGTGGGGGTAAGAGGAGGACGCCTGTAACACGTTCCACGACAAAGACCCATTAAAAGAGGGGCTGCAGCCGATGAGCAAAAGGAACTGTGACGCGCGGCCCCGGGGACGCGGCTGCGGAGGGCGCACCGGGAGCACGGCCATGGGGACGGCCGAGGCTTCTGCTCTTGCTTTGATGCTGGCCTGAGTGTTGGTCGCTTTCAGGAACTTGCTCCATGGTTTCCCATGGCTTCCTCAGCCCGGCTTTGACCTGGGCCCGGTTTGCAGACGCACTATCGTGAACTGCCTGCGTCCCCACACGCTGTCCGGACGGCCCGGGTGCTCATGCCACTAACAAAGCCGATGATCTGAATATTTTAAAAAACTTAAAAAGGCTACGTTTTCTGCCGGCACCTCGCGAAGTGGCTGTGGAAATACTAGCAGGACTTCAGGGCCCCCCCGGCCCCCCATGTAACAGCCCCAGCAACACAGCCCTGCCCCAGCCCGTCCTGAGGCCGGCAGCCAGGCGCAGGCGGGAGGAGGGAGACGTGCCCCAGCAGCCGGCACCTGCGGCCTCCGGGGTGGGGACCGCGGTCCAGGCCGCACAGACCTGAGGACGCAGGAGCGAGGGCACATGTAGCAGGGCCCCTCTCCTCCTCCCCGCTCTCTGCCCCTCAAATCAGACCGTGGATGGCCCGGCCGGCCTGGCTCAGTGGCTGAGCGCCGACCCATGAACCAGGAGGTCAGGGTTCGATTCCCGGTCAGGGCACAGGCCTGGGTTGCGGGCTTGACCCCCAGTGTGGGGCGTGCAGGAGGCAGCCGATCCATGATCCCCTCTCACCATCGATGTTCCTCTCTCTTGTTCCCTCTCCTTTCCTCTCTGGCATCAATAAAAATATAGACTTTAAAAAAAGAGGAAAGAGAAAAGAAACCACGCCAACCAGCAGGTGCGTGAGGCCAGGCGCTGTCAGCGGGAGGGCAGGCAGCGTGTCCTACGCGCTGTTCCCGTGTTCGCCCTTCTGACCACTCTCCTCTCTGCTCAGCCGTCTCCCGGAGGGCAAACGCTTTGAGCCTCAGAAGCTTCTCTCTCTCGGGCCTCGCGGGGCACCTGGGACAGAGCGGGCCCTTCCCAGCCCTCTTCTCACTAACCAACCCCCAAAGCCACCCCGCAGGGAGCCCCCTGCCTCCCGGACGTGGACGCCCTCGGCCCCCTGGAGGGGTGCTGGGCTGCGTTGGCATCTCCCCACTTAGCTCCCAGGGACCAGCCTCCCAGCTGGGCACCCGGGCCGCTAGCTGGCAGCTGGCGATGGGCTCAGGACTGGATGGCAACTGGGGCTCCACGCCAGCCGCATTCCGGCCGCTCCCCGAGTGCAGGCTGAGGGGCCGGAACATTCCTGTCTCCCTGGGAGCATGCGGTGAGCAGGCAGTTCCATGGAGGCACACGGCTCATGGCCGGGACCCCCGACGCTGCGGATTCAGGCGGCTTGTCCCCTTAGGGAGGGAGGGGGGTGACCTCCACAGGCTCCGGACCGGGAAGCCAGCTCCAGTCACGCGGCAAAACCGAAAACAGTCATTTCCCTTATTCTCCATCTGCGTCTGACATACGTGTTCAGGGACACGGTTTCGGTAAGGGCTGCTCCCTGCCCTATGGTTTTTTAAAAAATATTTTTTATTGTTTTTTTAAAATATATTTGTATTGATTTCAGAGATGAAGGGACAGGGAGAGGGAGAGAAACATCCATGATGAGAGAGGACCTTGGATCGGCTGCCACCCGCACGCCCCACACTGGGGATCATCCAGCCCACAACCCGGGCCTGTGCCCTGACCGGGAACCGAACCCTGACCTCTGGGTGCCCGGGATGACGCCCAGCAGTGAGCCGCACGGGCTGGGCTCTGCCCTTCTGTGTCCATCACGCTTATCTGACGGTGGAGAGCTGCTTCCTGACTCTCAGGTCCCTCCAGGGCGGGCCCTTCCCCAGGGGTGGCAGTGCCTACGGCACAGGCCCATAGGCCCGGCAGCCGGCGGTGCTGCGTCCGATGCGGCCGGTGTGCACCACGGGCCTCGCTGCTCCGCACGGTCAGCCTGGCCCACAGGCGGGCGCTCCAGGCGTCAGGTGACCTCGGCACAGAGCCCACAGGTTGGCAAGTGCGTTCCCCGTCACAGAGGACGTCCAGGTGAGATGCGGACCACGCCCTCATGTCAGGACCAGTGTCTCCATGAAACTGCATCTGAGATCAATTTCAAAAGAAAGGAAGGAAGAGGAGGAAGGAGGGAAGGAGGGAGGGAGGGAGGGAGGGAGGGAGGGAGACAGGGAGGAAGAAAAAACCCTAAGACAATAGCAGCACGGCCACAGGGTGCAGTGTAGCCCTGGGTCCTGGGTGCTCAGGACGAGGGAGCTGAGGGGAAGCACAGACTCTGCTCCCTCACGCTGCTCCTCCCCTCACGCTGCTCCCCTCCCTCACGCTGCTCCCCCTCCCTCACGCTGCTCCCCTCCCTCACGCTGCTCCCCCCTCCCTCACTCTGCTCCCCTCCCTCACGCTGCTCCCCACCCCCTAAAGAATGAAAGCGCTGCCCCTGCCCCCTGCCCCCTGGGCCTTGGTGTGAGGCTGGCTCCCTGGCGCCCGTCCACCATGCGTTCTGCGCGGATGGACTGTGTGTCCACAAAGCAACAGCTTGTTTCCAGGATCGAAGGGATTTCCCGCCCGGACACGACGCAGGGAGTGAGCACATGGGCACAGACCGAACGGGGAGAGCAAGGCCACAGGCGACTCCTCCCGCACAACCGGCTGCTGGGCTCGGGCAGGTGGTGGGGGTCGTGCGTTGTGTGTCCGCGCCCCTTGGTACTTAGCCAAGTACCTGCAGGCCCTACAAGCAGAGCAGAGCCGCGTGGAATAAGCCAGATGCTGCAGGGGGGGCGGGACCTCGGCCGTCTGCAAACCCAACGGGCCCCGCAGTGGAGGAGGCACAGCGAATGTCAGTCATTTGTGATGACGCCTGAGAGAAGCCCCTGGAGAGACAACGGATTTAGAACCTATGCTGGCGACGCCATCAACGACCGGCTCCACTTCCCAGGGTCCCGCACACCTTCCTGTGCGGGACGCAGCCCGATGTGCCCGCAGGCTGCCAGACCACCCCTTCAGAGCCGGGACGGGAGGTGCCTGAGCTAAAGGACTCGCCAGCCTCAGGACGCGGTGCAAAAGGGACCAGAACACCCGTGAGGCCGACACTGAGGTGCTTCAGGGAATTGAATAAAGGACGTTAAAGCGAACCCACAGGCGCGGCTTTCTCTTTTCTCGCGGCCACTGGACGCCGGTCGCCTGGTGGGCCTCCCGATTCTCTTCGGGCGCCGAGCGGCCCCGGGACACGGGTTCACACAGACGCCCCCGGTGCGGGCTGTCGTCACGCACGGAGCCTCTGCCCGACGCGGGGACCGTCCGGGGGCTGCGACTCCCCGGGGCGCCCGAGGCCGGAGGCGGGCTGGCGGCGGTCAGGAGACGGCGGTGGAAACGGGCCGACCTCCCGCGCCCGCGGCTACCGCGTCAGACAGAAGCGTGAGCGTGGGGACCGGCTGCGTGAGGGCAGCGCTGCTCCCCGTTGTGCGGAAAGGCCGGTTGAGGATGAAAACAACAGCTGCTGGCATCTCAGGGCTGACACCACTTACAACCACAGCCTCGCCCTGAGCGCACTCCCCGCGGCTGCTGAGATGCTGAAACTGACCCGCGGGCAAGGCCAGTGGTCGCCAGGCCGGTCTCGGTTCATGGTCATTATTTAACATCGCGAGGGGGCGAGGCCGGAGCGCTCCCGGCCAGAATCACCTCTATGGCTGTGTGTTCCACTGGCGAGCCAGCGCAGAGAGAGGCGAAAGCGGCCCATTCCGCTGGGTCCCGAGAACAATCACAGAATCATCGCAGCTGCCTGCAGGGCCCTAATAAACGTGCCTTTCCCATTCGGCCGGCTCTCTCCTCTAATGCGCGGTCCTTCATTCTGAAAAGGGACAGTGGCCCTGGCCAGGCGCTGTAACTGTCGGCCGCGGGGACAGACAGATGGCCCAGGTTTCCCGGGAATCACGCCTGGGGACTGCAGGCTGCAGCCACGTACCTGGAGGGGAAGTTGTCCTCCGACAACCCCTCTCCCCGCCATAGGCCGCCTGGAGACCTGCCTGAGACCTGCCGCCCAGAGGTCCCGCAGCTGAGCTCAGCCCGGAAAGTAGGGCAGAAGCGGCAGTTGAGTGACTCAGTTGCTGCAAGTGCCAGGTGCCTCCCGCAGAGAGAGCCCGTCCTCCCACAGGCCAGCCACCTGCGTGCGGCCACGCCCCCGGAGAGAGTCCTAAGGAAGCCACATGCCCGGGGACCCCAGGAGAGGCCCTCCTCGCTCTGCACACACCTCAGGGCTGGACTCAGTCCGAGGAATTCACACTGCGTTCAGAACACCAAGTCCAAGTCCTGAGGGCTGTCATGGGGCTAATGCTTTCCTGGGGAAACCCTGGGACGTGAGTGACATATTCATGGAGTACCGACCAGTCCTGCTTTGCGTTTCAAAGTTCTTCACATCAAAATAACAGCAGCGGCAATCATCTGTGTATAAAAGCCTAATATGCAGAGTGTCCCCTCGGGAGTTCGACCCACTGGGAGTTCGATCGCTCGCTATGATGTGCGCTGACCACCAGGGGGCGGCGAGAGTGAAGAGAGGCCCCGGCCGGCAGCCACTAGGGACCCTGCCTGTGCACGAATTTCGTGCCCTGGGCCTCTAGTAGTAATAATAATAATAACATGCCCCAGAGTCCCCTTCTAATCACCGTCTCCCAGCACAACTAGAACTCGAGAAGTCTCCCACCTACAGAGCCTAGTTGGCCTGACATTCCCAGGGTGTGGCAGCCACAGCCCAGAGTCATTTGTTATCAACTCTTGTTGGACAACCTACGTTGACCCCTCCCTTCCCATGGCTCCCCCACAGGCTCTTTCTCCCATAGCACCTGCCCTCGCACCCGCACCCATGCCCACGCCCACACCCACATAAGGATTCCTGCTCCCCACGGTGGCTGACGAGATGCCCAAGTCTAGGTGCGTCAGCAGACCCCACAAAGCAAAGCCAGAGCCTCGTCTAGCATCTGCCAATTGCCACGGTGTAAATTCTTCCAACCACGCTGCTCTGAGCTGCCCACAGCTGAGCCAGAGCCCACGGCTTCTCTGCACCTGCATGGTCCCCGTCTGCCCTGGCCCCAGCAGGCCACCCCCGGGATGCACTCTCTGAGCTGCCTGCCAATTTCTGTTACCCCCCCACCCCCCACCTCCCCAAATCCCAACAGCACAGGGTCAGAGCTCGGCCACAGCTGGATGACGTGGGAGCTGTGGTTCCCTCCGGGCTTATCTGGACGGCACAGTCCTGGCCTCAGGCATGCAGGCTGGGCCCGGGAGGCTGCGGGCGGCGTCCTGGGGGCCGGCTCCCCGGGGCCACAGTTCCGCGGCACTGGTTCTGTGGAAACGGCAGGGCCCTGGGTGGGCTCCGTTCTGCCTCAGCCTTTCTGCTTTTGCATAAGAGGGAAGCTTTTTTTTCTGGGTTATATTTACACTTCCCAAATCAGAAAATGTCCTAACCAGATGGGACAGGTGGCAACTGGCAACCACAGCTCAAAACCTTGTTTTTTTTTTTTTCCATTTCTTTCTGAAACCTCACGTAAAAGGAAAGTTAACGACATGTCGGTTGGTTGTTTGATGCACACAGCTAGCTCTGCTCTCCACACAGATGGAGCCAAGCAGAGAGCGGGACCAGACTCGTCTCCTCTCGCGGGAGAGCCTGCACTTCCCCTCGGAACTCAGTTGGGCTCGAGGTGGTCCGGCCTAGGAGCTGCCAGCATGAAGCGAAGATAAGATGAACGCTGGTTTCTGTTTGTAAAAATAAGCAACTTTTCAGTTAACACCTTCAGAGGCAGAAAGTTAAAACTGGAAGTTGGTCAGAAGAGCCACGATCCAGTTTTGACAAACTTTTTTCTGGTCCAGTTTTGCTGCAGATGTTCTTTTTTTCTTTTAATTCATTCGCCAGGTTTGGGGATACGCTGGCTATATTTAAAAAGCTCAACTAACCCGCTACAAACTGCCGCCTGCGTGGGCAGGGCTCTCGTGCGTGAGGCGCGCTGACCCGACCCACGTGGCTGACGAGGCGTTGGGTGAAATGGTGGGGTGCAGTGGGGTTCTCACCTGGGAAATATGGGGGACACCTGGAGGGGCATGGTGACTGAGGTGAAGCGGGACATGGGTGGCTAAATATCCCACCCGGGGAGGAATTGGCTCTGCCCCAATGCCACCTGTGCCCAGTGAGATACACCAACCTAAAATAATCTGCCTGGTGAAGCTTAAATCCTAACCCACCGACTGTCCTACAGCCTCCGCCTGCGAGAGGAGGGAGGCCCCCAATGCACTCATTCACTCACTCATTCATTCACTCACTCATTCATTCACTCACTCATTCACTCACTCACTCATTCACTCACTCACTCATTCACTCTCATTCACACATGCATTCATTCACCGACTCATTTGTTCATTCACCATTCACTGTTCACTCATTCATTTATTCACTCACTCATTCACACATGCATTCATTCACTCATTTGCTTGCTCACTCATTCATTAGTTCATGCATTCATTCACTCATTTGTTCATTCACCATTCACTCACTCATTCATTTATTCACTCACTCATTCACTCACTCACTCCATTCATTCACTCGCTCACGCATTCCTTCATTCATTCACTCGCTCACTCATTCCATAACCCTCACCATCATTTACATCCCACCTATGCCTCCATCCCCTGAGCTGCTCTGGGACTTCACCACCATCCGAGGGCCCTTCTCCAGCTCGTCCCGCTCATCTGCCCCTCTTTTCGCTCCCTTTTCCAGGGGCTTCCCCACCATATTTCTTTCTAGACCTTTTCCCTAAATCAGGCAACTCATTCGCCTCCTTCCTTGCCCCTCCTCTACACCATCCCACCCACTTCTCCTGCAGGTCCGTGGCGCACGCACTCACAGATTTAATGTCAGTGCCAACGCTCACGCGCTCTGTGAAGGTCCGACTTGCGCCGGTGGCCACCGACCATCGAGGGGAGGCAACGCAAAACCTAACATCTGCTTTAAGCGGGAAGCCGCGAGCCTGTTCCACCACAGCCTCTGTTTCCAAAAGCTGAGGGACTTACTGGTTAGCAACATACTTTTTCTGAACGCCAAGTCCCAGGTTTTGGAAATTCAGGACAATGGGCGCCTCTCCAACTGGAATGGCCTGGCGTGGCTACGTCCCGGTGCCCACACCTGCGGCCTCCACCAGGCGTCCCCGAGAGACCGCGTCACAGGGTGGGAACGGGGCTTCGTGAGCTGCCGCCCAAACCATTGGCCCTTCAGCCTGAAGAGGAGCGGCCCTGCCGGTGCTTCTCGGGGGAAAATAAGAATCCAACCCGGACGGGCCCAGCCCTGAGGTCCAGCAGCCAGGCCCGCGGCGGCCCCAGAGCGCCCCCCTGCACCCCGGGCTGCTGCAGCTCTGCTCAGATGCCGCCAGATAACGCCCAGCTCCGGCTTATCAGCTCGGGCGATGCGGGCAGATAGCAGCACTTCCTGCAACTGCTGAGGAGATAGCGCACCCGCTCTACCAGCCGCCCGCCTCCAGGCAGCCCAGCCCAGCTTCTCCCTCCACCTTCCACGGTGGGCACCGGCCGCCCCTCCCCCAGGCTGTCGCCGCAGCCTGCCTCCACCCTCAGCACGGCCTCCGTATCCTGTCAGAAACCTTACGACGAAGGTGAGGTCTGACACTGAGTAACCAACTAAACATCCAGGAAACCCTCTTGCCATGCCCCCTCTGTCCTCCAACTCAGATCCGGCGAAGGGCTTTTTACTTAGAATTCTTGGAGCAAAAAAGGAAATTTGTTTTTCCACACTTAACCATTTCTCTGGATTCCAATGAGGGGGGAAAAATAAAGATTTCTTTCGACTTTTCTTGCGTTTTTTTCCATCTTGGCCAGGGTGAGTGAAACCCTGGTCCAACTCCTGGAAGGGAAGGACCAGGTGAGCTCACCGCTCTGAGAAGCCACCTGCTCCCACCGGTGCGATTAGGCTGCGGGGCGGAGGCCGGGTCCAGCGCTGGCGGGTGCCCGGGCGGCAGAGGCCAGCGGAGCGCATCCTGGAGACAAACCCGGGTCGCCGCCTGTTCACACTGTCGCCCACCCTCGCTCCCGCCTCCCAGGAGGCATGGCTGCGCCAGGTCCGGTCCTCTGGGCAGGAAACCAACTCTCCTCCTTCTGCTCTCACTGCTCAGCGTGTCTGCGGGTCTCCCTCAGGGCGCAGCTGGGTGGGCGCCCTGCTTCTGAGCCTCTGTATCTCTGCTCCAGCCCTGGCACTCGGGGGCGGGGCCTCCCCAGCCCGAGCCCCAGCCCCTCCTCTCCGAGGGGACAGGCACCTCTGGGCCAGGGCCCCCAAGGCCTTGGGAGCCCAGGGTCCTTGCTCACGGACAGGACCTGGATCGTTTTGTTAAAATCGACGCGTCCCTCTTCCGTCCAGGTGTCCACATGCCCTGCTCCCCTCCCCTCTCTCGGTGGGGCCGCTCTGGGCTCCGCTACCCTCTTCATAAGCCATCCGTTCCACCTGTTCCGTCCGCCTAAGCTGCCATCTTCTCTGCCCTGCCCTGCCCTGTCCCTCTGTCCATCCGTCCCTTCCCTCTGTCTGTGCTACTCTGTCCGCAGCAGCTTGCTGCTCCCTTCGCCCACCCTGCGCGGTTCTGGGGACGTGTCTGCTGACGAGATAAGCAGGCTCAGCTGCCGCCACCACTTTACATGAGGAACCCCAGGCTCGGCCGGGCCAGAGAGGGGCTCGGACTTGGTGCTTCCTTCCTTCCGTCTGAGGTGCCTCCCCCAGCTCTGCCAGGTCCCCGTTCCCCCCACCCCCGCCCAGCGCTCCCTCCTCGGGCCCTACTGCCTCTACAGGGCGCGCTCCCCTTCCGGTCCTGGCCCGGCCCTCCTGCTCTGAGCCCGCCGGGAGCAGCCCCTTCAGCTTCCTCGTCCCCTGGCCTCCCACTGTCTCCTACGGCTCTTTTAAAAATGTTTTACTTTTATTGATTTTTAGAGAGAAAGGAAGGGAGAGGGAGAGAGAGAGACAGCCATGATGAGAGAGAATCACTGGCCAGCTGCTTCCCGCACGCCCCTCACTGGGGTTGAGCCCGCAACCCGGGCCTGTGCCCTGATGGGGAATCGGACGGTGACCTCCGGGTTCATAGGCTGACGCTCAGCCATGGAGCCACGCGGGCCGGGCTCCTAATGCTCTCCACACGCTCACCTTGCTTCCCACACACAGCGCACACTGGGTAGGTGACACGTTCCGCACGCGGATGCCCGTGCCCACCCACGTCGGGAAGGGGCAGGTGGGGGCTGGGGCCTGCACTCCTCACTCGCTCACGCCCTGCTCATGCTCTGCTCTGCAGAAACCGTCCTGCCTTTCCCTGGGGCGGCCCCGGGCTCCCCGTTACCTCCAGGAGCCTGGCCCACCCTCACGAGAGAACAGGTGTCGCCTGGGCCTTGCCCTCCGTGGCTTCCCTGCCGTGGCCCCGGCCTGGCCTGTGCCCCCAGAGCCTTTGCTCCCGACTGTCCCAGCGCCCACGTCAGCGGCTGGGCACCCCCAAAGGCCTGCCGGGTGTTCTCCATCTTAAACTCCGAAGCTCACTTTTTACCAACGTGATCGTGAAAGGAGAAGCAGCATCGAAGTCGAGTTCCCCGTGGCCAGGGCGCCCGGGAGGAGACCTTGGCCCGGCAGGCCCGCCCCCCCCCGCAGCCACGCCCACGCGGGCAGGAGCAGCACCGGCTCCCAGGAGCCCGGAGAACGCAGTCTGGGGCCGTCAGGAGCACCGGGGGCCGGGGCTCTCGCCAGGGGCACAGCACCAAGCCCTCGGGTCCATAGGGGCGACCCACGGAGAGGCGTGGGCCTGCGGGACGTGGCTGGCCACCGGCGCCAGGTGTGCTGTCCCCGCCAGGAGTCATCCCTAAGGGATGTCGGGGGGGGCTCTGATCCCCAGGCTGCAGGGCACTTGGGGGACAGCTGCCCTATGCCGCCAGGATGACCCCCAGAGCCCTAACTCGATGTCCGGGCGCAGGGTCATTTCGAGGGTTAGTGGGTACGAGTCCACATGGTTTCCCCAGCCCGAGGCCCGAGGCCCCTCTCCGGTCCCGGGCAAGTGAAGGGCGTGTTTGTCGATGTGAACTGCGGAGAGCAGGCCCGGGAACCAGGGTCCGGGCCTCCATGGACAGGTGTGGGCAGGTCTGAGTGTGTCCACTGAGCTCTCCGAGATGCGTGTTTATCATCTGTTCTTTTCTGTGTTTCAGATTTTCTATTTTCAGTTCAATGTCGCCTTGGAGGAGCGTGTGAGGGGGAGAGCGTGACCTGGCGGGTGTGCACCCTCCCGCCCTGAGCTCCAGCACAGGTGGCCTCCCCCCGACACCCGGGATGGTGACTGTCAGCGGCCGAACCCACAGACCCCCATCTCCCCACACTGGGCACGGGGGAAGGAGGGCAGGGCTAGCGATGTGCCCCCAAGGCGGCTGCCCCCAACACGGCCACGGGGCTGCCCGTGGGGTCCCTGGCCGAGCTGCCGGGAGCGTCTATCAGACAAAGGGCCTGTCCGAGGGTCGGCACTCCCGAGCATGCGGCTGAGGGAAACAGGGAGAAGGACAGAGACAAAGTTCCTAGGAGCAGACGGAGGGCCTCCGCCGGCCGCGACCGACTCACCCGCGCCCCTGTCGGCCTTGGCGCCCTGCTGGCCTCCCGACGTGGTGGACAGGTCTTCGGGGACCGGCATGGGCTCGTCGCTGTCCTCCGGGGTGTCGCTCACTGGCGGGCTCTCCTTCCCTGTGGAGAGAGGCGGGACGTGAGCTTCTGGGGTGTGGCCATCGCCGGGGGCCCTGGTCCCTGGGCAGAGGCCAGCGGGGAAGGCTCAGGGTCTAGGCTCCCCTGGGTGTGGCCTCAGAGGAGGAGGAGGAGGAGGCCAAACACGTAAACCACATGCACTGCTGGAGATCCCACTGTTACAGCCCTGGAGTGTGTGTGCGTGCGCGTGTGCATGTGTGTGTGCATGTGTATACATGTGGTGTGTGTGCATGCGTGTGTATGTGCGTGCGTGTGTATGTGTGTGTGTGCGCATGCCCACACATTTACATATTGTAGACAATACAGGGTGATACATGCTCTTCATAAAATAAAGTGCCTGCCTAAGACGTTGCCGTGACCACACTGCCAGCCTTCAGTGTAACGTCTGTGTCACACCCACTGTGCAGCCGCATGAGCTTCGATTTAAATCCTCCTTCTATTTTGGAACTTAGATTGGTTTGTATTATTATTATCATTATTTTAATCCTCACCCGAGGATAATTTTCCATTGATTTTTAAAGAGAGTAAAAGAGAGAAACACATCAATTGGTTGCCTCCTGCTTGCACCCCAACCAGGGCCGAGGTACATGCCCTTGACCGGAATCAAACCCGGGACCCTTGGTCCACAGGCCGACGCTCTATCCACTGAGCCACACCGGCCAGGGCTCTATTTATTTTTTATCTCACAGCACTTGGCGGGCACCCATTCACACGACCCTGACCTCGCCAGAGTCCAAGCACCAGGAGTCCAGGCCCCGCCAGCAGCCGTGTCCCGCTCCACACCCTCTGCTGCTGTTCTGCGGGGTGTCCTTCAGGGTGCCCTGTGGGGTGGCCTCTCCCGCCGCCACACCCTCCCAGACCCTCCTGGTCAAGGTCGCAGGCTGGGCCCCGCTGAGAGGCACGCGTGTGGTGCGTCCGCATTCTTGTCGGGATGTCTGGGCAGCTGCCTGGCCTGGCTCACCTGGGGCGGGGGGCAGCCTGGGGAGCGAAGGACAGGCCGCCCCGGCCCGTGGGTCCCCAGGGCTCACCCAAGATCCTGCCTGCGGGGCCTCATCTCTGAAGCATGAAAGTTCAGTGTGACCCCCACAAAGCGGGGTTACCAAGGCCGGGGCTCCCCACGCCCCGTGTCTGTCTGACGGGGTGGGTGGGGGGGGAGGAGGTCCAGCCCAGGCCCCGCCCCAGACGCCGCCCCAGGAACCATGGCAACCTCTCCACCTGCCTCAGCCCGCAGGGAGCGGTCAGCCGCGGGCCAGGAACAGCCGCGGGCCACGTGCATGCCGATGGCCCTCAGGGCGGAGCCGGAGAGACGGACCCGGGAGGCGGACAGAAGCGACGACGGAAGGGGCGACGGGGTGGCCTGTCTGCGGCGGGCGCCACGGGCCGGAGGGACTTGCTGGTGGCCCGGAGCGCAGCGGGGGAGGCGGGGAGCCTGACCCTTCAGAGCCTGGGGCGCTCACACCCAGGACACCCCCACACCGGGACACGCCCACCGGAAACACGCCCACACACGACACACCCACCGGAGACACGCCCACACCCGGGGACACGCCCACCAGAGACACGCCCATCGGAGACATCCCCACACCGGGACACGCCCACCTGAGACACCAGGACACACCCACCGGAGACACGCCCCCTGGGACACGCCCTTCCCGGACCTGCAATGGGCCCGGAGGCCGCGCCGGGCGGGCGCTGTGGGGACACCGGGAGCCGGTGCCGGGAACAAGGTTGGCTGAACGGTGGGAACGTCCCCCCGGAAAACGAAGGCCGGAGACCGGAGTGAAACTGCTGGGCTGTACCCGGGCCTTGTCGAGGCGCCTGACGTCACTAATGCGTCATCGCTGCCCTGGGAGACGGAGAGCAGGGAGAGCAGGGAGGGCTCCACGTGTCTCACTGATTTCCCGAGGAGCGGAGCACCCGGGCAGGAGGGTGCGGGGGGGGGGGGCACCCGGGCAGGAGGGTGCGGAGGGGGAAGCACCCGGGCAGGAGGGTGCGGGGGGGGGGGCACCCGGGCAGGAGGGTGCGGGGGGGGGGCACCCGGGCAGGAGGGTGCGGGGGGGGGAGCACCCGGGCAGGAGGGTGCGGGGGGGGGGAGCACCCGGGCAGGAGGGTGCGGGGGGGGGGAGGAGCACCCGGGCAGGAGGGTGCGGAGGGGGGAGCACCCGGGCAGGAGGGTGCGGGGGGGGGGAGCACCCGGGCAGGAGGGTGCGGGGGGGGGGAGCACCCGGGCAGGAGGGTGCGGGGGGGGGGGAGCACCCGGGCAGGAGGGTGCGGGGGGGGGCACCCGGGCAGGAGGGTGCGGAGGGGGGAGCACCCGGGCAGGAGGGTGCGGGGTCGGGGAGCACCCGGGCAGGAGGGTGCGGGGGGGGGAGCACCCGGGCAGGAGGGTGCGGGGGGCGGGGAGCACCCGGGCAGGAGGGTGCGGGGGGGGGGGGCACCCGGGCAGGAGGGTGCGGGGGGGGGGGCACGTACCCCGCGACAGCTCCGGAGGCCTCCCGCACTGGCTTTACCCTTCGGGGGCCACAGGGGGTGGTCAGGGCAGTCTTTTCACTTTTATTTCATCTCTTGGTGAGAATAATCTCACACAGAACTTCAGTGGGTGAAACCGTCTTCTGGGAAAAGTGGGGGCGCTGCAGTGGGGAGGCTTGGCGACCAGGGACCCAGGCCACTCGCTTTCTCGGGGATCCCCTGGGGGCCCCACAGACCTGGGAGTGGAGACCCCGTCTAACGAAGGACCGATGGCCGGATGCGGGGCGAGTGTGGGGTGTGCACGCGCGTCTGTCCTGAGCAGCTGTGGTTCTCAGGCTGGGGGGTGGGAGTTGAGACACTACAGGGCACACCCCGGTTTCTCCTGTGGCCCTCCTGGAGGACTTTGGGGTGCTCCATGGCGCTCTGGGGCCTGGGCCCCTTCAGGTCCTGGGCTGGGGGGGGGGGGGGCACCACAGGGAACCGGACGTCCCCAGAGGGCCTGTCCTCTCTGCTCAACTCCTGCTGGTGTGTCCCTGTAACCCTGACTGCTTTTTAAAACGTAACCGATCTTCAATGGAACAGAACAGAGAACCCAGAAATCGGCCCGAACCACTACGCTCAGTTACTATCTGGCAAAGGAGGCAGGAGCACACAGCGGAGTAAGACAGTCTCTTCAATAAATGGTGCTGGGAAGATTGGACCGATACATGCAAAAAATGAAACTAGACCACCAAGTCACACCCTACACAAAAATAAGCTCAAAATGGATAAAGGGCTTAAACATAAGACGGGAAACCATAAAAATACTAGAGGAATCCACAGGCAGCAAAATCTCAGACATATGCCGAAGCAATTTCTTCACCGATACTGCTCCTAGGGCAATGGAAACTAAAGAGAAAATGAACAAATGGGACTCCATCAAAATAAATAGCTTCTGCACAGCAAAAGAAACCATCAACAAAACAACAAGAATGCCCACTGCATGGGAGAACATATTTGCCAATGTTATCACCGATAAGGGCTTAATCTCCAACATTTACAGGGAACTCATACAACTTAACAAAAGGAAGATAAACAACCCAATAAAAAAAATGGGCAAAGGACCTAAATAGACTCTTTTCGAAAGAGGACATAAGGAAGGCCAAGGGACATATGAAAACCTGCTCAAAGTCACTAATTATACGAGAGATGCAAATCAAAACGACCATGCAGTACCATCTTACACCCGTCAGAATGGCTATCATCAACAAATCATCAAACGACAAGTGTTGGAGAGGATGCGGAGAACAAGGAACCCTCGTGCACTGCTGGTGGGAATGCAGACTGGTGCAGCCACTGTGGAAGACAGTATGGAGTTTCCTCAAAAAACTAAAAATGGAACTCCCATTTGACCCAGTGATCCCACTTCTAGGAATATACCCCAAGAAAACAGAAACACCAATCAGAAAGGATATATGCACCCCTATGTTCATAGCAGCACAATTCACCATAGCTAAGATTTGGAAACAGCCTAAGTGCCCATCAGCACATGAGTGGATTAAAAACCTGTGGTACATCTACACGATGGAATACTATGCAGCTGTAAAAAGGAAGGAACTCCTACCATTTACAACAGCATGGATGGACCCGGAGAGCATTATGCTAAGTGAAACAGGCCAGTCAAAGAAAGATAAATATCACATGATCTCACTCATTTGTGGAATATAATGAGCAACATAAACTGATGAACAAAAACAGATCCAGAGACAGAGAAGCATCCGTCAGACCGTCAAACCTCAGAGGGAAGGCAGGGGCGGGTGGGGGTTATTGGGAGAGATCAACCAGAGGACTTGCATGCATATAAGCCCAACCAATGGACACAGACACCAGGGGGTGAGGGCATGAGTGGGGGGGTAATGGGGGCATTAGGACACATATGTAATAATCAATAAAGGAAAGAAAAAAAAATAACAAAAAAATGGGAGGAGCAGCAGAAGCCAAGCCACTGAGTTAAACAACGAGGTCAAAGGAAACCCTAGAGCGAGTGCTGAAAGCTGGACGACACTGAAGCCCGATCCCGGAACGGAAGGCGTGGTTTAGGGAAAACGGAAGAGCTGTGCACACCACGCGTTTGGCAGTACAGGCAGACAGGAAGGTAACCACGGCACATTTTCAGGTTCATGTGAGCAAGAAGTTGGTATTTAATGAGCACTTCACACGTCCAGGTATTACACACATATACATCAACAAGGTACATTGTCACAGCCCGTAACATCTAATTTTCACTGAAGTTTATTTCTATCAGTTTATCATTTGAAATCACTACGCTGAAACTTGTTTCCAGGGATAGAAACACACTTTTGGAAATAAACAATTTTTTCAAAAGAAAATAAAATAAAATGTAATGGATCTCTTTGCGGATAGCCCGGTGGGAGGAGGGTGGGGGTGGGTGCAGGGATTGGACGCAGCAGTGGGTGGTGACGGTGCAGCCACGGGTGGGAGTGCAGCTAGGGAACGGGTCGCGCGTATTCTAACCGCCAGGTGCCTGTCAGGTGGGTGTGAGGTTTTCAGACGGTCCCCTGACAAGGATCTGTTTTTGTTCTCATCACTGGCTGCACCCTGAAACGCATACAACAGTGTGCACCCACTGTTGTCAAGAAATAAAAAAATGATTTAAAAAATTAAAGAAAAATTTGGCCAATCTGTTTATTAGAAAACAAGACAGGCTGTACCTGGCTGAGGACGCCTCCCAGCCGCCACCTCACTGTGTGCGACGTGGGGGGAGGAGGGACTAATGCAGACGGTGGGGGTGCGACGGGGAGCCCGGGGCAGCCTGATGGACAGGAGCCCGCGGAGCAGCGGGAGGCGGACGAGAGAGCGTGTTCAGCCCGCGCGGGGTGACGGGAGCCCCAGCCTCCTCGCTGTCCCCGGCCTCCCCTCACCCCCCTCGCCGCACCTGCAGAGGCCCCTGATTTGCCTAAAAGCCCCGAGTCTGCGGGGTGGCCGCTCAGACCGGCGCCCCAGGACGCCTCGCGCCGAAGGTTTCCACGCCGGACGCGCACCCCTTCGTGGAAGGCCTCGCGATGGGCAGACCTCTGCAGGTGCGGACTTCACACCCTGGGCGGTGGCCCTCCCCCAGGCCCGTGCACGGAGGCCGGAGGCCGAGCAGGTGGGAAGAGGCGGCTGTGGAGTCAGCCCAGCTCGGCCCGCAGGGACTGGAAGGCGGCTGGCCGGGGCCCAGCTCTCTGTGGCCCCCGAGTCCGAGGGGACGCGACGGAGTCCCCTCCTTAGAGCTCTTCCAGGAGGGAAATGAGGCCGAGCCCCGGGCGCTGGCTGACCTCGCAGGGCCGCCGTGCGCGTGCAGAACGGCGTGGTGTGTGGCCCTCGCACGCTCAGTGGGCACGTGGAACGTACCACGGGAACAGCAGGCATGTCTCCCAGCCCTGCCTCCCCTCCGCGCTGTGCGACGACACACGGACACGTGCACTGCGGACAGCACGCAGGCCACACCTGCCCGGCCGGCGTGGTCGGTGGTTCAGCGCCGACCTGTGGGCCAGGAGGCCAGGGGTCTGTTCCCCTCAGCGCACAGGCCGGGTGCGCGCTCCGTCCCCAGTGTGGGCGTCCAGGAGGCAGCCGGTCCGTGATTCCCTCTCATCACGGATGTCCCTCTCCCTCCCCCTCCTCTCCCCCCTCCCCCTCCCCCTCCCCCTCCCCCTTCCTGTCTGAAACCAGTAAAAACGCCTTTTGAACAGTGCGGGCCCTGGAGAGGCTCCAGTCGCCGCCCGAGCGCCGGGGCTCCGCGCACACCCGCAGTGTGAGGAGGTTTGGAGGACGCGCGTCTCGTCCAACTGTACAAACTCGATTCCAGACCAAACCTCCGTCCTCCCACGGAGCTGCCTCCTCGGCAGCCGGTCTGAGGCCCCCCCACCCCCAGGGCCTCCCGCCAACAGCGGAGCGCAGGTTTCCTGGAGGCTGAGCTCAGGCGGAGGGCCGGCCACAGAGGAGAAGAAAGGGGCTCTGCTCCGGCTGCCACACGAGGCCAGAGCTGAGCGGCTGCTCCTCACACAGAGTACGTGCGGGGCCGCGCAGGCTGCCCTCGGCCCTCGGCCCTGGCCCGGGCAGGGGACCCATGGCCACGGGGTCTCCTCTTCAGGGGCATCGTCCCCGGTGCACCCCAGGTGAGGGCCGAGGGGCAGAGGCCATGCAGTAGCCTCCTTCTGCTTTGGAATGTGTAACCTCCTGTGGCTTTGACATTCTCGCCCCATCCACACGTGTGCGCACACACACACACAGAGACACACAGACACGCACACAGATACACCCACAGACACACACAGCCACGTGCACTCAGACACAGACACACACACACACAGGGCGGTGCGGGGGGCACCTTCCGGGGAAGGTCTCACAGTGCCTCCTGCGGCTTCACCCCCGCAGAGCCAGACCCCCCGGAGCCAGGCCACACGAGACTCTCAGCCCAGCTCTGTCTTCAGGACATCGTTTTGGTTCTTGTTGTTACAGATCTTTTTCCAAAACAAAGCATGTGCTTCAGGGAAATCAGTTCACATGACGCCGAGAGGGGCGGTGAGGAGCCGTCCTGTCTCTTCCACAACAGCCTTCCTCTGCCCCGGGTTCCAGGAGGCAGCCCGGAGGCAGCACAGATGCTCCCGGTGCCCTGCGCCTGTGTGTGTGTGTGTGTGTGTGTGTGTACATGTGAGCGTACAATGTGTGTGTTAGTGTGTAATTGTGTGAGTCTGTGTGTACATGTGTGGGGTGTGTTTGTGTGACTATGTGTGTGATTCTGTGAGCGTGTGTGAGCGTGTGTGAGTGTGTGAATGTGTGTGAGAGTATGTATGTGTGAGTGTGTGAGTGTGAGTGTGTGAGCGTGTGTGTGAATGTGTGAGTGTGTGAATGTGTGTGAGTGTGAGCATGTGTGTGTGTGAATGTGTGTGAATGAGAGTCTGAGTGTGTGTGAATGCGAGTGTGTGTGCAAGTGTGAACGTGTGTGTGAATGTGTGTGTACGTGTGTGAATGTGAGTGTGAGTGTGTGTGAATGCGAGTGTGTGTGAATGTGTGTGTGTGAATGCGAGAGTGTGAATGTGTGTGTGTGAGTGTGTGAATGTCATTGTGAGTGTGTAAATGCGAGTGTGTGAGTGTGTGAATGTGAGTGTGTGTGTGAATGTGTGTGTGAATGCGAGTGGGTGTGAGTGTGTGAATGCTAGTGTGTGAGTGTGTGAATGTGAGTGTGAGTGTGTGTGTGAATGCGAGTGGGTGTGAGTGTGTGAATGCAAGTGGGTGTGAGTGTGTGAATGTGAGTGTGAGTGTGTGTGAATGCGAGTGGGTGTGAGTGTGTGAATGTGAGTGTGTGTGTGAATGCGAGTGGGTGTGAGTGTGTGAATGCTAGTGTGTGAGTGTGTGAATGTGAGTGTGAGTGTGTGTGTGAATGCGAGTGGGTGTGAGTGTGTGAGTGTGAGTGTGTGTGTGAATGCGAGTGGGTGTGAGTGTGTGAATGCTAGTGTGTGAGTGTGTGAGTGTGAGTGTGAGTGTGAATGCGAGTGGGTGTGAGTGTGTGAGTGTGAGTGTGTGTGAATGCGAGTGGGTGTGAGTGTGTGTGTGAATGCGAGTGGGTGTGAGTGTGTGAGTGTGAGTGTGTGTGTGAATGCGAGTGGGTGTGAGTGTGTGAATGTGAGTGTGAGTGTGTGTGTGAATGCGAGTGGGTGTGGGTCTCCTTCATGTGAAGGAAGGAGGGCACAGGTTGCACTCTCACGTCCGCATGGCCCTGACGCCTCCCCACAGTGACTCCCGATCCCCTCACTGCCCAGAGCTGCATGAAGAGGACTCGGACGTCCATGGTTCTCAGACGTTAGCCCCAGTGCCAGCGCCGCCTGCCCCCCTCTCTGCACCCGGACGGCATGTCTGGGGAAACCCCTGAGTTACCGAGAGGAGGCCACACTCGCCGACCCATTCTCACGCCCCCAGCGGCACTCCCAGGGCCTAGCGCCGGCGATGAAAAGCTGGCTCTCGGCTTGGTCGCTGCACCCTGAGAGCGAGTCCACACCTGCCCCCCAGGCGCAGCCGCACGGAGGAGGGGCCGTCTGTGCCCGCAGCGGGCCCGTCTCCAGGTGGGCACAGCTCAGAGCAGCCACGGGCAGGGCCTCCCCCAGGTCCAGGTCTCCTCACAGGACGGATCAGACCAAGAGGCAGATGCAGTGACACCTGGGGAACCAGTGGGCAGGCCGGCGGCCTGGGCGGACCTGAGCCGAGGCTGTAGATATAACAGGCGGGACCCCCAGAGGCCCATTTGCTGCCCCCACACGCGCAGCACCGACAGGGCGCTCCTCACCCCACACCCGGGAGCGGGGCTGCCGGTGCCACCGCTGGGACGGCCTGTGACCCACCCTCGGCCTCCTCCGACTGCTCACTGCTCCACTTCCTGTCCCTGTGACGAGAAGGGCCGCGTCCAACACGGCTTGAAATACACATAAGGGGCCCCAGCTGGTGTGGCTAAGTGGGTAGAGCATCAGCCCATGGACTAAAGGGTCTGGGGTTCGATTCCCGTCAAAGGCACGTACGTTGGTTGCAGGCTCCATCCCCAAACCTGGTCGGGCCTGCGGAAGGCAGCCAATTAATGTGTCTCTCACATTGATGTTTCTCTCCCTCTCCCTCTCCCTCTCTCTGTCCTTCCACTTTCTCTAAGAATCAATGGAAAAATATCCTCAGGTGAATTAACAAAAGAAAAAAAATAAACACATGGGGAAGGCCAGCAATGCTGCTTCCAGGCTTAGCAGAGATTCTAAATTGTGCCCCCAAACTTTCCAAGTTACTTTCTCCTCTTCTTCCTTCTCCTCTCTCTCCCCCGCCCCCCGCCCCACTCCTGTCCGTCCCTTTTTCTCCCTTTTAAACAAGGGCCTTGGCGGGTGTTCGGGTCCAGAGAAGATCAACCAGTCACCCCCGCCCCCCCGCCCCCCCCCAAGTCCTTCCCAGCTGCCCTCAGGCTCCAGAGCAGAACTAATCGTAACTTGGAGAGTCTCGGCCCAGCGTCTCCGGCTGGGACGGCCCCTAAGGGTTGACATTAAACACTGACACCACCTCCATCACGGGGTTCCCTTCTGCCCAGCAGCCCCGCATGGCCCCTGCCCGCCACCCGCCCCGGGAACATAACCGGAACCCCACAGGGTCTCCGAGGGTCTCACCTGAAACTTGGGACAGGTCTTGGCCCTGGTCGCCGTCCATGGTCCTCGGGCTCCCTGAGAAGAGAGGAAGGGGTTAGTGTCGGGCAGGGCCGGCTAGATGTGAGCGCGCGCTAAAGAGCCGGCCGTGAACGCGGCGATCCGCGCGAATAAAGCGCCTTCCTCCCGCACACTCGCCGGGCGCCTCGGACGGGCACAGACCGGGACCCTGAAAAGGCGGCATTACAAAGATTTATAAAAATATCATTACCGGCGCAGGAGGACCAAATTTGTTATTTATTGTTAATTTCCTGCTGCATAATAACCCAAAATGCAAACTGACTGCAACAAAATTAAGCAGAAAATTAAATGGCCCCGGGTCATTGTAGGGCCCGCATTCATTCTCCCGGCTGATCCACAGCTATGTTCCTTCTAATTTACTGAGCATGCATCGATGAACCTTGAGTCAGCCTGGTGACACGCGCACAATCAGCAATCAGAAAAACGAAGCAATTTGCTGAAGAATGTCTCATTTACCCAGGCGGGCTGCGTAGCGGAGCCGCGCACGCCCCGTCCATCAATAATGAATGCACCTCCCGCCTGGCAGATGGGCCACACGGGCGCTTCATCGCTGTCCCCGCTGCTCCGGGCCCTGCCTCCGCCCTCGCCGCGCTCTAGCCGCCGCGGCAGCAAGACAAGCCGGGGAGGCCTGCTTCCTGTTCTGCTGACAGACGCCGGCTCCCCAGATGGTTTAAAAAGAGAAAGCAGCCGGGACGGGCGGCCCGTGGGTGGCGACAGCAAATGGCCCACGGCCGCCTGGGCAGCCACCCCGACGTGGGCAGGGGGCGGGGCTGCGCTGTGCTCGCACCCGGCCCCGGCCGGCACCTGGAGGGCTCGGGGGCCCTCGCGGATGACCACCCCGAAGGGGCCTCCATGGTCTGCTCCCCGTTGCTCGGCTGGGCACCTTCAGAAGAGGCCTCTCTCCGCCCAGCAACCTGGGTCTGTTTTATTTTATTTATTTTTATTGATGTCAGAGAGGGAGGGAGAGGGAGAGGGAGAGATAGAAACATCAGTGATGATAGAGAATCAGGGACCGGCTGCCTCCTGCACTCCCCGCACTGGGGATCGAGCCCGCAACCCGGGCCTGTGCCCTGACCGGGAATCGAACCGTGACCTCTGGCTCATAGGTCGACGCTCACCCCTGAGCCCTGCCGGCCGGCCGGGTCTGTTCCTGAACCGCAATCAGGTCACTGTTTCCTGGGGCCTCCTCTGTCTCTCTAGTCCGGTGTGTGGGTCTGAGCTGTGTGGCCTGTTTTCAGCAGGGACCTGGACGAGGAGGCGGGGGTCAGGGGACTCCGCCCTCTGCAGCGAGGGTGACCGCCCTGCAGGCAGAGGCCAGGCATGTGTTTATGGGGCATGTGGAACACAGATCTCCAGTCCGGAGATGTCCGTCCTGGTCATGAAGACAGGAGCGGCCGTGGTTTCTCTGGATGGGGAGGGGGCTCCCCTATGTGTGAAGGCCCCCGACGGAGTCACAGGGGCGACATGAGTGTCCAAGGCTGCGTGTGGCCCAGGGCTCGGCTGGTGGCCACAGAGGGAAAAGGCCCCTGGACCCAGGAGAGACAGAGCGGCCAAAGGCAGATGCCCAGCCCCAGAGGCCAGCAGGGCGCCAAGCCCAGGGTCACCCCAGCAGGTCCCCCAGGCCTGGCCGGAGTGGTTCAGGGTCGACCGATGAGCCAGGAGGTCAGGGTTCGATTCCTGGTCAGGGCACAGGCCTGGTTGCGGCTCAACCCCCAGTGGGCGGCCGGTGGGGGCAGGTCTCCGGGCAGCAGATTCTGGACACACCCTGTTGCAGCACTGGCCTGGCCTGGGCTTCTCCCTCCTGAGTGACCCATTTCTCACAAATTTCTCACAACTTCTTCTCATGTATCAGGGCCAGACAATGCCTGTCACTTCCCCACTCACGGCCCCCCTCCTGCCCCCCGGAAGCAGCCGTGTCAGGGAGAGGACAGGCTCAGCGCCGGCCCCGCTGGGAGGGGCTCCCATCAGGGAGGGCCTGGGCCACAGAAGCGCACTCACAACACGTCCCTGCCTCCCTGGCCAGAGGGGAGGGTGGGGAGGGCCCCCGGGACCCAGGAGCATCTGTGCTGTCCTCCCTGGAAGCCCAGACCACAGACCTCGGGCCTGAGGCCGAGCCGCCTCGGAGGCAGCGGGAACAAGCGCCTGCAGGAGCCCCGTGAGCCTGCAGCCCGAGGCCACCGTCCCGGAGCCTCACCGTCCCCGGAGTCACACTCTGTCTCTCACACGGAAACGGGAAACGGAGGCAGAGGTGAGTGAAGACAGCACGGAGCTGTGATGGCGTCCCCCAGGAGCCGCACTCGCCCTCACTACGCACCTCCCCCACCCGAGGGCAGCCTGTCTCTCCCTGCTCCCTCCCTCTCCGTGTCTCTCCGTGTCTCTCCGTCTCTCCCTCCACCTTGGTGTCTCTCCCCCTTTGCCTCTCTCTCTCTCTCTCTCTCTCTCTCTCTCTCTCTCTCTCTCTATCTCTCTCTCTCTCGGACAATGAGGCTTTGGAAACACCCTCCTGACCTTGCCTGTCTTTCCTCCTCCCACACCCATGAGGGGAGGGGCGGGAGCTGGCTGTCCCTGGGCAGCGGCACGGGGGAGCCCTGGGCAGGGCAGTGGGGAATGGGCCAGTCTGCAGGGGCGGCCTCGGACCCTCCATGCCCCGCCCCCTCCTGTCTCCAGGATGAGCACCCGCCCCAGCGTTTGCCTGAAATCCCGGCTCCACCGTGGCCTGAAGCGCCCATGGCCCCCCACCCCGCGGCCGCTCACAGGTCACAGAGCCCGCAGCTCAGCCCCGGGAAAGCTCGGCTCCGGGCGACTCCAGCAGCCCCCGCCTCGTCCCCCAAAGCAAACGCAGGGCCGGCAGGACGACAGTCCACAGCCACCCGGGCACGGGCAGGCGGGACGGCGGCCGCCACAGCGCCTCCCAGGACACACGGTCTCTGTAGCTTTGTGTGGCGACAGATGTCAGTCAATCGTGCGGTCATTTTATGCCGAATAAAAACATAGCTACCAGGTCATCACAGCGCACACCTGGAGCTAATGGAATGCTGTGTCAGTTATTCCTCAGCAAAAAAGACAAAAATGACATACATGCATACAAACACATGTGTACACACATAATTACATACACACATGCATATATATACACATACATATTTACACGTGCATATGTAGACATTTACATGCATATACACATACGTATACACACACGCACATGCATGCGAATACTTCCCCCACACACACACTGTCAGGTAACTGTCTGCCCAGTAACATTTCACAGCGTTTCTTGGGGACGTCACACATGCAGACACACGTGGAGATGGAAAAGGTGCTGGGGTTCCGTGGCTCCAGTGAAACTGCCTCCGGGTGTCTGAGGGTCAGGCCCGGTCTCCAGCGTGGGCCGGGACGCAGAGCCCACGTGCTAAGTGGGTGTTTACCCTCAGGCAGTATGGCTCTCGTGCGCAGTCCATATCATTATTCCCATTTCACAGATGAGAACCCGAGGCTGAGAGAGAAGGGGCCAGCCGCGGGCACACGCATCAGAGACCACAGAGCTGAGATTCGAACCCATGACCGTGCGATGGTGACACCTTCTCAGTCTACGGTTCCTGCCGGCCGGGACCTCAAAGCCCAGCGCCGTCACCCCGATTTCAGCAGGAAACACGCACGCTCTTTGGACAATTCTGCTATTACCCGCCCCCCCCCCATCCATTTCCATCCTGGTCATGGGTCCCCCGGCAGCACCGACCCTCCCGCCACCAGCCACACTGCTCTCAGTGAGTCGGGCACCTTCCTGGCCCACAGTGACGCTGGCCTTGAGGGGCGGGTGGGGCGGCCCGGGGGCCGGGCCGGGGCTGTGTCAGGCGCCTGAGGTCACAGCGCTCTCTGCCCTTTCGTTTGCCAACAAGGAGACGACTCGCCCGGGTCTGTCCTGTCACCATGAGGGACGCCGTCTCCTCAAAGAGGCAGCCCGCCCTGTGCGGCCTTCGGGGCACGTCCCGGGGACCTCCCGGGGTTCCCCACGGCCTGACAGCCGTTGGGGGCACAGACTTCCGTGCCCTCGTCTCATTTTGGATCTTTTTCATTTTTCAAAAACAAGCTGCCAACCCACACACGCTCACGACTGTCCCACAGGGGCGGCTGGCGCCAGTCACACGGGGCGGCAGGATCCAGCTCGTGCCCCCCACCCCCCGCCCCCCGCGAACTCAGCCACAGAAAACGCCTCCAGCGGGTTCTCTGTGAACCTGCTGTCTGAGGGCAGATGAGCTCCGACGGGCAGTTCTGGGCTCATTTGTTCCTAAGGCGGGAGGGGGAAGGGGCTGGAGACACGCTGACTGCAGCCGGGACAGGCGCGGAGCTGGGAGCCAAGGGCCAGCACAGTCCGGCATCGCAAACCCCGTGTCCCTCCCGTGTCTGCCCCGTCCCATGTCTGTCCCATGTCTGCCCCTTCCCATGTCCCGTGTCCCTCCCGAGCCTGCCCATCCCATGACCTATGTTTCTCCCGTGTCCTTCCCGTGTCTGCCCCGTCCCGTGCCCCTCCCCCCCGAGGGGCAGGCTGCCTGTGGGGCCCTTCCGCGCCCGGCTCTCACACTACTCCCCGTAAGGCCTGTCCACGCAGCACCCAGCCTCACAATTCACATGTGTGGGCCGCTGTCCCCGAGTGTGACCCTCGCCCTCGCCGGGCCACTCCCTAAGCAGCCCCCTCAAACATCAGCGGCTGTGTGCACCTCGTCCCTTCAGTGAAAATCTAGGCGCAGACCCACTTCTCCCACCTCCGCGGTTTCCGGCGCCTCGGTGCGTGGCAGGACGGCGACACCGTGACACCCACCGGTAACAGCGTCGCCCGCCGGGCCTGTGGTTATCAGGCAGCGCGGACCAGGGACCGGTGTGGCTCCTGCTGTTCCTGTGTTTCTCCCATTTTAGGAGAGGCCACCTCGGCCCCATGTGCAGGAGGCGCGTGCCCAGGAGGCCGCTGCGCAGAGCCGAGCCCCCGGCGCCCTGGGCCCGAGGTGACCTCCCACCAGCGCTGCCGCGGACGGACAGGCAGCCCAGCCCGGAGCACCTGGAGGAGCCGCTGTCCCCACAGCCCCGCGTGCACTGCCCCGCGGCTCCCGGCCTCTGGCCGCAGACGCCTCGCAGGGGCCCCTGTGCCCTGCTCTGCTTAGACCCGAGGGAGTGAAATTATGCAAATCCTCGCGGCACATCCCGCTGTCCGTCCCCCATCCCTCCCCCCCCCCACCCTGGCAGGTGGGTGCTCCGCTCGCCCCGACCTCCCACTGAGGACGTCGGGGGAGGAGCCGTCAGCGTCTCTCACGCTGGGGACACTCTACTTCCTACATCTCAGCCTCACAGAGAAATGGGCTCTGGGGACGACGCATCCGGTGCGCTGTGAGCCGGCGCCTGCTCAGTCCTGCTCCTCGCAGTGCAAAGGCTGCCCGGCCCCTCGAATGCGGGGTGTTTCCTGGGAGCCCCGAGAGGAGGGGGGGCCTTCCTGAGCCTCGGAGGCCCTCCAACCTGTTCAGGCCGCGTGGAGCCGGGCTGTTGGGGCACCTGGGCCGCTCTCTGCCGCCACCACACAGCGATCAGCTCTCAGCAAGTAAGCAGGTGCCTCGTCACAAAGACCCTGCTCGCCTTTGGACAGAACGGAGACCCCAAACTTAGATCCCGCCCGGCTAGCTCCGGCTTCAGGAGCCCTAGCGCCTCCGCACGCACCTCATCCACCCCAACGCCATCCGCTTAGCGACAAAGCACTCGGCTCTGACCCTCCAGCGATACAGTGATCCGTGCCACACGGACCGGCTGGGCAGCGAGAGCCGCTGGGCGAGGAGCCTCAGAACAGGGCAGAGCGGCACCGGGCGCTGATGGGCTCTGTCGTCGGATCCATGAGCAGGACCCGTTCCCGGTTCCACTTCATCCCTGAGGAGAGCTCAGCACCAGCTGGACCTCAGCGCGCTGAGATGGCCGCCCAACCCCAGGGAACGGGCACGGCGGGTGCAGTCCCGGGGCTCCGGCCACCACCTCGAGCCGCAGGCCCCACGCACACGTGGAGGGGCACCCGCAGGACCTCAGAGGAGCTACAACTTCCTCCTCTGGCTCCCGCCCAGCCCCTTATTTATAATCCGCACCCCCCCCCCCCCCGCCTGCCCTCCCAGGCGCTTCAATAATTCATCTTCACTGTTTTAAGTTTTCCTTTTTAGCAAATCACTTTTTTTTTTTAACCAAAGCCTTGTCTGCTCTAAATTAATCTGAAAATTCTTTAAATTCGGGGAAACATACATCCCAGGCAGAAACAGGAAAACCACAAAGCCTGGGTCCGGCAGCTCCCGCAGCCCGCGGGCGAGGGCGGGCGGCACCTACAGCAGCGGTTCTCAACCTTCTGGCCCTTTAAATACAGTTCCTCAGGTTGTGACCCAACCATAACATTATTGTCGTTGCTACTTCATAACTGTCATGTTGCTCCTGTTAGGAATCGTCATGTAAATATCTGATGTGCAGGATGGTCTTAGGCGACCCCTGTGAAAGGGTTGTTCGGCCGCCAAAGGGGTCGCGACCCACCAGTTGAGAACCGTTGACCTACAGGCTGGGAGACGCTGGGCATCCGTGGAGACCCTCGAAGTTGCTGCCCGCAGCACCCAGCCCAGGAGCAGGGCCCTCCTGGTCCCGGGAGAGCTGCTGGCCGCCGGGGGCTCCCTGAGCAGCTGGGAGGACCCTCAGGACCCCGGGAGCCGGAGCTCCATGCCTCCCTCTCATTCCTCCGAGGCCTGGAAATGACCCTCCCCGCTGGCCACAGGCAGGGCCCGCTGCCCGGTGTGCCCCATGGCGGCCAGATTTCACCACAAAGATCTGCCCCAGTTGGCGAGGCCACGTCCAGGGAACGCCTGGCTGTCCCTGGGGACTGGGTCCGCCCGGATCGTCCACGTGTAAATGGTTTCAAACGAACAGAACACGCCCTGCGCGCGGGCCGAGGCCGGATCTGAGAGACGGGGCGCAAACACCCATCTCGGTGCGTCACCAGCCCTTAAGACCGCGCTACGCCATCTCAGCCGGTCCAATGGTCCCGGCAACATCCCTCACGTGATCACCAGCAGGTGGGGGGAGAAGTGAGGGCCCCGCACCCCGGGCCCCGCACCGCGCCTGCCCGTCAGCAGAGCGAACCCGGGCGCCGCGTGGCAGGAAGGGGCCGGTTTCTGTGGGCGGCCACGGGGTGCAGGGAGGACCGGATGGGCCTGGTGAGAAAGTGGGGGGGTGCTCTCCCACGGGCGGCCCTCCCCTGCCTCTAGGCCACGGCTCCCCGCCAGGAGGTGGCCCCCGGGACCCCAACGCGCAGTGAGCCGCAGTCTGAAGGACCCTCTCCGTCACCCCGACAGCGGCTGGGAGGGGCGGCGGGCGCTGGGGCAGGAGACACTGGGCCTCCATCCAGGGGAGCCCAGCAGACAACACGGGGGGGGGGGCAAGGGGGCACTCACCGCTGAGCCCACGCCGCCCACAGGAGTCCCGGCGTGGATGGGGGGTCCTCAGGATGCGGGGTCCCCTGCACTGGGCTCCGGGAGGCCCTGTGCCCGCGGTGGCTGCTCCTGGCTCCTGTCTGCCGCCCTCACGCTCCCTCCCGGGGGGGCGGGCAGAGAGGAAGGAGGACCCACAGGCCAATATGCAAAAAAGGAGGGAAGAGGGAAGGAGCGGCTTCCTGCTCCCCAGCGGAGATCAGGGCTGCGATCAGTCGCAGGTGGGGGGCGGGCCCTGCCAGCACAGTGCTCCCCACAGGCAGGCCCAGGAGAGGGGAAGCTGCCAGGCCCCCAGCGAGCGGGACCGGAGTGGCCCCGCACCTGCCACCCCAGGTGTCCACCCGAGGGGGCAGTTTCCCACCGTGTGGGGCACCCCTGGCCTCACCCATTTGTCACAGGAAAACGTGAGAAGGACAAGGAGGCAACGACCCATAAGGCGGCCGCCCTGGACGGGCCTCAGGGCTTCCCTTCAAGCCCTCGGCAGGGAAGGGACAGGGACAGGCACAGGGACAGGGACAGGGAAGGGACAGGGATAAGGAAGGGACAGGGACAGGGAAGGGACAGGGACAGGGATGGGGAGGGACAGGGACAGGGATAGGAATAGAGAAGGGACAGGGACAGGGATAGGGACAGGGATAGGGAAGGGACAGGGACAGGGAAGGGACAGGGATAGGGACAGGGATAGGGAAGGGACAGGGATAGGGAAGGGACAGGGATAGGGACAGGGAAGGGACAGGGATAGGGAAGGGACAGGGACAGGGAAGGGACAGGGATAGGGACAGGGATAGGGACAGGGAAGGGACAGGGAAGGGACAGGGACAGGGATAGAGAAGGGATAGGGAAGGGACAGGGACAGGAATAGAGAAGGGACAGGGAAGGGACAGGGATAGGGAAGGGATAGGGAAGGGACAGGGATAGAGAAGGGATAGGGAAGGGACAGGGACAGGGATAGAGAAGGGACAGGGACAGGGACAGGGATAGAGAAGGGATAGGGAAGGGACAGGGACAGGGATAGGGAAGGGACAGGAACAGGGACAGGGATAGGGACAGGGACAGGGATAGAGAAGGGATAGGGAAGGGACAGGGACAGGGACAGGGACAGGGATAGAGAAAGGATAGGGAAGGGACAGGGATAGGGAAGGGACAGGGTAAGGGATAGGGAAGGGACAGGGATAGGGACAGGGACAGGGATAGGGAAGGGATAGGGAAGGGACAGGGACAGGGATAGGGAAGGGACAGGGACAGGGATAGGGACAGGGATAGGGAAGGGACAGGGATAGGGAAGGGACAGGGATAGGGACAGGGAAGGGACAGGGATAGGGAAGGGACAGGGACAGGGACGGGACAGGGACAGGGATAGGGAAAGGGATAGGGACAGGGACAGGGACAGGGATAGGGAAGGGATAGGGAAGGGACAGGGAAGGGACAGGGACAGGGACAGGGATAGGGAAGGGACAGGGAAGGGAAAGGGATAGGGACAGGGACAGGGATAGGGAAGGGACAGGGAAGGGAAAGGGATAGGGACAGGGACAGGGATAGGGAAGGGACAGGGAAGGGAAAGGGATAGGGACAGGGACAGGGACAGGGAAGGGACAGGGAAGAGACAGGGATAGGGACAGGGACAGGGACAGGGAAGGGACAGGGACACAGACCACCGCAGGGCGGTTCAGGCCTCCTCTCCACTTGGCAACGTCTACCCAGCCCCCTTGTCCTCACTCCTAATGTGTCACAAGCTCTGACAAATATTTGTCTGAATGTCACCAAACACTTAAAACTGCGCCACCTCAGCTCCTGAAACCACAGCGCGGGAAACCGAAGGCCGAGCCCGAGTTACAGGAGGAGTGCTGGGGCGGGAGTCTCCCGCACACAGCAGCAGGAACAGGGGTGTCCTCGGAGAAGAGGGGGCGTGGGGAGCCCACAGCAGGTACCACCGGTCTGGGGGGGGCTGCTGAGTCCCTGCGAGCGCCAGTCCTAGCTCCCTCCTCGTCCGAGGCTGCGCGGTGTGCACAACGCTACGTCCCGTCCCCCTCCCCGCCCCCACAGCCTGGCTGAGCCCGCAGCCCAGCGCACAGGTGCCGCGGTGCGGTGCGAGCAGGACCTTCCGGCTCGAGGGGTCATGGCCCAGTGGGTCTGGGCTAGTGAGGGTGGGTCACTTGTCTCTGGGACATCACGCACGTCTGGGCTGTGCCCATGCAAACGCAGGGACAGTGGCAGGGAGCAGGGCTCAGGGCGGGGGGGGCAGGGGGGGGGCTGGGCGGGGCTGGGCGGGGACGGGGGCAGCACCAGGTCACAGGAAACAGACCCACCCAGGGCCTGTCAGTCTGAGAGGCAGCAAGGCCGTGAGAGGGCGGCCCTCCATGAGCTGGAGGCGCGGGCACCGGCCTGCGGACCCGGCTGCACAGCCAGGCTTGTGTCGTGGCGCACAGATGAGGAGGAGGAACCCAAAGCACCGCCCACGGTGCGTCCGAGGCGGGTCGGCCGCGCTCACCCCAGAGCGCGCAGCGATGGCGGCCCCACGCACCGGTGCCTACGCGGACCGTCATCCGTGCGAAAACCCAGCCTGCGTTAGTCCAAGGCCAACAGCAAACGGAACCCAAAGCGGAGCGGCTGCATCACCAGCTCAGTTCACGCGATGCTAACCCCCCCACCTGTCCCAGGCCGCCCTCTGCATGCGCGTGCGTGCTGCGCGCATGCGTGTGTGTGTGTGTGTGTGTGTGTGTCCACGTCCCGATCCACTCATGCCCACAGAGCCGTGAAGTAGACAGTCCGTGTCCGTGGGGTGGGGCAGGGTGGGGTACCGTGGCCGGCCGCGGGCAGGGTGTACACGGTGCTCTCTCACATTTCAAAACCTGCCATTACATGGCCAAGCTGTGACTACACCCGCCAAATGTGAAACCGACAGCAGCAAGCCACGTGGGACAGAGTTCCCAATCCAGAGAGCCCGTCCTCCAACTGTGTCGCCAGCCCAGCGAGGGGGGCACGGGGGCCCAGCACCCCACCCGCGGGCTCCGGCCTCGGGCCTGGAAGCTCGCCCTGGCCGTCATTTCCCAACAAGGGAAGTGGCTGCAGGGACAGCCACAGTGTACCTTCCCCAGGAGACCGGGGGCCAACTTCTCCCCGGGCCGACATGGCACACACTCTTATTCCCGGGCCGGTGGGCTCAGCCGAGCAGGGGCTCTGACTACACGGGGCTCGGGAATATGGGGGAGGGGGGCAGCTTTCGGTGGGGAGCACCGTAGCTCAGACACCGAGGAATCACACCAGCAGCATGGCGGCGGGTCCCCGTGAAACAAAAAGGGAAGAAAACAGGACCCGTCCCGGCAGTGAAATGTCTCAGGCGCCGGCTCTGGCGGCCTTTTAGACCAGGAAGCACATGTTTGCTTTTACATCTGGCCCCCAACAGTTTTTCATGTCAAATAAGGGATCATCGTGGA
The DNA here is from genome assembly GCF_964212035.1 of Myotis nattereri. Lineage (NCBI taxonomy): Eukaryota > Metazoa > Chordata > Mammalia > Chiroptera > Vespertilionidae > Myotis > Myotis nattereri. The sequence continues at coordinate 82,239,148 of NC_138086.1, forward strand.
CGTTTGTGGGAAATTTTGAAATCAGATATGTTCTATCAGACCAGGACAGCACAGGACTTTACCATGTGACATCATTCTTTCTACCTGGGCGCACACATTATTTTTTCAACATGGTCCGCACGCCTGTGGTGTTTAAATCGCCACTGTTTAAGTTTGAAGCCACACACGCAATCATCGGCTTGGTGGCGGAAACAAACCGGACACGCTGGATAGAAATAACGTTTACACGGTTACTTCCCAGATCCCATGTGAAAGGCGGCCCTCCGACCCTCCTCCAACGAACATCTTGAAACAAAGAAATAAAATCAAGAGGCTCCGACCATTCCCTGCAGGTCCTGTCTCCTCTCAACTCATTAGCCAAAGCGACAGCCCTCGCCGCCATCTGAATTTCCACCCGCGCTGACAGACCCTGCACATTAAATATTTTCAACTTCCACCCTCGCCTCTTCGCACAGAAGTTGATCTCAGTGAGCAGCGGTTTCTTCAGCAGCAGTTTGACTCTCAAGTTCAAAGCCAGGCACCGGGAGCTGAAACACCCCGTGGGGAGCAAGGGGGGAGGGGGTCTTGAGCAGTGCACCCCGAGGGATGCCGCCCCTGCCTTTGAACGCCGGGCCTGACCGGACCCTAGGGGATCCCCAGATGCCACCCTCCGCCTCCAGAGCAGAAAAACAAAAAACCCTCACACCTTCCTGAGAGCCCTGAGGAAGCACCCAGGGTCCCCAGCGCATCCTGGAAGCACATTTCAAATTTTGTGGCAAGTAACCCGATGCCTGGTCACCCAGGCGTTGGCTTCCGAACCCCGGAGCCCAAATCGCAGCCGGCAAAAGTACGGCCAACTTTTCCAACCGGCGGACTCTCCACGGCAGAAAGCAGGCGCGGACGCGGTCTCATGTGTTAGCAAAAGCTCTCGCCCCAAAATAAGAAAGAAAAACAGCAACACCTCCTCGTGAATGATGCCTAGAGCCGACCCGGACCTCACGCGCCAGCTCCGATCAGTTCAGAGGCGACCAGGAGCCGGTCCTCCTGGTGCCGGCGCGGAGCGCAGTCCCCCGCCAGGCCCTGCACCTGCGCGCTCCCCACCCGAGAGCGGAGGCGCCGAGCGGACCAGGGGGCCGTCTTACTGCCCTTCCCTTCCCTCCTCTTTCCCCTCTCTCCCCCCGCCGACTCCCCGGTTTTGAGATCCCACCGAAAGCACTCACGTGGATGTGTGCGGCTCACGTTGGGGGCCAAGGCTGGTCCTGGGGCAGGAGAGCACCCGCGGGGCCGGGACCGAGCGCCCGCCGGGCTCCAGGCGCCACGCGTGCCGCCGGCCGCGCTCGGGGACCAGGGCTGTGGCCGCAGTGGCCGCCGGCGGGCGCGAGGCGCTGGTTAGAGCGCCCGTCGAAGTCGGTGGCGCGCTTCCCGGCCGCCTTTCAAAACGACTTCCTGGACTCGCTCGCTCGCATTGTTCCCCATTTCTCCGCGCTCCCCACCCTCGCCGCTCCGACCTGCGCGCGCTGCCTGCCGGCCGCTGCCCCGCGCGCACAGCGCCGCCCACGGGCCGCGCCCCTGGCCCTGCGCGCCTCGCCACCTGCGGCCGCCGCCCCGCGCCCCACCAACTTCGGGGCGGCGCGCGCGGGTCCCGGCTCCGCCTGCCAGCAGTCGGCCGGCCCCCGCCCCGCTCGCCGCGCGGGACGCCGAGCGGGACAGGGTCCAGGCGCGGCGCGGGGTGCGGGGTGCGGGACTCGGAGCGCGGCAGGAGCCCAGCGCCCCGCCTCCGCCCCGCGGCCGGGCGGCCCGCGCGCGGCACCTTCCCGACCGCAACTCCGGGGCCCCGCGCGCAAACTTTGTCGCGGCGCGGGGCTGGCCGGGCCCCCAGGGCCCCTGACGGGGCGGCTCGGGCCGTACCTGCTGGCGCCGCCGGCTGCAGCCCGCTCGCCCTCCGCGCCCGCCTCGCCCCGCGCGCCTCCGCCGCCCCCGCGCGCAGCGCCACCCGGCCCGCCCCCCGCCGCCGCGCTTCCTCGTTCCAGCACCGCATCGCCCCGCAGCCCGTGCGGCAGGCGGCGGCCGGTGCTGGGCGCCTCGGACTGGCGGCGGGATCGCCCGCGGCGCGGCTGGACCCGCGCTTAACCCTTGGGCGCCCGGCGCGGGCGTGGCCGCGGGAGGAGGGGACACGCGCCGTCAGATCCCGCGGCCTTGGCCTCCGCTCTAGGCCCCGCATCTCGCCAGGCGCAGGGGCCTCGCGGGGCACCGACACCAGGAAGCGCTCTCCGCGCCCGGGGGCGCCCCTGCCCGCCCAGCCCCGCCGCCCCGGGACAGGGCCACTGGCTCCCGGGCTGGGCTGCGACCCCCAGTTCTCATGCCCCCCGAGGGGAGGGACATGGATCCCCGCTGGGGCGGGAAACGCGGCTCCTCTTCCCAGACAACCAATGGAATACCTCTGGGCGCTCTTCCCTCCCACCTGCTCGCGCGAGTCAGGATCGCGCCTTCCACCCGGCCGTGCGCACACGCGGGTGTGAAGGGCGGTGGGAGGGGGCGCAGGCGAAGGTGGCCCCGCTGCGCGGCTCTGAATCCCCTTCCCGGGCGGAAGCGCGGGGTGAGGTGGCCCTGAGCAGGGGGCAGGGGGCAGGGGCAGGGTGCAGAGCAGCACCTCCTTGCTCTGCTGTGCGGAGCCCATCACCTGGTGCGCGGCGCCACCTGGGCCGGGCGGCAGGTGCTCAGAGAGAAGACGCATCATCCTGAATTCAACCGCATTGCCAGGAGGCCGCTCTGGTGCCGAGGGAGGGCTGAGATACTGTCTGGGGGGCTCCTGGGGGCGAGTCCTGGGGCGCTGGTGAGAGCCAAGCACCTGTGAGCAGAGAGCCGGCCTTGGGCAGCCTCCCTGCGGGAGAGCGAGGCTGGGCACAGGGAGGGGACAGGTGTCAGGCCTCCAGGTGGACAGAAGAGCCAGCGGGGCACCTGCCCAGATGTCCCTTTGGCAGCTAAGTGCGGAGGGAGCAGAGGCCAGGGAAGGCGGGCCTGGCCCAGGAGGCTGTTGGCGGCGGGGACCTGGCACCCACAGCCGCTTCCCTGGTGCCACCCAAGTCCCTCCCACCCTCCATGCACATCCCAGATGCCTGTCCATCACCCCGGCCCCGGCCCACTCCTCCTGCAGGGACCTCCTGGGCCCGCGACCAGCTGGCTCCCTGCCGCACGCCCAGAGGAGGCAGGGCCAGGTACAGACCGAGACTCTCATTCCCAGACTCCCTACCCTGCATGGCCCGGGGCAAGTGACTGAACCCCTGCCCTCACTGTCCGTATTTGCACAAGAAATACACAGGCTTCATCTTAATGAGTTCTTGGGGGGGGGGGGGGAGGAGGAGGCCAAGCAGAAGGTGTCGGCCCCAGGGGGTGTGGGCGCCTCTGCTTCTTCCTTTTCTGAAAACATTTTTATTGATTTCAGAGAGGAGGGGGGAGGGAGAGAGAGAAACGTCAATGATGAGAGAGAATCACTGATCGGCTGTCTCCTGCACGCCCCCTACTGGGGATGGAGCCCACAAGCCGGGCATGTGCCCTGACCAGGAATCAAACCCAGGACCTTTCAGTCCCTGGTCGACGCTCTACCACTGAGCCACACCGGCCAGGGCTGCACGCACTGATCTTGATAAAGGACCGCGGGGTCGACACCCGCCGGGAAGAGAAAGGTGCGGCCGGCTTTTCCGTCTGTAAAGCACCTGGGGACTTAGTCCCGGTGTTTTGCATTGTTCCCGCCTCTCTCTCCAGCGCTAATACCTCGGAGATCCCACCTGCCAGTCTCAGAGGCGGCGGGAGAGGGGCTGGGCTGTGGGCTCTGCGCAGAGCGTCCCTTCGGCCCACGCGGCTCCCTGCAGGCCCTCAGCGGAGTCACTTCACCCGGGAACCAGGTTCCCGCTGAACCCGCAGCCGAGGCCCAGGGGCGCTGGCGCTGGCAGGACGGCCTGAGGGCGCTGAGTCTTCCGTGGGGACACCTGATGACGGGCGTGGTTCCCTCTCCCCACGGAGACTCTCAGGAGGTGGCCTCCGCGGAAAGCCGGTGAGGAAGGTGGCATGCTCGGAGCTCCCAGACTCACAGCTGGGACTCACCTTGACCTGGCCGCCAGCTGACCTTGAATAACGCAGGGGCGGGCGCGGACGCCCTGGCAGCTGAACATCCGCCTGTAACGCTGACTCCCCTGCACTGACCTGCTCCTGGCCCACGGCTGTGCGGAGCCTGGCCGGTGACATAACAGTGAGTGAACATACATGTTGTATGTTATAAGCACTACACACTGTGGTTCTCAACCTTCCTGATGCCACGACCCTTGTATACAGTTCCTCACGTTGTAATGTTTATGGTTGGTGACCCCCAACCATAACATTATTTTCGTTGCTACTTCATAACTGTAATGCTGCTACTGTTATGAATCGTCATGTAAATATCTGATAGGCAGGATGTATTTTCAGGGGTCGCGACCCGCAGGTTGAGAACCGCTGGGTGAACTGGAGAAAAGAAGGTGTCGTGAAGAGTAGAAAACACATCCGCGGTCCTGTCCGCGCTCACGGGAGCCGGGCAGCTGCACGTGGGGAGGGAGAATGTGCGTGGCAGCGGGCGGCAGCTCGCCGCGTTCTTCGAGGGGCAGCTGTAGGTTGTGCCAGGCCCTGACTCCAGGAGCGTCTATCGGGGCTTAAAGTTACAGAACCTCCCACAAGCATCGCATTGGCACCCGAGGTCGAAGGTTGACAGGTAGGCGCTCAGGAGCCTGTGGCAGCCTGGTTTCCCGGAGGTCGCTGAAGGTCACTGCTGCTCCTCAGAGCCCCCGCCGAAGCGCTGGGCCACCCAGACGTGGCCGGGGCACAGCGTTCCTTGTCACCAACATGTCCCCACACCTGCGGCTCAGCCCCACGGCCTCCCCCACACCTGTCCCTGGCGGGTCTCCCTGTCTCCCTGCATCTCACTCTTACCACGTCCCCAACCTGAACCCCGATCTTTCCCTCGAACCTGCTTCTCGGCCCCGCCCCTCCTCCTCCAACAGAGACTGGAAGTTGCTGAGGCCAAAACCCTCGGAGGCACCTTGATGCCTGTCTACCTCTTACCATGTGGTCCGTGACCCTCCCGCTGGCTCCGCCTCCAACAGGTGCCATGGGCCCAGCCACCCTGGTCTCCGTAGCAACCACACTGACCCCAGCAATGGTCCCCTGTCACCTACAGACCTTCCGTCCCTGCCCCCGGCACTTGGGAGCCCCAGAAACAGCTGAGTCGGATCGTGGCTTCTTTGCTGGAGGGCGGACAGCTCCCCCGGAGCAGCCCGAGTGCCAGGAGGACACAATCGCCCTCCTTCCCCACCTGTGCCCCACGACTCCCGGCCAGCTGCTGTCCCCTTGCTCAGGCGTCCAGCGGTTTGCTCTGCTTTGCTGGCCCCAGGCCCCTGGACAGCTCCCTGCCAGTGGCCACCTGCTTCCAGCTGCTCAGCTGTCACCTGGGCTCTGAGGCGTCACTGCCCACCCCCCGCCCCTCCCCGTTTCTCACACCACCTACCACCCCTTAACGTGCGTGTCATTAACACGATCTGTCTACTTTCTGCAAAGACAGAGATTTGGTTTGGTTTGGTTTTATGTCCTCAGCGCCGGGAGCCCGGACGCTGCACAGACATTCCCAGTATCGGTCCTGCTTTTGAAGGGTTTTCTCTGGCTTTTCTAACTCAGGCAAAGGGTAGATGACGAGGGCTTCCCGTCCCAGGGGAGCTGTTTCCTGAGCCTGGAGCGGGAAGGAACTCCTTCTGTCCTTCTGTCCTTCTGTCCTTCTGGACCCGCAAGAAGGCGCAGCCCTATGCTCCCTCCTCACCGTGCTCCTGCTCGCTCGGCGAGGACTTCCAGCCAGAATTGCCCGCGCTGCCTTCCTGGCGCTCAGACAGAAACGTGCCGCTTCACGCTCCCCACCCCTCCGTGCACCCTCTCTCCATGCTGTCGCCCAAGAAGGAAGCAAAGAACTTAAAATGCGGCTCCTCAGAGCCCCAGCGAACGCTCCCCGGTCCACATTCCCCGGCTCCTGCGGCTGCGGGCGGTCGTCCCAGGAACCGGTCGGTCCCTGTTTATCTGGGCGGCGTGAGGAGCGGGCGATCACAGGAAGCCCTGAGCCGTGTCTCTCTTGGTGGGTGAGCTGGGAATTACTGAAGATGCGACATGGTCCCTAGCGACTCGGCCAGCAGCCATGTGTCCCCTCCGTGCTGACGGTCGGATTCGTCCTTGCAGACGCGGTTCCCTCGCGAGGACAAGCGCTCATGTTCTATGCGATGCAGCTCAGGAGAGGGTGACTCTCCTTCCACTCCCGGCTCCAACACACTCCTTTCGCCCAATCGGTGTTTTGCAGTCACACCAAAGGGCTGACTTCCCATCATAACATCCCTTTAGGTCCATGAAGACGTCTCGTAAGCGTTTTCTGCCGAGCGCCCCATTTCCAGGGCACTGCAGCGAGTGACCCCGCATTTTGTGATTAATAGACTGAGCGAAGGGGGTCGCGCAGAAGGCGTCCCCTGCTCTTCGGGGCGAGCAGAGAAAGGGGATTTATACGCGTTGGTGAGACCGCGGGCTACAGCAGGGGACACGCCCAGCCACTGGGGGTGCCGTGCCCGGGCTGAGCTGTCGGGTGCAGACGAGCCGTCGGGCATCTCATCAATATTGCACGCGGCTCCGCAGACCTGCGTGCAGGTGTGACTGCTCCCCAACCGGACAGGATCTGTGAGCCCAGGCAGATCCCCGCACCCCTCCCGCCCGCCAAGAGCCGCTCTTGGCCCTGAGGACGCCAAGGCCATTAAGCCCGTAAGACGCAGCGAGCAGCACATGATGGATGCCCTGGGAGCTGGACGCCCGACCCGGCGCGCAGAGCGAAGCCAAGCACACGGTCGATAGACAGACACTCAGCACTGGCCGCTGGACCAGGACGGGCGTCAGCACTCGCCCGCGTCGCTGGCCGGCTCCCTGTGCAGACTCCTGGACACTCCAGAGCTGGGGGCTGCGGGGAGGGCGCCGGCACCTGGGGAAGGCGGTGATTCATGTCTGCGTCGGCCCATCACTCATCACTCCTCTCCTCCCCGGGGAGCTGGATCCGTTAAGGCTCTTCTCTCGCTGGACTCGGAGGTTGAGGGAAGCAGCTCCCAGCGCGGCAGGTGAAGCAAAGGGAATGGTGCCGCCTCGCCATGACCCGCAAGTTTCGGCTGATGCCTCACCTTCTCCCGGGCGCCGAGGGTGCGGTTACTGGGCTGACTGGCATCCCATGGAGCCCTCACACCAGTGGAGAGCAATGCCCGCGTGAGGAGTCCACTCTTCTCTGTGAGCATAGCCAGGTGCCCCCCACGCGGATGCACGCTTTGAATCATTAGGAATCCCAATGGGTCCAATGGGTTAACCTGAAAAGAAGGAAACACCCATTGAGCTATCAGCTGTTGAGTTTGTACACATTTTTTCGGGACACCGTGTGTGTGTGTGTGTGTGTGTGTGTGTACACATACACATATATAATTTTCTTGATTTCAGAGAGGAAGAGAGAAGGAGAGAGAGATAGAAACATCAATGATGAGAGAAAATCATTGCCTGGCTGCCTGCTGCACACTCCACATTGGGGATCAAGCCCACAACCCAGGCCTGTGCCCTGATCGGGAAGCAAACTATGACCTCCTGGTTCATAGGCCAACGCTCAACCACTGAGCCCCACCGGCCGGGCCTGTTGATCTGTATATTTGTAGCTAAGGCTTGGCAAATGGACGGGTGCAGGCAGGCCAACGGGACCCATTCCTTGCTGACTCCCTGGCTGGGCTAGATAGAGGCGTGTCCGTGGTCACTGCCTCATGGCCTCGGGGTGACCGTGGACAGCGCTGAGGGACGACCACGCAGCCGCGCTCCTCCGCTTCTCCCAGGACCCTTTGCAGGGAGCGTTTCCTGGTAGCATGCACGGGGGGCCTCCACCGCGGAGCCGACAGGGAAGGAGCCTGTCAGCCCCCCGCCCCCCGCCCCGCGGTGGAGGCCTCTCAGGGTTCTCCCAGCAGTGCATTAGGCGCGCGGTGCGAACCCACCGTGACGCGCCGGGAGACTTCACGTCTTCCATTAACCGGTTCTGAGACAGAGGGCCAGTGTCTTCCTTCCCCTCGTGTTGGAGCACTTTACATAGACCTCACCCCCCGCTAAATTGCTTGAATTCGTTAAATGTACAAAAAGGCCCCCTCCCCGTCGAGGGGGTGCAGTAGATGTTTGATGAAGCAGAGAGCGAGACGAGCTCTTCTCTCCCCATCGGGGTGTGCTGAGGGGGACGCCGAAGGCTCAGTGCTCGGTTCATGCTTTCATCAGGGAGGGAGGAGGGTGTGTAACCAGGTGAATAATGACAGAAAGAGGAATTGACACCACAAAAGAAAAATAATTATTCTAGCACTCATGACAGTTGCAAGACAGACGTCGGTGGCTAAGTGAGACTCAGGGAGGCATGGGGGTAACATACACCTTATATGCATACGGTTAGTGACAGCAGACTGTCAGATCGGGGAGTGTAAGATTGTCAAACACGAGACACAGCCGCGCAAAACCTGGAGAACTACTCAACTATCTATTTCTTCTCTTAAAGACCCAACCCTGTTGCCATTTCAAAGACAAAAGGCCAAGGAATTTAAGGACCGACACAGGCCAAGGGTAGGGTGGGACCCAGCTTTGGACCGGGGCCTTCTAAGGACACCTGGGCCCACAGTATGTTCTCTTCCGAGGTATATTTTCCGTCTTGACCCGGGGCACACTGCCCTCTTCTGCTTCGGCACACGTGGCGGCTCACCCAACCGGGCCATCCCTAAGGCTGTCTTCCTGAGGTCCGCCATGAGGGTCTAGACTGGAGTCAACGAGACCCCAGATCGAGCGAGTTCTAATCCAAGTCCCCGGGACACGGTTTGACGATGGCGGTCAACCCCGTCATCAAACTGAGGTGATGTTGGGCTCGGCCATCACGGAAGTGGCTTCCGGGAGGCGGCGCCGGCCTCCTGAGCTGCGGGAGAGCTTGGGGAGATGGAGAGTCAGCAGCCGGAGAGGGCTTGGCTTGGTTTGGTTTGGTTTGGCTTGGTTTGGTTTGGTTTGGTAGGGGGAGAGGGTCCCTAGTGAGTCAGGAGACCTGGTCATGGTCCTGCTTCTCTCTCCAGCCTTGGACACGTCGTTCCGTTGACCTTTCTAAGCGTCGGTGTCTTCCTCCCAAGGTCAGGGTGGTGGACGAGATGACCTCTGCGATGGCTCCTCACTGATGCTCCGTGACTTGACTTTGGCTTTGGCAGGGCACTCATCTCTGTGGATGGCGTGGAGCTGAGAGCAGCCCCGGGGGAGGCCTGTGGTCTCCGAGCCCACCAACCTCCGTCTTCCAGGGCCATGTCATCCCCAGGCCCAGGCACTGAGGGCACACTCAGCTGAAAGTATGGCCGTTGCTCACCAGGACACACAGACACCACCACCACCTTCACGCCTGACGGAACCCTTTGGCCAGACCTGGGAGGCTGGGCTCCCGTGAGGGAGAGAAGCACTGAAGCCTCCCCTGACCCGAAGCTTAAACGAAGCAGATGGTGCTGACGATGAAGAGCCACCTGCCTCGGTCTGGGCAGTGCCCGCACGGGGGAGTGCCATGTGCGGCGGGGGCAGGGTTTCCCGGGAAAGTCCACCCGAGTCAAAGGAGGGAGACACCTGTGAGGACCGGACTCTTGGGAAGGGCCGCCGGCCGCCGGGGCGGGGGATGAGCTCCCACGGGGCGCGAACAAGCGCCTTGATCTGGGGGAAATCCTGACTGCGCCTGTGAGGGAGGCGGCGTGGCGAGTGGGAAATGCTGTGGGGAAAACCCATAACTTCCCCAAATGCCTATGTAAATGCCTACAACATGGAAAATTCACAGGAAAACCTTGAGCTCTCAGCACAAACTCACTTCGCTGGAAACACTGAGTGGAAATAAGAATTGCAACTGCCTTTAGGTTCAAAGGCCCGCACTCCCCCGGAGCGCAGCAGAGAGCGGGGGGCGGGGGGGGGGGTGAGTGTGCGGCTCACATCTGCGTGGAGACAGGCTCTTGGTAGGAAAAGAGACTCTGGTAAGCATTACAGACCCGAGTTCAAGAAACCCTGCCACGTCCACGGCACTGTCTCTGGGTTAACAGGCAAAACAGGCGAAAGAAAGTGGCCCCGCGGGTGCGTATGGGAGTGGACACGCGCCACCCGAAAGGGTCTACACGGCGGTAAATGTTGCTGTTACTCAAGGAGGCCAAGCCGGGAAAATAGCCTGTGGTTAGGTGCCAAAGGTTCTTGTCGGTCAGTGATGCCTTTATGGGTAAAAGGAGCGTGGCCTTCAAATGCTCCGGCCAAACAAAAGCAGCAGCGACGGCCGCCAAAGGGGCGGCTGCGAGATGGCGCCGGGCCGCGGTGCCCGCCTTCGCGCTGGGCGACGGCGTGTGGGAGCTCCTGTGTGGCCCGCCCTGTCTCTGTACGTCTGAATATGCCTAACCCAGTGGTTTTTTAAAAGAAAGGGAAGAAGACAAGAAGACCACTGTTTACATACAGTGATATTTTGAGATAATATTCGCACTGAATATGAAAGAGGGTTACGTTTGCTCATATGCAAAGAGCTCTTACATATGACTAAAAAATAAAAAGAAATAACTCAATAAAGGGCTTAATTACGCCGTTAACAAAAGAAATACAAAAGACCACGGAATGCAAAAAATACATACCTATCCCGCTCAGTAGAGGTTAGACACTGAAAATGAAAATAAGTGACAAGATATGCAGTTTTACCTATGGCACCTGGCAGGTTGTTAAGGGGATGGAGACGTTGGGGCTCGTTGGTGATATTCGTAGAGTCGTCGAGAGGACAGTGTAGGGTTCCATGTTGATAGAAAGCAAAAGGTAAAATGTGTAGCCTTCACTCTGTAACGTCAAGGAAGACTTTGTACAAAAAGGGTGTGTGTGTGCACGCATGTGTGTATGTGTGTACACACATGTGTGCATGTGTGGGTGTGTGTAAAATGGTCATTAGAATGAGGCTTTTAGAGAAAAATTGAACAGAATCTCAATGCTCACCACAGGAGAGATGCTGGTACTGGGTCCCCACACATGAGCATGTGGAGCTATAGAATCAGACACATGCTTACGTCTCCAAGAGCATGTGGGACGCATCTGCCACAAATCTGGGACCCAAGATTTAGCATGCGTGTGTGGAGGCCAAATTAACGGGAAAAGATAGCTGTACGATTTGGCCACTCTAACACACACCAGGTGCACCGGTTAATAATGCGGATTTTTTTAATAGATGGGGTTACACAGATGTTGGTATATATGCGATCTGATATGTCTGCTATTTTGTTGTATTGACAACAAGCTTCAAAACTTCATATGTCAAATTTGCTGAAGGTGTTAACAGCATAGATATTTTTATGCTTAAAAATGTTAAATTTCATGCCAAAAAAAAGAGCATTGGCGGGAAGTTTTAATTTATTACTTTATTTTGAAGAAAAGTGCTGCTGACAGTTATATACTTCGGGGAGCTTATGGTGAACATGCTCCATCTCAAGATACTTGTGAACGCGGGTTTAAATGCTTTAAAAGGGATGATTTCGATGTGAAAGACAAGGAACATCCAGGTCAACTGAAAAAGTTTGAAGACCAACAATTACAAGCATTATTGGATGAAGATGCATGTCAAACTCAAAAACAACTTGCAGAAAGATCAAACGTTGCTCAGCAAACAATTTCCGATTGTTTACAAGCAATGGGAACGATTTTAAAGGAAGGAAAATGGGTGCCACATCGACTGAACGAAAGACAAATGGAAAACCGAAAAGTCATCAGTAAAATGTTGCTTCAACGGCACGAAAGAAAGTCTTTTTGGCATCGAATTGTGACTGGCGATGAGAAGTGGATTTATTCTGAGAATCCCAAACGCACAAAGTCATGGGTTGATCCAGGTCAACCATCAACATCGACTGCGAGGCCAAATCGCTTCGGAAAGAAGGCGATGCTCTGCGTTTGGTGGGATTAGGAAGATGTGGTGTATTATGAGCTTCTAAAACCAGGTGAAACTGTTAATACTGATCACCACCGACAACAAATAATCAATTTGAACCATATTTTGATTGTAAAATGGCCAGAATGGGCCAGAAGACACGGCAAAGTAATTTTGCTTCATAATCACCATCACACACTTTAAAACCAGTTAAAGACACGTTAAAAGATCTTGCCTGGGAAGTATGAACCCACCCGCCGTATTCACCAGACCTTCCTCCTTCAGATGACCGCTTGTTCCGATCGATGGCACACGCGCTTTCTGAGCAGCATTTCAACACGTACGAAGACGTGGACAATGGGGTCTCTGAATGGTCTGCCTCAAAACAAGAAAAGTTCTATTGGGACGGTCTCCACAAATTACCTGGAAGATGGGGGAATGTGCAGCCAGCGATGGACATGACTTTGAATAAAGCACTTTGGGTGTTTCTCTTGAAATTACCGTGTTTTCTTTGATGACAAAACCCGCATGGTTAACTGGCGCCCTGGGGCGTGAGGGGGAGGTGAGGGAGGAGACACGCCCGCTCCCTCGAGAAGCAGCTGAACAGGAGCAGAGCCGTGACCTCGCCCGGCGGAGCCCCAGTCCCTGAAGCAGAGCTGCCTGTGACGTGCCCACGGCATGGAAAACGCACAGGAAAACCTGGGGCTCTCAGCAGAGGCACTTCGTGGGAGACACAGCTGCGACAGAGCGGAAATGAGACGTGCCACGGCCTCTGGCTCCGAAGGCCCGCACTCCCCAGAGCTCAGCACGGGGACGCGGGGCGTGTGCGGGTCACACGTGAGCGGAGCACATGCAAACGGTTCTTACGAAGCAACTAGGAGAAAAGTGCACAGAACATGGCATCCACGTCGTGGCCAACGTGAAGTGGGCAGCTCAGCGGCCTGAGGCCCGTCCCTGACCCAGCCCTCCCCGGCTTCCCCTCGGCCCGTGGGGACCGGTCCGTGGGCCTCCACGCCCGGTCTGCGTCCTGAGCACACGCTTTGGAGCGTGACGTTCACCCGCGTGGCAGCCGTGGCAGCGCCATGTGCCGTTCACAGCGGAGCAACACTCCACCCCGCGGGTGTCGCTCGTCCACGCACCCGCCGGTCGGGTCGGGCGGCTCCTGCCTTTCGGCGAATGTGAGCGGAGCGGCCATAACCAGCATTTGTGGACGAGCTTTGGTTGGCACACCTGTTTTGAATTATGTGGGCATGTGCTAGGGGCACACCTGCTGGGCTCTATGGTAATTCTGTTCAGTTGATGGAGGGCCTGCTAACTAAAGCACTCTGCACAGCAGCTGCACCATTTAAAATTCCTACCAGCCTGTGTGAGCACCCCATGCTCTCTTTTTAAAAATATATCTTTATTGATTTCAGAGAGGAAGGGAGAGGGAGAGAGACACAGAAACATCCATGATGAGAGAGAATCATTGATTGGCTGCCTCCTGCACGCCCCCTACTGGGGGTGGAGCCTGCAACCCAGGCATGTGCCCCGACCGGGAATCGAACCCTGACTTCCTGGTTCATAGGTCGATGCTCAACCACTGAGCCGTATCGGCCAGGCCCGACCTTCAATTTCTAATTGTTTCTCTCCACCATTTATTCGTCCATCTAATGTCACCTGTTCACTGCTGTATGCCAGCGACGGGCCAGGCCCCACGCCGGTGACGCGGGAAGGGAACTAAGATATGATGCCTTCACTCCAGCGCCCTAAACATGAGTGAGGAAGACACATGTGACCTCAGGTGCCCTTAAGGATGGGGACTGCTATGAAGAAGAGGAGATAAATATGTCTAAAGCCTTGAGGGAGACAGGGGCTTCTTTCTTTGTTTTTTAAAATATATTTTTATTGATGTCAGAGAGGAAGGGAGAGGGAGAGAGAGACAGAAACATCAATGATGAGAGAGAATCATTGATGGGCTGCCTCCTGCACATCCCCTACCAGGGATCTAGCTCACAACCCAGTCACGTACCCTTGACTGGAATCAACCCAGGACTCTTCAGTCCACAGGCCGACGCTCTATCCACTGAGCCCCACTGGCTAGGGCCAGGGGCTTCTTTATAAATGCATGCTTGTGTCCCCCCCAAATGCACGTGAAACCCTAACTGCCAATGTGCTTGTGTTAGGAGGTGGGGTCTATGGGAGGTGCGTAAGCCAGGAGGGTGGGGCCCACCGGTATGGGATTAGCGCCCTCATAAAACAGCAGCCAGAGAGCTCTGCCCCTTCCACCCTGTGAAGCACAACGTGAAGTCTGTGAGGGGAGGGAGGCTCTCACCCCATCCTGTGGGCACCCCGACCTCAGACTTCCAGCCCCCAGAACTGTAACAAATAAAGGTCTGTTATTGAGTAGCTGCTGGGTCCATGGTGTTTTGTTGGTGCAGCCTGAACAACGAAGACAGCTCGGTGGCTGAGTTAGGATAGCACTGAAATCTGAACAGTGTGGCTTGGTCCTGTCATCCACCTTCCGTGGAATAATGTGTGACAGGAACCTGTAGTCCCCGACTCGGGGCTCCGACCCGGCCTGGAGCAGGGCCATGTGGGGAGGACGAGGCCTGGGGAGGACATCTGGACGGCAGAGGAGCATTCGCATGAGAGTGCTGATGGGAAGGACCAGCCCGGAGCGGGCCGGGAATGCCCCTCGCAAGGCTTTCAGATGACACCGCCGGGGCTGGCCCCCAAGGGCTGGAAGCGTCCGATGACTAAGGGCCTTCCGTTCCTGCTCCTCTTCCCCTGAGGCTGCGCCCAGGGCTCCGGGCCACAGGCAGTGAGGGGGGTCCTGCCTGCAGCAGTTGTCTGGCCGCCTCTGTCTCCCAGGTCACTCGGGACCCGCCTTCAGGGCAGCCTTTGAAATATACCCCCTCCCTCTCCTTGCCACGCCCTGGACGCTGTGTCTGTCCCCCAGCTCACCCCAGGGCCTCCGAGGCGGCCGGAGAAAGGGGTGATTCAGAGACAGAAGTCGCCATAATAGGAAGCTGGGAAAAGTGAAATCTCACAGCGCCTTCTCCCGCCCCTCTCCCTGCTCTCTTGGCCAGAATCACCAGAGGCTATTTTTACCGGGTCCTGACCCAGCGAAACCCCGAGGTTCTGCAAATTTGTCCAGATTTAGATTCCACGTGTGTTTCCTCTGTCGCCTCTTATTTCTGGGAAAGAGCGGCCGTCGGAAGGGACCGCTTGGCTGGCGCTTGCTTCTCTCCAACCACCTGCCCACCTGTGGACCTCGGCCTCCCCTCGGCCTCCCCTAGGCCTCCCCTCGGGACGCGTGTGCGGGGCGGCAGGAGGCCCCACACGGGGGTGGGGGAGCCAAGGAGAGCCCAAGCCCAGTCGCTCTGCCAAGGCCCAGAGCGGAGCGCCGCCTGCTCCCTGTGGTTCGGCCCGACCTGGTCGGAGCTGGGGGGGCACGGGGAGTGTCCCCTCCCAGCGGGCATGCGGGCTGGTCCGAGGCTCAGCCCCGGGGACTGGTCAGCGATGCTGTCATCACCGTGCCTGGGGCAGGCGGCACCGGGACGCTCGGGGGACACGTGGTAAAGCACACGGCTGTCTGCCCGCTCTGCCGCACACCTGACACTAATCTGTGCACATGAAAGGCTAACATGCAAAGTGTCATCTCGGGAGTTCGACCGGGAGACCGGGAGTTCGCTCACTGGCTAGGATGTGCGCTGACCACTAGGGGGTGGCGCAGAACGAAGGAAGGCCCCGGCCGGCGGCTGGCAGCTGGAAGGCCCGGATTGTCCCTGATCGCCGGCCAGGCCTAGGGACCCGATCTGTGCACGAATTTCATGCACTGGGCCTCCAGTACAAAACGACGCTGACTGTCAGCTGAGACCGAACAAACAGCGCACCTCTCCCCTGGCTCCCCAGGGCCCTCAGACACCGTCCACTGCCCTCCACGCCCGTCCTCGGGATGGAGCCTCCGGACAATTTCCCACTCAGACATGACAAGACCAGGTGGGCAGCTGGGGGCGCTGAGGCTCCAGCCCGTGGGGTCCTCTGGTGGGAATGGTCCCACCCCCCTCGCTCTGCATAAGGTCTGCAGGTGCGCTGGGGGGACGTGGGGGGGGGGCTGTCCTTAGGCAAACAATTCTCTTGTTTCCACCTCAAGTTGTGTTTGTGAACTCCCTCTCTCCTTCTCTCTCTCTCCACCTCTCTCTCTCTCTCTCTCTCTCTCTCTCTCTCTCTCTCTCACATCTCTCTGCCTCCCGCTCCCCCCGCTGGGCCTTGCATCCGAGCAGAGCGCCCTGTCTGTCTGAGTGAGAGTGAGACCTGAAGCTTGAAATCTATTTCTGGTTCTGCCAACTGACTCCCGGGTGAGCTCAGCCACTTCCTGCCTCCGCTCCGAGTTCCCCTGAAAGTGACTGTGGGACATTCTCAGGAGACGGAGCCCCCACACTCAGGAGGTGCTGACCGACGCAGCTTCTGAGCACCCCTCCGAGCCACGGCTGCCCCTGGCGCGTGTGGGCAGGGAAGGTACCAGGAGACCCGCCCGGCCCCTCCACCAGCACAGGCCCAGCTGACACCGTCTCCCCCCCCGCCCCCGCCCCCGCCAATGATTATTCCGTCCGAAGCTGGCCATGGAGCATCCGGCAGAGCTGAGGGTGGCCTTGGAAATGAGCTTCAGCCTCAGGAACCACGGGGCCAGGTGGAACCTGAGGCCTTGGCCGCAGCTCCGTTGGGCTGCGGCTGCAACAGGATGTCAGTCAGGAGGAAGGATGCTGGCGCTGAGCTGCTGGCCGGCTCAGCAGGATCGGGGTCGAGGTAAAAAATAGTCACTCCCTGGCGTGTGAAGTGCGCATGGTAACAGGTTCGGGGCGACCGCTGAGCGAGCAGGAGTAACGTCCCAGCTACCAGTGAGCACACAGGTACCGCTGAACTCAACAGGAGGCACAAAAAAAGAAAGAAAAAAGCAGACAAACAGAAAAGGCAGAGGGATGTAAATTACCAGAATATCTCTTTTCTTACAATCCCTTTCCAAAGGCTGGATTCTCTGTGGAGATTGATTGGATTTTGAGGGCGGATTTGAAACATAAGCCAAGCGTTTTACAACAGACACATTTTACAACAGGACGATTTCAGAAGGATCCAAACAAAACTGGGGGAAGGACAGAGTGGTCAGATAGAGAGACAGACAGACAAGCAGCTTTATTCCTACCAGACAAGAGAGGCTCCAACAAAGAGAGCTATGAAGTTAGTGCATCGCCGGCAACAACCAATGCGAAAGTTCTAACCCTGTGAAGGAAGAAAGAGCCTCATAATGTATAAACACACACAGGATAGAAGGAAAGTAAACACACCACCACCCCGTCTTCCATAGAGCTGTGTACCATGTTCATGAATGGGCAACTCAATGTGCTCACGAGGCTGGATTTCCAGATCGAGGGATTCCGTTCAATCCGCGCGAACCCCCTTCCTTCTGAGGAGCTCGCCGGGGGAGTCCTAACATTCATGTGCAAGAGCGTTTACGCGGCGTCCAGGGAGCTGAAGGCAGCCTGAGCCGGAAGACGGGCCACAGCCTCCTCCGCGGACAAGCCGTGTGGAGGACTGGCCGGCTAAGTTGGTTGGGTTTTGGTGCAGAAACAGACAAATCGATCCATGGAACAGACTCAGAGGCGTGTAACACTGGAGATAGGTTTGCAAATAATGGAGAAGGAAAGGTTTTTCTATGACATAGCTGGGGAATAATTTGTCAAAACAATAAAGATTAACCCCTTCCTCCACCCAGTCCCCTAGGCCAAATCATTAGAAACCAAATTATAAAGCACGAAGTCTTTTAAAGAAGAAAATATAGCGAAATCCATTTGTGATGTCACCGTAAGGAAAATTTTAACCCAAAAACACATTTTAGAAAGGAAAAGATTGCAAACGCCTATAAAAAAGAGTGAAAAGACAAACTCCGACGTGGACGAGGCCTTCACAAATACGTAACAGTATCTCCAGAGCACATGCAGAGTGCGCGTTGCTCACTTTCCGAACAGATGAAGAGCCTAGAATCAGATTCTAAAACCGATAGCAAGGCAGTCGCACACCGACAGGGGGATTGAATAGGCAACTGCAAAAGGGTCCGTAAACGACACACGAACACATGAAAAATGTTCGACTCATTAGTGATTAGGTAAACGCCAATCAAAACTATATATCGTGTCACGAGCTGGCAAGAAATTAAAGTATTCAAGAATATAACGAAGAGCAGCACCATCTGTAATAGCAAAACCGTAGAAACCAGAAGTCCCGCTGGCAGGTGAGTCGTTGGGACCTGTGAGGGTGCAGGGTGGGACACGCGGCAGGTAAGAGCGCGGACCACGGTGAGTGCCAGGAACTTAGCTTCGAGTGGACAGAGCAAGTCACAAAGGAACGTACAAGTCCAAAGACAGAAAAACCAGGTGATATACTATTGGTAAATATTGGGAATAAGAATATTTTCTAGCCTGGCTGGAATGGCTCAGCTGGTTGAGCATTGACCTATGAACCAGGAGGTTACGGTTAGATTCCCAGTCAGGGCACATGCCCGGCTTGTGGGTTCGGTCCCCAATGGGGCACTCACAGGAGGCAGCGGATCCATGATTCTCTCATCATTGATGTTTCTGTCGCTCCGTCCCTCTCTCTTCCTCTCTGAAAGCAATAAAAATATATTTTACTTTATTTTATTGTTTAAAGTATGACAAATAGTAGTGCACATGTCTCCTTTTTCCCCCCATTGACCTCCCCCTTCCTCCCCTCCCCCGCCCCCGCACATGCCCTCACCTCCCCCCCCCCCCCCCAGTGTCTTGTGTCCATTGGTTATGCTTATATACATGCATACAAGTCCTTTGGTTGATCTCTTACCCACCCCCCCAACCCTCCCCGGCCTTCCCGCTGTAGGTTGACAGTCTGTTCGATGCTGCTCTGCCTCTGTATCTATTTTTGTCCATCAGTTTATAATGGACTGCTCAGTGGGGGATTGAAAACGCGCCCTGAGGGGCCATTTAAGTCAAGCTGTTCCCGTGTGTAGCAGGTCACAGACGCCACGAACACAGTACCCACGCCATCTCTCCCCTCACCCCCCCCCCCCGGCGGCGTGCCCGGCAGCGGGGCCCGCAGATCCCCCGTCAAGGCCCATGTCCTCCCGGCTGGTGTTAGACGGCCTGAGCGAGAGGGACGGGCCGGAGCCTGGCCCTTGTGCTGCGGGGAACCCGACTGCCCGGGAAGGCGACGGCCCTGAGCCCTGGGCTCATGTTCTGGGGAGAAGGAGTCTGCGACCGACCGTCCGTCTCGGCAGCAGGTGCTCCGCGTGGGAGCGCGTCTCTACCCGCAGCCTGTGCTCTCGGGAGACGAACTAAACTCAGCGCCACGGATTAGGCGAGGAAGGAAGAGCTCTTGCCCATGAGTGAGGCCAGTCGGCCCTGGAGGAGGGCGGGCTCTCGGATGCGGAGCGGGGGTGGGGGGCATATTCCAGGGCCTGGGGTCCCCCCCATGCTTGCGTGTGGACTCAGGCACAGAGGAAAGGGGGTGAGGGAGAGCCATCGGGCCTTGCCCAGCCAGGTTAGAAAAGCCGTCCCCCTGCCCACCCTCCCCCTCCCCCTGCCCACCCTCCCGAGCCTCGCCCTGCAGCCCTCCCTCCCGCTGACCATCCGCCAGTCCTTCATCTGCAGAGCCCGGCGCTTGCACTGGGTCTTCTCTGGCTGCTGTGCCTGTGCCTGTGCGGCCGGCAGCGTGTGGACGGCGTTCTCGCACCTTCCGCTCACAGACACGTGGCTCTCCGGCTGGGAGGGGACCCGATTGCCTTCTTCACGGACACTCCAGCGAAACACAGAGCCTGCCCTCCCGCCATCACGTCCCCGGAACCGTCACAGCTGAGTGCACGGGAGAGCGGTCACCGGCGTGTGCTCGTCTCACCACACGCGTCTCACACCGTCTCCTGCTGACCCACACGCCCAGGGCCGTCCGCCCCGGCCCTCCCCTCCTCCCAGGCAGACGGGCCTCCCTCCCCCACCTGGACGGCCTGTGCCCTGAGCCTCGTTAGGAAAACGGCTCCTGAGCCCCGACTGTGCGGAGCGGAGGGCCCCGCGGCCCCTGGTCACTGGGTCCCGGTGGCTCCTGCTCGCGTCTCTGGGGGAGGCTGTTCGCAGCCTGGGAGGGGCCGGGGCGCTTGGCCGAGCTCCTGGTCCCACCCCAGCAAAGCCCGGTCCCTGAGGGAGGGGCCCCAGGAGAAGCATGGCATTGCCCAGTCACCGCCATTCCAGGCCCCTCACGCTCCTCACGCCCGAGGCAGATGCCGCTGCCCGCCTGGCAGAGGGGTGAGCTGCCTCGCTCCGCGGCCAGCCGTCCAGTCAGGCCTTGACCTCAGGGTGTCTGCTTTGGATGAACTTCCTTTCCTTTCCCACCACCTGCTCTCTGCTCGCCCACAGCCCAGCCAACACGCTGCAGGCGCCTCCCTGTTTGCGTCCCCCGTGGGTGGTGAAGACAGGATGCAGGGAAGTGGGCCCTCAGGCCCTCCCCTCCCCATGTCCCCCCTCCCCCCGCCCCAGGTCCCCCCTCCTCCTTGCCCCCCCCCCCCCAGGCTCTGTGCCCCACGCTGGCTGCTCCCCCACGGCCCAGGCGCGTGGCCGAGAGCACGGAGCCCTCAGTGAACCCACCTGGAGGCCCTCCTGCCTCTCCCTCCTCCGGTGCAGCTGCAGCCGAGCGGCGTCCGGGCCTGTTTGTGGTCGGCGCCCTGAGCTCTCAGGTCCACGTCCCCCGTGGGCCCCCCGTTCCCCCCACGGTGACCCTCCTGGCGTGGAGGTTGGGATGGAACCAGAGGGGACTCGCGGACCTGAGCGGAGACTTTCTCCCGTGTCCTCTCTAGAATGTTCCAGCAGCTTTCTCCTTACTTGGGTACGACTCCTCCTACTTCCCTCCCCACTTAAGAATGAGCCGTCGCCCTGGCTGGAGGCCCAGTGGGTAGAGCCTCGGCCCCAGGCCCGCAGGGCTGTAGGTTCGTTTGGTCAAGGGCACACACCTTGGTTGCAGGTTTGATCCCCAGCCTTGGTCGGGGCGCGTGCGAGAGGCAACCAATCAACCTGTCTCTCTCTCTTCCCCTCCCTCCCTTCCCTCCCTTCCTCTCTCTAAAAATCAATGGAAAAAATATCATCGGTGAGGATTATAGAAGAACTGTCCACAGGGACTCCTCTGGGTCCCGTGTGAGAGCAGATCCCTCCTGGGGTGTGGCTCCCCGCCCTGGCCTGACTGTGCCGGGGTCACCGGGAACCGCTGCCTCCCACAGGCTCCCCGGACAACGAGGAAAGGAGCGGCACCTGAGGCGCGAGGGCCTCTCCCGGGAAAGCAGCTGCTCCTCACACAACCAGGACCTGCAGGGCCACCCGGCCGCCCACCGCCCGCTCCCGGCAGTGGGCTGAGCACTGCCCCCCACGCTCCACAGGTCCCCGGGGGGGACAGCAGGACCCACGCCGGCCCCTCCACGCCCCTCATTCTCAGCATCAGGTGCCCGGCCTTACTCATCATCCCCCCGAGATCCGCCGGAGCACAGAGAGGCCTCCTCCCGCACAGCGCTTTCAGTGGAGGGTGAGTTATCGATGGCTTGATGAACCCCAAAGCCCGCGATGCAAATCTAGTCAACCCCCCTGCACTGGGGAGGCGGAGGGCTCGGCAGTTCCCCGCAGACCAGCTCCCAGGACGAGGGGCAGCTCATCGGAGGAGAACGGGCCGAGGGAATGCGAACAAATGACACGGCGATAGTAACCCAGACGGTGACTTCCAGGCGACGTTCTGTAAAGACTGTAGCTTTCCGGGCCTTCCTCCTCCTCATTAAAATAGTAGAGAAAAGCTTGACCCGAGAGCTTTAGAGTTCAGTCACATAAAAGGAGCAGCCAGGCCCATTCACAAAGCAGTCTAGACTCAGAGACAAACATCTCTTTCCGAGAGTAAACGGCAGATGTGGGGGTTCCGTAGTGGCCCCGAGGCCCCCCGACAGCCCCATAGCTCGGGGCAGGAGGCCAAGGTCATTCCCGGGAGGATGGGGGCCTGGCAGGGCTCACCTTGGAGCCGTGCTGCTCGGGCGGAAGCTCTGCCCAGGCTCCTAGGCCCTCTGCAGCCTGCCGCAGGTCCCCGGGAGGCTTTGGGTCATGAAGGGCTCAGATTTAAAGTGGGACGTTTTTATTTTTTATTTCATTTTTTGTTAATCCTCACTAGAGGATACTTTTTCCATTGATTTTAGAGAGAGTGGAAGGGAGGGGTAGTGAGAGAGAGGAGAGAGAGCGAAACATCGATGTGAAAGAGCCACATCAATTGGCTGGCTCCTATGCGTACTGCCCGCCCCCTGCCCCCCCTCCCCCCCCCCCCGGTGGGAAAACTACAACCCTGGTACATGCCCTTGACTGGAATCGAATCCCCCGATGTTCTAACCACTGAGCCACGCTGGTCGGGGCTAAAGTGGGGAGTTTTAAAGTCGTCTCACTACTGAGAGTTAAGAATTTCCTTCTTGTGGAAACACCAATTACTATTTGATTCTGTGTGTCGGGCCAGCGGGTGACCCCGGCTGGACACCCTGAGGGCTGCTGGAGGGAGGTCATCCCATGGCTTGGGCGATGAGCCGTGAAACGTCAGGCCAGAGCTCCACTCCCACATTCTCTCCCGTGTCGAGAAACACCCGGCACTGGAAACGTGGATAAACCAGGATCCGGCAGGAGAGCGGAAGGGAGGCAGAGAGCACTGCATGCCCCGCCCTCACCACTGTGGTCTTCTTCTCGCTCCACACCAGCTTGTCCTCCCAGCTGTGACCCACTCGACAACCTTTTGTAACTGGAACCAAGGGTCGGCTGCCTGCCGGCATAGAAACCAAACTCCTGAGACAGATGCTGGTGCAAAAGGAAAGGGGTTTATTCACGTGCCGGTCACTTGAGGAGGTGGGGGACTCTTGCCACAAGGCCATCCCCACTTCCCAGCTCAGTGCAGGCAGAGGTTCTATACAGAGGGAGAGGGAGAGCAGAATAAAATCAAGGGGAGGGGGGGTGAAAAGGTCTCTACATGCAGAGCAGTCCATCCCGATAAGGACCTCAAAGCCAGTCACACGATGGGCTGGTCTTTGTCGTCCTAGTTCCATGGTTGAAGGTCAGTGGCTCTCCTGGATCTGGGAGTCTACAGCTTCTGAAGGTAGTTCCTAGGATTCTTTTTTGTTTGTTAATCCTCACTCGAGGATATTTTTTTCCATTGATCTTTTAGAGAGAGTGGAAGAGAGGGAAAGAGAGAGAGAAACATCGATGTGAGAGAAACACATTGATTGGTTGCCTCCTGCACGTGCCCCGGCCAGGGCTTGGGCCAGGGAGGAGCCTGCAACCAAAGTACGTGTCCTTAATCATAATCAATCCTGGGACCCTTTGTCCGCAGGCTGACCCTCTAACCACTGAGCCAAACCGGCTAGGGCAGTTCCTAGGATTCTCATACAAACATGCTGTTTGTCTACAAGCTGCATATGAGTCAGAGGCAGCATTTACAGAAACCAGCTCAAAAGAACGGTGGGCTGGGTGACAGTTCCCACTGTTAGATTTTTACTAAGTCACCTAGCACCACACATGGCCGTTCAAATTGAGTTTCTTTAATGGGCAACTGACAGGCCCCTGAGAAATGTGATGAAAGAAGAGAGAACAGCATAGAAAATACACAGAAACAAAATAGACAAGTCTAAGGCATGAATCTTAGAAAAACTAATGACATGGAATAGTTGATAGTTTTCAAACTATAGAATTGATAGTTCCTGTCAATTCCAGAAATAAATAGCAAAGTGAAGTATATATCAGAAAGTTTTCCTATTTCCAAATTTTTGAGCCAATATAACAAATTATGAAGAAAGCAAGTAAATGACATGGAACATAAATGTAGGAAACGTCTATCAAACAAGCATTTAATAAAAATAAAATGAAAAGGAAAACAAACGGGGAAACGCTTTCCATGAATGTGACGGAGATTGAATATGGATCCTCATACCATTACTGTGTGCCATGTGCTCAAGAAAAGACGAATTAACAGTTAACCTCATGACAACAAAAATGCAGCTTGAACAATAATTTAATCCCTGATGAGTCGGTACAATTTTAAAATTCAACAAACATCTGAAACTTATCTAAACAACATCAGGAATGTAATGTACCGGCTCCAATGTAAGAGTCAACAGCAGAGGCAGGAAGAGCCGGGTCCAGTAGACCAGAAAGGAAATCGGTGACTTCCCGTTTCTGTGGCCGCCTTCAACAGCGTCGGCCTCCGCCCTGGACCCCACAGGTGGCTCTCCCTGGGATGCGCTCCGCCCTCCCACCCAGACCGCAGGCTCTAAGTCACACCGTGTGGAGGAAGGGCGGATGTTCACCCTCGCAGCTCTGAGTGACTCTCTCCTTCCACGGGGCCCAGGCAATGTCCCGGCTCCCAGGGGAACGCCGTGGCCGGTGGGGTGATGCACAGCTGGTCTCGGCTGTGCAGGGCCCACACCCCCATGACTGGCCGTGGACGCAGTGCCACTCGCATGTCGCCGCAGAGGAGGCTGCTGAGGCCGTTCAGACGCTCCAGCCGTGCCCAGGGCAGGAATCCAACACGCCAAGAGCAGAGAGGTGTCGCCCCGCATGACTCAGAGCCTCACAGAGGCCAGGGCACGGACAGAAGGGCCCCCGAGGGGAGGACTGCGAGCAGGGGACAGGCAGGGAGGACCGTCTCTGCGTGGCACACGTGTCCACAGGCCAGGCCCGCACTGCCGGCCGCAGCCAGCCCTCGCCCTCCCCGGGGAAGTCTGGCTCTTTCCCGCATCTGGGCGAGGAAACGAGGCTGATCGCTGTCTGCCCGGAGCAGCTCTCAGGCTCCCGGGCCTCCACTCACCGCACTTCCAGCGGTGGGAATGTCACTTCCTTGTTTCCAGCACAAATAGCTGCAGCTGCAAAGTCGCAATATAACAAAATGTGTTATATTGGCTCAAAAATGTAGACACAGGGTTGAGAATGCTGCTCTCAGACACCAGCCACCCCTCTGGCCTTTGGGGAGGAGGTAGCCTGGCCCCAAGTCACCAGGGCTGTTGGCTTATGGCCACGCAAGCTGCAGAGGGAGGGGCTGGCGGGCTCCGTGTCCTCGGAGCCTCCGGTTGCTGTGTGCTGCCACTTGACCCCTGCCCTCCTCACTCCCTGCGAAGAGCTGGGATCTAGAATGCAGGGGCCCCGGGGGCTCTGGGAGTCCTAGCTGTAGCAGCAGGTGGGGCAGGGGGGAGTGGGGGGGGGGTGCTCTGGGAGTCCTAGCTGCAGCAGCAGGTGGGGCAGGGGGGAGTGGTGGTGGGGGGGCTGTGGGAGTCCTAGCTGCAGCAGCAGGTGGGGCAGGGGGGAGTGGTGGTGGGGGGGCTGTGGGAGTCCTAGCTGCAGCAGCAGGTGGGGCAGGGGGGAGTGGTGGTGGGGGGGCTGTGGGAGTCCTAGCTGCAGCAGCAGGTGGGGCAGGGGGGCGTGGGGGGGGTGCTCTGGGAGTCCTAGCTGCAGCAGCAGGTGGGGCAGGGGGGAGGGGGGGGCTCTGGGAGTCCTAGCTGCAGCAGCAGGGGGGGCAGGGGGGAGGGGGGGGCTCTGGGAGTCCTAGCTGCAGCAGCAGGGGGGGCTGGGGATGGGGGGGCAGGGGGGAGGGGGGGGCTCTGGGAGTCCTAGCTGCAGCAGCAGGGGGTGCTGGGGATGGGGGGCAGGGGAGCGGCGGGGGCTGTGGGAGTCCTAGCTGCAGCAGCAGGTGGGGCAGGGGGGAGTGGTGGGGGGGGGGGCTGTGGGAGTCCTAGCTGCAGCAGCAGGTGGGGCTGGGGGGAGTGGTGGGGGGGGGGGCTCTGGGAGTCCTAGCTGCAGCAGCAGGGGGTGCTGGGGATGGGGGGCAGGGGAGCGGCGGGGGCTGTGGGAGTGGGAGCTGCAGCAGCAGGCGGGGCCCCGGGCCCTGGCCACCCAGCGTGTCCATCAGGCAGGGCCTTGGGCAACGGAAACACTTTTCCTTCTCTGCCTCTCCCTTCACTGGTGTAATGATTTTTATTTGGTCCCTGATGTCGTGTCCCTTGGGGCGGGGACATTCACAGGTACCTGCAGATCCTCAGGGCCCTGGGGTCAGGCCGGACTCCATGCAGCTGATGGTCTCCACTCCCAGGCCCAGGCCCAGCTCGGGCGGTGGGAGCAGCAGGTTCTGGTGGCTGTGGGGGCAGGGCAGGTGGCCATTAACTGCGGGGCCTGTGTGCCGGGCTCAGTGGGCGGAGGCCAGCGGCCAGCACCGCGGCGAGGGCCCTGCCAGGGCGGCTGCACACACCGGGCACCTGACCTCTGCAGGTGGTGCGCTCCTGCAAGAGCCCCCTGAGCCTGAGAGTCCAGAGGTCCCCAAGCTGTGGGCAGCTGGTCAGCGAGGGCCCCGGCCTCCGTGGGCCTCAAGGGGGTGGCTGTGGAGCCCCCTCTGCCCAGCGGCCACCCTGGTTTGGACCCTTCCTGCTTCGACTCTGCACCCCTGACGGAGGAGGCCCCAGTGGCCCCTGCCTCCCAGCCCTTTAGGGCCAGAGGTGGAGGGTGACGGTCCCCGGTCCCCGGGAGTCAGAGCCCAGGGAGGGGCAGCTCCTGGTGGTTGGAAGCCAGAGGGGAGGCAGGAGGAGGCGGAGCAGCAGGTGTGACTGGGGCCTGGGCTGGGCAGGGCCTGGGAGAGGGGAGGGGGAGGGGCTCTGGGCAGAGGCACAGAGGGGGGCCTGCAGCTCTCTCGTGGCCGCCTGTCCTCGTCCACGGAGCAGAGAGACAGGGTCCCACAGTGACAGCGACGGGGCAGCTAAAACACACCCTCGCCCGCCCGCGGGGCTCAGGGGCTGAGCGTCGACCGATGAACCAGGAGGTCACGGTCTGATTCCCAGTCGGGGCACATGCCCGGGTGTGGGCTCCATCCCCAGCGGGGGGCGTGCAGGAGGCAGCCGATCCATGATCCTCTCTCGTCACGGATGCTTCTCTCCCTCCCTTTCTCTCTGAATTCAACAAAAATATATTTAAAAAGACAAAAACAAAATCCACTCACCCTGGCTGCTTAGAGCCACGACCAGCAAACAGGACCTGCTCCCCACACACCCACCAGGGCAGGTGGCCGGCCTGTGCAGCGGGGAGGGAGCCGGGCCCTTGGGGGGTGGGGACCTGGTTGTCGACACCCCTGACCCCGAGCGAGCAGCGCCCGCGGGTTCCAGCAGCGAAAGGCGGGGCCATGGGGATGGCCCGGGCGTGCCTGTGTCAGGGCACAGCGGGCGGCCGCCTTCAGCAGCCTGTGGTTTCTGCTGTTGGGGTGGGTGGCTTCCTGCCGCTGCAAGGCCTGCTGGGAGGAGCCCTGAGGGCCTTTCCCTGCAGGTCCCACCCACTCTCACCCCTCCCCAGCCCCTCCCGCACCCCCCTGGGCTCTGCAGACCACCTGTCTGGCCCTGGCCCTGCCCTCCCTGTGGGGGAAGCCGCTGATGCTCTATCCACCGAGCCACACCAGCCAGGGCGTGAGCCAGCTTGAACACACCTTAGAAATCAGGGCCGCTCTCTGATGGTGGGACCTTGAAGGCCAGTGAGGCGTGTTCGGATGGAGAACACCTGTGTCGCGCCCCTTGGCCGCGTCCCTTGCGGGTGAGGTGGGTGGGACCGCTCTGCCCCGGCTCAGGCTCCCAAAGGCCGTGCGAGGCCTCGCCGGCCAGTCCACTGTCGGAAACTCCACGCGGGTGCGAAGGAAAACGGCTGCCCTCAGAGGACAGAGGCCTCGGCCACAGAGGACTCACGGCCACCCCTGCCTCCTGCTCCCTTCTTCATGACACCTGACGCCCCCCTCCCCCAGGGCACGGCTCCCGCGCCTTCCTGCGGCCGCGGCCTGGTCCTGGATGCTCCCCAGCCCCAGCCTCTCCCTTACCCTCCTGCAGAGCCGGCACGGACCCGCCCCGCTGTCTCCAGTGACTCCCCCGCTTCCGTTCACCCCCACAGTCCATCCCAGTCCTCCGTCCCGGTCCCAGACTCGGGGCGCAGAGCCCCTGCCTGCTGCCGCCTGGATGCTGGCCCCTCCGTCCCGGCCTTGACCCTCCCACCCTCACCTGTGCTCACCCCCAGGCCGTCCATGCCGCTGTGTCCTCCATGAGTGAGCCTTCCCCTCCACCATGCACACCTGGCCCCAGGCCTCCACTGGGCCCTGCATCCTGTCCACCCTTCCCTGCAGTGACTTCTTCCTTATTTACTTTTATTGATGAGAGAGAGAGAGAGAGAGAGAGAGAGAGAGAGAGAGAGAGAGAGACATCGACTTGTTGTTCCATATATAGATGCATTGCAGGTGCCCTGACTGGAAATGGAACCCCCAACCTTGACCTATGAGACGATGCTCTGACCACCTGAGCTGCCTGGCCAGTCTCCTCGACTAGAAGGCAGGTGCCGTTAGGTTCCTTTGTTGTGACTTGAGTATCTAGAAGAGCAGTGTAAGAGGTTACTCAAGACAGTGAATGAATGAATGAGTAAGTGAGTGAATGAATGAGTGAGTGAATGAATGAGTGAGTGAGTGAATGAATGAGTGAGTGAATGAATGAGTGAGTGAGTGAGTGAATGAGTGAATGCATGAGTGAGTGAGTGAATGAGTGAATGCATGAGTGAGTGAGTGAATGAGTGAATGCATGAGTGAGTGAGTGAATGAGTGAATGCATGAGTGAGTGAGTGAATGAGTGAATGCATGAGTGAGTGAGTGAATGAGTGAATGCATGAGTGAGTGAGTGAATGAGTGAATGCATGAGTGAGTGAGTGAATGAGTGAATGTATGAGTGAGTGAGTGAGTGAATGAATGAATTTGTGAGTGAGTGAATGAGTGAATGCATGAGTGAGTGAGTGAGTGAATGAATGAATGAATTTGTGAGTGAGTGAGTGAGTGAATGAATGAATGAGTGAGTGAATGAATGAATTTGTGAGTGAGTGAATGAATGAATGCATGAGTGAGTGAATGAATGAGTGAGTGAGTGAATGAGTGAATGCATGAGTGAGTGAGTGAACCCCTCAGCCAGGCCAGCAGCTCCCCATCTGGGCCCTGGCCCCCTTCCCCGCTCTCTACCTCTGGACTGTCCCCCCCTCACTTAGCTCACACGGAGCCTGACGAACTTTCCTAGAAAACCGGCTGCCCTTTTAGCATCGTCCCAGTTCCTATTCTCAGCTCAGAGCCAGGTCCGAAGGGCTCCCTCCGACTGCCATGTGCCTGCGTCTGGCATGGCCTCCCTCGTCCCCACCTCTCCAGGCCCTGTCGCCGGAGCCCGGCCCTTCCTCTCGCCATCCCCTCCCCGTGCCTCCCGTGGCCGCCTGAGCTCCCTGAGGCCTCCCGCAGGAGGGACCCAGGTCCTCCGGAGGTGGACGGAGGAGCAGGAGGACCGGCCTGCACCTGTGCCCACGCGCTCGTAGTGACGGCACTGAGGGGATGACAGAAGCCAACGCCATCCAACACATGGCGACCTGTTGGTGCTCCTACCGCACCTCCCGGCTCCCGGCCCTGCCTCCGAGATGGTGTGGCCGGAGGTCCCCGGCCCCAGCCTGGGCGTCGCTCCCCACCAGGTCCTTGATGAACCTGCGATGTGCCCGTCAGCACAGCGGGCCCTTGTCCAGCACGTGCCATGGGGGGACGCATGGCCCCTGGGCCCCCAGCTCCACCGCGGCCGAGCGCCGCCAGAGAAGACTCGACGCCTCCGTGTGCGGCAGCCGTCCCAGTGCCGACGCGGGGCACCCGGACGGATGGACAGACGGACGGACGCACGGACACAGCCCAGGCCTGATACCCCCACGGCCAGATGGTGAGAGCAACTTCCCAGCACAGGTCATTGTAGGGGACGGGCACTGAGGGGGAAGGAGCAGGAGGGGGTGGTGGCGCAGGTGACGGAGTAAGACCCTTCCGGACCCTTCCTTCCGGAGCTTCCAGACCAGACAGAGGAGCCCAGGTTCACACTGGAGGGCCACCTCCGAGCTGGCAGCTGGTGGCGAGGTTCCTGCTGAGAGCACTCCATGCCCCCGCCCCCTCACTTCCTGCTTGTCCATGGGGGAGGGGGGGCGGCCTTGTGGCCACCGAACTGGACCCAGGGGTGACTCATGGGCTCCCTCAGCCACGAAAGGAGGGGCAGGAGGAGAACCCTCCCCCCTCCCCCTCCTCCTTTCTCCTCCTCCCCTCCCTCTCCCCACCCTCCCCCTCATTCCTCCTCCCCCTCCCCCTCCCCCTCCCTCCTCCCCCTCCTCCTCCCCCTCCCTCCTCCCCCTCCTCTCCCTCCCTCCTCCCCTCCCTCTCCCCCCTCCCCCTCCTCCTCCCCCTCCCGTTCTGCTTCCCCAGCATTGCTGGACAGGAATAGCCCCAAGACAGGTTGGGAATGTTGGGAAGTGGAGTTGAGCGAGCCGGTCCTGGAGGCCCCCCTGAAGCTGGAGCTCTATTCTGGGGAGAGAGGACCCGCTGTGCCCGCTGCCCGCACACCCACCCTCCCCTCCACCTCCACACCCTCCTGGGGGCAGACTGGGAATGGGCCCCAGCGGAATTCCCCATCCATTCAGCCCTCCACCACGGCCCGAGTGCCGGCGATGCCACAGCCCACCTTCTTTGGGGCGCTCCCCTTACTACACACCAGCCCCCAGAGGGAGGACGCGCCCGGGGTTCTGTACACTGTGTGTAAACAGAGCGCGCAGGTCCCTGGCTACAAAGTGGGGTGTTGACGGTGGGCGTTTGCAGGGCCGACAAGGTGGCGAGTGCGTCGTGTTGGTTAATCGATGAGAACTGGGGAGGTGGTGTCTCCGTTCACGGTTCTCAGGGGAGGCCTGGGAGGGTCTCTCAGGGGGAGGTCTGGGCAGCCTGCTCCGCCCTCTCTGCACAGACAGACAGACCTTGAACCCGAGGCCTCGGACCCGAGACCCGAGGGCAGGCAGGGGACTGGGCCCTGCCGCCC
Source organism: Myotis nattereri (assembly GCF_964212035.1). NCBI lineage: Eukaryota > Metazoa > Chordata > Mammalia > Chiroptera > Vespertilionidae > Myotis > Myotis nattereri. The sequence continues at coordinate 82,270,047 of NC_138086.1, forward strand.
GCCGGTCCAGGTGACGCTGAGGCCCGCCCGTCAGGGGTGGAGAAAGGGGGGTCTGAACACTTCCTCCTGGTCCTCCCCACCGCCCTCCCTCACGCCCGCAAGACACCACCGTGGCTTTTTTTTTCTGTTTTCAAAGAATTTCTGACACCTTCAAAAATCAGGAAGTCCTGGGAATCAGGCAGCCAGACTTGCTCGCATGAAATTTCCCCCCCAAGCAGGCAGCCAGCGAGAGCTCAGCCTTCCCAGCTGAGCGTCTGATGCTTCTCTCCCCGCAGGTTCAAGCGCCGGGGCCCACGGGACCCATCCCCGAGGGGGCGCGGGTTTTATGGGCATTTTTCCCGCCCGGGCGGCGAGGCCTTGGGAGGAGCTGCGGACGGTCCTATCTTTACGCTCCGTTTCCCAGGAACAAATATTGCCCAGAATGGCCGCCAGGGAAGCAGTGACAACCCAGTCCGTCGGAGCTGGGCGGTGGACAGCAGGGTGGCCTAGCTCCCGGGGCACCCACAGGTAGAGACCTCTCCCACCCCCGCTGCGCAGAGCGTCAGCCAGGCCGCACCGCACCCCGGAGGGAGCCTGCTTCGCTCAAGGGCACAGCCACTGGCTCGCAAGGTGCGCCCGTTTCTGGAACAGAAAGCAGAAGGCGAAAGCCGACGGGTGAGGGTGGAGAGGATGGACCGCCCCAGCAGACATTTGCACCACGTTTTGTACTTTTTAAAACATGTTTTTATTGATTTCCGTGAGGAAGAGGAAGGGAGAGAGAGAAACATCCATGATGACAGAGAATCATGGATCGGCTGCCTCCTGCACGCCCCCCACTGGGGATGGAGCTGCAACCCGCCCGTCAGGGGTGGAAAAAGGGGGGTCTAAACACTTCCTCCTGGTCCTCTCCACCGCCCTCCCCTGGACAGGAATTCCTGACCGGGACTCGAACCCTGACCTCCTGGTTCATAGGTTGACGCTCGCCCACTGAGCTACACCGGCCGGGCCATGTTTTGTGGCTCTGAGAACACTCACTCCCACGCTTTTCCTGGCTCCTCCTCACCCCGCTGAGATGGGCAGATGGTGAGGACCACGCGTGGCTGGGCCGCTCTGGGACCGACCCTGGGGAGTGGCAGCTCCCGGCTTCTGTGGGAAGACGCCAGAGCTGCTGCGAGAACCCCGGCTGTGGTTCCCCCTGGTCTCCCCACGTTAACAGTGAGAGAGAAGTTCTAGGAACAGCGGAGGTGGGAGCCGACTTCTCCGCAGGGCTGGCCGCTGGGCCGAGAGTAGAGGGAGCTGTTTGTGCAGGGGTGAGCCATGGGGCCCGCGCGCTGCACGCAGATGCCAGCTCTCGGACCTTCCCTCCTCCCGCCTTCACCAAAACCAAGTGCACATTTCTAGGAACTGCTACTTCTGGCCCGAAGGCTGGTTCCCTTTTTCATCCGGGAGGTGAGGAGCTGCCCTCACCTCAACCCGTCATCTCCCGGGCTCGCTGGCGGAGGCACAGAACTGAGAACACAGCCCTTCCTGGTGGCTGCAGGCTCACAGGGCGCCTCTGCCTGACCCCTCCCACCACCCGCCGCCCGAGTGTGCAGGCCTGGCCTGGCCGCTCCGTCCACCACCCCGTCCACCACCGGCTACTATGGCCTCTGAGCTGAGGGTGGTTTTGCATTTTTAAGTCGTGTCAATGGCTGCTTTCACGCTGTCACCCCAGGGTTGAGGAGTTGCTACAAAGAGCCTGTGGCTGAAACGCCTACATTACAGGGTGTCCCCGAAACGGATGTGCACTGTAGCAGCTGACGGCTCAATTTTGAAAATGAAATGCATTTTAATAAACACGGCCTTTGCAATTATTCAAAGTGTGCGCGTACTTTGGGAGGGGGGCTCCCAATATGTACTCCCTGGCCCTTTAAAAAAAAAGCGCGCGGGCCCCTCCCCGCGGCTCCATGGGATGGTGGCGAGTGCGCGATGCCAAGAACAGTGGTAGCGGGTGAGGTGCCCTCCGCTGGAGCTGCCATCGTTGATCTGAAACACCCACCTTCCCTCACTCAGACGGTGACACTGTCCATTCCCTGGAAGCCCTGTTCCAACCGCGGCCCACACACTTTGACGTCTACGTTTTCATCTCATTCGATGTAAAATACTTTCAGTCACTTCTAATTTCTTCGTTGACCCAGTGGTTATCTAGAAGGGTGTTGCTGAGCCCGGCCGGCCTGGCTCAGTGGTTGGGCTGATTGTCGACCTATGACCCAGGAGGTCAGGGTTCGATTCCTGGTCAGGCACATGCCCGGGTTTTGACTCGATCCCCAGTGTGTGGTGTGAAGGAGGCAGCTGATCAATGATTCCCTCGCATCATTGATGTTTCTCTCTCTCTCTCTCTTTCTCTCTCTCTCTCTCTCTCTCTCTCTCTCTATCTCTCTCTCCCTCCCTCTCCCTTCCTCTTTGACATCTATATATATAAAGAAGTGTGTTGATTAATTTCCAAATATTGGGGTTTTCCCCGAGATTTGTTGTTGCTGTGGGTTTCTTTTTAATTTCATCGCGGTCAGAGAGCGTATTTCACATGACGTCAGTCCTTTCAGTGTCGGCTGTCCTGTGGCCCAGGGGCTGGGTTAGCCGGGGGCGTGTCTGCGAGGAGAGGGCCTCAGCGGTCACTGGGGGCAAGCGGGTGGGGAACGTTGCTCAAGCCGTCTAAGTTCCCGCTACTTTCCTGATGAGCTCTTCCGTCCACTATTGAAAGAGCATTATCAAAAGGCCTATTATTGACGAATCATATATTTCTCCTATTCTGTCACCTTTTGCTTGGTATATTTTCAGTGTTACTAAGCACGCAGATGCATTTCTCCTGTTTCATCTTCCTGACATACTGATGGTCTTCATCCCGACGGGACGCCTCTCCTTGTCTCTGAGCACACCCTTTCCTCAGTTTCTTTTCCCGCTATGCGCGTGGACATTTCGTCTCTCTCATGGACACTGTCTGCATGGATCTCTTTTCTCATCCTTCTGATTTCAACCTATTTGTGTATTTGAGTCTAAGACGTATTTTCTGCAGACAGCAAATGGCTGAGTCTTGATTTTTTTTTTTTTTTACCAGTCTGCCAATCTGCACTTTCTGTTTGGTGTGTTTCATCCATTTCCATTGAATGTAGTTATTGGTACAGATGGATGGGTGGGTGTCAGCTTTGAACATTTGCTCTCCCCTTGTCTTATGTATTTTTTGTTTTTCTGTTGAGAGATGGATTTTAATTTCTCTGATTTTTAAAATACATTTTGAAGTTTTATTTTCTTAATGATGATGGTAGGGATTATAATATTTTAAAAAATATATTTCATTGATTTTTTTTAGAAAGATATATTTTTTTGACTTTTTACAGAGAGGAAGGGGGAGGGATAGAGGGTTAGAAACATCGATGAGAGAGAAACACCAATTCAGCTGCCTCCTGCACACTCCCTATTGGGGATGTGCCTGCAACCAAGGTACATGCCCTTGACCGGAATCGAACTTGGGACCCTTGAGTCCGCAGGCCGATGCTCTATCCAGTGAGCCACACCGGTCAGGGTGGGATTATAATATTTAACTGATCACAACCTGCTTCAGAAAGAAACGTTGCTCAATTGCACCTCCTTCTCTTCATTTCCCCTCAGAGTTATTAGTGTCATATGGGGTACTGCTATATCGGTTATTACTGAAGAACACAGTATTCTAAAGCATTGCTTTACACTCTCTTATGCCTTTTAAAGATGTTAAGAAAAGTAAGAAGAAAAATGTGCCTGTAGAGTGTTTGGTATTTACCCACATCTCATCCTGTGGGTTTGAATTTCCTTCTGGTCGACTTGCTTTCGGAACTTCTTCCAGGAGTTCCCGGCAGGCAGACCTGCTGCTGACACTTTCCCTCAGTCTTTGTTTAGCTGGGCATGGTTTTATTTCTCTTTCATCTTTGATGGGTAGTTTCACTGGGTGCATAATTCTTGATTGACACTTTCTCTCCTAGCTCCTTAAATGTGGCTTCCCATTGCTTTCCGCCTGCATTGTTTCTAAAGAGAAGAGAGCATTAACTGAGTTTTTCTCTCTTCTGCAGGATACATTCTTTTTCTCTTGATGTTTTCAAGATTTTATCTCATTTTTATCTTTTAAAAAATTAACTAAGATATGTCTGGTTGTGCAACTCTCAGTGTTTGTCCAAATTGGAATTAATTGAGCTTTCAGATCTAGAGATTAATATTTTTTAATCAATTAGAAAGTTTTTAGCTACTATTTTTTCCAGATAAGTATTATACCCCTTTCTCTCTCTCCTGGTCATCTGGGACTCTCATTTCCTGTGTGCTGATACACTTGATGTTATACTCAGGTCTCTGCGGCTTTGCTCATTTTGTTCAATCTTTTATCTTTGATATTCAAATTGAATGTTATTATTGCTCTGTCTGAAAGATTACTGAATTTTTCTTACGCCATCTCCAGTTCACTGTAAAACCCTTTTAGGAAATTTTTAATTTCAGTAATTATTATTTTCAACTCCAGAATTTTCATTTGTTTTTTAATAGTAATTTATATATTTTTATTGATAGTCTGTATTTTCTCAGTTTATTTGAGTGGCAAGAGAAAGAACAGAAATCCTATCTAATAAAGAGGGAATATGCTAATTGACCCTCACACCATCACAAAGATGGCAGCGTCCACAGCCAATAAGGAGGGAATATGCTAATTGACTGCCCCACCCTCAAAGGTGGTGGCACCCACAGCCACAAGATGGTGACACCCAGTCCCCTCAGCCCTGCGGGGCGACAGGCATTCGGCCACTCCACATGCCTGACTCCAGAGTCCCCCAGTCCCCTCAGCCCCCCAGCCGCCTAGGGCCGCCCGAGGCTCAGGTAACCAGGGCCGGCTGAGGCTTGCGCTGCCGGCAGTGGCATCAGCAGAGGTTGATGGGGCGTCGCCTTCCCCTGATGCTGGGTCACCTCCCGCCCCTGAGGGCTGCCGGACTGTGAGAGGGGCAGGCCGGGCTGAGGGACCCCCCTCCAGTGCATGAATTTTCATGCCCCGGGCCTCTAGTATTAGTATATAAAGGGCCTCATGAGTCTTGTTTTATTTTATTTTTTTGTTATTCTTACCTGAGGATATTTTTCACATTGATTTTTAGAGAGAGAGGAAAACATCAATGAGAGAGACAGGTCGATTGGTTGCCTCTAGCACTTGCCCTTGGCTGGGGCCAGGGATCAAACCTACAGCCCAGGTACATGCCCTTGACCAGGAATCAAACCCTTCAATGTGTGGGCCCGTGCTCTAACCACTGAGCACACTGGCAAGAGCTCATGAGTTTTATAAATGATATTTGATGATTGAAATAACGTGGGGGAGGGAAGGGGCTCTGAGTGCAAGTGAGGTTTCCACACTTCCCTCCGCCTGCTAGCAGGCTGCCAACAGTGGGCTGGTATGTGTGGTGTGTGAATCGCAATCCTCAGAGCCACCGCTAAGAACACCACACAAAGAAACGCACCAGGTACTAGCTACCGTACACACAGACCAGGGCACACGCGTGTCCAAGAGCAGAGGTGAGCGTGCGGGTGAGGGAGGGGGTGGCTGGGAGGAAGGTAGTACCCAGCGCGGGGACCGCGTGGTGAGGAAGCTCCACTGAATCGTCACCGTGTGGTGGCTACACGGACCCACACACGTGACAACACGGCTAGAGCTAACTGCCCACACGTGTAAGTGACAGGAGGAGCCGGGAGGAGACGTGTGGGCTGCACTGTGTCGGGGCCATGGTTGTGGCGGGATGCTACCGTCTGGCAAGATGGGGCCATAAAATGCAAGGAGGGCTGGGGCTCGGGCTCCCGGGTGACTTCTTGCTCCTGCGGGGAATCCACAATGATGTCCTTATCGAAAGGTTTCGCCACCCCCACCCCCACCCCACCCCCACCACGAAAACCCTGGCCGGGCAGGAAGGGAGCTCGCATGCTTAGGAAGTGGTCACACGCTTCTCGATAAGCTGTGAGACCTCAGCGGCTGCTAGAGGGACGGTCAGAGACGGCGACGCTGTCATGGAAAGAGGGGGAAGAGCAATGAAATTCAAAATAGATTAATTTTAAAATCTAAGATACAGACATACAAAAGGAGGGAAGCGCAGCGCAGAAGCCGTGGAGCCAATGGCAAGCACACTGCGAAACGGTGGGTTTCAACCTGAATGTAAAATTAGTTGCAATAATGGGAACTAAAAACGTTCCGAGTAAAATGACTGTGCTTGTCAGACTAAAGCAAAAATGATGAGAGAGAGAGAGAGAGAGAGAGAGAGAGAGAGAGAACCTAAGACTTCCCACCTTAGATATAAGGAAACAGCTTAGAAGTTACTTTTTTAAAAAGTCAATCAAATTGACAAATTTCCGGCCAGATAAAAGAATAACAAAACAACAGCACGCATAACTAGTTGATACTAATGCTGTGAAAGGGGACGTTACTACAGACACCATCGATGTTAAAAAGCTAATAGGAGGGTTTTATTAAAAGCTTCCTGCACTCAGTCGGACAGTTCAGATACAGCGGTGAAGTCACTGGGAAACACAGGTGCTGGGAACCAGCCCAGAGGGGAGGCCCGGGGCCGGCCGGCCCGCAGCGGCACCCTGGCTCCCGGTTCCTGACCCGCGGGAAGCACGCTGGGCGGGGCAGGGAGGGAAACGGCAGAACACAGCCCTGCTGTCCCTCGGTCGGAGTCGCGGGGCCGGCGGTGAAACCCAGCACTCTGACCACCAAGCAGCGGTGCTTCCAGCACTCTGACCACCAAGCAGCGGTGCTTCCAGCACTCTGACCACCAAGCAACGGTGCTTCCAGCACTCTGACCACCAAGCAACGGTGCTTCCAGCACTCTGACCACCAAGCAGCGGTGCTTCCTGGAACGTGAGAGGCTCAGGGTTACCCGATGGCAATGCATGCACACACGCGGATCCCGGTGATGAGAATGCACGTCCAGGGAGCGGCCTGCAGGGGAGCAGTACCGCCACGGCAGTCCCGGGAGGCGTGTCCCAGGCGACTTCAACACCGTGTCTGTTTGTCCTGTCCCTACACCAGGCACAGCTGGTTTCCACCCAGGCAAGGGCCCTGAGGGCATTGGGAAAACAGATAATGTGCTGTGCAGGTTTCTGATTAAAAACCGCGGCCAGGCCACGAGTCAACACCACTGCCTCCTGGTGGCAGCTCACTCTAATTGCAGGCTTCGCCTTAGGAGCTGGCTAGCTTCCAGGGGCATTCGCTTCCGGAATGTTCCCTCGGGGCGAGGCACGCGTCCCTCTGAGAAGTGCTGTGTTTGGGATTCTGGGCAGCCTGGCCTCTAAAATACCCAGTGACCAGCTGGCAGTGGGGTTTCCCTAAAAGGACGCATGGAGTAGGGTCTGAAGCAGGCAGCACGTTAGACCAGCGGTTCTCAACCTGTGGGTCGCGACCCCTTTGGCGGTCGAATGGCCCTTTCACAGGGTCGCCTAAGACCATCTGCATATCAGATATTTACATGACGATTCATAACAGGAGCAACATGACAGTTATGAAGTAGCCACAAAAATAATTGTATGGTTGGGTCACAACCTGAGGAGCTGCATTTAAAGGGCCAGAAGGTGGAGAACCACTGTGCTAGGAACTGACCAGCGCCGGCCCGGCAGGAAGTGATCCGGGCCTGGACCCCAGAGGCCCTCAGTCCCGCCAGGAGGGAGCGCGGAGCCTGGGGCCCGGGAGAGCTATGCTCACATTCCAGGATGAGACTTGCTCCCTTTATTACTTTTATTTTTTATGTTAATCCTCACCTGAGCGTATCTTTCCCTTGATTTGTTAGATTGCAGTGGAAGAGAGGGGAAGAGACACAGAAGAGAAATATCGGTTGGTTGCCTCCCGCATGCGCCCTGATCTGGACCAGGGATCAAGGTTGCAACCAGGGCCTTGAGCGGAATTGAACCCAGGACCCTTCAGTCTGCCGGCTGACGCCTTAACCACTGAGCAACACCGGCTCGGGCCAGACTCGCTCCCGCTAAACCCTAAAGTCCTGCGGAAGAGTTGCAGAGAGAGGGCGCTTCTCACTGGGTGGGGTGGGGGGGAGGGAGGGGTCCTGCTGCTCTCCCCACTTCCCAAGGACAACCCCCCCCCCCCCCCGGCGGGAAGGCAATGAGCTGCTGAACCCGGAGAAGAAGTTCCGTGCGGCCATCGTTACAGGGGACAGTCCGGTCTCGGCCTGGCTCAGAGGAGCCTGCAGAGGGACAGGGGAGACCTCACGGGGCCGCCTGGCCCGGTCCCGTCCGTTTCCTTCCTGAAGGGGGTGAAGGGGGGACGTGTCCACCAATGGCCCTGGTCAGGGAGGGTCCCGTTGGGCTTTGGTGGAGGCGGTCCCCCCTGCCGTGCGTGCCACGGAGAGCCCCAGGCCCCCAGGAGAGCGGGAGATGCTGGCGAGCACATCGCCCTGGTGAGGGGCCGGGACCCGTGTGCCTGGGCCAGGGTCGGAGCCGTCACGAGAGCTCAGACACCCGGCAGGACGCGGGCACCCATTTGCTCCAGTGCCCACGGGGCAGCGGGACACAGCGCCCGCCCCACGGCACCCACGGCGCCCGGTGTTCCCCACTCGGCACACGGAGCCGCCCCTCCCGCCCCCCTCGCCAACCAGCACCAGGAAGTGTGGCCACCATCGTGGAAAGAGCGAAATGGGGAAGGTGACCTCTGGTTGGAAATAGGGGATTGATTCTAAGAAGTGCCAGCTCGCAGCCCAGATCCCCGCTCCCCCTCAGGCCGTGACGTGGGCCTTCTCTGTTCGCAGCCATTCCCGTGGGGAGAGCCCCCCCAGAACTCTGGGACTTACCACCCACTCAGGCGAGGAGCCCCGCTGTCCTCCCACAGGGCACCCGGGGCGGGGCCTGCCTGGGCCCCGGACGGCAGGGGTGGGGCGGGTGGTCCTCAGGGGCCACCCCGGGCGGCGACCCTGTGAACAGGGTCCGAGGATGAGCCATGAGCCCGAAACGAGGCCTGGGCGGGAGCCGCCCCCCCCTCCCCCCCCCTCCCCCGCGTGTGGGCTGTCCTGGCCGCTACACTCGCTTTCGGGGGCGCGGAGAGGGGCCAGCAGCAGCCGCAAAGCTCCCACTGCTGCTGTAAGGCCCCCGAGAACAAGGCGGGACCGCGGGCATCAGGGTGCGAGGGCGTCGCGCTGTTGGATGGAGGTGAGGCCTTCCCGTGCTCTCCCGCCCCCGCCTGTCCCGTCCTCCCACGGGGGTCAGGCAGCGGGTGCGAGCCGACCGAGGCTCAAGTATATGCCCCTCCCAGCTAGGTTTCCCTTTTTATTGAGTTTATTGGGGGGACACTGGCTGATGGGATTACATAGGTTTAAGCGTACACTTTTATAAATACGTCTTCTGTGCATTGTACTGTGTTCCCACCCCAAGCTGCGTCTCCTTCCATCACCTTCATCCCCCTTTAGCCTCTCCTGCCTCCCCCACCCCCTTCCCTCTGGGAATCATCGTGCTGCTGTCTGTTGATAGACTTTATTTATTTTATTTTTTGCTTAATCCCTTCACCTTTTTCACCCAGCCACCCCCCCCCCCCCACCTCCCGGCCCCCGACAACTGTCTGTTCTCTGTATCTATGAGTCTGTTTTCATTTTGTTCTTTAGTTTATCTTGCCTGTTAATCGCGCATGTAAGTGAAATCATAGGTCCCGGTCTTCCTGTCTGACTGTGTCACCTGGCACAGCCCTCCCGTCCGCCCGTGCTGAGCTCCCACGCTATCTGCTCTCCTCCTCGTTAACAGGCTGATGAAGCCTGCGTCTGCACCCTATGAAATGACTCATCTGGGAGGTAAGGTGGCCGCGGGCTGGCTGGTGTGTGCTGCACCCCGACACGGCCTTTCTCACGCGGGCAACCAGAGGGGCTCCGAGGGAGGGCATGGCCCCAAGGGCAGGAGGCAGGACGGACTGTGAGGCAGGTGCGTGCGCCCAAGGCCGACCCCGCCCTCCAGGGCTGGGCAGCTGCTCCCGGAGTTTCCCTGCTGCCCGGGCCGGGTTTCCTGGGCCTGAACTGCTGCATCGGCCCCTGGGCCTCACGCTGCTCACCTGGGCCCCACTGTCCTGAGAGCAGGAGTTCCCCGCACGCCCCGGCCCCGCCCCGGCCCCGCCCCGGCCCCAGCCCCGGGCCTGCATCCCTCACCTTGTCCTCCAGCACGTGAAGGGCATCGCGGCTGCGTGCGGCTTCCCTCCCCTCACTTGCTGGCCGAGCAGCAGCTCATGCCTGGGCCCTGGCTGTGTGGCTTCTCGTCTCGTACTAGGATCCGAGTCCCACCCGGGGCTGTATTTCTGAGCGTGGCCAGGCTCCTGGAGCAAAGGGACTTTTGAGAGCCCTGGCCATGGAACGCGGCTTTTCAAATCGTCGTTGTTGATTCATGCGGATGAGACTGAGCCTGGAACCCGTGCGAGAGGGCAGCTGAGTCTGCAGGTCTGTGGCGTCGGGCCTGCCCACTGTTTTATCGGCTGCTCCCTTCGGGGCCCGGGTGGCCGCCGCCCATGGCCTCGCGGTGGGTTTGCACGGAAGCCTGCAGCGCGGGGGGATCGCCACCCGCCAGGCGCCGTGCAAAGTGCTTGGCATGGCTCTGCCCTGTCATGCTCGCGCCAACACTCTGAGGTGGTGCAGTGAGCCATAGGACATGGAGCACCGGTGCTGGACTCCCACCCACGACACACCATCGCGTCCCTGGGCCTGGGTGCTACACCGTCTAAATACTGACCGCCCAGCCTGCGTGTGTAAATACGTACCCCTGGGATGCAGTGCGCAGATGGCACACGCTTTCGGATCTAAAGTCGCACGCATGCTCATGCCTGTGCCGGGTAAACAGCCTTTGACAATTGGACACGACTCTCCAGGTTTAAGCAGGTGTTTGGGGCCCAGAGGAAAGGGTCTCGGGCTGACATCACACGTCACGCACGATGCATGAGCCACAGTGACGAGCAGCCAAGCCCCTGACTGGGAGCATTCCTGTTCTGTCGTATGGGCTTCTGAACGGACTCGAGAGGCCGCGGCAGCCCCCGGGGAAGCCTGGGTGTCACGAAGGCCCGGCCGTAACGGGCAGGTGCTGTGGGACTGCGCGCAGGAGGCTCTGAGGACGTGCTCTCCCTGTTCCTTCATCAAAGCTCCGCTCAGGACAGCGTGCCTTCCAGCCTGAGAAAGCCTGGCTCTCGTCTGGCCGACGGCTCAGTTGTCGGCGGCCCGCGCTGATGGGGAGATGGATGTGCAGCACTTGCTGCCTAAATTATTTACAGCTCCTGGCAGAACAGAACGATGGTGCGGGGAGTATACTTCTGGCAGACAGCGCGACACCAGGATGGATGTGCCCGGGGGGCTGCGGGCATTGGCTTCCGTTCTGGCTCGACTCAGTGGGGTTAACTGCAGCTCGCGCACTGCCCGTGAGCTCCCCTTCACAGTGACAGGAACTTGTCAGCTAAACTTTCCGCATTGGTTTGCTCGCTCATCATTCATTCATTCATTCATCTTTTATGTTTCTAGGACATTTCAGGCTCAGGTTTAGGTCCGAAGTAAAACACGGCATGGTGTCTTTGTTTTTAAATTCCTCACCTGAGGACATATTCATTGATTCTCAGAGACAGAGGAAGGGGGAGAGAGACGGAGAGAGAGACAGAGGTGCCTCCGGTCCCAGGATGGAACCTGCAACGATTGATGTGCCCTAACCATCGGTCGAACCCGTGACCTTTTCATGTACGGACACCAGCCGGGGCTCACTGTGTCGTTTTTATTCTATGAAATAACGATGATGCTTCTTCCTCGACTTCCCAACTGTTCGTTATGAAATAAAATGTTCAGGCAGGTGCAAACATCTTGTGAGGTTTAAAGCATAACACAAACTTTTAAAAAAGCGCAGCGTAAACGCAGCAGGGTACCATGTAACACCCAGAAACCGAAGGCATTGTGATGCACCAACAGTGAGTCCTCAGAAGGAGAAGCTAAAAACAATCCCATTTACCGTTGCAACAACAACAACACAAACGACACTTAGGAATAAACGTAACCAAGGAGATAAAAGACCTGGACTTGGAAAACTACAGGACGTTGAAAAAAGAGCTAGAGGAAGGTATGAACAAGCGGAAGAATATACCATGTCCATGGACTGGAAGAATCAACATCATTAAAATGTCCATACTACCCAAAGCAATCTATAGACTCAACGCAATCCCTATTAAAATACCAACGGCTTAATTCACAGATCTAGAACAAACATCACAAGAATTCATCTCTCTATATAAAAGGCTAATATGCAAAGTGTCCCCTCGGGAGTTTGACCGGGAGACCGGGATTTCGACCGATCGCTATGATGTGCGCTGACCACCAGGGGGCAGCGTGGAGCGAAGGAAGGCCCCGGCTGGCAACTGGAAGGCCCCGATTGGCCCTGATCGCTGGCCAGGCCTAGGGACTCGACCCGTGCATGAATTTCATGCACTGGGCCTCTAGTATGGAATTAAAAAAAAAAAAAAAGACCCTGAATAGCTGCAGCAAGCTTAAGAAAGAAGAACAAAGTTGGAGGAATAAAACTGTTTTCTTAATTTCACTGTTTGATTGTTCATTGTTAGTGTATAGATTTACAACTTATTTTTGCACAATTATCTAGTTTCCTGAAAATGTGCTGAAGACATTTAATAAGTCTAATACTTTCTGTGAATTCTTTAGGACAGTCTATATACAAGATCATGTCATCTGCAAATATAGTTTTACTTCTTCCTTTCCATCTGAATACCTTTCCTGTCCTTTTCTTACCTCATTGCTCTAACTAGAAACTCCAGCACAAGGCTGAATAGAAGGGCCAAGCGTGGACATCCTTGTCCCGTTCCTGAGAGCCTTTGATCTTTCCCTATGATGTAAGATGTTCGTATGAGCTTCCTATGGGTGCCTTTTATCAGGTTCAGGAAGTCCCGTCTGCTGTACACGGAATAGTGTTCATCCAAAATTCATAGGTTGAAGCCAAAACCCTCAGTGTGGTTGCATTTGTCGACAGTGCCTTTAAGAAGATAATTCAGGTTAACTGAAATTATAAGGGTGGGGTCCTAACCTGATGGGACTGTTCTTATACAAGGAAGAGATACCAGAATTCTCTCTGCCCCCCCCACCCCCCCCCACCCCCGCAGAGGAAAGGTCATGTGAGGACACAGTAAGAGGGAGGCCATCTGCAAGCTAGAAAGAGAGGCCTCATTAGGAATCATATGTGATGGCAATTTAATCTTGGACTTCTAGCCTCAAAAACACTGAGAAAATGAATTTTTACTATTTAAGCCACCCAGTCCATGATATTTTGTTACGACAGCCCTAGCAGATCAGTGAACCATTATTAGTTTTTGTATGTGTGTGTTATTTTAATCACAAAGGGAGTGGATTTTTGTCAAATGATTTTTCTGCATTATTTAGATAATTATGTTTTTGTCCTTTATTTCATCGCTGAGTTGTATGATGTTAATTGATTTTCAGATGTTAAACCAACCTTGCATTCCTTTATCCACTATGTACACCAAATATATATGCCATATACATGCCAAGTATATATACTTGGTGCATATACACATGGTTTTTTATTCATTTAATATATTGCTAGCTTTGGTTTGCTAGTATTTTTGAGGGTTTTTGCAACAATATTCTTAAGAGATATTGGTCTGATTTCTTTGGTGACAATAGGATTTCAGAGTCCACAGGAGGCAAGGAGCAAGGGCGGATGGGGGTGCTCCCAGGCTCCCAGGCAAGCAGAGAAACTTCTTCAAAGCCAGGACAGTGCAGAAGAACAGGACACTGGTTTACATTGATCCTTCACACTTATATGTAAAGCTCCCTTAATCCATTTATCCCAGGGATAAAATTAATTTCCGAATTGGTTACAGAGGCAGAGCTAAGCTTTGTAGCTGCGCACGACATGCAATAATCTGGGATCACGGCCCTTCCAGCCCCTTTGTCTCTATTTAAAGAATGATCGGTGGAAAGCCTATTCAAAGCATCACCAGCCTGTCTCGGTGTGTTTGGCTGAAGTCAGAATCCAGGAAATGTCAGGATTCTCTTTCCAATCACTACGTTAACCGGAACCAGTGAGCGAGAAGCAAGATGCTACGGCTGCCAACATTTGAGATCGTAACCACATGGCATTAGTCACTTAATTTCTTCCCAGCAGGTTGTGTGTGCTTTACGTGCACATACACACACACACACACACACGTATGCATTGATAGACATGTCTGTTTGTCTGTGCCTATGATTAGACATAGCTCTTCATGTGAACATTTAGTGAGAATTATCAGGTGGCTCACAGAGACGCTCGGGTGGCGTAAGTCTATGGTAGGCATTGCTTTCCTGGGTTAAAAAATGCACTAGTACCTGGAAATCAATTTCTCACCTTTGGTTCCTTACTTCTCATCATCACAGTGGCTCTGACATAGAGCTGAGCTCTGACATCTGAACCTTGAATGTTTAATTGGCGTCTCACAAGCGGCGGGCACGCTCAGGGCTGGCCCTCCTGGCCCTCGAGTGCAGAGCTGGAGGAAGGGGGCCTCGGCCGCTTCTCCCACCCACCACCCCGCGCTCACTGCCCGGCAGCCACACCTTCCCCGCGTCCCATCCTCCCATCGGCCGCTCCCCACACAGGAGTCTCCTTCCATTTCCTGCGGGGCGGGTGGGCGATTGCCCAGTCCCGCCTGGTGTTGCCCCACTTCCTCTTTTCGGAGATGCTCCTCCACCCCTTTCCCAACTCCCCGCCATGACGCCTGTCCGATGCTCCCCACAGGAAGCTGTCCCTCACTTGCCGCACTCTGCTGCTCCTTCGGGCTCCTCCACCTTGAAATGGGGAGGCTTTACAGAAGGACACCACCCTCAGCCACGTGGGGAGGCAGAGAGGAGAGCGGGGGGGGGGGGGGGGGGCTCAGTCTGCCCAGCAGGACACGCCGACGTGGGCTGGGAGGCCAGGGGGCTGAGCACACTGCCTGGGGTGGGGGAGGTGGACAGTGTCCGGGGCCCGTCTCGGTCACGGTTCCAGGAAAGCTGTGGGCTCCGAGGGTGGCAGGGGGTGGCCGGCTCCCAGGGGTGGGTGAAGGACAGACCACGAGCGCACAGGATGTCGGGGGATGGAAACATCTGGAAGGTGGGTTTCCTGAGACGAGGTCCTCGCCACCATGTGAGGTGGTCCAAGGCCAGATTCAAGCCCAGGGGTTGGAGGATGGAGACCAAGAAGGGACCCAAAGCCATTGTCCGCAGGCAGGGGCAGCCGGAGACCGGGCCCGAGCGGAGCCCCGTGCAGCTTGGCGAGGGGAGTGACGCTGCCAAGCCCACCGGCTGGGTGGGAGGAGGAGAGGGGGCTGCGCTAGGGATCGCGGTGAAGCTGGCTCAGGAACGGAGGCTGGGGCGGAGTGCGTGGTTGGGGGCAGGCGGCTAGGTACTTGAAGTTCGAGCCGCTGGCGGGGAGAGACAGAGGGCGGTGAGGTTACAGCCACCAGGAAACCGGGCCCGGTCACCAGGCTCCGTCTCCCCGGCAGGTGTGGAAGCTTCCACGTCAGGCAAAGGCCTCATCACTTCAGGTTGGAGAGGACGATGGTCCCAGCATCACACAGCGACCGCGTTCCCAGAAACACGCGCGTCATATGCACCCACAGGGCGCTGCCTGGCAACCCCAGCCTGGCTCCCACACGCGCGGCGAGAGCTGTTCCTGCCAGTGCCGTCCACGGTGCTGCCGGGCCCCCTCCCACCTCAGCAGCACCAGGTGACTGGGGCCCGGGACATGGCCGACACCCGAGGGCCCTGGGGCAGCGCCCAGGAGAGCTTCGGGGACTGTTCACGTGACTGAATGCTAATGTCCGTCCAACCCTCAGCCCCCTTTTATAAAAAATTTTTTTATTGATTCCAGAGAGGAAGGGAGAGGGAGAGAGAGATAGTAGCATCCATGATGAGAGAGAATCATGGATCCGCTGCCTCCTGCACGCCCCACATTTGGGATCAAGCCCATAACCCGGGCATGTGCCCCGACCGGGGATCAAACTGTGACCTGGTTCATAGGTCGACGCTCAACCACTGAGCCACACCGGCCGGGCCCTGCCCCTGTATTGGGCAGCTAACAAGCATCCGTTCACGTGTTGCCCCCCTCCTCCTCCTTTTTCTAAACCACCTGGCCTGTGCCAGCTCCCTCTCCTCAGTGGGGTCTTGCTCTCTCTCGCTTTGATCATGAGACGCCCCAGCTCATAGCAACTACCACAGACGGACCTGCCGTCAGGTGAGGGTTTGGGCCATTTGAACCCAGAGGCTCAGCTTACGTCTGAGGGCACATTCCTTCAGCTCCTGCCAGTCCTTCCGAGATAATAACCACAGGGCGTCGAGCAAGCAGGTAAAGTGCGACAGAGGTGGGATAAGACCTGGGTCCCCCCAGCACGTGGGCCTCAGCCATCCTGACGAAGGGTTGGATGGGGAGATGGACAAAAGCTATAAGCCCCACATCCGTTAGAGATGCCACATCTCCTGACCTTTGCGTGTTTCATGAACTCCCACCTGCACATGACTTTCTTTGGGTTTTATTATCACATGAGAGGCCTGGTGCATGAATTTGTGCACGGGTGGGGTCCCTTGGCCTGGCCGGCGTTTGGGGCCAATTGGGGCCGTCTCACCCAGTCCCAATCAGGGCTGATCAGGGCTGGCCGGTGAGGGGGAGGGATCGTGGGAGGTTGGCCAGCCACAGGAGGTTGGCTGTGGGAGCACACTGACCACCAGGGGGCAGCTCCTGCATTGAGCATCTGCCCCCTGGTGGTCAGTGCACATCATAGCGACCGGTCCTAACGGTCTCTTAGGCTTTTATATATATAGGTTGGAACACTAACTCCTCAGGACGTCATTGCTGACGTGGCCTCATGGGGCTGCCCTCCAGGGAGTCCCCAGTCCCTTCCGGATCGGACCGCCACCCCTGCCCTGGATGCTGAGACCTGACCCTGAAGAGCCCTAGGACGCTCCCCAGGACGGCAGACCCACCCCCTGCGGACCCCACTCTATCTGAGGTCGGGGGGGCTCGGGCCAGCATCTCTGAGGAGCTCCCAGGTGAGCCCGGTGCTGCGGCTGTGGGTTTGGGTGACAGGCGGCAGCGGTAGCTCCGCGGGCTCGTCCGCAGTGGTTACTCTGCTTCCCCCTCGGCAGCTTCGTCAACGCGAGCAAATCCCTTCGCCCTCTGAGCCGGCCTGTGTCTCTGGACCACTCCCAGCTTCCCAGGCTCCCGTGAGGACGGAGGTCATGGATGTCCAGGGCCTTCCCTGTGCCCCCCTGAGCCCCTCTTCCAGCCAGGCTCTGGCCTCCCTATCGGGGGACCCCACCAGCAGGCGGGACACCCCTGGGGCCTGGGCTTGGCCCCAGCGCAGGCTCTCAGCTGTGGTCCAGGGACTGCAGCCCCCACACCTGGTTCTTCCCGGGCCCAGGGTTCTGGGCGCACCTGGCGGGGCCCTGCACCCCCCAGGACACTGCGGGACACCGGCCACCCACAGGGCTGCCCACTGGAAAGAGTGGGTCTTGCTTCTGTGCTGAACGGGCTTTGCGTTCATCCTCAGGGCACATTCCCTCCTGCTGAACGGCTCCTCTGAGCGGGGCTCTGGCCCGCACTCCCTGGAGGCTGAGTGACAAGTGGCAACCTGAGGAGTGGTTCCTGCTAAGCATCTGAAGACCACGCCGAGCCCGGCCAGCGTGGCTCAGTGGTTGAGCGTCGACCTCTGAACCAGGAGGTCACGGTTCGATTCCCGGTCAGAGCACAGGCCCAGGTTGTGGGCTCGATCCCCAGTGGGGGCCGTGCAGGAGGCAGCTGATCGATGATTCTCTCTCATCACTGACGTTTCTATCTCTCTCCCTTCCTCTCTGAGATCGATAAAAATAAATATATAAAAATAGACCACTCTGATTTCGCCTCCGCGTGAGATGCCACACAGTCTGTGGGCCGAGGTTTCCCGGCTGCGAGGGAGGAAGCCGGCCGCTCTCGTGCCGAGAAGGGGAATCGCCCGGCCGTCCATGATTACCAAAGGCCGGGCAAGAAATATGTTGTCTCCGGTGGAAATTGCTGCCCTTGGGCAACAGGAAAAGGCCGGCCATTACATTAGAAGTAGGAAGCGGGAGGTAATGAAATCGCCGCCGGGAGCGGCGCAATCGGCGGGGTTTGCATCATTTCCACGGCCCCTTTCCTCTCGGGCATTTAAACCTCATCCCTGATGGCAGCGGGGAAATGAGCAGGAGATTTGCTCGCCGCCGTTATCATCATCATTGGAGACGAACGCCAGTCAGTGTCAGTCGAATGGCCCACGAGGTCCCCTAAGACCCAAAGCACCTCGAGGGTCCGAGCTGTGAGTCTGCTCCGGAGAGCCGGCGTCGCTGGGCTCGGGTCTTCACGGGCTGAGGCTGAGGCTCAGGCTCAGTAAAATGTTTCCCCAAAACCTCTCGGGAGCCTGTTAACCACATCCCTGGCTTGTACCCTGGACATGCCAGGCTGCGAGGGGTGGTCGATTCTCGGGAGAAATCGGGCAAAAAGAACATTTTCAACGCGTCGGTCGGAGAGGAACTTACTCCCAGGCCCTTAGAACGGCCGCCCAGTCACATGGCCGCCCAGTCACACGAGGTCTCCGTCCGAGCGGCCATGGCTGTGGGAGCCACGTGGGCGGAGGCCACTAGCCTCCTTCGGTGGCTTCAGAACACGGGGCTCAGAGAGGGGACCCCGTGGTGGACAAGGCAGGGCCCACGTTGGCCAGAGGCCCCTGACCCCTGTGTGGGGGTGGTGCCCGTGAACCCTGACGTGGCCCCTCCCCCTGGTCTGCCCTCTCCTACAGGCTGCTCTAAGGTGGGGCGCACGGGAGACAGCAGGAAGGCCCGGTCCAGCCCCCCCCCCCCCGCCCCCCCAGAGCGGCCTAGGAGACCTGGCCGTGTGAACTCTCCATGCTCAGCCCGTGGGCGCTCGGGGCCTGTGCCTGGAACAGCCATGACCTGACCAGACACGCGCTGAGGTTGAAGGGTCCGCAGGGCCTGAGGGAATGGTGGCGGGCAGCCCCCACGACGGCAAAACCCCCAGGCGGAGCTCAGGCCTGGGTCCCTGAGACGGAGCCGTGGAGGGAGGGGCGGCCGTCTTCAGGGCAGTGAAGGGGAGGTTGGGCCCAGTGGGAGGGGCTTGCTCAGTGTCACTCAGAACATCACCAGCTGAGCCAGGTGAGCACCAGGGCGCCAGGTGCAGGGCCGGGGCCTCTCCCCCACAATCCCCCCCCAACCCCAGTGCCTAAAAGGCCGCGAGCCCAGGGCTCTGGGAAAGGCAGGCCTGGGCTGGGGGATCGGCGGGAACGGTCAGGACCCCAGATCACTTCTACAAGCGAAGGACCCAGGAGGTTATCACGGAATTCACAGCCTCTCTCTCTCTCTCTCTCTCTCTCTCTCTCTCTCTCTCTCTCTCTCTCTCTCTCTCACACACACACACACACACACACACACTCCTGCCCACCTCTGACTCTTCCCCCTTCTCCTTTCAAATCCAGATCCCAGCTCCTAACCGATGCCGTGTGGAGGCGCCACCCTGAGCCCCGCGGCGGAGGCAGGGCTGCCGGGACAGCCTCAGACACGGGACAAGTCCGCCCGGAGGACCCAGGAGGCCGAGCCGAGAGGACCACCCGCGACTCCGCGTGCAGCTGGGAACCTGGGCCCGACCCGCGTCCCGGGCAGCCCCGCCCACTCGGGACACACAGGACCCTGAGTCCTGTCTTCTCCCCTCGGGCACAGGCCGCAGGACACGAGGAGGGAGGAGGCGAGGTGGCCGCCACTGCTGGGGCCCACTGTTCCCTCCCTCCCCTGCCCCCAGCGGCAGCTCCTACTGTGCGCCAGGCAAAGTGCTCCCTGCTTAGCTCCACCTGCCAGACCCGGTGCTGCTCCCTGTGTGACAGCTGGGGAAACTGAGCCACCTCCCAGGAAGCCGTCTCCCGGGTCCCGCCCAGCCCGGCGCTCTGAGGTCGGGCTCCTGACCTCTAACCCGTGGGTGTCGGCGGGAGACCTCCGGCAGCCGGGGGAGGATGCACAGTGATGGGGGCGGGGACAGCGCAGTGAAGTCACAGGGGACCCCAGGCCCCCCAGCGCCCCGGGCGGAGAGGTGCCCCCGCGAGGTCAGGACTGCTCTCGGGGGGCCGGGCCCCTCGCTGTGCAGACAGGCTGGGCTGGCACGTGGTTGGCTGTGGACGGGGGAGGCGCTGGCTGTGCGCTGAGCCGCGCCTGGGCCCCGCGGCCGGGAGTGGGGAGCAGGGACAGGGCGCGGGAGCTGGGCCGGGCTGAGCGGAGGCTGTTGGCAGGAAGCGGAGGCAGCTGGGAAGGCCGCGCTCCAGCAGCAGCGGGTGCGGATGTGGTTTCACGCCGGAGGCCCAGCGCGGTGCCTCCTGGCCCTGCGTGCTGATGGGGAGATAACAGCCGGGAGCAGGGAGGGGTGACGGCACAGACCCCAATCCCTGCACCCGCCGCCGGCGGCTCCGGAGTGCCCTGCGCCTGCCGCCTCCGCGAGGCCCCCGGCCTCGGGGTCCTGAGGCTGCCCCCTGCCCCCTGCCCCCACCGTGAGGCCCCGGCCTCGGGGTCCTGAGGCTGCCCCCTGCCCCCTGCCCCCACCGTGAGGCCCCGGCTCCGCAGGTCAGAGTCCATGTGGGACGGTCCTGAAACTTCAGCAGGCGGCAGCCTCCGTCCCGCCCGTCGCTTCCTCGGCCCCGACCCCGGGCAGCACCCGGCCTTCCTGTGCCCAGTCCTCACGGAGGTGCCTGCCTGGCCATCGGCGCCCCTTTGCAGGACACAGGGTGCCCCCCCTCCCGCCTCTCCGCCCCCTGAGCCGGCTCCTCCTGCCTCAGCAGCCGCTCCACAGCCTCAGGCCCAGCCAGGCCCCCTTGGGCCCTCCACCCTCAGGCCCTCAGGGCACTGGTGCTGTCTCCATGGTCACCTACAGACAGCTGTCCCCTCCACCCGGCCATCCCAGGGCATCTGGCCAGGCTGCATGGCCGGCCTCTCCTCCTCCCTGGCCGGTCAGGGAGGCACTCGGGGCAGCGGTGGGCCTGTCTGCACCTCCCTCTGGTGCCCGCCAGGACAGAGCCTGTGAAATGCTTTGTGACCTGGTGTGGCCCCCACGCAGCCTGTGCAGGAGCCATGGGCCAGGGAGAGGGACGGGAGAGCGGGCCGGGCGGGGAGGGCCACGCACCCTGGGAGGGAGGGGGACCCTGGAAGGCAGGGCCAGGCACTGGGGCCTCGGGCGTGGATCTGCCGTGACAGGGACCTGCCTCCCTGGCCTGGTCTCAGCTTTCCCACCTGGAAGTGGGCTGGGCGGCGGGGGCGGGGCACCCCCCTCTCGGGCTCAGAAGGACCCAGCGTGTGTGCGCTCGGACGCCGCGTCTTTGTGCTGAGCAGCGGCGGGGGCTCGAGGTCTGCTCGTTCCGGTGGGAGGGCTCTGGGCAACCTCGCTCAGGTCATCCCTCCCGGCAAACTCTGCCGACACGACTAGGAGGGCACCAGCGGCCTCGGGCAGAGAAAGGGCAGAGAAGGCAGACGCTGCACGTGGGAGGGCGAGAGCCAGCGCGGACCTCCATCCCGACCAGGGCAGCAGCGCTCGGCACCCCTGCTCCTCCCGTGTCCGTGTGGCTGAGGCGAGCACCGCTGGTAGCCCCTCCGGCGGCTGAGAGCGCAGTGTGAAGGCACCCAGGGGGCCACCACCTCACTTCCTGCCCGTTTCCCCCCACCCCCAAGCAGGACGGGGTGCACGGTCTCTGTTCAGGGTCCCCTCCCCACCCACCTCCCCAGAGGGTCTGTCCACTGTCGTGTGGACATAGCTGGGCTGCGCTCAGGGGACAGGAAGGAACACGGGTGGTGAGCAGGGAGGTCCCGGGGGTCACCTGGCGGGTCCCCTGAGCTGGGTGCACCTCGGGCGGCGGCCTCCGGAGGCAGAGAGCGCCCGGGAGCCACCCGAGCGCGTCTTCTGTCTGGTCCTAGAGCCGCGTTGCCCTCCCTGCCCTTTGTCTCACTGGAAACACCCCCTGCAGCCCTCAGCTCCGCGGGGAAGACCCTCAAATTCTACATCCCAGCCCGGCCGGCCCGGCTCAGGGTGAGCATCGGCCTAGGCACCAGGAGGTCAGGGTTCGATTCCCCGTCAGGGCACAGGCCCGTGGTGTGTGCGGGCTCGGGCCCAGTGTGGGGGTGCAGGAGGCAGCCGATCCGTGATCCTCTCTCATTATTGACGTGTCTCTCTCCCTCTCCGTTCCTCTCTGAAACAATGAAAACACTAAAAAAAGAGAAAGATGAGAGGAGGCCCAGTGCTGGGCAGCGGGGACTGACCGCCTGCGTGAGTCATGAGGGGGCATTCGACGCTCACCCCCAGCCACGGAAGTGTGGCCTCCATCAGCCCGAAAGCTCAGCCCGAACCCAAAGGTCTGCGATGACGTCACAGCCCCCCCCCAGCTCATCCCTCCGATTCCACCCGACTGATCTTCCTGTGCATTTCACCCAGTTCCCCTCCCACGGCCCCACCCGGCTTCACCTTCACTCCACACAGCCCCAGCCTGTGCCCTCACCCTACCCCCCATGCCCTCACCCTACCCCCCCATGCCCTCACCCTACCCCCCATGCCCTCACCCTACCCCCCCATGCCCTCACCCTACCCCCCATGCCCTCACCCTACCCCCATGCCCTCACCCTGCCCCCCCATGCCCTCACCCTCATCCCCCCATGCCCTCACCCTACCCCCCATGCCCTCACCCTACCCCCCCATGCCCTCACCCTACCCCCCATGCCCTCACCCTACCCCCCATGCCCTCACCCTCACCCCCCCATGCCCTCACCCTCACCCCCCCATGCCCTCACCCTACGCCCCCATGCCCTCACCCTACCCCCCCATGCCCTCACCCTCACCCCCCCATGCCCTCACCCTGCCCCCCCATGCCCTCACCCTCATCCCCCCTCCCCCCTGTGCCCTCACCCTCCCCCCCCCTCCCCCCCGTGCCCTGTCCTCACCCGACTGCAGACGGGTCCCACGCCTGCGGCCCTGTGCCTGGCTCCCTCACTCAGTTTTGTGTGTGGTTTCAAATCCTCATCTGAGGAACATTTTTATTGATTTTTAGAGTTAGATGAAGGGAGAGAGAGAGACATTTTGTGAGAAACATTGATCGGTTGCCTCCCATCCGCTCCCTGACCGACCGGGAATCAAACCACAGACTGTGCTCCCAGACGGCGCCCAGCCACTGCCAGCTCCACACCCTCATCCAGGCCACACCGGCCTCCAGGCTGTGCCAGCCTCACCTGAGCCCCAGCCCCTCCTTCTCAGAGGAAAACCCCACCCCCGGGCCCAGCGCCCCCTCCTGGGCCTGCTCCTCCTGACGTGTGGGAGCCCCGGCCTCCCTGCCGTCCAGCTGCCGGGAACAGGGCCTCCTCCCTGACCACACGAAGGGCCACTGCGCTGTCCCCAACCTCACTTCATCTCTGCCCACTGCTCAGCCCCCCCACTGCACCCTGAGTTCCCTGTGGGGAGTGGGTGTGGCCCCAGGGCCCCCCAGTGCTCAGACCCAGGTCCCCAGGGCCCCCCAGTGCTCAGACCCAGGTCCCCAGGGCCCCCCAGTGCTCAGACCCAGGTCCCCAGGGCCCCCCAGTGCTCAGAGTGGGCCCTCATTCTGAGTGAGGCACAGGGTGGATGTGAACACAAATGGTCCATTTTCCATCTGCCTCTGAGCACCCCGGGCCCTGGACCTGCTCCTTCCGCACTGGGGCGTCCCCTACACGCCCTCCTCACCCTCGGCCGGTGGGGAGACCCCGTGGCCGAGAGGACTCAGGCATCGAGCCCGTGCACCTCCTCCATCAGGCCCGGCCTGTACTGAGCGCCCGTACGCGGGTCCCGGGTGGGCGGCACCGAGGAACAGGAACGAACGCTCGTGTCCGACAGTTTCCCGGAGCTGACCACCCGTCCAGGGGACAGACGCGTGCGGGAGAGGCTGTGGCGTGAGGGGGTGAGGGGAGGGACAGGAGAGAGGGCTGCGGGGGTTCAGGAGGGGGCCCCTGGCTCAGATGTGGGTGTTGGGAGGGTGGGTGGGCCTCAGGCCCTGCTGTCCGGGCCCATCTGTCCGTCCTACCTCTGTCCCTCCCCAGGTGGCCCAGGTAAGGACGGCCGGCTGCCCCTCCTCCACTCCCGCAGCACCTGGGCCTCGCGCCTGAAGAGTCTCACCTGCCCCACCGCCAGGAGGTGAGTCACTCACTGTGGCTACAAACAGCTCAAATGTCACCCCTTTTTGAAGAGTACCTGCCCCTCTTCCTGCCATCCCTTCCCTCCCCTCGCCCACCCCCCGCCAGAGGGCTCCCTGTGAACTGGGCAGGGCCTCCATGCGGGCAGCGCCCGGAGGGCCCGCCGGCTCCAGGTGGGGGCTGAGGGCAGCTCCCCACAGACCTGGGCCTGCCTGCCACCCTGCCTCTGGGTGCCCTCTGCACACGTGGGTGCCCTCTGCACACGTGGGTGCCCTCTGCACACGTGGGTGTCCACCTCGGAATCAGGATGTGCCCCACCCAGAGAGGAGCTGGGCGCCTGGGAGCCGGGGGACAGCCCCGCCCACAGAAGGGACTCTGAAGGACGGTTGGCCACCCGACCCGAGGTGGGGGCTCCCCTGCAGTGGCGAGCCTCAGTTTCCCCACCAGAGCTGGCCGGGGCATGTGTGTGTGTGTGTGTGTGTGCAAGGCCCAGTCACTACTGCCACCTGCTGGCTGTTTACCCAACTTACAGGGTGGGCTCTGCTGTCCCCCAGTTTTAGGGGAAGGAGCCCTACTCCAGGACGAGAGGAAGGAATGCTCTCCCCAGGACTTGACTTTCCATGCTTGCACCCCAGCCCAGACGGCCTGTCCGTGGGGCAGCTCCCGTCGCCGCCTGCGGCCCCAGTGCCCTCCAGCTGCGGAGACGCCTGCCCGGGGTGGGGCTGGCAGCGCAGCCTCAGCCGCCTGGACCGGGCAGAGCAGGAGGTGGGGTGGGCAGGGGCCGCCAGCAGCACTGGACTCGCCCAGGCCCCGGGAAGACACGCTTGCAGGTCGCAGCCTGCAGAGGGCAGCAGCCCTGGGCATGGCCTTGACTGTAACAGCTCAGGGAACACAAGCTGCCTCCCCCCCAGGGCGCAGCTGCCGGACCCGCCCCTCGCCGGGACCCCGGCTCCAGAAACACCGCCTGCCTTGCTCCGCTCAGCAGCGTGTGGCCTGCAGGGCAGCCCGTGTCTGCCACTGCCCGGCCCACTCACCAGCTTCCCTCCCCACGCCCCGTGTCCGGTCCCTGAGCACCACCAGGGGCCTCGGAGACACCGACACCCTCCCTACCTCGCACACGCAGCCCTTACCTCTCTGTCTGACGGGCTGCGCGGCTCCCGGGGGACTGGGTCCGGGGCTCGGGCGTCCGAGGCGCCAGCAGACAGTTCACCTGCGCCTCCCCGGCTTCCCGGGCCAAGTGGGCGGGACCACGAGGCGGCGTCTGGGGCTGCAGGTGGAAGACGTGAGGGATCAGGGCCCGAAGGTGGGCCGAGCCTGGTGGGAGGGGCCTTGCACCCAATGAGGTCTGTGCAGGGCCCTGCTTTGCCAGTGACAGGCTCAGGGGATGTCCCTGCAGGCCACGCAGGGGACTTGTCCATTCATTCATTCATTCACTCACTAATTCATTCATTCCCTCCCTCACAGGGAGTCACTGAACCTCCCCCGCAGGCAGGACCGGGGGCTGGGAAGGGACCGGCTGGGTGAGCAGCGCTTCGGGTGGGTGTGTGGTTACCGGGGAACAGCTGTACATGGAGCTCATGTTGGGGGGTTGCTGGCCTGGGTGCAGCCGGCTTCCCGGGAAAGGGGCCTCGGTGCCGGGGGCGGGGGGACGTGAGGGCATGGGGGGGCGTGGGAGCTCACTGGGTGGAGAGAGGGGATGAGGAAGGAGGTGCAGAAGGGAGAGAGGCCTCGAGCTGCAGGGGGTGAGTGCTGGGCGGGTGTCCCCACCCCCTTCCAGGCCCTGGGACAGGCCGGGCCAGCGCGGGGTTCCGTCCCTGGGGGCACTAGCAGGGCCGCACGCTCCCGGGGAGGCTGTCCAGGGCCAGGAGAGCACGGGCTCCGAGCAGAAGCCTCCCTCGCGGGCATCGTCCGGTCGGTGCCGGTGCAGTAGGTTTGTTGAAAGAGAGTGAGAAGCCCTCCCACCCCGTCCCGTGGGGGGCGGCCCCAGCAGAGGGAACACACCACCAGGGCTCCCACGGCAACAGGCCTCATCCTTGTTTGCAGCCACGAAGCTTTGGGGGGTTAGTCAGGTAGCAGCCAAGCGC
The DNA here is from genome assembly GCF_964212035.1 of Myotis nattereri. NCBI lineage: Eukaryota > Metazoa > Chordata > Mammalia > Chiroptera > Vespertilionidae > Myotis > Myotis nattereri. Next base: position 82,296,328 of record NC_138086.1, read on the forward strand.
CAAGCCTCGCCCCCATCACGCCAGCCCTCTCCCCGCTCCCTCCCTCTCCTTCCGTGGCCCAACGACCCCGTGGCCGGCTCCGCGGCCTCATGCGCTGCGGGGCTCAGCTTCCTTCTCTGCAAGACAGCGAGGCCCTCGCAGGAGCCCAGCGGACACCTGCCCCGAGGGTGGCACCGAGGACAGAGCAGAGGTTCTGTGCCCTCACGTCTGCCCGGTGAGCAGGGTGAGCTTTGCCCAGAGCCCAAGGTGGATTATGATGGAGTTTCTGGTGAGAAGAACTGTCAGGGCCCAGCCCTATCCGTGAGCTTCTAAAATGCTCAATTGCGTGAAGGTGCCGGTAGCAGAAAGGCACCGTTTTCCCGTCCGGTGTCCAGTGCAGTGGCTTTGATGCATTCACACGGGCACAGCCACCGCCCACAGCTCAGCCTGCTCTCCCGGCGGCTGCACCAACTCAGTCCCCCAGCAACCAGCGGTTCTCCTTGCGCCACATCCCCACCAACACGTGTTTTCTGTCTGCTAATACCAGGCACCCCAATGGCTGTGGAGCGTCTCGGTTTGACGGACTAGGGCCGTGGTCGGCAAACTGCGGCTCGCGAGCCACATGCGGCTCTTGGGCCCCTTGAGTGTGGCTCTTCCACAAAATACCACGTGCGGGCGCGCACGTACAATGCGATTGAAACTTCGTGGCCCATGCACAAAGGTCGGTATTTTCTGGAAGAGCCACACTCACGGGGCCAAAGAGCCGCACGTGGCTCGCGAGCCGCAGTTTGCCGACCACGGGACTAGGGGACCGAGATCTCGCCACTCAAACAGCGCTTTCAAGCTCACCCGCCAACAGGCAGCTCTGCAGATGGCACTTGAGCGTGTGAATTCGAAGCAGTGTTCTCCCTGCTTGTCTTTCTTTTTTTTTTTTAAATATGTTTTTATTGGTTTCAGAGAGGAAGGGAGAGGGAGGGAGAGAGAGAAACATCAATGATGAGAGAGAATCATGGATCGGCTGCCTCCTGCACGCCCCCTACTGGGGGTCGAGCCTGCAACCCGGGCCTGTGCCCTGACGGGAATGGAACAGTGACCTACTGGTCCATAGGTTGATGCTTAACCACTGAGCCACACCGGCCCGGCATCTCCCTGCTTGTGTTCCCAGGTGGGCAGGGTGTGGGCTCCGGCTGGCTCCTGCCCAGCATGTGGGGCGGCTCCTCTCGGCTGTGCTCAGCTCACGTGGGGGCGATGAGTGAGACAAAGGCAGGTCCATGCGCGGGAAATGTGTCTGCAATGGGTTCGGCCAGAACAAGTCGGTCCCTGGACCTGCTCCAATCAGACGCCCCGACCTTGGGGGCAGGTGCCAGGGGACGGGCTCGCGGATAATTTTGGAGCCGACGGCAGGGTGAGTTATGACTTGTCGCTGTGCTTCCTGCTTTCGGTTGGGACGGGAACGGGATCGCGGGGCGGGCGCTGCCAGGAAGCCCCGTGGTTTCACTGGTCGGGCTAATTTAGGAAGCGCTGGAAACCTCGCAGAAGCCCCTCGGGAAAGTTCCACCCTGCCGTCCTGCCTGAGAAGTTCCACTCAGCGACAAACCTCAGAAACGACACCTGGCTCCCGCGGGCTCCTCTGGAGGAGCATGGCCTCCTTCTCCCAGGTCAGCTCGGTGTCAGGCCGCACAGCCAGGTGGCAGGTCGGGGGCGGGACCTCCTCCCACACCCGCGTTCGCTGTCCTGCGAGTGGGCGTGGTGTGTCCGTCCCGCCACGGGAGACCGAGTCAGGGCAGGTGAGGTCACGTATCCGACATCCCCGCCGGTCACCCGTCAGCTCGGCAAACTGAAACACGCCTCCTCCGAAAAACGCTACTTTTCACCACCGTGTCGGTTTCACAAATTCCTCTTTTGAAGGGGATTGAGCTCTTCCTGTCGGAGGTGAAAGTTTAAGTTCCTCCGTCAAACAGAAAGCACACGTGGGGCCTTAGGTCCAAGCTCAGGCCCAGCACGGAGGGCCCGGGCTGCTCGGAGCACCTGCACCCCAGCCGCACCTGCCCCCCTGCTCCCGGGCAGGCCTGCTCCACCGGGTCCCCTCCTGCGGCTGCCCCCCCCCCCCATGGCTCACCCTCCTGAGGCCTCGTCTAAGGATCCACAGGAGAAGCCGTGTCCTTCCCCCTTTCCAGCCCCCACAGCAGGACATGGGGACCCTTTCCATGCTCGTCACTGTCTCCCTGTCTCCCATGCGTCCCGTTCCACCCCACAGAGGCCGTGCCCACCCGCCGGAGTCCCATCGAGGAGGGGTGCGTGGAGTGGGGGCTGAGGGGAGGGCAGTGTGATGCAGCGGAAACCAAGTCAGCGCCGGACATGAGGTTCCTCTCTGCGCCATCAGCCTCCTCGCTAAGGTGCGAGGCTGGGGCCGGGGAGCAGCCCTGATGGTGCAGAGCTGAGGCGGCGGCCCCACAGGGAGGGCCCGGGTAGGGGGCCCTACAGGACTGGTGTGAGGTGGTGCGGACACACATGGGGGGCCAGTGGGACGCCGTCCCTGTCCTTAGAAATGGACCTCGGTGTCCTCCATGAAACAGCAAAGAGGAGGTGCACACAGACGCTCCAGGACTTCCGATGGCTCCACATGATGCACCCCTGAAGCTGAAAACTCACCGACTATGCCTCAACCAAGGGCGGCCCAGCCAAGCCGAGCCTGGCCGAGCCGAGCTGAGCCGAGTGGAGCCTGGCCGAGCCTGGCCGAATGGAGCCTGTCCGAGCCGAGTCTAGCTGAGCCGAGCTGAGCCGAGTGGAGCCTGGCCGAGCGGAGCCGAGTGGAGCCGAGCTGAGCCGAGTGGAGCCGAGTGGAGCCTGTCCGAGCCGAGCGGAGCAGAGTGGAGCCTGTCCGAGCCGAGCGGAGCCGAGCTGAGCCGAGTGGAGCCGAGTGGAGCCTGTCCGAGCCGAGCGGAGCCGAGTGGAGCCTGTCCGAGCCGAGCGGAGCCGAGCTGAGCCGAGTGTAGCCGAGTGGAGCCTGTCCGAGCCGAGCGGAGCCGAGTGGAGCCTGTCCGAGCCGAGCGGAGCCGAGCTGAGCCGAGTGGAGCCGAGTGGAGCCTGTCCGAGCCGAGCGGAGCCGAGTGGAGCCGAGTGGAGCCTGTCCGAGCCGAGCGGAGCTGAGCGGAGCCTGGCTGAGCCTGGCCGGGCTCAGAACACTGACCCTGGGCCCTGGCCGGTTTGGCTCAGTGACTAGCCCAGTGATGGCGAACCTATGACGCACGTGTCAGAGGTGACACGCGAACTCATTTTTTTGGTTGATTTTTCTTTGTTAAATGGCATTTAAATAGATAAAATAAATATCAAAAATATGTCTTTGTGTTACTATGGTGACAAATATCAAAAAATTTCTGTATGTGACCCGGCACCAGAGTGAAGTGAGGGTTTTTTCAAAATGCTGACACGCCGAGCCCAAGAGGTTCGCCATCACTGGGCTAGGGCATCAGTCCGCGGACGGAAGGGTCCTGGGTTTGATTCCGGTCAAGGGCACGTGCCTGGGTTGGCGGCCGGAGCAGAGAGGGAGGCCACCTTACCCCAGGACGATGCCCTGCAGACGCAGGTTCAAGGGTGGCAACACCGTCACCCACTCGCTCAGGGCACTCGTGAGAAGCTGACGATCGAGACAGGACTCCAGCCTGCATTTCCCTCCTTAGAACCCACTTCAGTCACTAAGAACTGTGCTTCTCGCAGGCTGACGAGTGTCTCCCATTGAACACATAGAGGAAAGCCCTTCATGACTCCGGACACCTTTGATCAGGAAGGGACCAGAGACCCGCCCCTTTGTTCCTCTCTAGAGGCTCAACTATGTGCTCAGACGTTTGGAAATTTCATGGGAGCTTTTCACGCGTGATTTACATACCCAGCGGCATTTTGAGCTAAAAAAGTAAGTTCAAATCAAAACATCACTTTCTCTGGGAAAGTGGGTCCCAGGCTGGTGGCAGCCCCTCCATGAGTCACCTCCATCCTCCCACCGGCTGGGGCGGGCCGGGGCCCACAGGGGCGGGCGGTGACTCAGAGTAGCCCCGTCCGGGAACCCACCTGGGTCTGGCTTGGCGGTGACTCACCGGCCCCCTCCCCCTGGGGGCCACCTGGGTCCCCCTCCCGGGATGGGAGCTTCCTGTGAGCAGGGCCCGCCCTGGGCTGCTCTTGTGCTCACAGAGCATGACCCGCAGGCCTGGGCGTCCCGCTGGGTCGGGGACAATGAGCCATTTTCTTTACGTGTTTTATTTTTCTTTATACAGAAGAGTCCGTTTCTATACCTCTTTTCTGTTATTTCTTTTTTAAAATGTTTTTATTGAATTTTAGAGAGAGAGGAAGGGAGAGGGCCAGAGAGAAACATCCATGATGAGAGCGAACCATGGATGAGCTGCCCCCTGCACGCCCCACACCGGGGATGGAGCTGCAACCGCGGCCTGTGCCCTGACCGGGAATCCAACCGTGACCTCCTGGTTCCTAGGCTGACGCTCAACCACTGAGCCACACCAGCCGGGCCAAATGCACCATTTAAGGGGGTCAGTTCCGGGGCCTCTATCGGCCGCGGGGCAGGCGCTTCCTTGGGGACGAAAGAACGTGATGAGCTTGCGGCGCAGTCGCTTCCCACTGAGAAGTCAGCGCTGGGGACAGGGAGGCCCAGGCTCTGGGCCGAGTGGCTGGGGGCGACCGAGGAGGAAGGGGTGGGCCCCGCATGTGGGGGCCCTGCCGGACCAAGGAGAGCGAGCCAGCGGCAGGCGGGGAGGCGCCCACGCCCTGGGCAGGAGCTGGACACCCACCTGGAGTCCTCTCGGCGCCATCCCCCTCCACGCGGCCTCATGCCAGGACAGCCGTGACGGGGGGCAGCCCCCGTGGCACTGGGCTTGCGGGATAAGCTTGGACGGCGCCTCCGTGAAAGCGGACGGGAGACGCCCAGACACCTGGTGATGGCGGCAGCTGGCAGCCCTGCCTGGCCTCTGGGCAGCGAGGCCGGGAGGGAGGACGGGCCGCCTGGGGCTGCTCAGAGGGGGAGGGGCAGGTTTAGAGGAAACTCGCTGTGGGTGGAGGGCGAGGTCCCGGGTCGCCGGCCTGTCCACAGGTGCGTGCGCCCAGCTCGCCCGGAGGACGAGGAGCCGGCGCTCAGCCCGGGACCTGGTGCCCAGGGAGGGGGTGGCGGGCGTGGGGGGCGGGTGTCTCGCTCTGCAGCCTCCACGGGGCCCTGAGCGCCCGGCCCCTTGGACCAGGTCACCCTCAGCGGGAACCGCAAACCCTCCTGCTAATAATGGCGAAAGTGACTGAGGCGCACCCGGGGGTCAGAGGTCACACACAGACAATAACACGTGTTTCCGGCCTCGGCCACCGGCCGCTGCGGCTCCGTCTGCGAGGGGGTGGGAGCCACATCCTCACGTTTCCCGCCTGTGAAGGCCTCGCCTGGGTCCCTCTGAAAGGCTCAGCTGCGGGGGCCCCTCTCCCGGCCCCCCCTGCCCCCCGCCCCCCGCCCTGATGCCTGAGATCGAGCAACCAGGGCCCATCTGGGGCTCTGCTCCCGGCGCGTTTCCGGGTGCTGGTCCCGGGCCGCACCCCCCCCTCTCGGCCGTGCCTGCCCGACCTCGTGGGGAAGAGGCGAGTCTGAAAATCCGTCCCCAGTGGGCGATCAGGTTCTCATTGTCTGAAACCTCAGCAAAACGGGTCGTCGCGCCGGGCGCTGCGTGTGCGTGGGGAGGACGGTGAGGCCCCGGGACCCGCGGGCGCCTCCCTCCTCTGGCCGCCGCCTGGACGGGGTGTCGGCCTCCATGGGGCCCCGGGAAGCGGGAGCAGGCGGCTCAGACGATGAAAGGACAGGATTTCTACTGCCTTTTCCAACCGCCTAACAGGAGGCAGGCTCAGGATGAGGCCCCCGGTCTGTGGGGAAAGCCCGCTGTCCGGGCACAGGGCACACTCCTCGAACCCCCACCGCCCTGTGCCCGGACAGCGCTGCCGTCCCGAGCCTCACCCTCGCTGGGTGTGCAGTGAAGCCACGTCACTGTCCCAATTTCACGGTGGGAACGCAAGGCCGGGGCAGCGCTGACTCCCACACTCTGGTCCCGAGACAGTGTCCAGGTCTGCTGTGCTGGCCCAGGGGTCCTCTGTCCAGGGGGCTGTATGTCCAGGAGCCTCTGTCCAGGAGCCTCTGTCCAGGAGCCTCTGTCCAGGGGGCTGTATGTCCAGGAGCCTCTGTCCAGGGGCCTCTGTCCGGGGGGCCTCTGTCCAGGAGCCTCTGTCCGGGGGGCCTCTGTCCAGGAGCCTCTGTCCGGGGGGCCTCTGTCCGGGGGGCCTCTGTCCAGGAGCCTCTGTCCGGGGGGCCTCTGTCCGTGGGGCCTCTGTCCGGGGGGCCTCTGTCCGGGGGGCCTCTGTCCGTGGGGCCTCTGTCCAGGAGCCTCTGTCCAGGGGACCATCTGCTGACCCGGGGAGCACTGGCCCCCGGAGCTCGGGCTGTGCCGGGGACAGGGGCTGTGCGGTGGCCTCTGGAGCTGCCCGTCTCAGAGAACCCACAGATCCGGGCAGTGAGCAGGGCACAAGGGCTGTGCGGGAAGTGGTCCCGGGTTCGGGAATGGGGACAGGGAACAGGAAGGAGGAGGAACATCTCGCTGGGCCCGGGCTCCATCCGTGGGGCCCTCGCCGGGCGGGGCTGTGGGAGCCTTGCCCGCGAAGGGGGCCCGGGCCCTGGCTCTGTCCCTGGGGCTGGGGGTGCCTCCTGGGGCTCTGGCTCCCGGCACTCCGTGTGGGGCCCAGCTGTGCCTGTGCATCTGAGGGGGACAGGCAGGGAGGGGGGCCCTGGGTGCCGAGGAGGCGGGCACTGAGGGGGCCAGGACGAGTCTCCGTTCCCACCGGGTGGCCACCGCACCCCCAGTTCGGGAATTCTCTTCTGCAGGTGGCAGCGCCCGCCCGACGGAGGAATACAGCGACCCCCATGTCTCCCTGGGTCAGCCAGCACTCGGCACAGCCGTCAGGGCCTCTGGGTTACAGGACACGTTCAGGCTCAGCTCAGCAGCCCCGACTCTGGTCGGTCCTGGCTAAGAGGACTCACCCCGACCCCAGAGAGAGCCCACAGGCCGCACCCCGCCAAGAGGGCACATTCCCGGCTCCCCTCTGTCTCCCGCCCCCCTGCTTCCACCATCAGGAAGGTGGGTGCGGGGGGGGGGGTGGTGTTCCCAGACTCAGGGACAACCTGTCGTCCCTGGTGCCAGTGCTTGGGCAGGCGGTGGGCTCTGCACGCGTTCACGGTGGGAAGCGCGGGGACTGGGACCAGCCTGTCGCCAGGTGGCCGGTCGGGGGGGGGGGGGGCGGGGGGGGAGGCCCCTGGCGGTGCAGCCAGAGGTTTTGGCTTTGCAGACCCTGACCATGTGGACCCCTTCCTCCTGTGTGAGGACCTGAGGGACTCGGATCCTCTCCGTGTCCCCTGCCCACTTCCCGTTCTCGAGGAGCCAGGGCCCCGCTGGGACCATTTCCCGAACTGACTCTGCGGTGGTTCCTCAGGTCGCCCAGGGCATGGTGGCCCCCGCTGCCCTCTGCCCACGGACGTATGTTCCCCGCATCCTGGCACGAACGTTCCTTCCTGGAGAGGTTTCCTAAGGCCTCACGGAGAGCAGGGACCATGGTGAGTGAAGACATTGCTCTCCCCGGGTCTCCGTACTGTGGCCCACGGAGGGGGAGGGCCATTCAGAGCCTCCTGTGTCAGCGGCTGAGCCTGCGGCCTCTGGATCACCTACCAAGGCCATGTGCTCGGCCCTGTCTGGGCACAGGCGCATGGAGAGACCAGCTCTGCTGTGGGTGCAGGTGCAGGTGTGACATGGGAGACCAGCTCTGCTGTGGGTGCAGGTGCAGGTGTGACATGGGAGACCAGCTCTGCTGTGGGTGCAGGTGCAGGTGTGACATGGGAGACCAGCTCTGCTGTGGGTGCAGGCGCAGGTGTGACATGGGGAGACCAGCTCTGCTATGGGTGCAGGTGCAGGTGTGACACGGGAGACCGGCTCTGCTATGGGTGCAGGTACAGGTGTGACATGGGAGACCAGCTCTGTTGTGGGTGCAGGTACAGGTGTGACATGGGGAGACCAGTCTGCTGTGGGTGCAGGTGCAGGTGTGACATGGCGAGACCGGCTCTGCTGTGGGTGCAGGTGCAGGTGTGACATGGGGAGACCAGCTCTGCTGTGGGTGCAGGTGCAGGTGCAGGTGTGACATGGGGAGACCAGTCTGCTGTGGGTGCAGGTGCAGGTGTGACATGGGGAACCAGCTATGCTGTGGGTGCAGGTGCAGGTGTGACATGGGGAACCAGCTTTGCTGTGGGTGCAGGTGCAGGTGTGACATGGGGAACCAGCTTTGCTGTGGGTGCAGGTGCAGGTGTGACATGGGGGACCAGCTCTGCTGTGGGTGCACTGTCTATGGGCCGATGCAGGCACAAGTGCACACAGCACAGCAGCTCAAGGTCATTCCTGGGTCACAGTGTTTCGTGTTTCCTGAGCCCGGTGGTCGGTGTTGACAAGCATGGTCCCCGTCAGTCCCCACCGTAAACCCCATGAAACAGGTACTGTTACTGTGCACCTCAGCTGTGGGGAAACTGAGGCCTGGGCAGACGGGGTGGCCATCGAGTGACCGGTCAGAATGCAGAGCGTGGTCTTGCAGCCACTGCCCTGGGGCTCCAGGTGCATGGAGGACAGATAGTCAGCGCAAAGGGCAAACCCCAGGAGGCTGCATGGAGGCGGCAGCATTGGGCTGGAATCCAGGGCTTGAGTAAGACTGGCCAGGGGAACAAGAAGCATGAAATTCCCAGCTGAAGAAACACTGCCCGAGCCGGGTCAGGTCAGGGGTGTTTTGGGAACCGCCTGCGGTGTTTCACAAGCGTACTTCCTGGGAGGGTGGGGCGGGGGCAGGAGGGAAGGGGAAGTGGGAGCCAGGGCAGGTCCTGGAGCCTGCGGGCTGGCCATGCAAAGCTGGAATTGGATCCTGTGATGGGGGAGCCCAAGGTGGGGCAATGGAGTGGGTGGGGTGGGGAGCTCCCTGTGGCTGGCTGTGGGGCTGCAGGGGTGGGCTGCAGAGAGGAGAGAGGTGGGGTGGGACCAGCACCCGGGCCGCGACGTGCAGGTGGCGTGACGAGGGCTGCACGTCCCGGGCCGTGGGAGGGGCGTATGGGCTCTCAAGGCCTCGCTCCGGCCGAATGACCAGCACCTGAGGAGTAGGTGACACGTGGGGCAACCACGGCGTCCCGCCCTCGAGACCAGCGACAGACGCACTAACTGCGCCCAACAGGACTGTGTCTGAAGGAGGCGGGAGGAGGTGGAGCCGCCCCGGGGCTGCCCAGCTGTAGGCCCAGCAGCCCAGGGGGACAGACCCGGTCCTGGTGGCGACGCGGCCGCGTGGGGCTCCGTCTCTCTGCTCTGACTCCATGAGAGCGATGGCCTGCAGGCCTCACACTGTGGGAGAGGGCAGATGCGTCCACGTGTCCACAGGGAGCTAGCTCTCTAGAAAACGACCCTAAAGCGAGATAGACAGTCTGGCCTGACCGGGGCTCAGTGGTTAGAGCATCGGCCCTCGGACTGAAGGGTCTCGGGTTCGATTCTCCAGGGCATGGGCCTGGGTCACAGGCTCCATCCCCAGCCCTGGCCCTGGCCAGGGTGCATGCGGGAGGCAATCAGTGATGTGCCTCTCTCACATCAATGCTTCTCTCTCTCTCTCTCTCTCTCTCTCTCTCTCTCTCTCTCTCTCTCTCCCTTCCACTCTCTAAACATTAATGGGAAAATATCCTTGGTTGAGGATGAACAACAGCAGCAAGAACGATACACAGTCTGTGTTTTAACAAGTGAAATCAGTTAAGATTTATCTCCGACCAGAAAACAAACCAACCTCAGGAATGACCCCACCACGGCACAGGAGCCCCGACTCAGGTGAAGTTGTCCATGTGGCCGAGATGTGTGTGTGTGGCACCCGGGACCGGGGGCAGCTCTCTGTGGGCAGTGCCCCCTGCATGTCCACACCCTGTACCGGGGAGGGGTCGGGGGGAGGGGGTGAGGGCAGGCAAGTGTGTGATGGGCGGGCATCCGGGACAACACAGGCCACACGCTGTGGCCGTGGCCGGCTCCCAGACCCGCTCTGACAGTGACGAGCTGGGTACTTTTGGGCAAAAGTACTCAAGTCCATGAAGCTCCTTCTCCTCTGAAATTTTAGCAAAAAACTACCGGCCGGCGTGGCTCAGGGGTTGAGTGTCGACCTATGAACCAGGAGGACACAGCTCAATTCCCAGTCTTGGCACAGGCCAGGGTTGTGGACTCCACCCCCAGTGGGGGGCGTGCAGGAGGCGGCCGATCCATGATCCTCTCATCATGGATGTTCCTCTGTCTCTCCCTTCCTCTCTGACATCAATAACAAAAAGTGAAAAGAAAATGCCGCCGTGTCTCCCGGGGTGGCTCCTGGTGGTCACTGGAGGCAGCTTCTGGAAATCTCCTTCGCTCCCAAATCCCCAAAGCCCACCGCTGCTGGTCACTCTGGGGTTGGAGGCGGCTTCCTTTGCCGTGCGGGCCGCTCCCGCTGCAGGGGAGCTGCGTGGCCCACTCCCGCGTCGTGTGAGTGTGTAGTTGGGGGGCCAGGGCGGGCGGCCCTTCCCCTGGTCCTTCTGCTGTGGACGGAGCTTGGGGCGAGCCCACCGCTGCAGCTCTGCTGGCGTCGGCTGAGCCTGATGGTACTCAGCCTGGACGGCAGCCAGGTGGCCCGAGGACCCTGGCAACGACAGGGTTAACGCCCGCCCAAGCTGCTTCCAGGGGCCGAAGTCAGGAGCCGCAGCCTGGGAAGCGCCTGCAGGAAAGAGGAAGCTCTGGCTGTGCTTGAGGTCGGGAGGGGCGGGGACGGGGAAGGAGCGGCTCCAGGGACTCATCACAGCTTCACCCAAAGAGAGAGCATGGAGCCTGGCCCTGGCCCCGCAGCCGGGTCTGGTCTCGGGCAGGAGCGCGAGGGCTGCCCTGAGGGCGGTTCCCTCTGCCTCCCTGCGGTGCTGGCCTCTGGGGCGCATGGCCTCTGGGGCGCATGGCCTCCGGCACGCAGCCCGGGCTGGACGCGGTGCACCAGGCCTGGCCGAGTGGGATGACTGAACAGGCAGAACCCTGACCGGGACACAGCCACGTCCGTCCTCCAGGCCGTGGGCAGATGGCGGTGGCCTGGCCTGGGTGCCCCGGTCTCCCCTGCACAGCCCCGTGGTGCAGACCTTGGCACAGACCCAGCCTCCTGGGTGCAGACCCAGCCAGGCCGCTGGTTGCGGGAGACACAGTGTCACTAAACTCTCAGCGCAGGTTCCGCGCGAGTGAGCTGACATCCCCTCGGCCACCACAGCTCTGCTGTGACATCGCGGAGCAGTAACGGTGCCATAGCAGCACACTGTGCACGTGTGAGCGTGTGTGTGTGCCAGTGTGTGTGCCCACGTGCTGTGCATGTGTGTGTGTGAATATGTGTGGGAGAGTGTGCCCATGTGTGCATGTGTGTGTGCATGTGTAGAGAGTATGCATGTGAGTGTGCATGTGTGCATGTGTGTGTGTGAATGTGTGGAGTGTGTGTACGTGCATGTGTGTATTAATATGGTGTGTGCGCGCGTGCGCATGCATGTGTGGAGAGCATGGATGTGCATTTGTGCGTGCATGTGTGTGTGTGGAGTGTGTGTGTGGAGTGTGTTTGTATGTGTGCATGTGAGTGTGTGAATGTGTGGAGAGTGTGTACGTGCGTGCGTGTGCATGTGTGGAGTATGTGTGCATGTGTGGAGATTGTGTGTGCATTTGTGCATGTGTGTGGAGTGTGCGTGCGTGCGTGTGCGTGTGTACATGTGTGTGCATGTGAGGGTGTGAATGTATGGAGTGTAAATGCATGTGTGTGCATGTGTGGAGTGTTTGTGTGCATGTGTGGAGAGTATGTGTGTATGTGTGTGCGTGCATGTGTGTGTGTGGAGAGTGTGTGCGTGTGCGTGCGAGTGTGTGAAAGTGTGGAGAGTGTGTGTACATGCATGTGTGTGCGTGTGTGGAGAGTGTATGTGTGTGTGAGTTGTGGAGTGTGTGTGTGTGTGTGTGTGTGTGTGGAGAGTGTGTGTGTGTGTGAGTGAGTGTGCAGTCATTTTGTGGGAGATGCGTGGCACCACCTTGCACAGCGCCTGGTCTCCCGTCCCGTGACCAGAGGTGGGCGTTGGCGCTCACGTTCCCGCGTAGGGAATGGCTCCATGGGACCGCCACGTCTCTGATGAAATATCACATTTTTTCTGGGAATCGGTGCCTCTGGAACACCAGTGTCCGCCCTGCGATGGGGAGGGAGGGCAGGCAGCGGCCTGGTACATTCCAGAAGCCCCCTGGGCGGGACCACCACGGAGGTCAGCCAGCCCAGCTTCCTCCGCGAGGGACTGGGGGACTTTTCAGTCGGGACCCTTGGGCAATCCCCTGGCTGTTAGCAAACGGTCACAGGACCGGCGGGCGAGGGGGGCGGCTCTGAAAGCCTCCAAGGGGAAACGGGCGCCGAGGTGCTGGAGAGGGAACTGCTGCGCCCGCCTCGTCCAGAAATTTCCTGTGGGTGTTTCACTTCGCGTTTAGGAAGGATTGAGGAACTCTCGGGAATCCGGTGCACGGGGGTGCGCTCCGTGGACAGAGCCGCAGCCAGGCCTCGGGCCTCGGGACTCGGCTCGCCCAGGGCAGGGCAGCCGCCGGCCCCCTCCTCCCCTCCCCCGGTGCTGGCCCGGAGCGGGCACGTGGCACTGCCTGCCTTCTTTTCTCTCCGGGTCTGAAACAAAGAAAGAGAAAGAGGAAAAGAGGAAACACTGACAGGCCGCCTCTCAGAGCTCGTCCCGGGCGGCACAAAAGGCGGGAACTGGCCCCAGGGCCTCCGCCGCCACCAGCAGCAGTAAAACCAGGCAGGCCAGCCATCACTGCATCAGCACCGCGCCCATCACTGCGTCAGCGCCACGCCCATCACTGCATCAGCGTCCCGCCCATCACTGCGTCAGCACTGCGCCCATCACTGCATCAGCGTCACGCCCATCACTGCGTCAGCGCCGCGCCCATCACTGCGTCAGCGCCGCGCCCATCACTGCGTCAGCGCCGCGCCCATCACTGCTTCACGCCCATCACTGCATCAGCGCCGCGCCCATCACTGCGTCAGCGCCGCGCCCATCACTGCGTCAGCGCCGCGCCCATCACTGCTTCACGCCCATCACTGCATCAGCGCCGCGCCCATCACTGCGTCAGCGCCGCGCCCATCACTGCGTCAGCGCCGCGCCCATCACTGCATCAGCGCCGCGCCCATCACTGCGTCAGCGCCGCGCCCATCACTGCGTCAGCGCCGCGCCCATCACTGCTTCACGCCCATCACTGCATCAGCATCACGCCCATCACTGCATCAGCACCACGCCCATCACTGCATCAGCATCACGCCCATCACTGCATCAGCACCGCACCCATCACTGCGTCAGCATCACGCCCATCACTGCATCGCGCCCATCACTGCTTCACGCCCATCACTGCATCAGCATCACGCCCGTCACTGCGTCAGCGCCGCGCCCATCACAGCATCGGGGAGGCGCCTCCTGGCAGGGATCTCGGCTGCTCTGCAGGCTTTGAGCATGGGTTTGGGAAGACGGGAGAAGGGAGGCCGCGGGATTCCCTTTCATTTCATGGATCCTTAACCCGCACTGAAGGCGGCTCTGGGTTTTAGACACAGCCGGTGCGCCAGTAATTATTTCAGACACTTAAAAAAGCTAGTTAATGATGTTCAACATAAGTAATCATGTTAAATAGTAAAATTTAATTTCTTAAAAACTTAAATCCTCCTATCTCCTGGAACGCATTGTTCGGCGGGATGTCTGCGTAAATTAAATTCTCTCCGCGCTACAGCATCAGTTCCGTATGGTAATTACCTGCAGATTGGATCTGTCAGCGGCCGGGAAGCACGCCTGACATTATACCCTCTTCACAAAAACGATTACAAAAAATTAAGACGAATGAGGAAAATTACGCCGCGGCCGGTGAGCCCCCACAAAGCCCTCATGGATCACGGGACGGAGCAGCTTTGTGTGGGGCTGAGCTTTAATGACTCGCCGGATAATCAGCGCGTCCATTACAGGCGGCAGAAGCCAGCGATCGCGGAGATAAGGGCCAAAGTGATTTTCCGCCAAGTGGAAGCAATTTATTAGACACAAAACCCCTTTCTAACGGCGGCCGGGAGAGCAGGGACTTGGGGAAGTTGGACAAAGCGGTCAGGTCGGGTCCCGGGATGGCCTTGGCCTCCGGCCTCCCTCTCGGGCTGCTGGCTCGGCAGCCGGCCCCACGGTGTCCTGGGGGGCTGCTGGGACAATCCGCTCCGGGGCAGGGGTCTCCCGCTGCTCCTTGGCGCCTGGGCGAGTCCCAGGCACTGCTCACCTGGGCGGCGGGGGCCTGGCCACGGTGGCGCCGTCGGGCGTGGTGAGCAGGGCGGCCAGGCGCTGGGCGGGTGGGGAGGGCTGTGGGCTGCGCAGAGGCCACACGCCTGGGCGGGGAGCCTGGGTCTGACCCCAGGCAGGTGACTCAGCAGCAGCGGTGGTTCTGCGTGGATCGTTGTCATGTGGCCGGGACTGCGTGCTCTCTCCTCATCGCGGGCCTGCGTGGGATGCCCGGCTCCCATCCGAGGCGCAGGGGCGCCTCCGTGGCTCTGGGGCCAAGAGCTGAGCTCCCGGCACAGAAGATCAGAGCCGCCCAGGCCGGCCAGTGTCCTCGCGACACGGAGTCGTCCGTGTGCCGCAGGGGGTCCCACGTGGAAGTGGCCCCAGACAGCCCCTTGGGGACAGAGGGAGGCCCAGGTCCCCTCCAACGCTCCCGCAGGAGCCGCTGGCTGTCATCGGGCCGGTGAGGCTGGTCACCGGGCCACGCCTGCTGGGCCACCGCTGGCCCGTCCCGGTTCTCAGGGGCCCCGGGAAGCCCGACCCTGTGTGCTCCCACTGCTCCGGGGACGGGATGAGGCCGGCTCCGGGCCTGGGCCTGCGGCTGGTCAGTTCTGCAGGAGGCAACTCGGGGAGAGACACAGTCCACTGGGCCGCCGCCTCCCCACCACACTCTGCGCCGCCGCACACTGCCTCCCCCACCCCTCCACCCCGCGCACTGCCCTCCCACACACTGCCCTCCCACACACTGCCCTCCCACACACTGCCTCCCCCACCCCTCCACCCCGCGCACTGCCTCCCCCACCCCTCCACCCCCCGCACTGCCTCCCCCACCCCTCCACCCCGCGCACTGCCTCCCCCACCCCTCCACCCCCCGCACTGCCTCCCCCACCCCTCCACCCCGCGCACTGCCTCCCCCACCCCTCCACCCCCCGCACTGCCTCCCCCACCCCTCCACCCCGCGCACTGCCTCCCCCACCCCTCCACCCCCCGCACTGCCTCCCCCACCCCTCCACCCCGCGCACTGCCTCCCCCACCCCTCCACCCCCCGCACTGCCTCCCCCACCCCTCCACCCCACGCACTGCCTCCCCCACCCCTCCACCCCGCGCACTGCCTCCCCCCCCTCCCCCGCACACTGCCCCACTGAGGCTCTGCCCGCCGCTCTAACGTGTATTAATAGTCTGTGACCTTTACCAGGTGGCAGCTGACACGTCCCTTTAAACAGCAAAACCATGAAGCCGGAACCTGGGACGCATGTCGCACCGCAGTCAGGGGCAACTCGGAAGAGGCAGCTGGGGCAGGGTCTGCGGAGAGCGGTCCTCCCTGATCCCAGTCTCACAGACGGTTCAGACCCATGTCTGCTGCGCCATAGCGAGTACCCCCTCCCCTCCAATCCCCACTCTCAGGTTGCCAGGGCGACACAGCTGGCATATCTGACCACAGGTCAGGGAGCAGACACACCTGGCAGGGCACCCGCGTTGGTCTCGTGGTCTGGGGGGGGGGGGCACGCTCCCCGCAGGGCCTGCCTGCTTGTGCAGACGTGACCCTCCCCGCTCACCTGCTGGCACTATGCGTGGAGGTCGGCGCGGGTGGACACGCAGCCTGACCCTGGGTCCGAGTGAGGCCAGTGAGTCCTGGGAACAGAGGGGCCAAGGGCCAGGGTTTCCTGACACCGGGCTGGCCCCCAGCGTGGGAGGTGGCTGTGGACTGGGAAACTCAGCGTGGACTGGGAAACTCAGCGTGGCCTCGGAACCGGCGCCATCACTTGCAGGGGCCTCCTGACATCCCGGCGAGCACGCAGGACAGCCACTCACAGCTGTGACTCCGAGGACCCTCAGGGAGATGTGTTGCTGTATGCCCTCAGGTGACCGAGTACAGAGGGGGTGGCCCTGACCCGCTACTGCAGGGGGCGCACACCCAGCGTGTCGAGTGGGGTTTGGAAATGCCCCCTTCCCTGCAGAAACAAACTAGTACCCAGGTCGCTCAGCGGCTCTGGCTACCCCCAACCCAGAGTCCCATTGTCTCTCCTCGAGGCTACTCTCCCAGCACCTGCCCCTCCGGCCACCTGGAGACCTGGCCTGCAGCTCCGCACTGGGGCTCCCTCCACACAGACCCTCCCGGACTCTCCAGGCTGAGTTCCCCGCCCGCCTTCTGTCTGCCCTCAGCACACTGCCCACGGACACGCCCCCTCAGCCCAGGCTCAGTCTGCAGAGCGCGAGAGCCAGGAAGTCAGGCTGCTCCGTCCACAGGTGACAAGTGGGACCACTCGGGCGGCCGCGGGCAGGCGGCTTGGCACAGCCCCTTCCTGGGCCTGGGGACGCAGGAGCAGTGGCCTGGCTGGTCGGCCTGCAGCCGGGCAGCTGTCTGTCGGGGACATGGAACCGCTGTGAGGACAGCAGCTGTGCGTCCACTCAAAACCAGGCGTGAGCGAGACAGACAAGCGCCTGAGCAGCAGCCACCACAGCCTCGGTGTGTGCCCGCCCGGAGCCCACAGCCTCTGGTGCTGGGACCTCCGACAGCGGAGCTGCCGGCCAGGGCTCGCGGGGCCTTCCTAGTACAGGTGCTGCGCCTCTGCACACGGTGCAGCAGTGGGCTCCTTCCTCCTGATGAGCACTCGCTCCCCTCCCTCTCGGCCGTAAGGCCTGTGCCTCTGCTTCTTTAAGCAAACACACGTGCTCCCTGGGGAGGCTGCTTGCTTGGTGAAACCCTGGAAGTCAAGTTGCGAAGTCTGAACGCGCGCTCCTGGCAGAGTGCAGGACACGTCGGCGTGACCCTGGGGCAGGAGTGGCGTCTGTGGGGATGAAGCCGGCCCTGCTCCGGCCCCACCACGGGGCAGGCTTTGCTCCACGGCTCCTGAGGTGCAGCAATGCTGCTCGCCATTCCTGTTATCTATAAAGGTGGTTGTGGGTATCCTTTGCCTTGTTTCTGTTGGTGCTGTTTTTTAAATCATGGGCTGTTTTTGTAATAAACACTAGAGGCCCGGTGCACGAATTCGTGCACGGGTGGGGTCCCTCATCCTGGCCGGCAATCAGAGCCGATTGGGACCATCTCGCCCAGTCCCGATTGGAGCCAATGGGGGCCAGCCGGCCGGGGGAGGGTCCGCAGGAGATTGGCTGACTGTGGGAGGTTGGCTGTGGGAGCGCATTCCTGCACTGAGCAGCTGCCCCCCTGGGGGTCAGGGCACGTCATAGCTATTGGCTGATCGTCCAGTTGTAACAGTTGCTTAGGCTTTTATATATATACTAGAGGCCCGGTGCAGGAAGATTCCTGCAAGAATAGGGCTTCCTGCAGCCGGAGCAAAGCAGAGAAGGGAGCAAAACCCCCCGAGGCAGGCTTCACTCCCGCCTCTGCCGCCCTGCTTGCTTTTCCGCAGCTTCACTCCCTTCTGCAGCACTTGGCTTCCTTCTATGTTGTCTTCAGTCTTCACTCCCTGCCTGCATATGCAAATTAACCACCATCTTTATTGGGTTAATTTGCATACTCATCTGATTGGCTGGTGGCATAGCGGAGTGACACCAATTTGCATGTTTCTCTTTTATTAGTGTAGATAGATATGAATCTTTTGTCTGATATACTTTCCCAACAGCTTTGTCTTAAAATTTGGGTGGTATATTTTTTATGTTAACAATATATTTTTTCTTCATGATTTCTTGCTTCCTTGGAAAATGTTCTACTCGCACCTATAAACAGATTCTCCTGAATTTCCAGGTAACCTACGGAAAATTCTCCACTAAAGCTGTGTCTCAGGAGCAGTGTACTTTTGTTGTCCGAGGGAGGCCAGCATCTGCCTTTCTGTTTATTTCCAAGTAGTTGTCTCCATATTATCTATTGAAAAAGATCAATACTGTGCTTGGAGGTTTAAATGATCTCTGTATCTGCTCAGTTCCTCCTCCCTTCTATCACGGGGAGTGTGCTGTCATATTGTTGCACATGCGCCATACTGCTGAACAGATACCGTGAAACCCTTTGTTGCTAGAATGCACTTGTGAGCTTGCACTTTCTTGCCGGGGTCCAACCCCAGCAGGTCCAGGGGTTCCCAAAGGTGTAGATGGAGTCAGCGAAGAAGGAATGACACGGAGACAGCGTTCAGTTGATCAGCAGCCTACCAGGATCTCCAGCCAGGATCTCCAGCCAAGTTCTGGTCTGGATCTCCAGAGAGGTTCTGCTTTGGATCTCCAGCCAGGTTCTGTAGCCATGTTCCCTCGCTAGGTTCTCCAGCCAGGTTCTGTCCAGGTTCTCCAGCCAGGTTCAGTCATCAGGTTCTAATCAGGTTCTCTTGCCAATTTCTGTAGTCAGGTTCAGTCCAGGATCTTTTGCCATGTTCTCTCCAGCGAAGTTCTTCTGTCTCTAGGTTCTGTGTAGGTTCTGTCTTCTAAGTTCTGTGTGTAGGTTCTGTCTTCTAAGTTCTGTGTGTAGGTTCTGTCTTCTAAGTTCTGTCTTCTAAGTTCTGTCTCCAGCTTCTGTCTCTAGCTGTCTTGTTACATCTGTATTTATACCAGTTGATTCAATCCTATCAATCTCTATTATAAAGGTTAGGGCGTTTCTTATCTCCATTCCAGGGAGTAAAGATTATGTAGCTTAAGCATGATTGTTCGTAGTTAAAGTGATTAATTACCCGCCTGGCACTTAGTTGAGGGGTTTTATTCCCTCCCTAACTTCAGGGGAAAATCCCTACCTGGGGAAACAACCTTTCTCAGAGAGGAGACCTTGGTTAAAACACATAGTGCCAAGAAGGTGAGCAAACATATTAAGAACAGTATGCCATATATGCCAGGTCCTTTGAAACAGCAAGGATGGACCGGCTCCTGGCACTTTCTCTCCCAGGTGCTGGTACTCCCTGACACGGCCTGATTCTGTGTCATCCTGGAGGCACACGTGGAGAGGAGAGAGCAACGAGTGGGGAGACTGCGCGGGGGAGGGCCGAGGGCAGGAGGCGGGCGTGCGGGTGCTGCTGGAGCAAGTCTCAGCCAGGCCACTGGCTGATGCCACAGTGGACGTGCCTGGCATTTCTGCGTGGCCTCCATGGAGCCTGAGGGCCTGGCCAGGGAGGCTCGTCCTTCCTCAGGGCCTGTCCCCGCGATGCGGCACCATCGCGGCAGGAAGAGCACTGCTTCCCTCTCGGTCAATAGTGACAACAGTTGACAATAGTGGACTCTGGTCTGGACACTGTGCCTTCACGACCACCCATGATCTCTGCCGTCTAAAACCCACATTCACCGGTCAGGACAGGACCCTGGAGGCTGGGCAGCCCCACGCGAAAAGGACTCTCCTTACACAGAGCTTGGCCGCCCACGGCCTCCGTCCCGACCCTCTGCCCGGTCAGAGAAGGGCATCAGACCTCACTTGCCGTCAGAGCGCACGCGGTCTTTTATTCCCAGCAGGGCCCAGCACAGCCCTCCCACGGCCGAGGGGGAGTCTCCCTGGACGGCAGCTCTTCAGTAGCCTATAGTCTGCTTCCTGTTGTTGAAGGGGTTGTAGGGCTTCACCGTTGAGACCATCCGGGACAGCGGTGCCTGGCGACGGAAGAGGGTGACGGCCATGTCTCTCCTCAAGACGCTGAAACACACGGAGGAGAAAGAAAACGAACACATCAACAAGCATAATGGACACAACCTCGTCTCTCTCAACTACAGGTGCCCACGTACCAGAGAGAGGATGTCGAGAAAGAGAAAGTAGGAGTTATTAGTCATTGTGTGCATTGTTTTGTTAATTTTGTTTATTGCATTTTTCCATTTATCACATTACATGCATTATATTGCAATCAGTTTTGTTTTTCTAATATTATTTCTATTGATGTCAGAGAGGAAGGGAGGAGAGAGAGAGAGAGAAACATCAATGATGCGAGGGAATCCTCCATCGGCTGCCTCCTGCACGCCCCACAATGGGGATGGAGCCTGAAACCCGGGCATGTGCCCTGACCGGGAATTGAACCATGACCTCCTGGTTCATAGGTCAGCACTCAACCACTGAGCCACACTGGCCGAGCTGCAATCAGTTGTACTGATTGAGGATCTGTGTCTAGATTTACAGTAGGTGCTAAGAATACAGAAAACCCAGCTAAAAGGAGGGGAGGCTGTCGAGAGGCAGCGGAACAGCCCTGGGATTCCCCGTCTCTGTGGGGGGCTGAGGGTGGGAAGAACTCAGAGGGGTCACCTCTCTGGGCCTGGCGTCCATCCTGTCTCATGTGGACGTGTGTCATGCTGACTCCCTTCAACCACTGCACCCACCTCAACAGCCATGCCCTCGGCCGAGGCCGTGCTCGGCAGGGACAGTGACCAGGTGCCCACGCACTGTGGCACCGGGGCTGCAGGGCTGACAGTGTCCTCCAGAGACCCATGGTTTGGCCACAAGCACCCAGAGGTGGGCTCCCTGGAGCCAGGATGCCCTGTCCATGGGCAGCCCGGCCCCGCACAAGTGAGACCACGGCCAGCCCCAGAGTTCCTGTGGGAGCCCCTCCCCTGAGGCCTCCTGGGCCCTTACAGAATCGACCTCATCTGCAGTGGGAGGTGCCCTCACGGGGCTGCGTCGGTGCTGGAGGAGCACAGACTCCGTGAGCCTGGCGGCAGGAAGCACTCGGCAAGGGAGGTGGCGGCCAGGCTAGCATTCACCGTCCCCTCCTGCAGATGCTTACTGCTTGCTCCCTGTTGGGCTGTGAGCTCCTTGCAAACTGGGTCTGGCTCCTGTGAATTCCCAGCCGCAGTCGACGCTGGCTGACCCGTGGAAGAGTGTGAGGATTAGCCAGCGAATGCCTGAGCCCATGAGAGTGAGAGCCGTGTGGCCCGCACCCGGCCCAGCACCCCGCCCGCCGCTGCCTTTCTGAGGGTCCCAGGAGCCCCTGGGCGGCGCTCGGACTCTGCGGCCCCGCTAACCCGCACCGGCCCCTCCAGGGGCTCCATGGCATCGCCGGCTCCAGCACCACAGAGGCTCCAGGGACTGTGCCCTCCCAGCCGTCTGTCTTCCCATCAGGCTCAGCTCCGGGGAGGCGGGACTGTTTCTGCTCAGCCCATGGGCTCAGTGCCCAGAGCGTGCCCGGCCCAGAGTGGACGCTCCTGAGTGACGGACGGACAAAGGACTGGTCTGCCTAAAGGAGCAGAGGCCCCTGTGCCGGAGAACTGCCGTCCTGTGGACACACACACCCAGCGCCCGAGAGTCCCTCTGGCCGCCGGGCCGCAGCTGCCCTGGTGAGGACGCATCTGCGTTTTCCAAGCCGTGTCGTCTCGGGGCGAGGCCGTCACCGACGCTCAGATGCGGTTTAACGAGTGACCATGAGCTGCTTCTCCAGCAGCCTGAACAACAGGGTTGGTGGCCCTCCCCTCCTGTCTCGTGTTTGCAGTTGGCAGAATGTCTGAAATGTAGGGCTTTGACCAGAGCCCCCCTCCCGCTGGCAACGCGGGTGCCACCCCAAGGAGCGGAGCGCAGTGTCCGCAGCTTGCAGTGTCCGCAGACCAGGGTGTGCAGCGCGGAGCCCAGGGGCGGACACCCGCTGCGAGCGCTTGGAGCTCCCGGCTGCTCCCGGCACAGCCGTGGGGACGAGCTCTCCGTGCCTGGGGACTGGCACCCCATTCTTTACACCACGTGACTCGCCTGTTAGCAGCTAATTGCTCTGTAATGGCAGAGCCATCGCGAGGCGCCCTGGGACCCGGCACATTGACGGATGGGCCATACTCACCGGTGCACCTCCGAGTCCAGCGAGGGGACGGCGGCGGGAACGCGGGTGTTTGCCGGGTGGGTGGCTGTGAAATGGACCTTCCCCGTGTACCCCGGGATGTTGGCAGAGCTGCAGGCAGGTTGAGGGGGGGGGAGCGAGAAGGAAGATGGTGGTGAGTGGCGCACCGTGGCACCAGCACGCGCGCTCGGAATGCAAAGGCGGAGGCCGTCTGAGGCGCCGTCTTCGGGAAGGGGCAGGCGTCTCGCCGGGACTGAGACGCGTACCTCAGGTCCAGGTTTCCTTAGCACCGTGGAACCTGTTTCTCGAACTTAGTTCCTCCCAGAAGGCTGTTCGAGAAGCGATTTGTTCGAAACAGAATCATTTTTCCCCGATAGAAATAATGTAAATTGAATTAATCTGTGCCAGACCCCAAGCGATTCCTGCTCCACCGCGCTGATCTGCCGCGCATGCGCCCTGTGCTGTTTCACCGGCAGATAAGCACTTGGCTCAAGTTGGTGGAACCGCCCCTGCTCGCGCTAAAGGCTCCTCCAGGTGCCACCGCCCTGGGCCCGGGGCTGCCCGCCTCTCCTCGTGCAAATCAACAGCCCTCTCCTCCCTCTGCAATGGCCGCACTGGTCCACAGCCCTTCCCGCCCCAGCAGCGCCAGCTCCGCCTCTCCCCGCGGTGAAGCTGCTCCCCTCTCGCCCCCTCCCCCTCCCCCACCTCCTCCCCCCTCACCCCCTCACCTCCCCCCTCCCCCCACCCTTCCGCCCTCCTCCCTCCCCCCTCCACCCCGTGGCCAGCGGCCTGCCCAGTGCCCTCCGTCCTGTGAGGCATCAACATGAAAGGTTGTCAGGTCGGAAACTGAAGTTCCGGTCGACACCCGAGACAGTTTTTTCTGTGAACGACTCGGTCCAGAACCGAGGGGAGGCCTTCGAGAAATGAGGTGGGCGGCATTTGCGAGTTGGCAGTTACGTGGCTCCGATTCCCAGTGAAGGCAGCTGGTTCCTTCAGAGCAGCCGCCGCCACGGCCTGGTCCTGCCCCACTAGCCGCGGGCACACACCTGCCTCTAAGTGACGCCTCTCTCGTCACCATGAATGCTCTGCACCACGGCTTTCCCTGATTTCCTGAAACCGCACACCTGTAGCCTGTACAGCCCCCTCCTCTGCTTCCCCCCATCCCGCCAGCCGGGGGTGGGGGGGGACGAGCAGAGCACGTGCGGAACCCCCTCTCCAAGCCTCCCCTGCGCCCAGGGGCACAGCCTGTGCCCTGCAGAGGCTTCTGCACCTCTAGGGCATGTCCTGGGGAGGCGGCTCGGGGCCCAGTGCTGCCCCAGACGGGGGTGGGGGGGCTCCCCTCCAGGGCCGGGGAACGCGCTCCAAGAGGCAGGAACGCACAGCGATTGGGCATGAGCGTCCCTCCCACACGGCACCCCCTGCACTCAGTCCACATCCTCGGGGCTAGGCCTCCGCCTCTGGGGGCTGCTCTGGGGGACGCTGCACCCCCCACCCCCAGCATCAGCCTCCGGCAGAGCACTGGGCGTGTGCAGGGCCAGAGGTCAGAGAAGAACGGGTCCCTGACAGGCCTCATGTGTCTCCTCCCAGGGGGCACTGTGACTACTCGCTGACCTCCCTGCTGGCAGGGACACGGCAGGAGCACCAGCGCTCACAGGAGGGAGCTCGCACCCGGGGCAAGAGCAGAACACACAGAACCAGCCAGTGGATCTCACGAGGCCGCAACAGGGAGCTGAAGGGCAGGGCCCCCACAGGAGCCGGCCCCCCCCAGCCCTAGGCAACGCCCTGAGCAGCTGGGAGGCTACTGTGCGGGCAGCCCATGGGCCTCACTCAGCCTGGGCTCTCGGGAGCGCCAGTGGCAGTGGCCACAGGGACTTTGTACTTTGGTGCTCAACTACCTTCAGTGGAAACACACAGTATTAAAGAAATCAGAGATGCACAGAGAGCCCAGCCCAGAGGGGGAGGGGAGGGGAGGGGAGGGGAAGGGAGAGGAGGGGGAGAGTGCAGACAGCTGTCCAGATGTGGAGACGTGCTGCCAAATGCTGGGCACACTGCACTTCGGGGCTTCGGGAGGCCCTGTGATCCCAACCCCCGTGGCCTGGGCTCCCCGTGGGCGGTGTAGTGGGGAGCTGTGGAGAGCCACAGTCTCGGGTGGGCTGGCAGCACCTGGTGCAGAACCGGCACCGCCGATTCCGGGCCGTGCCCCTCGGGGCTTCTTGGAATCTTCTTGAACAAGCTCAGGAATGTCAGAGAAGTACCCCAGAGCGAAATGCTTCCTGTGTGTCTCCCCAAACACGCACGCTTCCATGCGGTCGCAGGAACCCGCCTCTGTGACGGGCTTTCCCCCCCACAAACACCTGCAGAGCCGGGCCCTGGAGGGTCAGCAGAGCCGGGCCCGGAGGGGAGAGCGGTGGGGAGCCGGGCAGCCGGCTGTGTCCTGGGAGGGGCCGGGTGAACAGCGGCACCCAGCTCCCTGGGGGACAGCTCCCCGTGAGCACAGCACAGGGCTGCCCACGACATCATGGACGCGCTATATCCCACTGCGTCGTCTCTGATGATAAGCCAGGAGCAAGGAGGCCGAATGGAAGACCAGCTGTGGGCTCGAGGGACGGATTCAGTCCCACAGGGAACTGACGTCGTCTGGAAGGGCCAGTTGTCCCCGTGCGGCTGCTCCTCCGACCGCTGGACCCTCAGGGTCCGCAGGGCAGGCTCCGTCCACCCCGGGCATCGCAGGCCGGGCGCAGCTCTCCAATGGGGGGAACTGAGACCACCCCCTTGAAGGCGGACTTCAGGGGAGGGGCGCCGTCAGAGCCCCAGCTCAGGAAAGCAGAGAAGAGTCCGCATTTTCCTCTCTCAGTTGTCAGTTCTTTGAACACCGCCTGTAACCAGTTCCAAAAATACACCCGGACTTCTCACTACCAGGTAAACTGGCAGGAGTCACTGCCTAAGTCAGTGGTTCTCAACTTGGCTGCACATTAGAACCACCTGGGAATCTTTGTAAAATCCTGATTTCTGGGCCTCATCCTCCAGACATTCTATTTCTTTGTTGTGGGGCGGGGCCACAACATTAGCAACAAAGAAACAGAATTTCCGGAGGGTGAGGCCCAGAAGTCAGGATTTTACGAAGATTCCCAGGTGGTTCTGATGTGCAGCCAAGTTGAGAACCGCTGACCTAAGTGTACACCCAGCTGGTTTGTTCAGCAACGCAGAGCAAGCTGGAAGCTACTCACTGGGAGGTAAGGCAGTGTGGTGAGCGGGAAGGAGAGCACAGGTGTGTGCACTTCAAGGCCAACCAGGCTGCAGAGAACACGGAACAAGCATGCTACCTGGGGAACGCAGGCATGTCACACGGTCAGAGCCCCGGTGAGCACACGCCTCTGGATACACGTGTGACTGATATCGCAGGGAGGGCCGCGCCCAGGCACCTCTAAAGGCGCCCGTGAATCGCCTGTTTAACCCTCACGTGTGCCGTGTCGCTGTGGGTCTGGGGTCAGGCCCCTTTCACAGACGTGGGCCTGGGGCGTCAGAGCGTCTAAGTGCTGTGCCCAGAGCTAACTCGGCGCAAGTGGCAGGACGGACCCCAGGCAGAGGCCAGGGCGGGAGCACGTGCACCGGCCCCCGGGCTGAGCCAGGAGAGCCGTCCGGGGACAGCGCCGCGCGGGGGTGGGTGCGAGTCCAGTCACCTGGCCTGTCCATGGAGCGCCGCTGGCAGGTGCAGAGCAGGCGGAGGGCGGGCGGGCTCCTGATGGCCTCCAGCTCAGGACTGCAAATGCCCACGTGGGGCTTAAAGAGCCCCAGGGGCCAGAGACACGCACGCAAAGTTAGAGGGTGAGAGCCACAAAGGGGCGTGGGCCCGGGCCCGGGCCCAGGGCAGCTGCATGTACCTGCAGGGCCGCCCTGCCAGCTGCGTGCCCTCACACAGGGCTGGAGGCTCTGAGGTCCTCTGGGAGCCATGCCACCCAGGTGCAGAGCTGGTGCAGGGCACGCTGGGGGGTGGGGAGCAGTGGGAGGGGCACCCCACGAGGTCCAGGCTGGCTTCGGGAGGCCTGGGGTGGGGCGCAGCAAAAGGGAGGAGAAGGGAGGCCATGAGTTGTGGCTCCTCTGCTGCCACCGTTGCTGGAAACCCGGGCAAGGCGAGCACCGTATGGTCCCCGACTGTCTCTCTGGATGAGAGCGACGCAGGCCTCAGGGCAGTCAGGAGCCGACCCGCCGATTCTTCCCTCCTGTTCTGGGGACCTGCAGCTGCCCTGGCAGCAGGGGCACCCCATACCGGGAGGGGGAGGAGGCTGGGAGCAGGGTGAGGGAGGAGTGTGCTGGCCTGGCCCGGCTCTCCCGCCTCAGCGCCCTCACCCAGGCGCCCCTCACACAGGCGCCCCTCACACAGGAGCCCCTCACCCAGGCGCCCCTCACACAGGCGCCCCTCACACAGGCGCCCCTCACACAGGAGCCCCTCACCCAGGCGCC
This sequence comes from Myotis nattereri, assembly GCF_964212035.1. NCBI lineage: Eukaryota > Metazoa > Chordata > Mammalia > Chiroptera > Vespertilionidae > Myotis > Myotis nattereri. Next base: position 82,322,836 of record NC_138086.1, read on the forward strand.
CCTCACCCAGGCGCCCCTCACACAGGCGCCCATCACCCAGGCGCCCCTCACACAGGCGCCCCTCACACAGGAGCCCCTCACACAGGCGCCCATCACCCAGGCGCCCCTCACACAGGCACCCCTCACACAGGCACCCCCTCAGAAAGCCTGGATGAGACCGAGAGGAAGAGCCGTGCTCCCCCCAGCAGGACGGAGCCCCCTGCACTCAGCTCCCCAGCTTGCCGGCCCCAGGACCGGACTGATGCAGCTGCCATCGCGGGCGCTGCTGTTAGCTCCATGTGGTTTAGAGAAGCAGCACGTTCTGTTTAGAGACCCCCATCCATGCACTGAAGTCACCAAGAGGGCGAGCAGGGCAGGCGCAGTCCGGTGGAGATGGCGTCCGTGGGAAGGGACTGGTGAGGCGGTCGGGAGGAGCGCAGGTGGTTAGAGACATTCCTGAGGTGCTCCCTCTCTAGGGAGAGGGGCGGGGGCGGGGGACAGCGCTTGCTTGTTACTCTACTTCACACGGAGCAGGGAGCATGTTTGTATCCGTATTTCCTAATGAAATCGGAAGCACTTCTTTGTGAAATGAGGGACATCCACAAAACAACAATAAAGATAAATTTTTTAAAAAGGTTAAGAATATGTTCAGGTGGAAACCTAATCTAAGGAAGAAGCTCTGCACCTCGCGGGCCCTCTAGTGCCCAACCTGGGTAACTGCAGTTAACGTCCTGATCCCTCGCTGATCTCCGGGGCAAGGGAAACCACACACACACACACACACACACACACACACACGCACACACACACACGCACACGCACACCGTGACGTCACACCACACAGGCTGTGCCCAGGAGGAGAGCACCAGCAGCCGGAGACACGGCCGAGGGGGAGGACGCCCCCCGAACCACCGGACAAGGGCCCAACACCCGAAGTTTATAAAGAGCTTAACACCACTCAACACCAACACACACCAAACCATGCAACTCAGAAATGGGCAGAGGCCTGGACAGACGCTTCTCCCAGAGGACACACCGACGGCCAGCAGACACCCGAGAATAGAAGCTCAGTGTCACCGACCGTCAGAGAGAAGCCACTTAAGCCAGGTGGCATCACCGCACACCCGTCAGCAAGGCCGCGGTGAACACACCAGCAAACAGCGCGGGCGAGGACGCGGAAGAGAGGTCCCCTGTGCGCTGCTGCTGGGCTGCAGGCTGGTGCAGCCGCCGTGGGGGACAGCGTGGCGTTTCTGGAGAAGACTGGACACGGAACTGCCTTATGACCCACGGTCCCACTTCTGGGAATTTATCCAAAAACCCGGAAACACTAACTGGAAAGCACATGCGCCCCTATGGTCACTGCAGTGTTGCCCACAACAGCCTCGCTGCGGAAGCGCCCAGTGCCCTCGGCGACAAGGGACGAAGAAGCCGGGGCTGCGTGCATGGAGCCCCTCGGCCACAGGAACAGGGACAGCTGACCACGTGTGACAGCATGGAGGGGCCTGGAGGGCGTTACGCTCAGTGAGGTCCGTCAGTCAGAGGAAGACAAGTACCCTGACTTCACATACATGTGGAAGCTGGAGAACAGTATCAGCAACAAACCAAATGGAAACAGACTCACAGATGCAGAGAACAGATGCAGAGAACAGACTCAAGCGGGGGGGGGGGGGGGGTTGGGGGAGGGGTGAAGGGACTGAGAAGCACAGCTGGGAAGTCCCCCCACAGTCACGGGGGCGTGATATAGCACAGGAAACAGCCAGGAAGATGGTGACACGACGCCCGGGCCAGGTGGGCACTGGGAATAGCGAGGGGAGCCCTGTGTCAAGAACACGATTGTCTGGCCACTCAGCTGTCACCCGAAACCAATACATAATAACAATAAAAAAGCAGAATTAACAGCAAAATGGAGCAGAACGGCCGCTCCCTAATGTGTCCAAGGGAAACCGTGAATTCACACCGAGTGTCAGACATGCTGCCCGGCTGCTCTTCTCTCTTTGAAGGTGACCCAAGGGGATGTTCCCATTTTTGGTAGCAAAATGCTTCATAAAACTATTCACAATGCAAACGTGCACCTCAAAGGAGAACATTATTAAGTTTTATGCCTGTTGAATATTTTTAATTGCTTTGTCCCATATCCTTCCTTTAAAATTTTAGAATGATTCTGTTTAAAGGCATTTCCTTTCAGAACTTACTAGAGGCCAGTGCACAAATTCATGCACCAGTGGGGTCCCTCGGCCTGGCCTGCGGATGGGGCTGAAACCAGCTGCAAGAGGGCGCAGGCCAGGCCGAGGGACCCCACCGGGGCCAGGGAGAGACGCGGGAGGTGGACCAGCCAGGGAGGGACCGCGGGAGACTGACCAGCCAGGGAGGGACCGCGGGAGGCTGACCAGCCAGGGAGGGACCGCGGGAGGCTGACCAGCCAGGGAGAGACGCAGGAGGTGGGCCAGCCAGGAGGACCGCGGGAGGCTGACCAGCCAGGGAGAGACGCAGGAGGTTGACCAGCCAGGAGGGACCGCGGGCAGCTGACCAGCCAGGGAGGGACCGCGGGAGGCTGACCAGCCAGGAGGGACCGCGGGCAGCTGACCAGCCAGGGAGGGACCGCGGGAGGTTGACCAGCCAGGAGGGACCGCGGGCAGCTGACCAGCCAGGGAGGGACCGCGGGAGGCTGACCAGCCAGGAGGGACCGCGGGAGGCTGACCAGCCAGGAGGGACCGCGGGAGGCTGACCAGCCAGGAGGGACCGCGGGAGGCTGACCAGCCAGGAGGGACCGCGGGAGGGCTCCAGGGCGTGTCCGGCCGGTCTCGCTCAGTCCTGATCAGCCGGACCCCAGCAGCACGCTCACCTATCGGTCGGAGCATCCGCCCCTGGTGGTCAGTGCACGTCATAGTGACTGGTTGAGTGGCATTAGCATATCATTAGCATATTACGCTTTGAGTGGTTGAACAGCCAACCGGTCAACCAGACACTTAGCATATGGTTTTATTCTACAGGATGGGAGAGTCCCTCCTCTGGACTCGGCCCCATGTCGAGGGCTGAGGGGAGTCTTGGCAACACGTAACCTCCTTTGACCATCAGTCACTCAGCAAAGTCACCTTTCTCCTCAACCCACGCTCAGAGCTTCTTCCTTCCCTTACAGTAACACCCATCACCACGCTTCCTCCTTAACAAAAAGCCCGGGCAGTTACGAGGGGACTCACCAGCCTGTCTGTGAGTGAAGGATTTTGGAGCTCCGAGGCTTGGCCAGAGATGTGATGTCTCCGGAGGGGTTGTCAATGTCGTCAGCGTTGGTGGCCTGCACGTGGCCGCTGGGAGCAGGAAAAGAAAGGACAGCACAGGTTTCTTTCTAAGAAATCGGAAGGAACAAATAAACAGTGTCCTACCTCCCCCAGATTATTTGCCAAAACAGATCAAAAATTGACAATGCGAAAGGAAGGAAGGAAGGAAGGAAGGAAGGAAGGAAGGAAGGAAGAAAGGGAAGGAGGGAGGGAGGGAGGAAGGGAGAGAGAGGGGGGAGGGAGGGAGGGACGGAGGGAGGGAGGGAGGGAAGGAAGGGCATGATGATGGAACAATTTGCCTAAAAAATAGGGAGAGGTTTTCTTTCTCAGAATAGGAGTTGCCAGGCTCTTGTGAATGTAAGTTTGGACCAGAGTGAGAGGAATGGCTGCCTGTGCTTCCGAGCACAGAAAGGCTGTTTCTGCAAAACTGACAGCCCATCTGTGGCCCTGCACTGAGGCCCTGGGATGACCATCTGTGGACCCCGGGAGGCGGCCCGGGCAAGGCAGGGGTGGGACCTGCAGAGCTAGCAGGGTCCCAGGAGATGGAACCCGGGCCACTAGCAATGCGCCTTTCTGTGCTGAAACCTGTGACAGGGCTCTGAGGAAAGTCCTGACACTGAGCAGGCGCTAGGAAAGTGCTAGGAAAGTGTTAGCATCTGTGACTAGGCATATGCTGCCGAAAGGAGTGAGGCACAAATGTTTAGATGTGAATCCAGCCATTTTAAAACATTGGGAACATTACTTACGTGTAGAGAGGAATGTATTTGCTTCTAGAACTTGGACTCACACTTAGGAAAAGAGAAAATACGGGCAGTTGAGTTCTTGATATTAACTTACAAAACCTCCACTTGTTATAGTATTTATTTTCCAAATAAAAACTGAGCTTTCAGAGCCATCGCATAGGAAGTGGCCTCTACAAGTTTCTAATGTTAAACAGGAATCACGTAAAGTTGTTGTTGTAAGTGAAAATCAAACACCGAACAAACTGGCTCCCAGCTCTCAGGGACACGTGTTTGCTGACGCAATGACCTCGCGCCAGCGTGCATCTTCCCACGTGTCTTCCTTCTGCTCTGCACTCCCTTAGTGATCACACGTGGGCTGTGGGTTGTAGTGAGAACCAAAATAAAGGGACTTTCAAAAGCAGAAGTGCCATTTTTTAGACTAAATGAAAAAAATACCTATGTGGAAGGATCTGTAACAAACCCATCACTCTTAGTGTTAGTAGAACCCTAAAGAAGGAGAGGACACGAAGTCTGATAAAAATAATTTCTCCTCCCCGAAGCCCACAGCTGCCACCTGGGAACACCTGGTGTCCCTGGGGGCGCTCGGGTGCTGCGCTGTGCCACCTGAGCAGTCCAGCCGTTAGCGGGTAAGAGGCAGGGCGAGGAGGCAGCGGCCTGAGCACCCGCAGGGGATGGGGTCTGCGGCCTCCGGGAAGCCCTCCCACAGGGGCTGGGGCATCAACTCCTGATCAGCATGCGATGGGGAGGCCTGGGGGAAGCACGTTAGGGATGCAACTTACAAATTGACTGGTTTTGCCGGAACCAAGAAGGATCTCGTCTGAAATCTGTCCCAGAGTCCACCGACCATCTAGAACCATCAGAACGGGCGACAGACACTTAAAGAGCAAGTCACTGTGAGGCAGGCACAGGCTCCACCTGCTGCTCCTCAGACGCCAGCCCAGGGTCCTCACTGCCCCGTCACCCCAGAGGCAAGCCCAGGCTCCCCAGGAAAAGCATCCCAGTTTCCCTCACAACTCGCCGGCTCCAGAGCCACTCCTGGCCTCGGCCCCTTAACGCCAGCTGTGCTCTCACAGCTGGAACCGGCCACATCCCCCTCCTTCAGGACGAAGCCCCGGGAAGGTCTGGCTGTGGTTTTCACCCGAGACTGTGCTGACATGGATCCACCTTCGTGCCCGCTGCAGCCCCAGCCGGGTCTCCTGTTCCCTGACAGCCCCCCCCCCCGCCCTCCCCTCGAACCGCCTCATGCGGGAAGGACTTTGGATAGCAGCATAATTTAATACCATTATCTGTAATAATATGACCAAGATGTAATACTTTCATGTAGCTGAGAAATCCTTAAAAAAAATAGCGATAAGTCAGACACTTCCTTTTGTCCTTTAATTGAATTTCGATATGAAAATCCCCTGCTGAGACCATATTAAAGCCGTTTTCCTCACTTATTATCATTTCCCCTGGAAAAGCTGAAGAAGTTTTGCAGGCTAACGTGGGCTGCTGGACCGCTTAGGGTCCACGGTGAGGATGGACTGCAGTGTCGCCGGGTCCTTTGCAGACCGGTGGGCTTTATGTGCGCACATTAAAACTCCACGGTGGGCACAGGCCCAGGGCCTGCCCGGCTCCTGAGAAGTGAGGAGGGCAGGGAGGTGAGGGCACCCGTGGGAGCAGATCTGCCAGCGCAGAGCAGGGCTGCTGGGAGGCCGAAGTGAGGTCTGAGGTGCTAAAACCTGGTGGGTTCTTGGGACTCAGCCTGGAAGAAACAGCGATGAAGGCGGTGGAATACCATTTGCAACAGACAAGGCCTGAGGAGGAGCGTGGGCCTGACGCCGGCCAGGGCAGCACAGGCTGCACTGATGGGTGACGGAGGGCGCGTGGGGGCCGGGCGGGCGGAGGATGAGGAAGAGCAGGAGAGACGGGCTGGGGGGCCTGTGCCGGTCGGGGGGGCCTGTGCCGGTCGGGGGGGGCCTGTGCAGGTCGGGGAGGCCTGTGCCGGTCGGGGGGCCTGTGCCGGTCAGGGGGGCCTGTGCCGGTCGGGGGGCCTGTGCCGGTCGGGGGGGCCTGTGCCGGTCAGGGGGGTCTGTGCCGGTCAGGGGGGCCTGTGCCGGTCGGGGGGGCCTGTGCCGGTCGGGGGGCCTGTGCCGGTCAGGGGGGCCTGTGCCGGTCGGGGGGCCTGTGCCGGTCGGGGGGGCCTGTGCCGGTCGGGGGGGCCTGTGCCGGTCGGGGGGGGGCCTGTGCCGGTCGGGGGGGCCTGTGCCGGTCAGGGGGGCCTGTGCCGGTCGGGGGGGGGGGCCTGTGCCGGTCAGGGGGGCCTGTGCCGGTCAGTGGGGTCTGTGCCGGTCGGGGGGCCTGTGCCGGTCAGAGGGGCCTGTGCCGGTCAGGGGGGCCTGTGCCGGTCGGGGGGCCTGTGCCGGTCAGGGGGGCCTGTGCCGGTCGGCGGGGCCTGTGCCGGTCGGGGGGCCTGTGCCGGTCAGGGGGGCCTGTGCCGGTCGGGGGGGCCTTTGCCGGTCGGGGGGGCCTGTGCCGGTCAGGGGGGCCTGTGCCGGTCGGGGGGCCTGTGCCGGTCAGGGGGGCCTGTGCCGGTCGGGGGGCCTGTGCCGGTCGGGGGGCCTGTGCCGGTCAGTGGGGTCTGTGCCGGTCGGGGGGCCTGTGCCGGTCGGGGGGGCCTGTGCCGGTCGGGGGGGCCTGTGCCGGTCGGGGGGCCTGTGCCGGTCAGTGGGGTCTGTGCCGGTCGGGGGGCCTGTGCCGGTCGGGGGGCCTGTGCCGGTCGGGGGACAGGCTCACTGTGCAAAGTGCGCTGCCCCGAGGCGTGGCGGAGAGGGCCTGTGGGAGCAGCTCCGGGCTTGGCGTGGCCACCACAGCCCGAGACGAATCCGGTGTTGAGAAATGGAAAGAACCGGAGGCGGCTCTGTTTCCCAGACCCAGGCCGTCCCTTTCTGCCTCAAAAGCTCAGCGCCAGCCCCGTCGGGGAGCACGTCCTCCGCACAGGTCTCGGGGCCGTGCCACCCTGGCCCTCCCCGTGCACCCCTGCTCTTCAGTGTGGGCAGTGAGCAGGCAGTGCAATGCCTTCTGGGAAAGCGGCGCCTTACACACACGCCTGAAGTACAACAGATCATGTTACAGTATGGAGCTGACTGATGACCTTTATGATGATGGCACTGCCCACCAGACGTGCACAGATTCCCTCGTTCTTTCCGCAATTCTTAGCAATAAAATAAGTCTTACTGTTGCGCAGTTTGGGAGTTCGGGTCAGTAAGTGAGACGCTGCGCCCGGGCGGCCCCTGACCTGAGTTACTGCCGGGACCCTCTCGTATCTTTTCTGTGTGAAGCACTGTGAGACGGGGTCGGCAGCTCTTTCCACTGTGGTCTCCTCTGGGTCGAGTTTTGGCGCCAGCATCTTGTCCCAGGGAACGCTTTCGTAAGCTCTGGAAAGTGTTACATGATCGCCTTTTATGGAAACACATGTTCAGTTCTAGTTCACCACAATATCTTACACTGAACCAGGCAGAATTCTAAGGTGCCCCCCCATCTCTGCCCCCCCATATATGCCATGGACAATCACCTCCCCTCAGGTGTGGGCGGGGCAAGTGGGTGTGGGAGACTATCACGCTCATGATACTCTGTATGGCAACTGCATATGGCAAAGGGATTGTGCACATGCAATGAGGTCCCTAATCAGCTCCTGTTTTCTCTGATACTGCACTCACCTCCTCTCTCTCTCTCTCTCTGAGCATTTCCGTTCTATTTTGGTTTTCCTTTTTTAGTAAACATAGGTTTTTTTAGATTCTTCCTTGACCTGTTTATGTTAGCAATAACATAAGTAACTAAATATCTCTATCTGATGTTTTCTGAATTTCTCATAGGACTCAGGATAATGGAGACACAAAGGGGCTATATCATTAAGTATAAAATAAAATTTTAAATCAAAATTCTATTTGAAAAAGTTCTTACCTTTGTGTCGAGGACATATAAAACAAGTCCTTCGCATCACGTTTCTTGTTTGGCTGTGCAGGGAGCTCTCTCTCCTCCTAGAAGGCATGAAAAAAAGACCAGCCGTAAGCGGGGATGGACGATGCCTCGAGTCAGCCTGCTCCCTCTCCCTTTCTTCCCTTTTCTTCTTCGACAGCATCTGTGGGGTCACCTAGTATATGCTTCCCGGCTTTCCTCTGCTGCCTGGGAAATTCACATTTTGCATATATTCTCCTAATGATTAAGTTAAAATTCACAAAGATGTATATCAAAGTTAACATAAAGTCAGATTTTTATGAGAAAGCCCTTGAATATTTAATGTTGACAAATAGCGTTTAATTCCATAAAATTGCAACATTTAAAAAAACCTTCTGTCTTGTCTAATAACACAAGCACATTAGTTCTGAAATATTACCCTCTTCCTCTCTTTCATCTCATTTTATCGACACTAATTCACTGTCAATGTGGCCGCTGTGGTGCCGCCGCCGATGGCCCCTTGTTCACATTCAGCTCCACGCTGCCAGCCCCCAGCCGCTCTGGCCCCTGGTGTCCTCCTTGGCTTTTCCCACCGCGGCCCTTGGTCCTGGTCTTCTCACTCAAGGTCAGTGTTCAGTAATTCTCTCACGGGTGCGAACTTCTCTGGCCCTCTTTTTTAACTCATCCTCACGTCTGAATGATGTTCTAGACGGGCTAGAGGTCTAGTTTATGGTTAGGATTATTTAATAACAAATACGTCTCATTGTCTTTGGACTGCACCGAGTTTAATTGCTTGCAGGTGTTCTGTGAGCTCCCGCCCCTCCGCCCTCAGGTTATAGTTAGGGTATCTGTATTGGTTTTTCTACAGTTCCAAGATAATTTGTTTAGGAGAGGCTATATCTCTGTCATCTGTTTTCAGACTTGTGATGCTTCTTCAGTCTGTGAATTCATGTCCTCTGAGCTGGTGGCTGTCAGCCATGGGCGTCCGTCAGTCCCTGCTGCTGGAGGAGGTGCACTTGCCAGCGATGGGGGTCTGGATTGGGCCCTACCACCTCTACTACTCAGTCCTCCCCTGCAGTAAAGCTGTCAGGGAGGCACAAGATAATGCAAGACACACAATGACTGTGAAGGTCTGCAGGGTGCCTGGCACATAAGGCATATTTTAAAGTGGCAGCTCTTTCGGCTCACATTATAAACACCACAGACAATGAACTAATTTAATTACAAACACTGTATCACACTCCCCGGAAAGGAGCCTTACTTCACAGGCCGCTTCCTCACCGAACGCGTACGTGTGAGTGACTGAGCACGCTTCATGCCGAGGCTGGGGAGGAGCGACTCTCACTGGGCTGGTCCAGCCTGCAAACAAACAGGACACCTTTCCATTAGCCTGCAGCGAACACCCCTTCCACCAGAACTTCCTATGAGAAAGCTGAAATGCATGCTGGGAATTAACTTTTCGGTGGGTTATCCAACAATTTTTCTGATCAGTGAGGACAGGATAGCTCTGAAATTTACATGTTAGATTGTTGTAATAGTGTAGAATTGCTTGTTATTTATTCCTCATTATTGGGAAATTAGGAATTATATTGAGACAAATGAAAACACACAACATAACAAAAGTCATGGCATTTAGCAAAAGTAGCACTGACAGAAATTCATAGGTATAAACCCTTATATTATAGAAGATAGCTCTCAAACCAACAACCTTCATTTACACCTTATGGAGTTAGAAAAAACAACAAACCAAACTCAAAGCTAGCAGAAGGAAGGAAATAATGAAGATTAGAGTGTAGATACAAAATAGAGAAAATTCATGAAAGCAAAGGTTGGTTCTTTGAAAAGAATAGCTAGATTGATAAGAGAGAAAGAAGACTCAAGTAAAATCACAAATAAGCAAATATTACAACTGATTTTACAGAAATAAAAATAATTATAAGAAACTAGAGGCCTGGTGCATGAAATTCGTGCAGAGGTGTGGTCCCTAGGCCTGGCCAGTGATTGAAGTGTGAGCATCTGCCATGGAAGGGCAGGTCCCAGCTGACCTCTGGGCCCTGGGCAGCACCTGGGCCCCCGAGCCCCCATGCACCTCCCTCCACTTAAATCACAGGTGCCCAAGTCCTCACTCGGAGATGCGGTGAGCACGGCTGGACGCTGCAGGCCGAGGTGCAGCGTGGGCCTCTGGGCTGCCCAGCGGCACCACACAGAAGCCAGGTGGGCAGTGCACTCTCTCCCAGCCGGCCTTGCAGACCGGCTCCAGTGCAAACCCACGGGAAGCCCAACCGGCCCCTGTGGCTGCATCCTGGCTCACCCAGAAGAGGTTGCGTGGGTGCAGGGCAGGCTCCTTATGGGCGCCCGGCACCTGAGCATAGAGGCTTCCCTGGCGCACAAGCCCTGGCATCCCGGGGGAGGGTAGCAGAGGGAGTGAGAGTTAGCTCAGCAGACACCCCACATTCTCATCACACATCCATCCCCATCACTCCCACCCCCAGGTAGCCAGCTAGAGGTTGCAGTGCATCGCCAACACCTGCCATGTTCCACACCGCCCCGTGGTGGTCAGCACATGTCATAGCGAGCAGTCAAACTCCTGGTCGAGGGGACAATTTGCACATTAGGCTTTTATTATATAGGATTAGTATGAAGAAAATAATTATATGAAATTACTGTACACCAAGAAATTGTATAACCTAAATGAAATGGACAAATTACTAGGACCACACAACCTACCTAGTCTGAATCATGAAGAAACAAAATATGAACAGACCTATAACTTCTAAGGAAATTGACTCAGTAATCAAATACCTACCCTAAAGCAAAGCTCAGGACCAGACAGCTTCACTGCTGAATTCTGAAAAATGTTTGAAGAAGAATTAATACTAGTCCTCCCCAGGCTCTTCTAAAAAAAAAAAAAATGAATGAGGAGGGAATACTTCCAAACTCATTCTATGAAGCCATCATTACAGGGATGCAAAAGCCAGACCATATCCTACTAAACACTGATGCAAAATCCTCTCCAGAATACTATGGAAGAGACTTTACGTGCACACCAAGAGGATTATTCACCATGACCAAGTGGGTTTTATTCCTTGAATGCAGGAAACTGGGATTCTGCACTATTGGTGGGATTGTATAATGTGGCAGCTGCTGTGATGAACCGGGTGGAAGTTCCTAAAAAAAACAAACATAGAATCACCATAGGATTGAGCAACTCCACTCCTGGGTACATATTTAAAGAATTGAAAGCAGGTTCTTGAAGAAATATTTGTACATGTGTGTGCATAGCAGCATCATTCACAATAGCCCAAAGGTGAAGCAACCCAAGTGTCCATTGATGGATGAATGGAAAAAAAAGTAGTGCATGCCTAAAATGGAAAAGTACTCAGCTTTACAAGGGAAGACGATTCTGACACATGCTAATACATGGACATTGTTGTCCATGATGACACTATGCTAAGGGAAACATGCCAGTCACAGAAAGACAAACATTCTGTGATTTTACTTATACGATGTATTCAGGGGAGTCAAATTCATTGAGACAGAAAGCAAAACTGGTTTCCAGGGGAGGAGGAGGGGGGAACTAGGGAGTCAGGGTTCAATGGGTAAGAGAGTTTCCGTTTTGCAAGATGGAAAAAGTTATGGAGATGTATTGTGGTAATGGTTGCACAATGCTGTACTTAATACCAATGAACTATATGCACTTAAAAATGGCTGAGAGCTGTGATGGAGCAAATGTTTTTGTATCCCCAAAATTTACATATTGAAGGACTGACCCAAAATGTGATGGTATTTGGAGGTTAGGCCCCTGGGAAGTAATTAGGTTTAGATGAGGTCGTGAGGGTGGGGCTCCCATGATAGGATTAGTGTCTTTCTAAGAGGAGAAAGGGATACCGGAGCTCGCTCTCTCTCTGCCATATGAGAAAACAACGGAAGGTTAGCCTCCTGCAAGCCAGAAGGAGGGCTCTCAACAAGAACTAACTTGATCTTGGACTTCCCAGCCTTTGGAACTGTGAGAAACAGGGACCTGTTGTTTAAGCCACCCAGTCAATGGTATGTTCTTATAGCAGCTCAAGCTGAGACGATGATTTTAAAAAGGTCGGAAGACATACAAAGAGTTACATATATTGCTATTAGGATGCTGAAGGTAGGAAAACCAGAGGTCGCAAGAGGCAACATCTTTTTCTGTCTCTGACAAGGGTGACTGTGTCACCCGTTGCAATGAGAACAAAGAGCAAGCAATAAAGGGTTTGAATGTAATTAGGATAAGTCTGGGACACTTGATCGGTGCACAAGAAAGAAAGCCAACTCTGCGCAACACAGAACTGCCGCATCAGTTAAATGTCTGACAAGCTTGGAATTGGGCAAGAAGCCAGTCATCCAATCGTTTATGACTTGGCTTTGGTATTTATGAAAACCCACTGGAAAGCATACTGGGCTGTGACACGATTAATTCTGAGAAGATGTGCTTCCTTATCAGAATGTCTTAGGAATCACATGGATTCAGGTTTGCTAAAAACTGAAGTTCTTATTTATAAATAACGACTATTTCCAGGATCTACAAAGTCACTGAAAGCCTAGGACAAATTATATTGCAACCAATCCCTGAACTCCTGGCATTATTCTTTGAAAATGTTAATAGCTAATAATAATAAATGCTATTAACTGAATGCTTTACCAGGTTCCAGAAATTATGCTAAGTATTTTACATGTTAACTCATTATTTCTTACACTTTATAAGAAAAGGAGTAATATTGCCAATTTAAGTGTAAAGTGACTGGAAACTCTAGACTTTGCTTAACTTTGTAATATCTAACACTTATTGGTTCATGGTTCATTCCTTAATGTCAGATATGTTTACATGAATTACACTAAATGGCCCTCACTATAATATCATGAAGTAGTTTTACTAGCATGTGAACTTATTTTACAAATAAGGATACATGGACATAGAGAGATTAGTAACCAGCCCAAGGTCATAGTGAAAGTAAGCTTTGTGCCTGGATCTAAGCCCAGACTGTCTGACCCTAGAGCCTATCTTCTGAATTCTGTTTTACTGATCCCGGTAGCACAATATGGAGGCTGGATAAACTCTGTACTCAGTTCTGAGTTGCTGGTACAACCTCTGTTAACCCTAGTTTAGTGGGAAATTAGCTTTAATTTCCTAAACTTGTAATTTGTTGGAAAACAGTTCTTAGGAAAACTTACAGAAACAGCCCAACCTGAGGCTGGGGTTGTCTGCCTACAAGAAAAGTGGCCTACGTGCCTACAGTGGGAGCACTAGGAAAAGTGAATTCTGTTCTCTAAGGAAGAGTCCTCGCCAACGAATGCTGTTATACACTAAAACGTTAGCAAGAGACAGAGCTCCTGGCCTTTGCTGACAGGCTAGAAAAGTAGCTGCTAGTTCAGAATCAGGGCAATGTGCTGTCTGAGATGGACCTGAACTCACCAATGGTCCCCTCATGCACTTACCTAAGACAATTCTGCACCTTAGATAGTATTTGATTCTTGGTAATACTGTTTTTCCCTAAGTAGTATTTCCAATGGATTGTAAAATAATTATTTCTTAAAAACTGGTAGTTGAACTTTATTTACACTCTTCATATGAAAATTCCAAACGAAGGTATTTCCCTAAGCCCTCTGTTAAGTCAACAACTGGAGTGCATATTAAAAGCATAATTCTTATCCTATGCTTACTAGTATATGTCCCCAAATTGCTCTTTCTAGTTCAAAAGCGGGTACCTGGAGGGTAGGGCTCAGAAGCGTGATATTGTGGCGTTATTTCATTCCCTTTACCTTTTTTCTTCCCCCTTTTTCTAGTCTCAGTTACCTATGGCTTCTCTCCATGCAGTGGCAGGAACCACGACTCCCCACTGCTCCACCATATGCTGCTGCCACCGCCCCTCCCCCACTGCCTGCTTAGGCCTCTGGTCTGGGCTGGGTGTGGAGGAGAAGCAGTGCTAGAGGAAGCTCAGCATCTCTTGGCGCCGTGTTTGGCCTTTTCCCTTCCACATGCTCAAACATGTTAGTCTCTTTGCACTTCCCGTCCACCAGACACACTCCCATACAGGAATATTTCTCGTGATTTTCCTTTGCAAGTGTCAGCACTGCTGGCCAGGCTGGCGACATTCTCTGGGAGTGCCGACATAAGGTACAGCTTGTCAGGAGGTTCATCAATTGTGCCTTCAGAGCTGTGTGAAGCTATTTCTGCAGGGGTTGCTTCTCAGCTCCTGTTCTTACCAGACACCAAATTTCACTTTCAACTACTTCCCCATTTCAGCCCCTTAACCTAACTCTCACATAACCATCAGATTTACTTCTTCCAGAGAGATAATGCGGCATGCTACACAATTATCAGCAGCAAATAGAATTTGGCTTGTGGTACAATTAGGTTATCTATCCTATATAACAAAAGCCTAATATGCTAGGTGTCTGACCGTTCAACCAGTCACTATGACACACACTGACCACCAGGGGGCAGATACTCCAACCAGTAGGCTAGCTTGCTGCTGGGGTCTGCTTGATTGGGACTGGGAAAAACAGGCCGGACATGCCCTGGTCCCCTCCTGTGGTCCCTCCCCAGCCCCAATCGTGCACTGGTGGGGTCCCTCGGCCTGCCCTGCACCCTCTCAGAATCTGGGACCCCTCGGGGAATGTCAGAGAGCTGGTTTCAGCCCGATCCCTGCAGGCCAGGCAAAAGGACCCCACTGGTGCACGAATCCATGCACTGGGCCTCTAGTATTTATATAATAAACTAGAAGCCTGATGTACGAAATTCGTGCAAGGGGCTTGGCCCTTGCAACCCCAGCTTCCTCTGGAAGGATGTCCGGAAGGTGGTTTGGTCTAATTAGCATATTATGTTTTTATTAATATAGATTACCCAACATGTAATTTGTGTTGGTCACTTATACTAATGAATGCACTTTTAAACACCAAATATTATTTTACAGATAGATTTATAAAAGGTTTATCATTTTTACTTTTTCCTTACAATTTATAATTTGAAAAGATTTTCTTATTTGGTTCTTTACAACTTTATGTTAAATTATCTACTGAATAATGAATCTTATATCCATGCTCCTTCTCCCTGGTTTCAATATTTAAAAATTATAAAGCCAATGTCACTTTATTTACCTCCAAGTCTTGCTCTGATGGCAGTATCTGAAGTTGCCCTGGAATTCCACTTTCTGTCTTGTTTTAGTTCTTCTAATAAAATTTTTTGCCTTTTTAGCGTTGTTTGAAATCCCGTATCTGGCCTGGGAACTCGTTGTTGAGGTTTCACGTCACTCAAATCCACCAGACTTGGGATGGTTCTGCCAATGCCAGGCTTTAAATCAGCGTCACCACCAGGACTCATGAACCCCGAACAGGGATCACCTAAGGGTACATCATCACGGAGTGGAAATAATGGGTAATCTGGCCCATATGGTGGGGGATAAGGATAGTGTAAATGATAGTTTGGTACGAATGAAGGGGGGTAAGGGTGAAATTTAAGAAAAGCAGGGTTGCATTTCTTTTCCGTTCTCTCACAGTCGTGTCTGTCCTCAATTCCTTTCACAAAAGGCATGTTCATTTTTCTTAAGAGATTATAGTAGTGTGGGTAATCTGCATTCTCAACCGCCTTTGCTCCTGAAAGAATGGACCGTTCAGAGATACTTATCTTCCCAGGTGTGTGCTGTGAATGTATATCCATAGCTTTTCTTGGAAAATTGGGTGACTGCAAATAAAGTGTTTCTGATGACTCCTTTCTCTTTAACAATAAAACATATACTTCCAATAGTTGAGAACTGGTTAGTTTATCGTAACAGTATTGACGTGGCTTTCTAAATGTCGACAAGGTAGGGCTTTTGCTTTTTTCTTTCCGAAGGTAGGTATTTTCTCTTGACCAAAGGACGCACAGGGTGGCAACAAACCGGGGCAGGAAACACAAACAGAACAAAGCCCTTGTTGCTTAGCAACAGCTAGAACGCGGGCACCCTGGGTCCCTCATTTCTTCCTCTGAGAGGTGACAATACACACTGTCGTTGGGCATTTTGTCTTCAGTTGCTGGAGGCTTCCTTCTTGAATGCATTTGCACCAACCGAATAAAATGTTATTTCTAGCGACTCTGTTCTGATTGAGTTGACCCTCCCAGTTGCAGAAAGCAGAGCCATCATTCTCTCGCACGTCCCGGCTATAAATGTCCTTTTAGGCTGATGGGTGGCTCCATTGACACTGTGAGCTCCGGCGGGAAAGCCTCCCTCCCAGGCCGGTGCTGCGTGGAAACCATGTCCGGTCGGGGCAGCCGCTCTTCCTCCCGCGGCCTCCTCCCGGGGGGGGGGGGGGGGGGGGGTCAGGTCTGCTTGCGGTCCCACCGTGTGTGCATCACACTGGCCTCCCCATAAGCTCCAGGGAAGCACCGCGGCTGCCATCCCGGGGCCCGCCGTTACCTGTGGTGCAGGCCCCGCTGTGGGGCTCCGGCAGCCATCAGCCATCAGCCCCGGGAGCATCCGGGGGCCCAGCAATGGCCGCAGCGGGAAAGCGGCTGCAGGCGGGGCTGCTCCCTCGGCTCCGGAACCTGCTGGGGCTGCGTGTGCCGGGGCCACGGTGGCCTGGTGGTCAGGGCCCCTGCACGGCCAGCGTACCGAGGCCCAGGCGCCATGTTAGCCCGGCCCCACCCCCACCCGCCGGAAGTGGCAACCCGCACTTCCGGCCGCCATTGTTCTGCGGGCCTCCATTCCAGTTCGCCGCTGGCGGGCAAGCAAGCGCGGGCTGGCTAACGACCGCCGGGGTCCGCGGAGTCCACGGTCGGCAGGTGGCGGGCGGCGGGTGCGGATGGAGGCCTGGGCCCCGGGCCTGGCGCGGCGGGGCCGGCGGCGGGCCTCGGGCTCCCCGCTCCCCCGGGCCGCCCTGGTCCTCCTGCTCTCGGCCTTCCTCCTGCGGGCGCCCCCGGCAGGTGAGGGGGCGGGGCTCCGGCGTTTGGGTCACGTGCCCCCCAGGCCAAGGCCGGCGCGCAGGGCGGGCCTGGGGTGTGTGCGCAGGGCCCCTCTCTTCTCTGCGGCGGCGGCGAGGCTCCCCAGGCCCATGGCCGCCCCGCGCTCCTGCAGCGCCACCTGTGGGCGGGCGGTGCGGGCCCAGGGAGGACAGGGGTGCGGTCTCCCGCTTGGAAGCCCCAGAGGCCAAATGCCGGCCTCAGCTCCGGTCCCCCTCCAGCAGAGGTGCTGGGGGCTCGCTAGGAAGCGTTGGCTGGTCCTGCGGTGTCCAGGCGGCAGGGTGCTTTTAAAGTGAAAAGTATCCCCCAGCCCGGGAGCGACTTGTTTGAAATGCGCAGACTTGCCCCCTCGGGGAGGGCAGGGGAGGGCGTGGGAAGGAGCCCCGCCCGGACACGCATGGAGACAGCTGTGGAGGTGTGGGGGGGGGGGGGGGACAGGGGTGACGAGGGCAGGGGCCCCAGGACCCGGGACCGTCCTCCTGGGGAAGGTGGGACCAGCCGGTCACTGCTCATTGCCCGGTAGGAGCAGGCCCTTTGCGGCCCTGGCTGACCCAGATCCACCATGTCTTACTCAAGGGGTGATGGGGTGATGGGGGGCATGGCTACCCAGATCGGCCATGTCTTACTCTAGGGGTGATGGGGGCATGGCTGACCCAGATCCACCATGTCTTACTCTAGGGGTGATGGGGGGGGGTGCCTCCTTTTAATCCAATAAGGTCAGACCACAGGGCGTCAGAAGGGCGATGAGCAGGCAATGTCTAACCTGGACGCTATGGACAGTAAAGACTGCTACTGCTACAGCATTTTACAGCTTAGACAATCGTCCATTCAAACCCTGCTGCAACTCCAGAAATCTGGAACTTAGCCTCTTTTGCAGATGAGAAGACTGAAACTCCTAGAGTTTACAGTGACTTTCCTAAGGCCAACCAGTGGCAGCTACGATTTAAACTTGGTCCTCTGACTTGGAGGACCGTTTTATTTTTCCCTTACTCCCTTTCTGTTAAACGTAATTTGGGGAATGCTTTGGAGCAGGGGTGGGCAAACGCTGGCACGCGTGCCAAACATGGCACACTAGTAACTTTTGCTGGCACGTGAAACCCTCTCTTATAATCCATTTACAATTTTTGTCAACATTTGAATGACTTAAATGTTAAATTACAAGGAACTGGCAAGACACTTGATGTGTTTGGTTACATAAAGGCTTTTGAAAAGAAACTGGAAGTCTTTAAGAGGGATGTGGATGGTGAGAGATTTCGATATTTCCCAAACCTCAAGAGGCACATCAGAGACCTCCCAAAAGATGACAGAACAGACTGTCAAAGCCTTCAAAAGCTGTTTTTTAAACATCATCGAGTCAACTATTGAGCAGTTCTTCTCAAGATTTGCGAAATTCAGACAACTAGAAGAGATAGCAAAATTCATGAGGTTTTGCCAAAACCGGTTTGGCTCAGTGGATAGAGCGTCGGCCTGCGGACTCAAGGGTCCCGGGTTCGATTCCGGTCAAGGGCATGTGCCTGGGTTGCGGGCACATCCCCAGTGGGAGATGTGCAGGAGGCAGCTGGTCGATGTTTCTCTCTCATCGATGTTTCTAACTCTCTATCTCTCTTCCTTCCTCTCTGTAAAAAAATCAATAAAATATATTTAAAAAAAAAAAAAAAAAAAATTCATGAGGTTTCCAGACAGCATGAAACTGGAGGAACTAAACTTACAAATGTTTTCATGGATAGACATGGCTGACTTTGAAATGCAGTTGATTAAATTTCAGAGTAGCTCAATTTGGAAGCAAAAATTTGTTGACCTTAGAGTTGACTTGGAAAACATTGAAAAAAAGCGATTAGAGACAGGAGTACCAGAGAGAAGTGTCAAAAACGAACTATTGAGGACTTGGAATGCCATTCCAGAAAATTTTTTCTGTTTAAAAAACTTAGCAACAGCATTACTTTCCATGTTTTCATCCACATAAACTTGTGAATCTTTGTTCTCAGTGATGAATTTTGTTAAGTCTCATCTGTAGCCTGACGGATGAAAGTAGTAGCTCGTGCATATCTCTGAAGGTC
The DNA here is from genome assembly GCF_964212035.1 of Myotis nattereri. Lineage (NCBI taxonomy): Eukaryota > Metazoa > Chordata > Mammalia > Chiroptera > Vespertilionidae > Myotis > Myotis nattereri. The sequence goes on from NC_138086.1 coordinate 82,341,791, forward strand.
ACGAAATATAAACCTGATGTAAAATCTCTGTCATCAGTGATGCAGCAGCAAAAGTCCCACTGATAATATCAAATGGAGTCATAAAGTTTTCTGTCGGACTATCATGTACATGTATACATTAAAAAATAAATGTATTTTTCATCATCATATACTGTATTATTGTTGCTCGAATGAATTTTATTATTTCTTCAAGGTTCTTCACATACGTACACCTTAAGAGATATCAAGTAGGCATAACATGTTCTCAAAAAATTAGGGTTGGCATGCAGAAGAATTTTGAGTCAGAGATTTTGCTGGTTATGGCACGCACTCACAAAAAGGTTGCCCACCCCTGCTTTAGAGCATTTTTATACTGTTCCTCCCACTAGTTCTTGCACACAATTATGTCCATCTCATTTGCTCATTTCACAATGACTGGAGAGTATCAGGATATATTTCACACTCATTTAATATTTGCTAAGTGCAAGATACAGTACTTTATACAGATTTTTGATAAGTTGACACAAATACTGATCCTATTAGAAGTGGAGCTTGTAATCTAAGAAGGAAAATTACATATGTGCACACAGAACTGTGGTAGGATGCGGAGTGGGTGTTGTCAGAAGGGTGCTGATGGTGTACTATGGGAGGTTAGAAGTGACACAAACCGAAGGTCTGAAGGAGGAGAGACATGTGGCCTGCGCCTTGAGGATGCCAGATTTGGACTCTTACAAATGAGGAATGTATGCGAAGTGGATGCAGTGAAAGCCAAGGCAAGATGCACTAGGGGCAGCAGCGGACACATTCATTTTATTGGAGCATGTAAGGGGAGAAGACTTGATGGGTGCCAGGTGTTCTTGCCCCTTCAACCAAGATCAAGTATCCTATATAATAAAAGCCTAATATGCAAATCGACTGAATGGCAGAATGACCAGTTGGCGGGGGCAGGGCTGGCGATAGGGCGGCACCAGGCCAGCCAAGGCAGGTGCCAGCGGGCAGAGGGAGGGGATGGTGATCGGGGCGGGGGACGGTGGTGGTGGAGTGATGGGGAGGGGCCGGCCACTTGCTGGCCGGTGCTGTCCCCCTATCGGCCCGCAGGTTGCCTCCCGCAGAGGGAGGCCAGACTGCAGCTTAGGCCCGCTCCCTGCGTCAGACATCCCCCAAGGGCTCCTGGTCTGCAAGAGGGTGCAGGCTGGACTGAGGGACGCCCCCATTGCACGAATTTCCATGCACTGGGCCTTTAGTACTATGATAAAGTACTATTTGAATATGTTGGAATTTCTCAGGAAGATTATTGCTCATTTCTTTTCTTTTTTTTTGATAGTTGGATATTTGATTCGATTACCAAGAGGTTTTAGCTTGACCCAAGATTCACTGAAAATAGTGGGATCACCAAATTATCCAGGTATTAATAGATAGATATTCAGTAATTTTTAGAAAGTAATTAGCATTTGTTTAAATTTTATCAATCTTGTCCAAAAGGCTAATGTTCTTCAATGATCCTAGTCTCCGAAGGCCCTTTTCCTTCTGGGACGATGGATTATAGTTGTTTCCATATAGTTAGACTCACCCAAGTCTAATTATGTAACTGCTTAAGTGTGCAAAAAATAGTTCTTTCTAAAAGTTATGTAATTAAAGTTGCCTATAGTGTTTTCTTGTTATTATACAATAACTCCCATATTACTAAGTGTATATAGTTCAAATATAGTAAAGCTTTTTTCAAATGAGATCTATATATCGTAAAGATTTTGGATTCATAATATTTTGCAGTAGCCACGTAAGGTATAGCAAGTAAAATTTTTTGTATATTTTCTTATTGAGGTAAACTCACATGCCTTAAAATTCCTCCTTTAAAGCATACAGTGCAGTGGTTTTTAGTATATTAACAAGTTTGTGCAACCATGGACACTATGTAATCTCACATTTCATTGTCCCATAAAGAAATGCCACACCCATTCAGTGACCACATTCCAGCCCCTTTCAAGCACTGACCCGCCTTCTGTCGCCGTGAATGTGCCCGCTCTGCACATTTCATACGAGTGGGCTGACACACCAGGTGGCATGGGGTGCCTGGCTTCGTTCACAGTACAGTGATTTCCAGGTCCGTTCATACTATGGAATGTGTCGGTCCTTCATTCCTTTCTGCGGCTGTGAGATCCCATGTGGGATATGCCACTTGCAGTGTCCCCTGTGGATACGTGGGTGGCTTCCCCTCACTGGCTGTGAGGAATGATGCTGTGACGAACGTCCTGGGCCAGCTTCTCTGTGAGCATCTGCTTCCAGTTCCCTGAGTCTGTATGGGATGGATTCTCATTGTTGTTTGGATTTGCATTTCCCTGGTGACGATGACCTTGAGCTTCTCAGTGCTTATTGGCCATTTGCATACCTTCTTTGTAGTCATGCTTCTTCAGTTCTTTGCCCATTTCTAATTGGGTTAGCGTTTTCATTATTGAGTTGGAAGATTTTTCCAATACATTTTGGATACTAGACTCTTATCAGATATTTGACTTGTAAATATTGTCTTCCATTCTGTGGATTGTGTTTCCATTTTTAAAATAGTGTCCTTTAAAGCACACACCTGAAACTTTGATAAAGTCTGATTTTTATTTTTAATTTGGTGCTGGTGCTTTAGGTGTCATGTCTTCAACACTTTGTAATCAACAGTCACAAAGTCTTTTATAAGAGTTTTATAGGTTTAGCTATTATAACTAGGTCATTAACCTCTCTGAATCAATTTTGCATATGGTGTGAGGAAGTGGTCAGCTCCTCCTCCTCCTTCTCTTCCTCCTCCTCTTCCTCTCCCTCCTCCTCCTCCTCCTCCTCCTCCTCCTTCTCCTCTTTCTCCTCCTCCTCCTCCTCCTCCTCCATGTAGATATCCAGTTGTTCTAATTCCAGTTGTGGAAGGGCCTTCTCATTCTTGATTGAACTGTCTTGATGCTCTTGTTGGAAAGCAGCTTACCATAGATGTGTGCTTTGTTGTTGTTTTTCTAAATTCTATTCCATTTATCTATGTCTATTTTTAGGCCAGGACTACTCTCTCTCCATTACTCTTGCTTTATAGTAAGTTTCAAAATCATTAAGGTTGGTTCCTTCAAATTTGTTACTTTTTTTTTTTAATATATTTTTTATTGATTTTTTACAGAGAGGAAGGGAGAGAGATAGAGAGTTAGAAACAGCGATGAGAGAGAAACATCGATCAGCCGCCTCCTGCACATCTCCTACTGGGGATGTGCCCGCAACCCAGGTACATGCCCTTGACCGGAATCGAACCTGGGACCTTTCAGTCCGCAGGCCGTCGCTCTATCCACTGAGCCAAACCGGTTTCGGCTAAATTTGTTACTTTTAAGATTGTTTTGACTATTCTGGATCCCTTGCAAGTTGATATTAGTTCTAGAATTAACTTGTCAATTTATGCAAAAAAAGACCATTGGGATTTTAATAGGGGTTGCATTAATATGTAGATCAACTTTGGGAGTATTACCACTTAACAGGTGGTAAGTCTTCCAGTTCATAAACATGGATTATTTTTCCATTTATTTAGGTCTTCTTTAATTTCCCTCACTGATATTATGGTTGTCCGTGTACAAGTCTTATACTTCTTTTGTTAAATCTATTCCTAAACATTTTGTTTTTTGATGCTATTTTAAATGGAATGGTTTTCTTAATTTACTTTTTGGATTCGTCATTCCTATTGTATAGATATACAATTGAGTTCTGCAAACTAATGTTGCATCCTGTCATCGTGCCACGTTGCTGAATCACTTATTAGCTTTATTTTTTTAGTGTAGGTGTGTGTGGGTGGAGTTAATCTTTAGGATTTTCTGTATATAAAACACCACATCATTTGCAAATAGAGGTAGTTTTATTTCTTCCTTCCCAATCTGGATGTGTTTCTTCTTGTTTCAGTTGCTCCAGCTAAAACTTCCTCCAGTTCAGTATTGAAGATATTAGATGCCTTAATCCCATCCCTAATCTTAGGGGGAGGGAAAGACTGAAGTCTTTCACTCCTGAGTACAGTGTTGGCTATGAGCTCTTTGTAGATGCCCTTGTCAGACTTAGACAAGTTCCCTCTGTCCCTCGTTTGTTAACTGCATAAAGCATTCCTGTGAAAGGGTGTTGCGTTTTGTCACATCCTTGTTTTGCATATATTGAGATGATAGTGGAGTTTGGTCCTTTATTCTACTGATGTGACATGGTATTGAATGATTTTTGTATTTTGATGTAACCTTGCATTCCTGGGGTAAAACGCAATTGATGGAGATGTATAATCCCTTTCTATGTTGCTGGATCTGATTGCTAACATTTTAAGGATTTTTATGTCTATATTCATGAGGGAAATGTATAGTTTTCTTGTGTAGTATTAGTCTGATCTTAGGGTAATAGTGACTTTATTAGGTGGGATGTGTTCCTTCCTAATCTATTTTTTTGGAAGAGTTTAAACAACAGGGATGGGCTGCCTCGCAGGTGTGGGGACTGGGAGTCCCGTCATGCAGGCAGGGCTGGCTCTGCTGGGCTGTCTTCACAAAAAGACCAAGCGCAGACACAGAATCATCTTCACACTTTGTAGTAGGACCCGGGCATATGCTCAGATTGAGATACCCATACACAAGTAATGCACGTGTACGTTTTCAGTGCTAGTTACCTGGAATGCAGTGAAATCCAGTCCTTACTAAGTAATAGCAATAATCCAAACAAAACTTATGAAAACATGTAATCCAAACTGCAAATACGAAAGCACGAAATGTTATTGGAACATTTTAATATTGTATTTCAGTGAAGGTATATGTTATGGTCCATCAAAAAAGTCCACACGTGTTATGTGTAACCCAGAGGCTGCGGAATACCGAGCTGATCGACCCCTCGTTCCAGTGGCACGGGCCCAAGGGGAAGATTATCTCAGGTAGGCTTTGGTTTCTGCTGGTGACATTGAACCTACATGTCTGAGATACACAAGAGCAAAAGAACATCTGTATCTCATATTCATTTATCTGTTTCCGCACTTCTTTTTCCTGTGGTTTCCTTTGGGAGTTGTGACCCAATAGTGTGGACGGTGTGCCCACCTTTCCCAGGCCTTAAATTTAGATACAGACATAACTGTTGGGGAAGTTCTCTAAGCATCTATATTCCAAAAGGCGTTCCTTTATTTTAAAGTTCATAAAATCATTTGGTTACCTCAGCCAGACTCATGTTAGTAACTCATAGTCTGTATGCAGAAGCAAATAGGATTCGGGTTTTTGTTAAAAATACAAATGAACACTTTGAGCCATAGACTTAGTTGTAAGTATGATTTTGCTTGTTGTCTATGGCCCCACACTGGGGCAATTCAGGACTTTAATAGTAGTTACAATTTTATACCTTTGATTTTATATTTCCTTCTGACCAAAATCCTGACAATATGGATATTTGATTTTAATTTAAATATTATTATCAAATATTTTTTAAATGACTAAATTTAACATTGAATATATTATATCAAAAATATGCTTTTAAATATGCTGCATGGTTTGGTAGTGGTTGTGTATTAGTATATTATTTGTGCTTATAAGAGAGTCACTTAGCATTTGCATATAGATCCAGAGGAAAAAGTGGGCTCAAGACACACCTGAATGGTAGCCTTGCATTTTTCACGTTTTTGAGAAACAAGATCTTATTCTCATGCAGGTACTTTTCCCATGGGGCAGTTACTGTTGGTATGACTGATTCATCCACATTTTCTCCATTCAACTTCTTATTTAGTGATTTTGAAATGCAGATCTTATTTTTATTCTAATGTTTCATTTGCTAAAAGCCAATTTATTTTTGCAGTGCAATTCAAACGTGTAGATGAGCGTAGCTCTGTTCTTTTCAGCCTTGAAAATTCAGATGAATGAATTTTCATCTTGAAGGTCTGTTCAGTGAAGCACTTAATCATTTTTGCACATCTCCTGAAGAAGTTTTTCTTTATTGCTCTGTCCCCTTCATTCCTTCTTTCTCCCTCCCTCCCTCCCTCCCACCCTCCCTCCCTCTTTTCCTTCCTTCCTTCACCTTATTAGTATATTGATATGGTGCTTGTGGATGAAAACGCACAGGTTTACGTTGTCACCTTGGATGGAGGAAGGAGGAACATATTCATACAAAGACTTGCTAAAGAAACAGTCTTGGGAAATGTTTGTTTTGTAGCATGTTTTAATATTTTATATAGTTGAATGATCTCAGCTGTGCCTTACTATGAAGCATCTGATATATACATGTGTTTATAAGATGCATGCAAGTTATGAAGCATGACAAAACAAACACATATGAGCCTGCTGTGCAAGCAAGACTTACAGTCTGAAGCTCTTAATAAGTGGCTTCAAAAATTCCCTTGGTCTTTTCCCATCCCCTCTATCAAGTAAACACTACCCTGAACTTTTACAATATTGCTTCTTAGCTTTTCTCTGTGCATTTACCACATATACACTAGTAAAGGCACATATTCAAATACATATTATGTATAAATATATGTGTACGTATTTTGCAAGAGTATGTTCTCACATTTTTATTTTGAGTTTATAAAAATTATAGACATACTGTATTTGCCATGTGCTAGCTGCAGGTCTAAGCAGTTTGCACATGACGAATCACTTAGTTTTGCAGCAGCCTTTGCAGTAGGCACAGCCATAGTCTTCCCTTCACACCTGGAAACAGCTGCAGGTACATACATCTGAACAGGTATCTGAGAATGCCCAGCCCTGGTGACCAGTTAGAAACTGGTCCTTGTAGAATTTGTCTCTTGCCACTCAGGCAGCCACACAGCTGATGGGCTGAGGTTAGTGACATTTTGACACCACGGTCACCCTGGCACCTGCCGTCAACAAACACCAGATGCTACCACAGGTTCTGCCCTCGACTCCTTTGAATGATCCTGCAGATAAATGGTGATGGCTTTACTTTGTTTAGAAAATATGTGGTTATTTTATCTTAATCTCATGTAATTTAAGAAACGACTGCATCTCATTTCTTTGTTAGAAAACAGCACCACACACATAACCACCACAGGGAGCCTGGTGTTCCAGGACTTCGAGGAGAGTATGACTGGCGCTTACACGTGCTTCCTGGAGTACAGACCTACGGTGGAGGAGGCGGTTCAAAACGTCCAGCTCAAGTTCATTGTGTACGGTAAGGAGGGCGCCCGCACGCGTGCTATCACATCTTTGTGTTTTCAAGTATTTAACTACTGTAACATGTTTGTGTTAAAGGGATGTGTTACTTTTACTCTTTCAGTTCAAGAGGAATTACTGCCTGCCTCTCTTTCACAGAGTCCTGTGCGAGGAGGTCACGGGGAGGGCAGATATTTCTTCAGGGCTGTTTGCGTAGACAGTCTATTTATCCCTAAATTTCTCAAGATGAAAGTAAAAATAATTCCAATCTTAAATGATGTTAGGAAATTTAAATGAGTTACTATTTGTAAAGTGCCTATTATAGCATTTGTCAGTGATGTTTAGATAAATTGCTTATTAAATTGATATATATAATGGCTTTATTCCATGCAATGATTGCTCTTGAGTTGTTGCAATATATTGGAATTGCGTCAGTAACTATTGTGTGTTGCTCTCTGTTCATTTTCCGCAGCATATCGGGAGCCTCGCTTTTATTACCAGTTCACAGCGCGATACCACTCGGCTCCTTGCAATAGCATCTATAACATTTCTTTTGAGAATAAACTTCTCCAGATTTTAAGCAAACTGGTTCATGACATTAAGTGTGAAGTTTCCTTACAGAAGTCGGAATGCCATCATGTTAAAATGCAAAAAGCTGGTTTTCAAAATGAATTGTTTTTTAAATTTGCAGGTAAGGACATACAATTCTCTAAAGGATACAGCTTGAGAACAGGAAGCCAGTGCTGGGACCTGTGAATTACCAGCCGTGTTCTCACATGTAGATGCTAGAATCTGACTATGTTCCTGTTCTTACTTTGACTTGGTTCTAAGAGCCCCCAAATAATCATCTCCTGATTTATGTACTTAGTGAAAAGTTAGAGCTCACATAACTGAAACTTGCTACGATATTTTACTTTAGGATGGAATTTAGTATAAGGAATGTCTATTATGACATTTAGCTACAAGCTGGAAATATTATGATATAATATATTAGATCCATGATCAAATGTACTGTGTTTTCTCAGTTTCATGTATAGATACTGAAAAGGAACCCAAGCCATGTGACGACAATACTTGTGACTATTCCAGAAGGCTGTCTAAGGTATGTGTGAGGCTGGAAATAAGCAAAGAAATGAGCATGCCCAGTGTGCAAGGTGCAAGCAAGCATCTTAGCTACTCGTAAAGCAAATCCGTCCCCACACACACTGAGGAATTCAACAGTGATAGTAAAACTTCATGAAGTAGTAAATGCTAAGAGTTTGCAACATTTTGATGACATACTTTGAAATTTAACATTCTGATTATATTAAGATGATTCCCATTTATTTAGCTTAAGATGAAAATTACACTTTAACTCCCAGCAGCAATTTAATTTACTTGTTTCTTTTACATTATACTCAATACGTTGTCATGCTCAGTAAACTTATGGTGATATTTTCCTATCTCTAAGTATTCTAAATGACCATATATACTTTATAAAACTATTTTTAAATATTTGGAATATTAAATTATTTATATTATGATGATTGTAAAACTTTCCAATTTAAGGTGTAGGTATCGCACTTGAAAAGGTGATGATTTCTTTTTAGTGATTTATTTTTTAAAGTATATGTTTCTTATTGAGTATATTGGGGTGACATTGGTTAATAAAATAACAGGCTTCAGGTGCACAATTCTATAATCTATCATCTGTATATTGAATTGTTGTTCACCCCAAGTCAAGTCTCCTTCCATCACCATTTACCTCCCCTATACCTTCTTGTACCTCTCCCCCCCTTCCATCTATATTCTGTCCTTACTCTTTTTCTAGAGGGAACATAAGAAATAGGCATCTGGTTTACGTGGTCTTTTTAATTCCCATCGGGTTTTGCGAGGTTTGTTTCATTGATATTTACTATTTACTTACTGGATGCAGAGTTAGGAAGCTAAGTGTTTCCTGACACTTTTAATCGAGTTTGGCAATTAAACATAGTTAATTAGATACCATATTTCTATCTCTAATTAATTCTTAAGCACTTTCTTAAATAAAATTTATGTTTGACCAAATAAGTATCAACAAATTCACCTGAATTTATTAAAAGTTCAAGAAAACCACTTAAACTATAAAAAGATAATAACTGAGTAATGGAATTAGAATTATATATGGGTTGAAAGAAGTATATGGAAAGCATTTTAATAATTGCTTACAGACATTTGTATGGAAGGAATATACCTTGTGTGGTGTTTGAGGTGCACCGTTAGTGGCTGTAGGCTAGCGAGAGCCTGTTCACCCATGCTCCTGACTAGGTCAGAGGGGAAGCTAGCTGGTGAGAACCCAGCAGAAGCCGCCGGCTCGTAGAGGGTTTGCCTCCATGGCCACACCCCTTTCTTCAACAGGTAAAATGGCCAGTCATTGAAGAGCATATGCCTCTTGTTAATTTTATTAGTCAATCCAGAATAATTATTACAGACAAAAATGTAATTAATTATGGGTTACAATGATGCGGTGATTATCTTGTAAATTTAATTTTTGGGGTCACAGAACTGGAAGTTGTGACATGTTTAAACCTAGTTTTTGCTGGTGGAGTGTGGAGGGGCTGCGTCAGGACATACCCTCTTTAGACTCTTAAAGCCTTTGCTTGCAGTGCGTTGGGTTGTTTGAGTGCATTTCCTGGAGGACATTTAATTTCATAGAAAAGTCTTGATTTCGCTCATAGGCCCATCCACATATCATTCAAAACCCCAAGCTACCAAAATGTGTGGGTGTATGTCCAGTGGCTTCTCTGGGTTGTGTTCGAAGGGCGTTTGGAAGTAGCTGAGGTCTGCAGTTGACATTCTTCAATTTTCACGTATTATCTACATCCTATGAATGCAGAGAAAAGAGAGAACCTCAAGAATGTGGGCTCCCCTGCTTCTAAATACACAGCAGCCTTATGTATCTAAATCACACTTATTTATGAAATAATTTTTTCACGTTGTATTTCCATTTTAGGCTAAAAATCTCATAGAGAGATTTTTTAGTCAACAAGTAGAAGTTCTCGGCCGACGTGCCAGCCCATTGCCTCAGATATACTACATTGAAGATACCCTGCAGATGGTGTGGATCAACCGCTGCTTTCCCGGCTATGGAATCAGTGCTGCGAAGCATCCCAAATGCCCCGAGTGCTGCGGTAGGTCCTGGCCCGTGCTCCCGGCTTTGCGTTCATGAGCAGGTGCTTCTGTTCCTTATGCCTAAGTGACCACCTAGCATGCGTTTTCCACACGCAATCATTTCTTAGTTTATCGGAAACAGTGTTTGAAAAGACTGTGAGTCTGAGGATATAAAAGAGAAAAGGCTGGATTTCCGCCGAGGGGTTAATACAGCAAAGAGGGTGAGGCGTGCTGGGCAGTGGGGGGTGGGGGGTGGGGGGTAGGGGGTGGGGGGCGGGGAGTGGGGGGTGGGGGAACAGTAGTTACGAGCCAGAGTTCTTTACCCGCACAAGAGTCCAGTCACCTTTCCTTTGGCATCCACTCCTGATGAGCGCGTGGGCTGGAGTAGGGACCGTGCCCCTTCTCCCTGGAAGAAGCACGGAGCGGCTTCGTTTCCGGCTGTTCTGATTGGCTCCTGGCGCCAGAGGGTCTGAGCCGCTCTGGCCGCTGTACATTTTTGGGTTTTGGACAGATGTCCAGTGACATGATCCTCCATCAGAGTGTCACCCAGGAGCTTCACCCGGATCCTCCCATTGTCCCCCTCCGCGTCCCCTCACCACCGACGACCTACGGCCTCCCTGGCTCTGCTCCACAGAACATCATGGGAACCGTGCTGTGCGCAGCCTTTCAGATGGGCCTCTTCCACTGATTTGGTGCTTTAATAACATTTTAGTATTTTCCTCAACCGCTGAAAAGAGGACAGAGTGCGTTAGGCTGTTCACATGGAGAGAGAGCCATTCGCATCTGCAGCCCCTCCCCCCCGCCCCCCTGCGGTGCTATTATATTACATGGACCGTCTTAGGCAGTTTCCTCCGCTCTGAAAGCAGTCAGCACACAGCTGATAGAGGAGCCGCTGTCCCGGTGCCGCCCTCCCGTGGCGCTCGGGAAACGTGCCCCTCTCGGTGCGCACCGACTCCACACGCAGGGCCGCGGCCAGCGTTTCCACGTGCGTGTGAGAAGGCGGGCCGTGGCACAGGCCTTCGGAAGCATGACATGACAGCAGTAGAGTTTACCACATGTGTGGCCACCTCAGCACCCTTATTACTGCAGGAAATAAATCTAGCTAACTGTTCAACCAGTATTTTTTCCATCTGAAGTATTAGTCCCCAAATAAAATGTCTGTTAATACTTGAAGAACTCCGTGGAACCGAGAATGGGAAATTATTTCTCTGAATAACAGTTTAAATATTTTGCAGTTTGAAAAAATATGTTAAAAAGAAAGCTATGAGGTTAAAAAATAGCATCTGGCCCAGATCCAAACAATGCCGTGCATTTTCGCATCATGGTGCGGGGAAGGGTCTTCTCTGAGGCCAGGATCCCGGCCTCCAGGCCTTGGCGAGCCCTGGTGGCCGCAGGTGCAGGGGCAGAAGGAGGGCTCGGATCAGACCCGCCAGTCAGGGGGCGGGCGTCACATGACTGCCGCCGCCTCCGCCCAGTGGGAGGAGTGGGCAGTGAGCGGTTAGTGACACCGGATGCTTTCCGGTCTAAGTCCTTGGTTTTTCTACCTTCTTTACTTTCTGTTATGCAGAGTAGCTGGTAACACATTCACGATATGATATATGTTATTCTTATGTAGGGGATGATACAACTCCAGTTCGGCTAAGTAATTTTTTTTCCAAAATTACACATTTAGCAATTGTTAAATAGGCTTGAATTGAGATACTGTTAGAAATGCGGTACATATCCTTCCATATTGGCTGTCTTTAACCTCTAAGTCATGGCTGTTGTGGGCGATACCAGTCACATTCGGTCCACCCACGGTTTTAACCTCCGTGGCTGCTGCTGTAACTTACAGGACGGCCCAGTCAACCTTTAAACTCACATTATGTGACCAGTAAGACTTGTAGCTCACAGTCAGTCTCAGCCGGATCGGAGTAAACAGTTAAGACTTTTCACTTGTATGAGGTCTTTCGAGTGGTCAGACTTCACAGAAACAAGGAGCAGAATGGGGGCTGCAGAGCTGGGGAGGGGAGGGGGGAGTGTGAGGGGCAGGAGCTGCAGCTTGTCCCCAGTGGAAACATCTGGAGATAGTTGTGCAGCAGGGCGAGGTCCTTAACACTACTGGCCACACACTTAAGAATGGCCAGATGGCACATCGTATGTTGCGTGCCATCGTGTGTTACCACAGTTAAAAACCAATGACATGTTCAAGTACAAGGCATCTTAGGAAGTGCCCCTCGTGCACAGTTGGCTGGCGTGGCGGGGACACGCTCTCATCCTTGTTCTCTCCGCAGTGATCTGCAGCCCTGGCTCCTACAACCCCAGCGACGGGACGCACTGCCTGCACTGCAACAGCAGCCTGCTCTTCGGGGCCAAAACCTGCCTGTAGGCGCCCGTGGCTCGCTCACATGGATGGATAGTTTTGAAATATTAACACATAATAAATCACTATTATGCAAAATTAAATGTATCAGATTTTACCAAAAAATGGTGTCATCATTTCACTTGCAGCCCTCTGTGCCCACATGTTTCATGAGGGGAGCATCCAGGACTCCGTGCTCATTCGTGTGAGTCCAGAATACCTCCTGGGCCATCGCTTTTCAAAAATAGTCGCAAAACTGCATCAGGCTGGTGGGGCTCTTCCAGAAAGGGCTCAGCTCCCTGCACTGCCGACTGCCTCCGGCCACCGGCTCCACCGTTGTAACTGCATTGCTTCCCGCAACCATGGGATTTGATTTCTGTTAGTTTGACCTTTCATAGTTCAAAGTCACTTTTTAAAAAGACTGTTAGTCTTATTATTGCAGTTTTTAGCCACTTGTGTAAGGTCTCATGCCAACAACACAATGGGTGGCAGTCTTTAAGTTTTTATTTTAAAGTCCTTTAAATTACCTTCTTGACATTTTCAAATGGAGTAATAGTGTGTGCCTAAAGGAAGGTATGACTTCCACAAGGAGGTGACAGAGAGAAACAATTTCCCCCAGAATGCCTCTGGGGAATGGATGGGCAATAGCAATAAAGTTTAACAAACAAAAACCGTGATCACCCTCTGCATTTCTGAGCTGTGAAAGGTATAAGGACAGGGCCTCCGCCACCTCACACTTCCTGCTCACACTGCAAAGCTCTGTCAGAATATGAAAACTACCAGGAATTGTAAAGATTAAGCACCAGGAAAATACATGAGTAGCTTACGAAACCCGTGGTTGCTCAGCTTTCTAATCGAGTGGCCGCCCATCACCCAGGCCCAGTGCCCCTGCGGCCGGCCGCGTCAGTGCCCCCAGCAGGCGGGTGGGGCTCTTTAATGGAGAGGGAAGTATGGGCCCCAGGGGCCAGCTGCTCTCCCTGCACTTGGTGGGGGAATGTGAAGTTGGGCCTGAGACCCGGAAGCAAAGCACCTGCCCACCACCTGAGGCGTTTCCCATGTGAGAGGTGGGGCATCACTCGGGAAAGAGACTGGGCCCTTCCATGAGGACATGGGAGCTGAGCCGGACTCCCACCACCTCCTGGGCTGCTTGTGTCGAGAGGCAGCCGCCTGTCCGAGGAGAGGAGGCTCTCCCTCCCACAGTCGTCTTGCCTTTGCTTCTCAGCTTAGACCTGACCTGAGTCCTGGCAGTTGCAGGGTATCTCATACCCCGTAACCTACCCTGCACGTCAAAGGCCTTGTGGTGTCTGGGCAGTTTAGATCAGACGTCTGGGGCGCACAGGCCATGCCAGACACACTGACGGACCATCCCCTGAGTTCTGTTCTGGAGAACCCTCTCCCCTGAGTGAGGGTAGAACCTGTGACTGGACCGAAACAGGTCCAGGTGAGAGAGTCACGTGTACAATTGCATGACACTGAGCCGGGAAGTGGGGTGTGCACAGCAGCTCCGTGAGCCCCGGGGGAGCCTGGTGTGTACGGAGCTGGGCTCAGGTGGGTCCTGACGGCAGAGTGCGGTCCATGAGCAAGTGGCTCAGGGTCTCACGGCTCCTCCTCGCACCTCCTTCCTTCCGCCTGTGTTGTCTAACAAGTCGTGGGGACTTCTCTGCGACACATTCAGGGGGAGATGTTGGAGCAGACTTCCAGCTGGCTGACAGCGCCCCCCAGTGGACAGCCTCGGGGCTGAGGGGCACCTTGCACAGGCGGAATCTGGAGCCGTGCACCTGCTTCCCCACCGGGGGAATGAGAGCTGATGGTGTGGAGCTGCAGACATTTGTAAACAAGTCCATGGTCGGGGCTTGGAAGAACAAGAGTGGGAATTTGGTACCGAGGTGCTGGGAGGAAACAGACCTGCACGGAGAGCGAACGCCCTGCGAAACTGGAGGACCTGCTCAGCCAACGGACAAGACGGCCGTTCTTCAGCCCATGGGCAGCTCCTCGTCCTTGTCTTGGGGACAGAGATGGACGTTCTGCCGGGCTACCAGGTGCCATCTGACCAAGCCCCTCTGGGCGCCCGTGTTCCCACGCAGTCAGAGCCTAACAAGGAGCCCGCCAGCGCCGGGCAGCAGGCGGCTCCCCTGGCCAGCTTCCCCGCGAAGGGCCAGCGCTCCGTTCCCACTGGAGCTGGAGTGGACTTGCTCTCCAGAATTCCTGCCACTCCACTGTCTGTGAACGTACTGCATGCTTCCTATCGCTGTCGTCATGCTTATCACAACACTGCAGCTGAGCGGGCGCTCACTGGACAGGAAATGAGCTCTGCAGTGGGCTTCCACTCGCGTCATTTACTGGTAACTCCACGGACCCCATGTCCTGGAGCAGCTGGACTGCGGGCTGTGGGGAGCCCGTCAGACTCTGATGGTCCCAGCCGAGTGGCAGCGCTGAGTAGGGAGGCACTGTCCTCCAGGGTACGAGTTCCGCTCTAAATCGCCAAGTGATGGCAGCTGGCCACGTGTCCCTCATTGATTTTATGTCTGTGGAGCGACGGTGGTGGCTGTAAGAAGGGCCTGGTGGAAGCCCCTGGCACTTTCCCCACCTGTGTGACAGGGATGGTTGGCGGTGCTGCTTCTATAGCTAAACTCATGGGTCCCAGAACTGTGCGTGTGTTGGAGGGAGGGCGGTAGGAGTGGCTTCTCACAATTACGCCGTGTTGAGTAGCAAAGCATGTCTCGTCTCTGCAGTTTGGGACAAGGCAAGCTCAGAGGTACTGTGTGAGGGAGGAACGCTTCTATTAAATTGCAACCCAGAACGTCCACCTCGTGCTGCTGAACCAGCGGTCAGAAGGAGGGGACTGTACAAGGGCTGACCCCCAACATCCGGGGGAACCTGCATGCCATGCCGTGGCACCTGGGACGGAGGAGTGCCACCCATCCTCTGAGTGTCCTGAGGCTGCAGCACCCACTGTAGGAGGCGCTGGGGATGGCAGGGAGTGAAGGTGTCACAGCTCTGACAAGCGCCTGTCTTCCTGTGTGAGGAGCAAGGGGACTGGTGACCCGCTGTTGCCTCCACAGCCACCGCCGCGAGCTCTGACGCCATGTCTGCAGCGACGCCTCCCCTTCCATTCCCGACACTGGCTTCTCGTGCCTGCCCTCTTGTTTTGTTCATGATCAAGGGCATTAGGGTTACGGTTTTTATTGTGGCATCTCCTTTGTCCCAGGGACATTTAGAATTCTATTTCTTAATTTGCAACATAGGAAGAGCTTTTGTTTGGCTTTTCTCACGACGTATCATCTCACTGAACTGGTGTCAGGATTTACAGTCTGTGTGGTGTCAGTTCTTTATAATGTACCATGGCTCGGCATAAAGTCTTTGTTTATAAGTTTTCCACGTATACTTTTAAAAATATGTGTCCCATAATTTTTTCAAGAAGAATTATGTACCTGTCCACTAGGTCAACTTTGTTAATTATAATATTCAGGTCTTCTATATCTTTTATTATTATTTTGTCTCCTTTTCATTCCACCGGTTAAATGTAAAAATATTACCCTATAAATTATAGCGTACATCCTTATCAAGATCAAATAATTGTTGGTCCTTCACCATTTTCTAACCTTGCCCTTTAAGAATGCAGTCAACATAAAGATATTTTCAATCGAGTAATAGCTGAAAAATACTACCACTACTAGAAATTCATTTCAAAATATACCAAAAAATATTCTTCAGGCAGAAGAAAATAATCTGCAATAAAAAGTGAAAGAAGGAACCAAATCACAAATATGGGGATATAGCTAAATCAATAGTGGCTATTAGAAAAATAAAAGTAAAGACTTGTCAGATTTAAAATACACCTAAACAACAGATGTGTAAAAAAGAGGCCAAGGGAGTAAAACTATACTTGACTTTCACACTGTTTGTAAAAACGATGGAAGCCTCCACATTAGACTTGAGGGGCACCTGTGGGTACTGTAGTGATCTATAGGTGCTATTTCTGTGTCTAGAATTCTACATTAGCAGTTATTTTCCTTCTGCACATTGAAAATATCCAACTGTCTCCAGAATTCCATGGTTCCTTTGGATACCATATCATTATAATTGTTTGTGAATGGAATCAGTACTTGTCTTCTGGCTGCTTGGGATTTTCATTTCCCTTATTTCACTGTAGTGGTGCTACTCTGGAACTCTTCACTGCACGTGGTCTATCAGCAATTACCTGTTCAGTGTTGCTTCTGCTCCATTCTCTCCCTCTGTAGCTTTAAAAGCTCACCACATTCTTTACTCTCTTGTGCTTCCTTATGCGTTTTCTACATGTGCTTCTTGTTGGTGCTCTGTCTTCAAGTTCACCATTTTCTCTTAAATTATGTCTAATATGTTGTTAAACTCATTCAACTGAATGTTTAATCTTAGTTATTATATTGTTCAGTTCCAAATTCTTTTTTTTAATATATATTTTTATTGATTTTCCACAGAGAGGAGGAGAGGGACAGAGAGCTAGAAACATCGATGAGAGAGAAACATCGACCAGCTGCCTCCTGCACACCTCCTACTGGGGATGTGCCCGCAATCAAGGTACATGCCCTTGACTGGAATTGAACCTGGGACCCTTCAGTCCGCAGGCTGATGCTCTATTCACCGAGCCAAACCGGTTTGGGCTCAGTTCCAAATTCTTATTTGGTTCTTTTCCATTTGACTGGCCCGTTAGGTTTCTAAGACTCTGCTGAGATTTGCATTTTTATCCTGTACCTCCTTGAGCACAGCACTGTTATCTTGCATGGGTTCTGATTATTCCACTCTTTGGAGACCCTATAACTCTGTCCCTATTGTTCTTGATTTCTGCCCTTTGTGTTTGGCTTGTCTCATAGGCCTGGGTGCCTCCTCAGCTTTGATAATATGTTTTATCTTTGAAATTTTAGGTAATCGTAATTTAGGGCCAAAGCTGTGGTCATTCTGAGGAGAAGCATGAGTATAATGAATGGAGTGCTGGGGTTTCTGTGCCCATTCAGACTTCAGGCATAGACTCAATCAGGAGTTCATTTGCCTTAATCCCCCTCCAGTCAGTCAAGGGGCTCCCTATTTTCCTGCCTGCTTCAGCTGGATGGAACAATGGTGCAAGTTGTCCAGCTCACCCTGCTCCTCGATCTAGGGGACAATTTAAATTCATGATGAGGAGACAAAGTAATGTCAGTGAAAATGAAACATGTGTGTGTCCATCCAGCAGGGGTGCTTCAGACGGACAGAAAAAGTGCCCGTTAGTTACCTGACACCTGCATTTTCCAAGCGGCAGAGCATGGAGGTAACAACAGCAATAAAGTGCAAGACAGGAACATTACATTTGTGTGAATCACACTGGGCCTTCTAAGGACAGACGCTAGCTATACCTCTGAAAGGAAACCGCATGTGGGCAGGGCCCCAGGAGAAATCAGCCCCATTATTTCATGACCTGCTCATGGGTACAGCGTTCCGAGACGTGGAGGAGGATCAGCCCCCAACAACGTCACGTGATGGGGACAGAACTGAAACGGTGCACAGTGCGGACGGTGGGCAGCACAGCATCTTAATCTGTGTCTATAGAAAACAGCGGGGAGCTCTCTGACGGGGGATAGAAATCCATCGCACAGAGAACAGTGGACTTGACTGCACTTGCTCTGAAAATAGCACGTTTATTGAGAGAGGGGCTTCCTGCCCAGAGTTCTCGGTGATGTTCTGAACTATAGCCACTTCCTTCTCTTGCAGTAATTGTTACCAAGAAAAGCAAAAGTCCCAACAATCCCCCATTGTTCCTCATCAAAAGTCTCCTTTTGGGTGGCACTTCCCAGAGTCCCCTGGAATGTTCGCATCAGGGAAGTGTTCCAGAAGGAGCCGGCATTCTCGTGCGGCCGGGGCCTACCGCTGCCGGCACTCGTGTCGGGTGCACGTGGCCTGCCGCTCGACCCGCCACGTGCCCTCCTCGTAGGTGCAGTGGCAGACGGTGCACTCGTCCGTCTTCACCTCTCGCCCAGCGGGGATGACGGCGGTTTCTGCAAAGCAGTTGGGACCTGAAACACAGAGACACGTCAGTCGCGTGCGATATAGAAACACGCAGCGGGTTCAATCAGGTGCCGACTTCCCGTCCACGTCTGTCACTCTCACGAAGGACAGAGAAGCCCTAAGTGAAGGGGCAGCACCCCACGCTCTTCCTGAAGTGTAACCAATGTTATTTAAAAACTGTCCACGTGACGGACAGCTCTGTTCTTTCACTAACAGATTATCCCATCTGGGGGCCTGACCTACCCATAGGCCAAGTCTGCAGTCATTCGAGCTAATTAATTCTACATCATCTTAGAAAAAACATAATTAACCGTGGCTTCCGAGAACCAGTCTTATTCCTCAGGCACTTCTCCGAGTGAGAGTTGAGCACAGCGAGCTGCTTGAAACAACCCGTGTCCCGCGCAGCGACCACAGCACGCGGGCGGCTTTGCGGACGTCAGAGGCGGACCAGCCGCCTGGAGGGCTCTTCACACGTGTCTCCGGCCCAGCCCCCCAGCTCCACAATCACAGCTTGAAACTGGCTTTGGAATCCAATTCCCGGGTGTTGCTGAGGCTGCTCTGGGACCCCAGCTGAGACCCGCCATCCGCACACGCTCCCGGCTGCATCCGCCACAGGTGCCCGTGAGGACCTGGGGGATCCTCAACCAACATCCACCGTGAGCCCCTCCACCCCCACAAGGGCCACGTCCACCTTCAGGTGAGGCCCCGGGCAGGGAGACGCGACCATCCGCAGGTGCCCGAGGAGCTGAAACAGTTCGACGCTGTGCCCACACTCCTGGTTCAGCTGCCAGCCTCCCTCTAGGACGGAGGTGCCTGACCCCGACGCTGGGCAGTGCGCTCCAGTTCTCACCTCCTGCCTCTGCCTGGAGCGTCTGCGTCTGCGAGTGCGCGCCTCCCGAAGGCTTCATCACGACGCCTACAGGCGTCCAGGCGAAAGCAAGGGAAGGAAACCTGTCTACTAAAGGCTACAGAACACGGAGCCCACGCGACCAAGGACAGGCTTTCAGCCACACTTGCACAACTCAGCGAGGGGGGAGCAGGGGGAGCGAGCAGCGCATGGGGGAGGGGCAGGGAAATGATGGGGGCACCATTGGAAATCTCTACCTATTTCAAAACAACAGCACCGGCCGGCATGGCTCAGTGGTTGAGCTCTGACCTATGAGCCAGGAGGTCAGGGTTCGATTCCAGTCAGGGCACAGGCCCGGGTTGCAGGCTTGATCCCCTGTGTGGGGCGTGTAGGAGGCAGCTGATCAGTGATTCTCTCTCATCATGGATGTTTCTTTCTCTCTCTCCCTCTCCCTTCTTCTCTGAAATCAATAAAAACATATTTTTAAAAAGGAAAGAAAACAACAAAGGTTTAAATACGGCAACTGATGCCAAAACAGTGACCACTCACCAGGGAAAAAGGGAGGCCTAGACAGTTTTTGGTTCCGTGTCGCCCCAGCAACAGATTAACCAGGACAGTCACAGAACGATCATCCTTGACCTTGGAAAGGGTCCCCGGAGGACGGGCAAGGTCAGTGGTCCAGCAGGAGGCTGGTGAGCGAGCCCGGAGAGGCCGTGTTGTCCAGCTTATCCTCTCATTTGATTGTCAGGACCCCGCGGAGGATGCTGGTGGCCACACCTTCGCTCCAGTTCCTTGGGCGTCACCACCACGACTGCAGAGGCAGCTCTGGAGTGGAGAGCTCTGCCCCCGCGGGCCCTGAGGAATGGAGGCGGTTAAACGCGTCTGAACCGCCAAGCCCGTCCGGGGAACCGGGCGGAGCCGGGACCGCTGGTGCATGGAGCGCAGAGGAAGCACCTGCTGGGAGTGGGGACTCGGGTTCGAAGCGGGCTTGGCAGGTCTGGCAGACCCTGAGACAGACGGGTGGGGGGCAAGGAAAGCCGCTCCACCCGGCGATTAAGAGACTGGCTTTCCAGCTAATTAGGCCCCGTTTCTTCTCAGCACTGAGTAAAGCTGTTGACAGGCGATGGCTGAAGGCAGGGTCGGGCTGTCAGAAAGCGGGAGGAGGGAGAGGGTCTTAAATAGGATAAAGTGTCAGGGCTCTTGAAACAACAGCGCCAGCTTCTTCCTGCTCCAGGCCCTCCAGGCCGGGCTGCCCAGCGAGCGCGGAGGTTTTCCCAGACGCCTTTCCTCGCAGCCCAGCGAGCCTGGTGCTCTAACAGCAGGTGCTGCGCCTGGTGCTCTAACAGCACTCCCAGGGCTCTAACAGGTGCTGCGCCCCGGAGGGGGTGGGGGGGCTTAAACAGCCTTTGCAGCCTCGTTACTCTCCCACCTTACAGATGAGGAGACGGAGGCCCCTCCTGGTCACCACACTGAGGCCGACAAGAAAACAAAACCGTCTTTCCAACGAAAGGCAGTGCGTTTTCCATGGAACCCAACCAGCTGCTCCCCGTGAGGAAGCGCCCTGACCTTCCCAACTCCTCGCACAGCAGCCCGTAAGCACCGCCCTCACACTGTGCTCTCTCCGGCTGGTCTGCGACCAAGGAAATGAACCTGCGATTGAGATTTTGAAATTTACACGAAATTCATTTGGCAAAAGAGACCCAAACCTGGCGTCTGCTTTCGCACAAGCGATGCGCATCTCTTACTAATTAACCCTCATCCTTCCCTGAGCTCTGACAAGCCACCTGTGTTACCTCGAGATAAGACCGCAGCCATCGTCCAGGGAAAAGGGATTCATTCCTTCTCACCTTCCACGTGGTTTTGCTGGAGCACAATCCGTGCTGCTGTGGGCAGTGGGCAGCCTGACTGCCGGCCGCAGCCCGCCCTCCAGGTCCTGGTTGACTGGCTGACGGTGTGTCCCAGCCGGAGCCGAGCTCTGCAGGGTCCAGACTCGGGGCTGACAGGTCTGAGGCGCCCGGTCAAGCAGGTGCTGCCCAGAATCCTGGCTTCCCCAGCTACTAGAGTTCTCCACGCTCAGGGCGGCGGATGTGCCAGCAAGCCTCTTCTCCAAAGTTCTAGAACAGCGGTCGCCAACCTTGCGCACCTCACAGACCACCAGTGGCCCGCGGACCCGGGTTGGCGACCGCTGTCCTAGAACATGATGGCGAGTCTAATAGTTTGCATTCAGTGTTCAAAGAAACATGGATCCATCCAGGAGCCACGTAAGAAAAGAACTTCCGAGACTGATGCTACCACTGACCAAAGAGCAATCGCCCTGTTCAGGCACCTGTCCTGGGGGCGGGCCACGTGCGGGAAGGAGGCAGGGGCCTTGACAGGCAGCCGGGGCGGCCCCGTGTTCCGAGGGGTCCACACAGTGGGAGAGAAATAGCCCAGCATCCTTGCTTTAATAACAGTTTTTGCAAAAGATAGACACGTTTCCAGCAATCAATCCAAGAATGTCTCCGTGTCATTACGTCGGATTACGCAGGCGGCCTGGGAACATTGACCTGCCCACGGAGCCACAGAGCTCCGGCTGCTTAAATTTCCCTCCGTGAGCATCGCAGCAGCAATTCTTCGTCTGGAGGCCTCCCATCTCTATGGAGTATGTTTAATCAAAACATTTGAAGAGAACTGGGCCATCTGTGTTAAGGTTCTCAACTCACTTCAATAGTTGCCACATGTCATCCTCTGAAAAGCCAGTTTCTCCTGTCACACAAAGCACGTGACTCGGACTTCACAAGATACAACTCCAGCGATGATTGGCTATGTTCCTTAGCAGTAAATTGTGCACGCATTCTCATGTATTTCAAATGTTGTTCGAGGGCAGGACACAGGTAGTATGAACCTGTGACCTAAATTCTCTCTGAGAAGAACACACTACACATAGAAAGTGGTGTGGTTTCTTGCTCAGAGTACATATATACATATATCTTTTGCATATCAAAATTCTGGAAGATTTTGCCAGGCCCCAAAATATTTGTATAAATTCCGGGCACACATAATCACAGTTTTTAAACAGGGTTTGAATAAAAGCTGCAGACAAAAGCATGACTTGAAGAGTAAAAATATTAATGAAAACCATCCACCCACACATTTCTCTCTTAATGTATCTTCTTCAATCCTCTGTTACCAGTTTGGTTTCATAGACGTGAACACAATTCTCGAGTTACCTGGATGAAATACCCCACCCAGGGCAAGGGTGACGGGCTGGTGCCACATGGGATTAGTCTGGGAACAGCATCCCAGGTTTTGGTTAAACTCAGAATGAAAGCAGACGACCTAACAAAGTCCCTTTCTCTGGCTTCTGGTCACTATCATCTACGCCAGCGGTTCTCAACTTGTGGGTCGTGAGCCCTTCAGTGGTCGAACGACCCTTTCACAGGGGTTGCCTAAGACCATCGGAAAACACATATATAATTACATATTGTTTTGTGATTAATCACTATGCTTTAATTATGTCCAATTTGTAACAATGAAATTAGGGGCCACAACATGAGGAACTGTATTAAAGGGTCGTGGCATTAGGAAGGCTGAGAACCAATGGTCTACACGCTCCCATTTAATGTTTTTATTGATATTAGAGAGAGGGAAGGAGAGAGGAGGGGAGGGAAGAAGAGAGAGAGAGAGAGAGAGAGAGAGAGAGAGAGAGAGAGAGAGAGAAATGTCCATTGGTTGCCTCCTGCAGGGGCCCTGACTGGGGTGGAACCCACAACTTTTTGGTGCATAGGACAGCGCTCCAACCATTGAGCCACCCAACCAGGGCCGAGTTCCCCTTTCATCCCCAGGGATGGGTAACCAAGAGCTGTATTTTCCTCTGAAGCAATGCAAGACCTTTGATTTCTTACATAAGGGATTTGGTCATCACGCCATTGTAAAAGCTTCAACTTGGTGTTTCTTTGGGCTTAACACCGAATGGTCCTTATAACAAATTAAGCGTGGAAAAGGGAGAAAAATATTCAGACAGTCTCATCTGTCCTTCAGGTGACAATGAAGCACTCAGTCGCCCGGCTTATTACACTTTCTGACCGGCGGTCCCTGGCGCAGGAACGCTGCTGACCTTCAGGCTCAGCGACATCGACAGCGGCTCTTCCGGTCCCTGGTCCCCATAAGGGGCCATCGCACGGTCCCCGGGGGCCCCAGCCAGGCCGGTCACTGCGGCCTCACGGCCCAACATTACCCGGCTTACACCTCTCTCTTCGTTCTGAACCTAAGGGACTTTACTTTGTTTTTCTTTCCAACGAGGCTACATGTTTCAAAAGCCACGCAAACTCTATGTCCATATACATGCGTGTCTCCCGCCTTTTGCATCTGCACTAGGAGCTTCATGGACTTCAGCTCCATCTGCCCTGTGACCAGAACCCAGCGTATTTTCTGTTGATGCTTCAGCACACAGCACAGACTCTGACACTTAGTAGGGCTAGCGAATCCTTGGGGTACTCAGCTTCCCCCGCCCCCCCCCCCCCCCCCCCCGCCTGCTGCTGGACACACAGACACCACTGGGGCCCCCTCTCAGCTCTGGATCTGCTTCCGGCCTGGGGTTCTTCATGTGTGAGGGACACTTCCTGCCCAGGTTCACTCTCCATGTAACTGGGGGATTGTCTTCCCGCAGAGTCCCTCCTGGAAACGAATTAGCCGCCGGGAAGAAAGATAGAAGGCACTGGAACCTCCCAATAAGCTGCACCAAGTCAACTTTGACGTCCGCCCAAGGCCCACAGAACCCGTGGAGATCATCAGCAAATCGGAATGTCAGCTCACGGAGCAGCCCTGGTCACGGAATAAACAGCCCTGGTTACGGAGCGGCCCTGGTCATGGAATAAACAGCCCTGGTCACGGAACAGCCCTGGCCACGGAGCAGCCCTGGCCACGGAACAGCCCTGGCCACGGAGCAGCCCTGGCCACGGAGCAGCCCTGGTCACGGAACAGCCCTGGTCACGGAACGGCCCTGGTCACGGAACAGCCCTGGCCACAGAACGGCCCTGGTCACGGAGCAGAGGGGAACGTCTGGGAGAAGAACAAGCCCACCTCAGTCCCAAATCTACCCACCAGCGAGGGCCCAGGGGACTGCTGCTGACCTCAGCCAACCAATGACTTTACCCAAGATCAAGGCTAACACCTGGTCTCTGGGCAGGATGACCCGAAGGTCACTTCCACATTCACCTCCTTGGCCTGGGTCCCCCCTCTGACTTCCACGCCCCAACCACCAGCTGGACAACGTCCCATGGATCTCTGCTGGCGTATAGAACTCAGCACATCCAAACCTGACCGCCAGCTCGTCCCGCCCCATCCTGCTGTGCCCGCCCACACTCTTCTCCACAGACACCAGGCCCCTCCTGCAGCGGCCGGGCTGAGCTCCGGAGTTCACCTGAGCACCTCGCATGCCCCAATGCAGTCCCTCAGCAAATCGCATCACCCCACCTTCAGCATTTCTGCGTCTCTACTCCTGACACTGCCACTGGGTGCCCTGGAGTCTGCACATTTCCAACTCAGGACGGACGGATCTGTAGTGGCGATTCTGGAAACATCCTTCTCCATAGAACTCTGGGAGATGGGCCTCCCTGGGCATGGCCACTTTCTGTCCTGCCACTTTCAACCCTGCGGCTAATGGAGCGTCCAGGGCTGGACATGCGGCCGGGGGAAGCTTAACGGCCACTGGGAAGCTCACTGTCAAGAAGCTAATACAACTTGAGAATATCTCGCCAACGTGAATTTTATCTGGAGGTCAAGGCCCCCCCACACACATGCGCACACAGGTGTGCACACACGCGCACACACACCCTGCTGTGCTCTGGAAATGCTGGCTGCAAAGGCTCCCTCCCTCCTGCAGGGCTGGGAGGAGACACACAGGTGCCCGTTTCCCGTGAGCAGGCGCAGATCCTTCAAATTCCCTTTTCCTCCACGGTTAGCTGAATTGTTTTCAATGCTGGAAACTCAGAAGAAGCCATTTTAGCTTCCCTTCAGGGCCCTGGACTCTGGGACACCATCTGCTGGAGAAGCAGAGGGCTCAGCGCCGCCCTCAGGGCAGCAGGCCGCGGGGCACCTCCCCGGAGCCAGAGCAGCTTCCAGCAGATGAGGAGAGCGTATTCCCTGAGGACGCGACAGGCGCACGTCACTGTATCGGGTGTGACAGACAGCGCCTCCTGGGGAAGGGGCTGCACACACTTTCCGGAAGGCGGTAATAACGCCAGCCAGGAACACTACCACCAGGCAATGGACAGGAACCCCAGTGATCAGACAAGGTGACCTCCCAGGACATCCCACAGGGGGTGGGGCCCAGAGAGCAGGGGGTCGGAGAACTCCAGCAGCGCCCAGCCCCTGGCGCCCACGGAGCGGCCTTTCTAAAGCAAACAGCTGCTCCTCGGTTCTGAGACTCCTACTCAGTAAAGACGTCTTTTAAATTGTGAAGGAAAATAAACCCAAACCCTACAACTTGCAAGGACAGAAGAGAAGGAGGGAGTCCCCGATTTCCTCCCGTGGTTCTGTAAGGGGGCCCAGCAGGGCGAGCTGAGCGGTCACAGGAAAGCAAGTGGCCGCTGCACGCACCACACTCTCCGCTGACGTGCTTCCGACGCCAGAACAACGCTCAGAGCCCGAGGACACGGGAGAAGACTGCACGCCGCCTCGGGCTGTAAACATGACCCCAGGCAGCAGCGGGCCGAGAACAGTTAACCAGGAGTCATCTCCCCGAGGCAGCTGTGACCAGTGGTGGGGCGAGGCGCGGCCTGCAGTTAGCACGGGAGTCTGGGGAGATGCTCATTCCAGCAGCCGGAGAAGGAGCCAGGCACGCGGGGCGCGGCGCTGGGCCTGGTGCCGTTGGTTAACGTGCGAATCCTTGGAGAGCGGAGGGGCCGGGGCCCAGCTGGGCCAGATCCGGAGGCGACGCGCCTGCAGTGGGCGAGGAGGCGCACCCGGCGGGCAGCGTGACGGGCGAGCTGGAGGCGGCCAGAATGCTCGCCAGCGTCAATGGCTGTGAGTAAAAGCCAGGCTGCAGCGGGCACAGCCAGGGAGCCAGTCTGCACCTCGACGCCCACCCTGGGGGTGCTGAGAAAGTGATGGGTTCAGGGCAGGCCACCCCAAGGCCTCCTGGTCCCCCAGGGCGGGCGATAGCCCTTCCCGCCCCAGCGGCTCTCAGACACCAAGAGCGTGCGCGCTCTGTTAAGGCCACTGAGCCTGTGCACGCGGAACAGCGCCGGAGACGCTGCTGTGTCACACCGGCCCCGAGCGCCGCTCCGCAGCGACTCACGAAGGGCAGCGAGTGCGGCGTCACACCGGACGCTGTGAGTGGCGCCCTGGTGGCACAGCAGGTTCTACGGATCAGAATCAGATAAAGGTCCCGCCCTTGACCCAATCGCGTCACTGCTGGGTTCATCCCAATGAAGTCATTCCAGGGCCAACAGCGGCCCCACCCACGCGTGTTCCCCACGATGTTACTGGGGTCCCCCGCCCCGTCCTCTTCCTTCAGTGAAGCACAGACACCGCTGTTTGCAGGGCCGCAGTCGGTGAGCTTCTGGGGCGGGGGCCACGCACCCGATTCACCTTTGCACCCGCAGTGAAGTCAGTACCAAGCGCCTCCTCTTATAACAGCAGTATGTCAGCCCACACGTGTGCCCACGTGCCAGCCCACACGCGTGCACACACACACGCAGACACCACACACAGACTCTGCCCCGAAAATCAGCAAAGAGACCAAACATTCAACAGCACAGCCACAGAGCCCGTTGGGTTCGGTCGCCCCCAGTCCTGCTCAGACACAAGGCGCTCAGATGGCGTGCTGTCCGGTCCCTCCTGCACGCTCCCCTGACGCCTCACGGCCACGGCAGTCAGCACTCTTCGATCCCACTCACGGGAGCCCCCGTTTTCCTGCGGCGTCTTTGTCCTGGGAGCAGCCCGGCCACAGAGCTTACAGTCGTGGGGGGAGAGGGGGCGGGCAGCCCCAGGACCTGAAACTCAGTTGGAACGTGTCCCCCCGAGCAGCAGGCCCAGGAGGACATGGGTCCAAAGAGAGCGGGGACTCCGCTTTGTAGTTCTGTCTTTATCTCTCCACTCGGTTCTGGCGTGTTGGGACTGTGGAGTCATTTGCCAGATACATGCCTTGCATGTATGTTTTTCCAAATATGTGGGCTGGCTGCTTTGCACCAGCTCAACACCGTTGTGTGATGAACAGCGGCTCTTAATTTTGGAAAGATTTGACGTGAGGCCATATAGGAACCAGCCTTTCCTGGTGAGAAGGACCTTCATATGACTCACACACATGCACAGACACACATGTGCACACGCAGGCACGCACATGCACACAGAGACACACATGAACACATGCACATACATGTGCACACACATGCGCAGATCTTAGGCACACATAGACACACACCATGCAGTTCTGTCCAGCTCACCACGTGTGGTTAAATTGTGACCTTATCCTCTTCTTTGAAATACACAGGAGGGAAAACACACACACTCTAATTCTTAGCCGTGCGTCTCACATATTCCCCATGAACTTGCTTCTAATAATCTGAGTTCTCAGCATTTGTCTTAAAAATGTTACCTACGTTTTCATTTTCTTCCCAAAGCAGCCACCTGGGTTTCCTGGTGGAAGTAAGGCTGTGGATAACCGCCACCCAGCGGCAGCGAGGCTGAGGGACCATCCATCCTTGTCACCGGCGCCCTCCTGGGGGTGCCGTTCCCCTTGGAGAGTCGGAGCCAGGCCCGCAGGCCCCGTGGGTCCCCTCTACGTGCAGAGCCGGGGGGGGGGGGGCGCCCGCGTGCAGACCTGGGACCTCTGATCACCCCGTCCCCAGGGCAGCCCGGACGCAGGGGTCAGGTGGGACGGGCCTGGGACCTCACCTCTGCACGCACCCACCACCAGAGAGACCGGGAGCCTCAAAGGTCAGCCTGACACCCCCGTTCACATCTCGGGGGAAAAAAAGACACGGCCACTAAGCATCCACTTTATCAAGAGAAAACCCTGGAGAGGGAGCCACGCCAGCCAACCGAGCGAGCAAAGTCGCATTTGCTTAGCGATCATTTATTTACGTTCCAGGCTTTCCTGGCCCCAGATGTCTGCTGCTCTGAGGAAGCGACTCTGGCAGCTGCGAGGGAGCGGCGGTTCCCCTCCGTCGGGGGAAGAGCTGTTTAACCTGCGGGTCAGGGCGTCGGAGGGAGGGCAGAGGCCGGGCCCCATGGTGGTCACCAGCCCGACCGCCCTAGGCCCCTCAGCCACGTCCGCCTGAGCATTTACTGTCACGGAAGGCGCCGTTGTTGATGTCCCGTACCTGTGAGCTGCCAGCGTGTAATTGTGTTTTGTGGGGGCGCTCTGTGTGGGGGCGCTCTGTGTGGGGGCGCTCTGGGTGGGGGCGCTCTGTGTGGGGGCGCTCTGTGTGGGGGCGCTCTGTGTGGGGGCGCTCTGTGTGGGGGCGCTCTGGGTGGGGGCGCTCTGTGTGGGAGCACTCTGTGTGGGGGCGCTCTGGGTGGGGGCGCTCTGGGTGGGGGCGCTCTGTGTGGGGGCGCTCTGTGTGGGGGCGCTCTGGGTGGGAGCGCTCTGGGTGGGGGCGCTCTGGGTGGGGGCGCTCTGTGTGGGGGCGCTCTGTGTGGGAGCGCTCTGGGTGGGGGCGCTCTGTGTGGGAGCGCTCTGTGTGGGGGCGCTCTGGGTGGGGGCGCTCTGGGTGGGGGCGCTCAGTGTGGGGGCGCTCTGGGTGGGGGCGCTCTGGGTGGGGGCGCTCTGTGTGGGAGCGCTCTGGGTGGGAGCGCTCTGTGTGGGGGCGCTCTGGGTGGGGGCGCTCTGGGTGGGGGCGCTCTGTGTGGGGGCGCTCTGGGTGGGGGCGCTCTGGGTGGGAGCGCTCTGTGTGGGGGCGCTCTGGGTGGGGGCGCTCTGTGTGGGAGCGCTCTGTGTGGGGGCGCTCTGGGTGGGGGCGCTCTGTGTGGGGGCGCTCTGTGTGGGGGCGCTCTGTGTGGGGGCGCTCTGGGTGGGGGCGCTCTGTGTGGGGGCGCTCTGGGTGGGAGCGCTCTGGGTGGGAGCGCTCTGTGTGGGGGCACTCTGTGTGGGGGCGCTCTGGGTGGGAGCGCTCTGTGTGGGGGCGCTCTGGGTGGGGGCGCTCTGGGTGGGGGCGCTCTGTGTGGGGGCGCTCTGGGTGGGGGCGCTCTGTGTGGGAGCGCTCTGTGTGGGGGCGCTCTGGGTGGGGGCGCTCTGTGTGGGGGCGCTCTGTGTGGGGGCGCTCTGGGTGGGGGCGCTCTGTGTGGGGGCGCTCTGTGTGGGAGCGGCATGGACAGCAGCAGCGAATTAGTCACCAGTCCCACTCAATCCCTGCAGAGCGCTCGTTCTCATAGAAACACTTCTCACTTTTCAAGCAAAAATTGTACCAAGAATTCCAAACTGTTTACCCGTTCAAGGTGAGAAGACGCCCGGAGCGGGCTGGAAGCCAAGGCTCCGTGGTTGGGTGTTGGCCTGGGAACCAGGAGGTCACGGTTCCATTCGGGTCGGGGCAGAGGCCCGGGTGCGGGCTCCGTCCCCGTGGGGCGCCTGCAGGAGGCAGCCGATCAGTGACTCTCATCATGGATGTTCCTCTCTCTCCCTCTCCCTTCCTCTCTGAAATCAATAAAAATATATTTAAAAAACAACAAGGAGCCCTGACCGGTTTGGCTCAGTGGATAGAGCGTCGGCCTGCGGACTGAAGGGTCCCGGGTTCGATTCCGGTCGAGGGCATGTACCTGGGTTGCAGGCACATCCCCAGTGGGAGATGTGCAGGAGGCAGCTGATCGATGTTTCTCTCTCATCGATGTTTCTAACTCTCTATCCCTCTCCCTTCCTCTCTGTAAAAAATCAATAAAATATATTTAAAATAAACAAGGACAACAACACCAGAGAACTCCTACCTCCTACTGGGCAGCTCCCGGGGGCCCGGGGCCTGGAGGTCACAGAGACGTGCACCTGCTGTGTGGACACCTGGCCCCTCCCGCATCCACACCTTTCACGCCAGGAAATACGAGGGAACTCTGGGTGGCGGGGCGCACGGAGGCGCACCCCGCTGATGTGCACCCCGCGGAGGACGCGCACACCACCTACCGTTTTTGCAGATGGGGCAGCACTGGTCAGGCTCGTACACGGGGTCCACGCACTCGGTCTGGGGACACGCGGACACGGAGCACAGCACCTCCCCGCTGGCCTCGCAGCGGCAGCGCTCGCACGGGGACACCTGCAACACAAGCCACAGTCAGGGCGTCCGTCCTTCCCGCACGCGCCTGTCTCCCCCGCCACAGGCCTGTGTCTCCGCCCCCCCACCCCCCCACATGCACCTACCCTCTCCCCCCGCCCCCCACCCCCCGTACCCTCCTGTTCCCCCACCCCCACCCTCCACACACGCCTGCCCTCTCCCCCCGCCCCTCCCCACACGCCTGCCCTCTCCCCCAGACGCTGGGAAGACAGCCCGTGTCCTAAGTACGTGGTTTTCAGGGGGCACAGGCCCAGGGTTGGGGGGCCCTGGGGCGCAGACACAGGTGGGCCCAGGTCTCTCCCCTCTCAGCTCCCAGCAGTCAGCCCATCGGACCCTGGCGGACACACTGTGGTTTGGGCAAACATCGCACAAAGGCTGAGGCCCACGGAGCTCCTGCCACTCGGCATGCGGACAGGACAAGCCCCTTCCCCCGGCCCCTGTGCCCCCACCCAGCCCACAGCACCCCGGCGAGCGCCCGAGGAAGACAGTGGGGGGGGGCACCGAGGCGGGAGGGAAACTGAGTCAGGAGCTGCCCGAGCAGTCCCGTCCCCCCCCCCCCCCCCGCCTGCGGGCTCCCAACTCCCCCTGCGGGGCGTGTGCTCACTGCCCGGAGGCTGAGCCCGAGGGCGGCTCCTGGCGTCCAGTGCGTGGGCCCTGCCCCGTCACCCCGTGGGACCCTGCCCTTCTCTGTGCAGCGCAGCCTCAGCCCCGCTCCCGTCTGGGTCCCTCCCTCAGCCTCAGGGCTGTGCCTGGAAGGGCGGCTGGGCAGGCACAGCAGGCGGGAGGCGCCTTACTAGGGGCCACTGCACCCCATCTGTCCATCTGTCCGCCCC
Organism: Myotis nattereri; assembly: GCF_964212035.1. Classification (NCBI taxonomy): domain Eukaryota; kingdom Metazoa; phylum Chordata; class Mammalia; order Chiroptera; family Vespertilionidae; genus Myotis; species Myotis nattereri. Next base: position 82,373,293 of record NC_138086.1, read on the forward strand.
CCCAGGATGCAGGAGAACCGGCCCGTGGGGACCGGCCCCCAAAAGCAGAGCTGCCACGGGCTGTGGGTGAGGCCGCGGAGAAGGCTGTCTGCTGGGGGCCGGGCTGGCTGGGGTTCCAGGCCCGGGGTGCCGCCGCACCCGGTGGGAGAAGCGCGCACAGCGGCCTCCCCCGCGGTCCCCGGGCGGATGGGGACGCTGACTCCGACCCCAGAGGGCCTGGCTCTGTGGGAGCAGAGGTTGCGCTGCGGGGGGCCGTCCCCAGGAGGCCCATGTTTGCACTCAGGGAGGTAAATGAACATGAAACTCCCCCCCGGGCAGTCCCGCCGGCCGGGCCTGTGTCCTGTCGGGAGCCCCGCGGCACGGCTGACACCCAGGCCTCGGGTGCAGGTTGGAGACCTGAGGCCCCCAGGGGAGCCCAGAGTGAAATCGCGGAGGACGAAGGCTCCCCCCGAATGGGGCCTGACCCTGAAGACGGCGGCGGCTGCATCTGAGGGCCGTGTCCACATTCACCCCCACGCGAGGCGAGTCCCGGGACCCCAGCTGAGAAACCAGTTTCCAGAGGCACCAGCCCCAGCCCTTCACCCGCCCAGCGCGGGCCTGGCAGCCGGCGTCATGTCACCATTTGGTCACCAGAGGGCGAACGTGCCCTTTGCAGCCGGAGCCCGTCTCCTGCCAGGTGCCAGCGCCCAGAGCAGGTGCAGCAGGAAGTCCCAGGCCCCCTTCTGGTCACACCTGGGCTCTGATCACCTGGACGGTGGCCTGGGGGCCGGGAGGCGCAGGGGCTGGGTCTGCTCTGCTCCCTCCGGAGCGAAAAGCCACCCGCAGGCTGGGAACGGCCAGGAGTCCACCCGGCAGGTCGGGGCGGCCTCCGAACTGAGTCTGCGCAGCCCTCCGGCCACTCAGGTACCATCTCAGGTCTGTCCCGGCCCCACTGCCAGCTCCCCCAGCCCCTCCCTCGCCGGGGAGCCTGGAGGGTGTATGCAGGTCACGCTTCCTTTCAACAGGCGCCTCAGACTGCATCTCCCAGCCCGGCTCAGGTTCCTGACCTCAAACTGTCTCATCAAACCAGCCCGCGGCATCTCCAAGCTCCATCTCCAAACCAGAGCGGGTCCGCAGGGACAGGAGACACTGCGCCTCCCTCCCCACCCCGCGGCCTCCCTCCTCACCCCGCGCCCTCCCTCCCCACCCCGCGGCCTGCCTCCCCACCCCGCGCCCTCCTCCCCACCCCGCGGCCTGCCTCCCCACCCCGCGGCCTGTGTCCTGGGCTCCCAGTGCTGTGTCATCCTCCTCCCTCACCCGGGCTAGCACAGGCCCAGACCCTGCGCCCCTCAATGCCCTCCTCCTCGGAGGGGTGACTCCCAAGCAGCCACCCCCCAGCCCGGCACCAGCTGCGCCTGCCGGCCAACAGAGCCTGCGCTCTTACAAGACTTTCTTGTGGTTCTTTGTCTTTTCATCCTGTCAGCGAACGGATTTGCACACAAAGGGACTTAATTAAGAACTGTCCCAGAAGCTGTCAGCTCCCAGGCCCAGGAAGGGGACAAGTCCCCCAGCACTGGCAGAGGCACAGGTAGCTGTCAGGCCCACGGCTCTCTCCGCGAGACCCCCCCTAATAACTCACGAGGCCTCTTGTGACTAATCTCGGGCAGGGGCTCACTGAGGAGGGGTGAGCAGGGGTGAGGCAAGCGTGCTGGCCAACAGCTGTGAAGGGCATGAGGAGGGCTCCCCAGGGCGGGGCTCCAGGCCTCGTCAGCTCCTGGGGACACAGGTGCTGAGGGAGCAGCCAGACCACGGGCAGCCAAGCGCTCGGCCTGCTGCCGCCGAGTCCGTGGTTGGAGCCCAGCTCCCAATGGCAGGGCATTTGCAGGTGGGGCCTAGGGGAGAGCATCAGAGACAATCAGAGGCAGGTGAGGCCATGAGGGTGGGCCTCCGGCTGGGATCGCACCCTCGTAGGAAGAGGAAGTGGCTGCAGATCTGTCTGCTTTCTCTCCACCATGGGGAGACCCAGACACAAGGGAAGGGGTCCTCTCAGAACCCCACCGGCCGGCACCTTGATCCCCGCAGCGGCGAAGGTAAATGTCTGTGGTTTGGGCCCCTCCTCTGGCTGTTAGGGCAGCTTGCGCTGACTGAGACGCCACCTGCACCCGTATTTTTGCGGTAGAATCAGATGTGTGCCCTCCACCCCCACCCCCACCCTGGCCTGAGGCACACAGAGCAGGACAGAGGGGAGGAGTTTGGGGAGCACCCAGGGGCCACTGGCAGCACTCAGCCTGGCTCAGCTCCACCTGGACACTGGCCCCAAGCAGGAAGGGGCGTCTTCTCCCCTCCCCCTCCCCCTGGGAAGCCGGGCCATGGTGAGGTCTTGGCGGAGTTACTTTAATAGATGCTGTTCTCACTCATAGATCCCTAGGCTAATTCCCCAACAGAAGGGATGCGATGTCAACAGGGCACACTTATCTGCAGCAGACTGGGGTGCAGGTGGGGGGTGGGGGGGGGACAAACTCCACATGTTAAACAAGTGGGAAGATCTAAACCCGTTTGTTTTAGATTTAGAATAAAGGGTCGTTAGAGATAGGCAATACTTGGGAGAAAGAAAAGGGCTTGATTTTCACTGAAAAGGTAAATAACCAAAATTAAGTGTCTTCCAAAGAGTAGGCTTTTAAACGAGGGGTGTGAGGGTGGCCTACGAGGCTGGGATCTCTCGGGGGTCACAAAGTCAAGATCTTTCAGGGACTCAGCATATACGATGGGACAGTGAACTCGGTGCCTAATAGAGAGCAGTGGGGACTGCGGCAAAACAGAAACAAACAGGACATGGCATCTGATATGCACACCTCTTCCTAACACACACACACACACACACACAGAGACACACACACAGACACAGACACACACACACACACAGACACGCACAGACACACACACAGAGACACACACAGACACACACACAGACACACACAGACACACACAGACACACACAGACACGCACAGACACACACAGACACGCACAGACACGCACAGACACACACAGACATGCACAGACACACACACAGAGACACACACACAGACACACACACACAGACACGCAGAGACACACACAGACACACACAGACACACACACAGACACACACAGACACACACAGACACACACAGAGAGACACACACACAGACACACACACACAGACACGCAGAGACACACACACAGACACACACAGACACACACACAGACACACACAGACACACACAGACACGCACAGACACGCACAGACACACACAGACACGCACAGACACACACAGAGAGACACACACACAGACACACACACACAGACACGCAGAGACACACACACAGACACACACAGACACACACACAGACACACACGGACACACACAGACACACACAGACACACACAGAGAGACACACACAGACACACACACAGACACGCAGAGACACACACAGACACACACAGACACACACAGACATGCACAGACACACACAGACACGCACAGACACACACAGACACACACACAGACACACACAGACACGCACAGACACGCACACAGAGACACACACACAGACACACACACACAGACACGCAGAGACACACGCAGATACACACACAGACACAGACACACACAGACACGCAGATACACACAGAGACACACACATACATGCAGAGACACACAGAGACACACGCGCAGACACACAGACACACACATGTGCGCACACACACACGGAGAACAGCCGCTCCTCCTCTGGGCATCCTCCATCTGAGATGGCAGCAACAGCTCAGGCAGGGCGTGGGGAAGACAGTCAAAGGCGTGAGTCCATCTCCTTTGCCCAAAGCTGGCCGGGCTCCGGGTCCGGGCTGAGATGGCCCAGCGATAGAGTGGCTTCCTGGGCGCCGTCTGGACGCCATCTGAGGTCAGAGCCAGGTGTCTCCCTTCAGGGCGCCTCAGCTGCCAATTGCCCAGCGGATGCTGGACCAGGGCCGAGCCGGCGGCGGGCATCGCTGGCTCACACCGTCACCCCGCACTGCTGGTTGGCGCGGAGCCCCTTCCCGAGCACCCTGAAATCACAACAGGACGCCCCCGCGGGCATCTCCAGGTCCGGATGGCCCTCCCACCGCAGGGCTCCCTCCCAGGAAAGGGCCCGGCCAGCTCTGCCTGCACAGGACACACCGGCGCCTGGTCTCTGAGAGATGCCCACCGAGTTGTGTCGCCCCCGCCCCCGAGGAGCAAGATGAGCTGCTTCCTTGGCTTCCTGGGGGCATGAGGAGCCGGGGGCATGGGGAGCCGGGGGGACAGGGCTCTGCTGGGAGGTGACCTGCGCTGAGAGGTTCGCATCAGAGCACAGTTCATCCCTGGGGCTCAGCAGCCTCTGCTCCTCGCAGGCCCCAGGGGAGGGCAGTGCTTGTCAGAATCACTTCCCTTCCAACCTTCCCGCCTGACACGTCTGCGCGCGTGACAGCCTGGCTGACCTCCCAGCCGGGCCAGCGAGGGTGCTCAGGGCGGCCTGTCCACTGGCCAGGCTCCCGTGTCCCCAGGACGCAACTGCCCACAAGGCAGGACTGTGACCAGGAGCAGAGCGATGGCTCCTGACACCGTAACGGAAATGAACGAAGGTGAGTTGTGACTTGCTTGACACTAATGTGCGTGTGTTCTGGTCCAAGCCTCCTCAGACAAAAATACTGAGAGAACTGAGATTTGAAAGTAAAACACCTAAGCGAGGAGCTGTCAAGCCGGCAAAGGAGTGCAAACGAGTGCGGCCGCCCAGGCGGGAGAAAGATGCCTGCAGGCCCTTCTGGTGGCCTGCGCCGCGCTGTTCACTGCGGAGCTGCCCGGGGAGCGAGGGCGGGAGAAGTGGCCAGGGGCCCTCCTTGCCGGGAGCTCTGCGTTTTCTCACAGGAGGCGTGGGAGCCATCGCTCATGGCCGACCAGAACTTGGGGGCATCTGTGACCAGCGGCCCCGGACAACAGGAGGGGCCTTTGAGAATGTTCACCGGTTTCATGATTTTTGCCTAAAGCTGAGCTGGCCCCAGTAACTTTTTCCCCAAAACATTTAAAAATTGTATTTAATGGGATTGCCTGTGTGTTTAAAGATAAATTTCTCACCCAGCCGGTGTGGCTCAGTGGTTGGTTGACTGTCGACCTATGAACCAGGAGGTCATGGTTCGCTTCCCGGTCAGGGCACAGGCCTGGGTTACAGGCTCAATTCCCAGTGGGGGGCGTGCAGGAGGCAGCCGATCAATGATTCTCTCTCATCATTGATGTTTCTCTCTCTCCCTCTCCCTTCCTCTCTGAAATCAATAAAAATATATTTTTAAAAATGCTTTAAAGATAGTTTTCTCAACTCAAAATTCAGTGCAAAACACACCAACCCTCGCAAAGCTCAGAAACATTGGGTCCACCTCCAGTTAGGCGTCACCACCATGAAGACCCCCCAGATTTAGTCTCGTCAGGTGTCAACGCCAGCCCTCCTCACGCTGAGGCGGGGGCTGCTCTGCACCCTGCAGGATTTCACCAGCACATCTGGCTTCTGCCCCCCAGATGTCAGTAACCTCCCCGACCCCAGCCCCAGTTGTGACCAACAGGCAGGTCTGCACAGACTGCCCACCGCCCGCTGCCGGCCACCGTGGCCCCGTGGAGAAGCAGCTCTGTGGCTCACTGACCAACAGCGTTCACCCCATTCCTCCCTGACTCCGTGACTCTGCTTCTGAGACCTGCTCCTTCCCAATCTCAGCCTTCAGGCTGCACTTTGAGTCGTGTCAGTAAAGGACTTTTGGTGGTATGCTCCCTGTTTTTGTGAAACTATCATTGTTCAGCTCTAACTGGTTTGGCTCAGTGGATAGAGCGTTGCCTACAGACTGAAGGGTCCCAGGTTCGATTCCAGTCAAGGGCATGTGCCTTGGTTGTGGGCACATTCCCAGTAGGGGGTGCGCAGGAGGCAGCTGAATTGCTATTTCTCTCTCATCGATGTTTCTAACTATCCCTCTCCCTTCCTCTCTGTAAAAAAATCAATAAAATATATTTTAAATAAAGAAAACGAAAATATCATTGTTCAAACTCGTTCCTGAAAGAGTTTTGCTGGGTATTTAAATCGGATTGACTCGTATTTTCTCTTTGTTCTTTAAGGATGTTGTCCCACTGCTTGGGCCTTTCTCCTGTTGACAAGATGTCAGCTGACCACCTACTTACTGTGATTGTGCAGGTAAAGTCTTTTCTCTCTTTTTGTTCTTAGAATCTTTCCTGCCTTTGATGCTGTGCAGCCTCCCTGTGATGCGGGAGGTGTGGGTGTATGTTTATGTATCTTCCTTTAGATTCACTGGGGTTCCTGATTTAGAAAACAGTGGTTTTTCACCCGAGCTGGTGTGGCTCAGTGGATAGAGCGTCAGCCCGCAGACTGAAGGGTCCCAGGTTCGATTCCAGTGGAGGGCATGTACCTCGGTTGCAGGCTCAATCCGGGGCCCTGGTCACGGCACGTGCAGGGGGCAACCAATCGATACGTTTCTTGCTCATCGGTGTTTCTCTATCTCTCCTCCTCCCTTCCACTCTCTCTAAAAATCAATTTTTAAAAACATCCTCGGGTGAGGATTAACAAAACAAAAAAACGAAAGAAAGAAAATAGTGGTGTTTCAACGAGAAAGTCTGGGACGGCCTCTTTCCACTTCTCCCGCGCTCTCGCCGTCCTCCCGGGTCCAGAACTCTAAGCTGATGTGCATTCGGTCCTGTCTCTCTGTCCTCCAAGGATGGAAGCATCTCGCATGCTTCACCTCTGTCTGTGTTTCACTCTGGGCCACTCCAATCCCTGCTGGGTCACTACATTATTTACAGTCTTTCCCTAACTCACCATCCCCCCCTCCAGTGAGCATTCATCCAATTATTACGTCGTTCATTTACACGAGCTCTGCTTCTTTTCCAAAGTTGACGCGGGTGTCGGGTGCGCTCGTGTCGTTCACCGCGCATCCTGCCCTGGCGCGGATTCTCTGCGGATTAAACGCTCCCTTTCCGCCCGCAGCCGGGTCTCCTCTGGCTGCTCATCTCCGCGGGCTCTTGCCGTGGGCCCTTTCTTCCTGTATTTCATCCTGACATCACTTTGCCCCCAACACTGAGTGTGGGGTTCTTCCCGGCCTGGGTGGAGACTGCATCGCTGCTGAGGGCGTCTGCCTGTCAGACACCAGCCTGGGACCCCTTTACGCAAAAGGATCCCACTTGTTTTTAGGGACCGCTGGGCAAGCAGGAACTGGGCTCTGCACGTGGCTCAGCCCACCCAGGGCCTGCGCCGGCCCCGCCCCCTGCATCTGCCCCGCCCAGGAGTGCCTCTGCCCACGTCCTGGCGTCAGCCCCGCCCCCTGTGCCTGCCCCACCCAGGAGTGCATCCTGGCGTCAGCCCCGCCCCCTGTGCCTGCCCCACCCAGGAGTGCATCCTGGCGTCAGCCCCGCCCCCTGCATCTGCCCCACCCAGGAGTGCCTCTGCCCCCATCCTGCCGCCGGCCCCGCCCCCTGCGCCTGCCCCACCCAGGAGTGCCTCTGCCCAAGTCCTGGCGTCAGCCCCGCCCCCTGCGCCTGCCCCGCCCAGGAGTGCCTCTGCCCCCATCCTGGCGTTGGCTCCGCCCCCCGCGTCGGCCCCGCCCCCTGCGCCGGCCCCGCCCAGGAGTGCCTCTGCCCCCGTCCTGGCGTCAGCCCCGCCCCCTGCGCCTGCCCTGCCCAGGAGTGCCTCTGCTCCCATCCTGGCGTTGGCTCCGCCCCCCGCGTCGGCCCCGCCCCTTCCCGTAGGCTCAGGTGGGAGGTGCTGATCTGCTCTGATGCTGGGGATGGGGCCCTGACTTGTCACCGGCAAGGCTGTGAGGACCCCGCGGGCCCAGGCGCCCCTAGAGGCCCCCAGGCAGCTCCTGCTACAAGGCTGACTGCCCCCTGGACCCTGACTCCACCTCCGGGAGGCATTCCTCTCACTGTGGCCGTTTGAGCGGTGCTTTTCAGAAGAAGAATTGTACAGGTTTTCCGGGATTTCGCGAGTCCTCACAGGGCGGCTTTGCCGGCTCTCCATCCCCCGTGCTCCCAGGCCAGGGGTGGTCACATCCTGTCTATGGCAGCAGCATTCAGCCGTGAGAGCAACTGTGCAGAGGGGCCGCCAGCCAACGCTCCCTCCCGGGCCTGTCCAGGGCTGGGCCGACAGGAGCCACAGGACGGGCAGACGCCTGACATCATCCTCCCTGCAGCTCCGCGAGGCACGCAGTGTCCTGGCTGCACCCCAGTGCCCGACAGAAATAGAATGCCAAGCGCGTCCGCTGGCAGCTGGTCAGCTTGGAGCAGAGGAGCAGCGAGAAGGGTTCCGGCGGCCTGGACGGCCCCGGCCTTCCTCCAGCCACAGCCACGATTCGAGACAGACTCCTGCCCTCGCCCTAGACGCCGCCAGGATGCCTCTGTCACTAACCAGGACCCACAGCAACCACGGAGCCTGCCCGCGTGGCTTCACGGGTCCCCGCAGAGCCCCTCGTGGTGCCCCCTGCACACCTCCCACACCTAGGTCACTGCCCAGTTACCGGGGACCCCGTGGTTTGTCACTGCACCTCCAGTCTCCTGACCAGTGCCTGGCAAATAAATATTCAAAAACTAGTTTGAATAAATAAGTGCAAGAATGACATTTTTAATTGGAATTTATGAGATTTGGAGATATTCCCTGAGAGTAAATATCACAGGAAAACAGCCCCCTGCAGCCACTCCCTGGTGATGGCGCCTCCGCGGGCGGGCTGTCTAGAGCCCAGACGGCGCTGGGGGCAGTCGCCTCCCATAAGATGCACGGGGCACCGACAGCAGGCGTGTCTCCCCTGCTTGGTCAGAGCTGTGGAGATCTGATGGCTTCCGTCTCTCAGCTCCTTCTTATCTTGTGAGAGGTCAGCAGGACACTCTCCAGCTTTAACCATAGAAACACGGAGGCTCAGACAACTGCCCCGGGCCCAGGCTGCCCCGGAACCAGGCTCCCGCCCACCCTGTCTTCCCGTGGCTCGTGCCCTGTTCTTGAAGCTCTAGATTCTAGAAGCTGGCACTCCACCCAGACTGCAGGCCGGGCCTGACCGCTGGGCCCTGGTGCCCGAGCCTCCCGAGCCAGCTGGCTGCAGGACTCTGAATAAGGCATTGGCTTCCTAAGGTGAAATGTCTCTACTTGTGCAGAGAGAGGCGTGGCAAAGCCAGGTGGCTGAAGGACACAGGTAAGCCACGCCCAGTGGAGATGTGGTCAGCAAATGCCCTTCGAAAGGGGTGGCGTGGCGCAGCTCAGGCAGATGGCTGCCAGCTGGGCACCATCCCGTCTGCACCGCTGGGCAGTCCGGGTGTGTACGTGAGCCCCTCGTTTGTGAAATATCTGCACTCGTCAAACGTCTTATGTGCCAAGAGCCAAGAGAGCACGTTCTGGAGCTGGAGGTGCCCCTCAGGCCACAGTCTGCCCCTCCCCCCCATGGGCCTGCTCCTCACCAAGGTCTCGGCCGCCTCTGGCGACCTAGTGTTCCGTCCACTGCTCACTGAGCCCTTCCCCTTGCCCGCAGGCCGCTCCTGAAACCCAGTGCTTCTGTCCCCATTCCGAGTCAAGATTCCCTTCTTTGAGGGGCACAGGTATTTATTGCGTCCTGGGTGGCTGGAGTCAAATATGACACAACCCACATAAATAAACACTTCACCGAACCGATCCCACACTTACTAGACACGCTGCAGTCAAGCGCCCCAAGCCTGCCTGTGCTCTCCCTTCCCCAGGGACCAGAACTTCCCTGGCCACACCCAGCAGGCCACTTGGTCCCGTGTGGTCATGTGGTCATGTGGTCATGGAGCTGAGGAGGTGGAGTTCCACCACTGGCTAGCTGGTTGGCATTGATCCAATTACTTAATGGAAATGAGCTTTAGCTTTCTCTCCTTTAAAATAAAGAAAATACCAACTCATCAGTCTGTCGTGTATGTCGCCGCCACAATGTGTCAAGCATACAGGTGCTGAGTAAATGCTGGCTCCTTCCTCCCGTCACGACAGATCAAACTTCCGCGGTGTTTATCCCACCGTATTGGCCAATCGGATGTCTCGTGGTGCAGACCACGTGCAGGCATTCGAGTTGTTTCCCCGCCGAGTGAGGGACACAGCCGTATGGACGCCCCAGTTTTTGTTTCCTGGTTCTTGTTGAAGTGGCCTCAGACAGGAGGCAGAGCTGAGAGTCCGGAGTTTCCAGACTCTTACTCAGAACCCAAGCAAACGCAGAGGCGGCAAAGGCACAAACATCAGACCACTTAGCGAAAGGCACATGCCCTTTACGCGGCGTGATTCATCTGATGCGGCACAGGTCAATAATAACTATTGTTTTGTGTTAATAATATCAGCCAGTGGAATATCAGCTCCATTTGGAAATATGAAGAATCGCACCTTCCTCTTTGCAGGCGCTTTGTCACAATTGCAATAGCAATCTACTTAGATGGAGCTTTTGATCCCAAATTTCACGTAAGATATCTTTTCATTAACAAACTTCGAGATGCGATGTGGTGGCAGGGTTAGTGGCCGTCAGACGCTGACGCCAGAGCGGGGGGGTGTGTGTGACTCAGTGGTCCCCAGGCATGTCACCTGCTGCCACTCTCGCCGTTATCTCCCCGTCGCCAGTCCTCAAGCTGTGAAAGACAGCCCTGTGAGCAGCACTTATTAATAATTCATTGGCCCTTTTTCTCCAAAGACGTGTACACTCGCCGATCAGAGCTCCTGATCAGCTAGGATACCCAGTGTGGACACAGTGAACGGATCCCATCCCACCCACAGCAAAGCGACGGGGAGCCGTGTCCTGCGCGGCCTTATCTCAGGAGCTGCCTAAGTCCCACCAGCTCCCATAGGACACTGAGCCCAGCGTGCAGACCCGTTTCTATGGTCACCTCCCCCAGGGGCCAGGATGCCCACGGGGGGAACAATCCTTTTGTTGTTCAAAATGGAATTATGTCTTATCAATGAACTTCCAGTTTGATTTGCTGCCAGCCTGCTTGGTAGTCATCCGGGTGAATTAAAAACTGCTCGGTAGAGCCTGTCACGGTTGCCCGTGAGTTACAAGGACACAAACACAGTGACCTGGGTCACGCACCCTGCAGTGCTGCTCAGGATGGCTCGGCAGAATCGGAGGGCTCCCGGGGCTGCCGAGGTACGGTTCCAGGCCGGCGCTTTATTCCCCTCCCTCCCTGCCTCCTTTAAAACACTCCCAGTCGGGCTCACCATCACCCTCCCCGAGCGATTCACCCTCCAGAGCGCGCTGCTCTTATCCACCGGGCTCGCGCCTATGAGGTCAACGAGGGCCAGGGACTCTGCCTCCCCTCCCAGATCCAGATGCTGCAGCTCTACCACCTCCACCTCCGAGCGGGACTGGATATAGGCACCTTTAAGGCAGCGGTTCTCAACCTGTGGGTCGCGATCCCTTTGGGGGTCAAAGGACCCTTTCAGAGGGGTCACCTAAGACCATCAGAAAACACCTATATAATTACATATTGTTTTGATGATTAATCACTATGCTTTAATTATGTTCAATTTGTAACAATGAAAATACATCCTGCATATCAGATATTTACATGACGATTCATAAAGTAGCAACATTACAGTGATGAAGTAGCAACGAGAATAATGTATGGTTGGGGGTCACCACAGCATGAGGAGCTGTATTAAAGGGTCGCGGCATCAGGAAGGTTGAGAACCACAGCTTTAAGGTAAGGAAGTTAAAATGAGGTCATAGGAATTGGCCCCAACCCAGCACGGCCAGTGTCCTTATAAGCAAAGGAGACGAGGATAGGGCACGTGCAGAGGGATGCCCGCTGAGGACAGGGAGGAAACGCTGCCTGCTGGCCAAGGAGAGGCCTGGGAGGAGCCCGCCCGCCCACAGCTGAGCTCGGCCTCCCAGCCTGCAGGGCTGTGCACCAGGCCTTGCCTGAGCTCCAGCCACTGGCTGTGGTACTTGGTCAGGGCAGCCCTCGCCCAGGCACACGCCCAGGGAGGCAGGCGGCACGTGGACATACCACTCGCTCCTAAACAAAGTGACCCAACGGGCAGGCCTCCCTGTCAGAGCTGGGCGCCTGCAGGTACGGGTGAGCATGGGGCCTGGTCTGATGGGAGAGGCAGCAGGGAAACCCTCCGCACGGCTGGGTTCTGAGTTGGACAAACAAGCGAAGCCGCGCACGTCCTGGACGAATGATACCCCCTCAGTGCCGTCAGTACCTAGTGGGGTTTGGTTGGTACAGGAGTGAGGTCAGCCAGGCTGTGAGGGATGGGGTCCCCCTGGGGTGAGGGACATGGAGAGGTGGGGCAGGCGGGTCTGAAGTACAGGGAACCCTGGGCAGAGGGCAGCCAGCGGACATGCGCCCCAGAAGGAGAAGCACCGAAGGCAGGGCCGTGGCACTTCCCAGGCACAGGTTCTATGGCTCCTCCCCGAAGACCACAGCCCCCCCACCACAGCCTCCTCCGGGAGAAGCAGAGAACAGGCGCCCCGCGCCTCAGTGCCTCCCGGGAAACAGGCCCAGGGCAGCCTCCCCTTCCCCTCCTTCCCTCTACGCGAAGGAACCGGTGCTCACAGCCTGGCCAGATTGTACCCCCACCGGCGGTTCAGGCAGGACCTGTGCTCCTCTCCGTTTCCCATACGCCCTGGGCTGTGCACCCCGCAGGCTACGAGTTCTTGCTCTGAGCCCAGGGTCCCCAGAGCAGGCGTGCGAGCAGTGGTTGTGTCCTGGCACTTGGCACCATGACAAGTCTCCATTGTCGCAAACCAGGGACCCCGTGGGCTCCGGGCTCACCCTTGACTCTTCCGCAGACATCCTTCCGACACCCCTCTCCCGGCGCGAAGGGAAACCAAAATACAGCCACCAGCTGACGGACACAAAGCCCACTGAGCTAGCGAAACGCGTGGAGATGTTCCGACGCTAACAGGAAGGAGCAGGCAGGGTCTATCCCGCAATGCAGTCAGCACGCAGTGTGCGTCTGCAGGGCACGCACAGAGCTAAGGGCGCGAGCAGCTTCCCAACATTCCTCCTGGGACAGCTCACGGCTGACAGCGATTGGACGGAAGTTACAATGAAGAGTCAGTCCTGGCCGGTGTGGCTCAGTGGCTGAGCACTGACCTATGAACTAGGAAGTCATGGTTTGATTCCCAGTCAGGGCACATGCCTGGGTTGCAGGCTTGATCCCCATTGGGGGGCGTGCAGGAGGCAGCCGATCCATGATTCTCATCATTGATATTTCTCTCTCCCTCTCTCCTCTCTCTCTCTTCCTCTCTCTCCTCCTCTCTCTCCTCTCTCTCCTCTCTCTCTGCTCCTTCCTCTCTCTCCTCTCTCACTCCTCCTTCCTCTCTGAGATAAAAATGAAGAATGAAGAGTCAGTTGAAGAGGAGAGATGCAGTTCATGCTCTAAAAATAGGGTATTGGCCCTTTCATTTTCCCCAAGACGGTCCTCTTTCCAATGTCCCCTTTGCTGCCCCATCTCCCACCTGTGGAGTGTGACACACATTCCACTCAGTGGCCCACTTTGAACGCAGGAGTCAAATAGGAGCCCCTCCCGGACCCAGAGGCAGGCTGGCGGCATCCACCGCTTGGCAGGGAATCACCGCACAGGAGTTTGAAGTCTCCTCTACCTGGGATTTCAGGGGAACAGACATCCGCTCCGTGATGCGTTGGGCATTTTAGATCAAACTGCTAATAAACCCTCCGCCTACACGTCCTGGGACACGTTTAAGAAGTGACCATGGAACTCCATACAGTGCAACAATCCACGTTAATAATTCAAAACTAAACATGTGTCTTTGCTCTTATGACTCTTAGATTTTCTTATGAACGGAAACCTCAAGAGAATTGTTTCGTTGGGTCCCTCCCTGCCTACAGCCCTGTCCCAGGCCAACAGGAAGTCCCTCCTCTGGGCTTTGCCAGCGCCCATGGCCACCTCTGCCTCTGCCCTCAATGCCGCACCCAACCACCCAGGTGTCTGCCCGGCTCCCCAGGACTCGGGGAGCACTGTGAGGGCAGAGCCCTGCTGACTCAGGGGTGTGGCCCGGCCCGGACCGTGAGAGTTTCTCACCAAAATTTTCTTTGTTTCTCCAAGGGCTGAGGACTGTGAGGACAGACAGGTTTGGCATCGACTCCCAGGAGGCGTCGGGGCAGCCTGGCCCCTTATGTCACAGGTAAGAATAAAGGCACTGCGAGGGGCCTGGGCTGGGGTCCCTGTCGTGCGCTGGTTGCTGCAAAGCCAGAATGGAACCTCGTGGTTCCTGACCCCGAACCCCAGCGTTCTTTCTACACTTCCTCCTTTAATACAGACCTATACCCCCTGCTTCCTGTTTGCACAGCATCAGCATCGGGGGTTCAGTCCTAAAACTCCTCACAAGCAGGCCCACCCTGGGCGCACCCCAAATCTGCATTTCTCAGTGGCTGTGGCCTCGGGGACCAGCAGGATCCTCCCACCTGCTCTTCCCGCTCAGCTTTGGGGGCTCTAGGTCCCAGGATGCCTTCCGCCGCCAGGAAATCTCTGGCCTTCCCAGTCCATGGGCCGAGGCCAGGCAGGCCTGGCTTGCACCTGCATTGGGGGGTTGGGATGGGTGAACTGCCTGCAGGTGTCTCCCAGGCCCCCTGGCGGGGAGGCAGGGCTTTCACTGGGGGCCAGGAGGTCACTCGGGGCCAGCGCATGCGTGTTGGGCAGCATCTCTATCTCCTCCCTGGACTTTGGGACCCAGGGAACGGGGTAGCCGCATGCGCATCGGAGCAGAACCGCTGAGCGGGACACAGGAGTTTACTTCTGAAGAGGGTGCTGCCTTTATCACGTTACTTAACAATCCTGTGGCTCGCTGTCCTCTTCTCCACGCCTGGGGATGGGAGCCGGAACCTACTTGGCAGCATGGCATGAGGCTGAGCTGCGTGAACCCGAGTTTGAAAACCAGCCCGGAGCCTGGTGTGCACAGGCACTCAGAGGGGCTGCTGCTCACACTGGCACATTCTCACCTAAAAGAGAAGGCTTTTACCCCTGCACTGGCATCTGGGTTTTTGCTGACCACTGTGTCCAGGCGGCCAAGGAGCAGGCGTTTTCTTTCCATTTTTAGAACATTTTCAGGAGGGCCCAACACATACCAGGGGAACGGCTGATTTAGATGAATACTCGCCCTTAACTGGCTATTAGCGTAAGAATACACCCGGAATGGCTCGCACTGTCATGCAAATCGCCGTGTGTGAAAGCTGGTGGAGCGGGTCAAAGGCCGGGAGTTTACAGGAGTAGCCAGAGCTAAGTTCGCCTTAGAGGTGCCTCCAGTGGAGGCCAGGCCGCGCCCTCCGAGCCTGGCCTCCCTCCCAAGAAGCCCGGTCCCGGGAAGGCCAAGGGGCGAATGCCAAGTGCCAGCCGCTATGGGAGAGGTGGCCTTAGGGGCGCCCGGCGATGCCCAGCTCTGGGGAGCGGAGGGCGCCTCTTGTCCCCAGCGGGGCTCCCCCCGCAGCTCGCCTCTTACCGCGAACTCCTCCAGGGTCTGGTAGGTGCGGCCCCGGAATTCGCAGTAGTTCTTCCGCTCCTTGCACTGCGGGCAGCACTGGCTGGTGTCGACGTGGACGCAGCGCGGGTGCAGGCGCGGGCACTCGGGCTGCGCGCACAGCGGGCCCTCCTCGGTGCACAGGCAGGGGCAGGCCGACGGGCCGGGCGCGAACTGCTCCCCGATGGCGTACACGAAGCCGCTCTCGTCCACGCAGCCCTTCCCGCGGTAGTCCGGGTACGCGTACTCGTCGGGCGGCTCCGTCGCGGGCGCGGGGTCGGGGCCGGCTGCGTCCCGGGCGGCGGCAGCAGAAGGGGGCTCCTCGCGCGGGGTGTCCCCCCGGGGCCGAACCTGCAGGTCCCCGGCCTTGGCCCCCGCGCCCTGGGCGGCCCAGGCCTGCTTCTGCCGGCCCCACGCCTCCCGGCCGGCCAGCCCGCGGCCGCCCTTGCTCTTCCAGTCTCGGCCGCCGCCGCCCTCGTCCCTCGCCGGGCGCCCCAGCTCGCTCACCCGCCCCGGGCCCTCCCGCGAGGCGTGCTCGCGCTTCTCCGGGCCGGGCCGCTCCCGCTCGGGCGCCTGGGCCAGCTGCTCCGGCGGGATGCTCGGGCTGCACAGGGCCACCACCAGGCAGCAGGTGACCAGGAGGGAGCCGGGCAGCGCGCCGCCGGCCATCGCCGCCGAGCGGGGCATCCCCTACCGCGTCCCGGCGGGCGGGCGGGCGGGGAGCGTGGCCGAGGGGCGAGGCGCATTCACAGCCCCGGGGCGCGCCGCGGGCCCGGAGCCGCCGTCCCTGTGGTCCCTGCGGAGAGAACAGCAGCTCAGCCGAGCCCGCGCCCGGCCCGCCGCCCCGCCGCCCGGCCCGCCGCTCCCGCAGCGCTAGGGGCGCGAGCAGGACCGTGCGGGCGGGGGCCCCGCGTCCGAGCCCGGCGGCTCCTGAGGCCTCACGACGCGGAGACGGACATGGAAGCGAAGTTCCAGACAAACCCCGCGGCGTTTCTCGCGGAATCGTGAGGAGCAGGCGGCTGGCGGGGCGGCGGGAAGCCGCCAGCCGGCCCCGTCCCCCACCCCAGGTCCTGGATGGAGCCGGGGGCGCCCCTCCCCAGGTCCCGGCCACAGTCCCAGAGGGTCCCAGGGGGGAATTCCCTGGCAGAGTCGGGGACCAGACCGCGCTGGCAGCTAAGCAGGACCCCCCACCCCACCCCCCGGGCATTTCCAACAACTTTTTAAAATGTGTCGGGGGGGGGGGCGGCGGGGGCAGACCCCCTTCCCGCCCTCCTCCCAGGCCAGTGCCCAGGAGGCTGTGGACTCCCCGCGGCAGGGTGGGGGACTCCGAAGCTTGGCCCCCCACTGGCCACAGCACCCAGCAGGCTGCCAGCAACTCGGGGGGCGGGGAGAGAACCCCGCGTGGGCCGCGGCGCTCTGTCTTCTGATGGCTTTGCACCCCGGAGGGGGTCATGGCGGAGGAGCCCGGGTGCCAGGGGTCGGGTCGCGCGAAAGCGCGCGGTGGGGGAGCTGGGGGTGGAGGGCGCAGGCGGGGCGAGTCCCCCTCACCACCCCGTCCCTAAAGCCTTTCTAGATCCCAAAGTTCCTGCCGCCCAAAGGGGCTGAGAGAACCCTAGACGCCGCAGGGTGCGGGCACCCCAGCCACCCTCCCCTTCCAACCCTACCCCCACTCGGCGATCCGGGGACCCCACCCCTGGCCGGCTCTCTGGGGCTCCGGTCAAGCTCACTCAGCTCACTCAGCCCGGCTGGGGCCCCTCAGCTGGCGCAAGGCGCCGGTATTTACAAACTCGGGAAGGAGGCGTTCCTCCGGAGCTGCAGGGAGGCCTTCGGTGCCCAGGGAGTGGACAGCCAGCATGCGCCCTCATCCCATCCCCATCCCCATCCCCATCCCCATCCCCGGGGCGGGCGCCCAGTCTACGTACATGATCGCGGGGCTCCGGTCGGGCTCCGGGCTCGCGGAGGGCGCAGCCCCGAGGCGCCGGCACCCACCCTCCGGGCGGCGGGGGACCTGCGCAAGGCGCATGGAGGAGCCCGCAGCCCCACCTGCGCGCCCCGCCCGGCCCGGCGCATGCACCCGGCTAGGGCGTCTGCGGGGGCTGGTCCATCGTGCCGCCCGCAGCCGGCAGTGGCTGGCCTGACCAGCATCAGAGCCCGTGCCGCCCTCCGCGGCTCATCCCCGGTCGCGGCCCTGGCGGGACCTGGCTCCGCCCCTCGGCGCGCGGGGAGCTCTCCCGCCGCAGCTGGGACGCCGGGCGGCGCGGCGTCAGAGGCGGTGGCGACGCCCGGAGCGCAGTGGCGGGCGAGTGGGTCGGAGGCCGGCCTCCCCGGAGACCACGCACACGCCTCAGCCGCAGCGCTGC
Organism: Myotis nattereri; assembly: GCF_964212035.1. Taxonomy (NCBI): domain Eukaryota; kingdom Metazoa; phylum Chordata; class Mammalia; order Chiroptera; family Vespertilionidae; genus Myotis; species Myotis nattereri. The sequence goes on from NC_138086.1 coordinate 82,391,138, forward strand.
CTCCGCTCCGCACGCTCCCGCTCCCTCCGCCGCGCAGCCCGCGCTGCCCGGGTTTGGGGACCTCCTGCCACCGGCTCCCCTACCTGGGGGCGCACCCACCTGTCACTCTCGCGCGCGGCCGCGTCCCCCACTCCGCTGCCAGCCAGCAGCCTGGCCATCCCCCTTCCTTCCCTGCGCTCACTCACTTCCCTCTGGACCCTCATCTGGGATTTTCTCTTTTATTCTTTCCTTTCATTTCTTCCTTCCTGATCGGCCCCCTCGGCTCTCCCTCTGAGGACAGCTCAGATCTGCCTCCTTAGGAAACGCTGAGCTGCCTGCCTTCCCTGTGGGACTCGGAGGCCCAGTTAGCTTGCTGAGCTGCTAAGAGTTTCCCCTTTACATTCAGAAACTGCAAGGAACTCCTCAACCCACCCGGGTCCCTCCTGGATCTCCGCCATCCGCCATCCTCCCCCCCCCCACCGCCCCCAGCTCCCTATCTCCCCCCCCCCCCCGCCCCTAGGCGCCCCCCCCAGCTCCACATCCCCCCGCCCCCCACCCCCCCACCCCCAGCCTCCCCTGCGCTGCCCACTCTTTCCTGAGCCAACAGAAACTTGGTTGGAATGGGGCCTCAGGCAGAGGCCTGCGTGGCTCAGATGTGTTTTGATCGTTGGATCTTGGTCTAGAAATGTGCTACCTTTTGGGGTAAAGGGGGAAAAATAGGCAACTGTTCACATTAACCCCTAAAAGGGGACTTCTGGGAGTTATCTGTTTCCAGGGCGCTGGTTCCCACTCCCGAGTCTTGGAGTCACTGAGATGCTCAGCTGCATAAACAAGGAATCTCTCCCCCCAATTCCCTCCTCGCCCCTTATGATGGAGAAACCAGGCTTAGGTGCTAGGAGGCACAGGAGGCCCCTGGAGGCTGGCGGGAGCCTGCTGCTCCTGACACCAGATAAAAGGCAGGACTGGGGTGGCCAGAGCACAGAGCCAGATGTGGGTGGAGGCCTCTGGGAGGCTCCCGTCCCTCTGCCTTTGCCCTCCTCACTCTCTTTCTGCCTCCCCAAGGCTAGAGGTAGCTCCCCCCCCCCCTCCCCTGCTCAGCAGACCCCACATGACCCACTCCATGGAGCACAGGCCCCAGGGGTCATGCAGGCCTGGACCAGCAGGCACTGCGGCCCTGGACTTAACAGTGTACAGGCGCTTAGACCGCACAACCCGCAACAGGGGCTCGATGTATGTTCGCCCGAGCGGGGCACGCGCATACGGGCCTGGAGGAGGAGGGTCCGGGTGGGAGCCATCCTAGACCTGGAAGGAGGAGGAGGGGCGGGTTCTCTGGGAGGGAAAGTAAGACCAGACGCCCCGGGTGGGAGGCACATGGAGGGAAACAGGTTTGCCCCTGGAAGGCGAGGCGAGGTCCTCCCTGGAACCGTGTGGCAGAGGTGGTGTTGGTGACCTTGGGCGAGGCCGCATTTAACTCCAGTTCTGAACTTGCGCCCGTGGAGAGGAAGAGCTGTGAACCTTCCTCTGGGGGTTGAGGGACTAGAAGCCAGGTCCACCGGGAATCTAGGCTCAGCGGGGTTGTGTGTTCCTGCAGGAGGCTGTCCTCGGACTCTGAGCGGAGAAGCCACCGCTGCTGTCATGGGCTGCTGCTCCGAGGCTGCTGTGGGTGCCCACGAGCAGGCCCACTGCTCAGGGATCAGGTTCTGCCCATGTCAGGCGCCCAGGGAGCAGGGGCAGCTCCATTCCCGCCAAGTCCCCCCATCAAACTGCCCAGGGAGCCTTCAACAGCCCCCCCAACCCCCCATCTCTACTCCTGGGCGTGTGTAGGGTGACATTGCATACGCGGAATTATCCTCTCCCCTCCCTGCCAGCCCTCACTGTCAGTCACTTCTGTGCGCACAGCGTCCAGCTCCTGGGCCACCCCTGGCACGCGGCTAGGCCATGACGGAAGTTTAGGGGATGAATTAAAGGAGAGTCACGAACAGGACACCGAGTGCTTTTCGGATCTTGCCTTTGTCTCCATCCCCTGGCCCTCCCCCACTGGCCCAGTCTCCCAGAATAATCCTGCAGCGCTCCCTCCCTCTGCCCTCTGCCCCATCTCCCAGGCACTTCCTCTCTCCCCCCACCACCGCCCCCCCCCCCCCGCCCAGGAATATGCAAATTAGGTTTTGTCTCCAGCTAGAAAGAGAAACTCCATTCTTTCACCACCAGGCATAAGGCAGCCTGGAATTTCCGCTTGTTCTGGGCCATGAACAATTCTTATTCTATTGCTCTGCTATGGCTTCTGCATCTGAGTCACCCCCTCTCTTCTGCAAGAAAGAAGTCCTTTGAGGAGTCCATTAAGGGTTGAGGGGTTGCACACCTGGTCGCCATCACTAGTCAGGGGACAGGTGACTCAGGTGCCCACCCGAACGTGACTGTGGGCCAGGCTTCCCCACCGCACTCGTGGAGTTGGTTTTAGGCACCCAGTAATCAGCTCTATTTTATTCTTACAGCAAGTTACTCGGAGTGGTCCATTTTGGGGTGATTCTCATTCTACTTCCAGTAAATTAACTTGCCAGCCAACATTCGTTCCATCTAGAGCAGCGGTTCTCAACCTGTGGGTCGTGACCCTTTGGGGGTCGAATGACCCTTTCACAGGGGTCGCCTAAGACCATCAGAAAACAGATATATAATTACACATTGTTTTTGTGATTAATCACTATGCTTTAATTATGTTCAATGTGTAACAATGAAATTGGGGGTCACCACAACATGAGGAACTGTATTACAGGGTCGTGGCGTTAGGAAGGTTGAGGACCGCTGATCTAGAGCTTTAAGGAATGAGCCTGGAGGTGCTGTGGCCACGCCTGGGACCACTCAGCACATCACTGCCCCCTTGACTCCAGGTCGAAACCCAGTCACTAATTTGCATTCTTGGAGTATGTTTTTTCAAAGATACCAAAGCCGCCTTCTAGGCTGCATTCAGATCGCATTCCTTCCTTTTGCCCCAAAGATACTGTTTCTATTCATTCATCAGAAGTTTACTTCTTTATATTCACCCCGTTGGCCCTCCCTACCCACGGGGCCTGCATCCACGCGGAGTCCACCAACCCGGATGGAAAATATTTGGGGGAACCTTTGACGTTGCTGCTGCAGACTAGTTAGGCCTAGATGTTTGCATCGCTGCTGGACCTGTGCAGACTTTTTCTTGTCATTGTTTCCTAAGCAATGTGATGGGACACCTACTTACACAGCGTTTACCGGGCAGTAGGGATTATAGGGAATTGGGAGATATTTAAAGTATCTGGAGGATGCGTTTAGGTTAATGCAAATACGACACCCTTTATATAAGGGACTTGAGTTTCCAGGGATTCTGGTAACTTCGGGGAGGTGAGTCCTGCAACCAGTCCCCCACGGATACCAGGGAGCCGGGCCTACTTGCAATGGAGACTGTGTGCAGGCAGCGGGGTGCAGCTCGTGCTGACTGTGCGGAAATGTCCGCCACCCAATAGCCATTCCCTTTCTTCTCACTGCAAATGCTCCCTGGAGAACCAGTCCTCGTCCACGCGCAGCCACCTGCTCGCAGGCAGAGCTGGCCCGGCCGGGGCAGGTCCTGCCAGCATGGCCGTCGCGTGGCCAGGGTCGGTGGCTCAGGGACGCTCCCGCGGTCTGATTTACACTGTGAGAGCCAGACCTCGGACTTCTGCTCGAACCATCTGAGAGCAAACGTGTTTTTCTTGGGACGTGGATCTCATGAAATATTCAGGCTGGGCCTCCCAGGGCCTCCCGAGTGGTAGCTCCACCTGCAGTGGCGACAGCACAGCAGAAACCAGAAGCAAGACAAGGAGGCGTGCTTAGCGTGACTGTGACCGGGGTGAATGGGTCTGCGTCGCCCAAGCAGAGCTGTCTCTCTGCCCGAGCTGGCTGGAAGGGAGTTCTCTCTCACTTGCAAATTCAAAAGCCCAGACAATAGCAGGGCTCCCTGATGGAGCTCAGCCACAGCAACATTCCTCAGTGGCCCGAGGCTGCTGAGTGGCTTCTGTCCCAGAGTCACTGCTCCCAAACGTGCCCCCCCTGCCCCCCCAGGAGTGAAGCCTCGGCTCTCTCTACACAAGAATTCCCCTCACGCGGGAGTCCCGCAGGCTGCTCTGCGCTCAGAGGCACAACTGTCTCGGACTCGTGCACTGACCCGCTGCCAGCTCGGCGTCTCTGGCAGCCCCGGCGTCCAAGCAAGACGCTGGGCCTCTTCCAGCTGCAGCATTAGACGCGCTCAGCGCTCCCAGCCCAGCCGGTGGGCCCCTTTCAAAGGGGGAAACACCTCACAGACCAGCTCCTTGCCGGGGAAGGTGCTCAGGCAGGAGCAAACATAACACCCTGTAATGCTCAGGTGTCTATAAGAGACATTTACAGATCAGATAGAAGATAATCCCCAAACCAACGGCACTGACTTAGCCTGCAGGGGCCGGGGCCTGGGCGGCCGTGTCTACAGGGCCGTGCTCTCCGCATCATATCCCGTGGCCCCCGGATGGTCCGGCCTTGCTCTCTGCCCAGAGCCCTGGCTGCCTGCCCAGCGTGGCTCCGATCGGCCCCGCTTGCTCTCACCACAGCCACAGCATTGTCCACCGACACGCACGCTGCTGCCGGCTGAGATGAAAGCAGACTCCTGAGCCCATGTCTCCATGGTAAAGTCTCTTGAAAGAACAGCAATTTTGTCATGAATTCCAACTTATCAAATGTGTGTTTTATTCATTAGTGTGTGCGTGTGTGTGTGTGTGTGTGTGTGCATGCATACTTTCCAAGACATCTGTACTTACTCTGAGGCTGAGAGCAGTGTTTCCATGTCTCTCCTGAGCGTTGTAGGGTTAGCTTTTGTACTTAGCTCTAGGAGCTAGTTCAAGGTCATTTGATGGTTTATCCAAAGTTAGAAGTCAAGGTTTATTTCATTCCAGATGGATACCTAACTTTCTCAGCATCGTTGTTGAAATGACTTTCCTTTCAGATTTTTTCCCTTTTTTAATTCTTTTTTAAAAAATATATTGTTGCCCTAACCGGTTTGGCTCAGTGGATAGAGCATCAGCGTGTGGGCACATCCCCAGTAGGAGGTGTGCAGGAGGCAGCTGATCGATGTTTCTAACTCTCTATCCCTCTCCCTTCCTCTCTGTAAAAAATCAATAAAATATATTTTTAAAATATGTTGTTGTTTTTTTATTCTTAGAGAGAGGAAGGGAGAGGGAGAGAGAGAAACATTGATGAGAGAGAACATCTTGATTGGCTGCCTCCTACAGACCCCCTGTTGGGGATCTAGTGTGAAACCCAGGCATGTGCCCTGACCAGGAATCGAACCAGCAACCACTGAGCCACACCGGCCGAGCCCTTTCAGAATATTTCAATGTTCTATCAACGATTGAGTGTATCTGTCTGGGTCTCTGTTCTGTCCCATGGGTTTACACATACATCCTTAGGGCAGTAACTACACCCCTCCAGCAAAATTCACGGTTTAGGGAGTTACCGGGTGGACGAGACTGTCTTTGCTTTTGCATCTCCTGCAGACTCGGAAGTGACATGCCAGCCGTAGATTTCTCAGTGGTTTGCAGTTTCCCCTTACCCAGCACACTGTCTCCCACCTGCTGACTCATGCCTCCCCCACGCCTGCGCCCGTCAGTGATGACAGAGAGCGTGCCCACACCCTCCACCACCAGGATGGCTTGTCCTTCTGGACCAGGGGTCCTCAAACTACGGCCCACGGGCCACATGCGGCCCGCCGAAAACATTTATCCGGCCCGCCGGGTGTTTTTGCCGCCGCTGCCTGTCCTGCTTAGCAGCCAGCTCGTCCCGGGTCCGCAGGGCGCATGTGTGGAATGTCGGAGGGACCGTGAACTGGCCCCTGTTTAAAAAGTTTGAGGACCCCTGGTCTGGACTTTAGCTCTCAGATTGCTTTGCAGCCACAACTCCTCAATGAAGTTTTCAAAAATTTGCTTTTGGCATTTTGCTGGTACAATGGGAGGGATTTGTTTCACATCCTTATAAATCTTAAGTAGACATGGAACCAGCTGAGGTGATTTTTAAAATTGTTAGAAAGATGACGTTTAAAGACTTAAATCAATGAAAAAAATCTAAAAACCTCAAAGCTTATGCCCTAGAATATTTAGCTCAGTTCCTGGTCAGGGCACATGCCCAGGCTGCAGGCAGATCCCTGGTGGGGGGCCTGCAGGAAGCAGCCAATCGATGAAGTTTCTCTGTCATTTATGTTTCCATCTCTCCTTCTCCCTTCCTCTCTCTCTAAAAGATTCAATAAAAACATAAAGGCTTTTCTTACCCTGGACTCTTTCCACTTGAGACTGATAGGTAAATGCATGAAATACTGCGGGAGACATACTTATATTAAAAATATTACATGTTGTTTATAAGAAATTCAAATTGAACTGAGAATCCTACATTTTTATTTGCAAAACCCGACAGTCCTATTTCCACTGCATAATACCGCATAATACCGACTACTTACGTTAAGACGTTCTACAGAACACATTATAATGACCATTTTCCTCTTTACGAAATCAAAGGTCAACAGTGAGGTTTTAACGTCCTACTCTTCCGTAAGCAGGGCTTGGTGAGGAAGGTTTTGGACATCCAGTGCAATCATTCCAAAGCCTGGGCTCGGAGGAAAGGACCCAAGCAAATGTTTTACGCAACTGAAATTTCTTCTATTGTATTGTAATTTCCTTGAGGGAAGAGACACACTCTTTTTACTGATATTAAAAATATATATTAAGGGCACTTAATAAGTATCCACCTAATAGACATTTGGAAAATTATGACATTGCATAAGAAATAATCAACAATAATAATTTGATCACCCAAGAGAAGCTTCACAGTTTTCTGCGTTCCTTTCCCTCCTTGTGTAGATACAAGACGTGTGTGTGTGTGTGTGTGTGTGTGTGTGTGCGCGCGCGCGCGCGTGCGGGGGTTGGGGAGGAGTATTTGCAGATTGTCTTAAACTCCAGCAGCCAGCCTTACCCACGGCTGTGGATGTATTTGTAGCAACGGCTCTTGGTGACGGACTGCGAGGTGCCTTTTAGAGGCTGAGGATGTACATGCTACATTCACATTTGCTCTTCATCTTACTGTTACTCTCCACTCCTTACGTCTCTGAATGATGCCTGCAATTTCAAGTCCCCCAGTGAGACTCTCCCGCGGGCCCCTGGCGGAACCCGTCTGGTCCAGTGGCAGCAGCAATCACCTGCCTCGTGGCGCTTCGGGTCCAATGAACAGCTGGCTCCCGTCCTGCGGCCGAGCTGCCAGTGGGAAGAGCTGTGTCCACCCCAGGCCACGGTGGCCAAGCGCCAGTCTGAGTGATGGCCGTCCATCGCTGGAGAAACTAGAAACTAGTCCAAACAGGGAAGCAATGGGAACTCTGGGAAATAGGGCCAGGCCATCCCAGTGTGGAGAAACAGCCTTTGTGCCCTGGCCGGTGTGGATCAGTGGATAGAGCGTTTGGCCTGCCGACTGAAGGTACCACCAGGTTCGATTCTGGTCAAGAGCACATGCCCGGGTTGTGGGCTCGATCCCTAGTGGGGGCGAGCAGGAGGCAGCCGATCCATGATTCTCTCTCATCGTTAATGTTTCCATCTCTCTCCCTCTCTGAAATCAATGAGAATATATTTTAATAAAATAAAAGTAGAAACAGCCGTTGAGGTCCCTTCATTGGAAGATGAGTCTCGTCCACTGCATGTTTGCTGCCGCGACAAACAGGAGCGTCTGGGGGCAATTTGGAGAATGGAAAGTTCATCTCGCCGTATCTGTGGCCTGTGGTTGGCTTGTGCGTGGAGTATTTCTATGGCAACATGTTGCTTAGAGTTAATCAATACCTTTGCTAAGAGAAGCCCATCGCCAGCCATGAGATGCGCCCACCTACCATGGAGGCCGGAGAACGCTGGCGGGAAAGGATGGGACACCTGCTGGGGGGTGTGGGGTCCGCCTGCCTTACCTTCCACCCTTTTCCATCCCAATTCGTCTTCAGAGCAGCTTCCAGCCTCACAGAGCCCCTGCTTTGGGAACTGGGCAGTGCCACTCCCAAAGTCGGCGACTCAGCCTGTCTCCACCGCAAAGTCCCTGGAACCGCGCCCCCTGTCCGAGCCAGAGCCCTGCCAACCCCGGGAAGGGCGCCCTCTGCGGGGGCTCCCGCTGCGGTGACTCAGGATGTGGGCCTGCCCTTCCTCCGGGAACAGGACCCCTGAAGGTCCAAGGGGGGTGTGGGGCCAGGCTCCCCTGAAGCTCCCGCTGCAGGGCCGGTTCCGCGCCTGCCCCCCAGCCCCGCGCCCTCGGATCAGCCGCGCTCACAGGAGCCGAGGGCCACTCCGTGCTGACGGCCACGGGCCACTTCCCGAAGAGGGACCCGCTGCTCGCCCGCGGCCCCTACAGCGCCTCCTCCCTGGGCACGGGCTGAGGAGGGGGAGCCAGCTCGGTGAGGCGCCAGTCTCCACCCCTCCTGCCTCCCCCTCCCCCCTCCCCTCCCCCCTCCCTTCTCCATCCCCCTTCCTCTCCTTCCCTCTCCCCTCCCCCTCCCTCCCTCTTGGACTCGCCCACCACCTGGCCTTTCCCTGCATTTGAAGGCTCATTTCCGGTGTCTGCCCATCGCACCTGTTCAGGTGGCAGCGGTGCAGGTGGAAGGCAGGTCCATGGGAGCCGCGGGAGGTGGGCGGACGTGGCCCCAGCACTGGTCACTGCTGCCCGGACAGGCTGGCCCTCTGAGCAGGGTTTGCCAGTCTTTAAAAGTGGAGTGAGGACGGCCCACTCCACCAGGGGCTGCGAAGGTGTACACATCAGTGCTCACAGCGCCTCACGCGGGAAAAGCATCCGCAAGCCTTTCCCCTTCTGTCCTTATTTATTTATTTTTATTGATTTCAGAGAGGAAGGGAGAGGGAGAGAGAGAAACATCCGTGATGAGAATCCCTGATCAGCTGCCTCCCCCAGCCCCACGCTGGGGATGAGCCCACAACCTGGCACGTGCCCTGACCTGGGACTCCAACCGCGACCTCCTGGTTCATAGGTCCACGCGCAGTGCACTCTGGGAGCTCCCAGGCTCCAGGCCATCTCCCCTGCAGTGCACTCTGGGAGCTCCCAGGCTCCAGGCCATCGCCCCTGCAGTGCACTCTGGGAGCTCCCAGGCTCCAGGCCATCGCCCCTGCAGTGCACTCTGGGAGCTCCCAGGCTCCAGGCCATCGCCCCTGCAGTGCACTCTGGGAGCTCCCAGGCTCCAGGTCATCTCCCCTGCAGTGCACTCTGGGAGCTCCCAGGCTCCAGGTCATCTCCCCTGCAGTGCACTCTGGGAGCTCCCAGGCTCCAGGCCATCGCCCCTGCAGTGCACTCTGGGAGCTCCCAGGCTCCAGGTCATCTCCCCTGCAGTGCACTCTGGGAGCTCCCAGGCTCCAGGCCATATCCCCTGCAGTGCACTCTGGGAGCTCCCAGGCTCCAAGCCATCTCCCCTGCAATGCACTCTGGGAGCTCTCTTGCAATGCATTCTGGGAGCTCCCTTGCAGTGGGCTCTGTATGGCTGTTCTTGACTTACCCGGAACTTTTCTAGCCGATTTGGACATGAGATGCGTCCCTTTGTAGCACCCAGTTAAGTGCCACCTTTTCACAACACGGCCTCCCGCTCGCCCAGTGGAGATCCCCGCATAGACCTGGCACCTCTGCCGCACCCGCCCGGCGCCGCCCGGTAAAGGCCTCCTCGTGTTGTGCAGCGGTGGGATGGATGTTTATTTATTTGAGGCGCTTGTCTCTGCCCCCATTTGTAAACCCCGTGCGATCAGAATCTTACCTGCTTCCTCTCGCTTCCTTCCCGGATCCTAGGAGATTGCACGCACACAGGAGACGGCCTGCAAATGGATTTTAGTAAATGGATTCATTTATTAGAACATAAACTACTCACCCACACAGTCTCCCAAGATCTTTTGCCATTTTATGCCCTTAAAAGCCCATTATTATTGATAAAGCTTCTCCTCTAGCCTCTAGCTAAAGAATTTTAAATAAATTATGGCCTACTGAGCACAGAAGTTATTTAAAATGATAATGCTATTTTATTTATTACAAGGAAAGCCTTGCATTCTAAGAGGAAATGTAGATTAGTAAAGGCATGGGTTATATATCTGTGTGTGTGTCTGCCCATAAGCCTGGGAGGATATAACCCAACACACGAGTGATGGTTCTTTCTGGAAAATGGGAATCCGTGTGACATTTCTCACGTCTGTTTGCTTGTGCATCCTGTTCTGCCAGGACTGGATTACGGAGGTTGATTGTTTTTAAGGGGAAAAGGACACGCCACTGCTAACGTAAACATCCGGCGGAAATGCCATCCTTGGGGACACCCCGTCCCCAGGTGGGAGGAGCTGTGGCCAGGGCGCTGTGAGGAGGTGGCCGGGCCCCTCTTATTTAGCCTGGGTTTGCAAAGCTCCCGCCTCAAGCAGTTTCAGGCCCAAGGCCTTGTCTCTGCGGAACAGCCAGGGCTGGAGTCCTCGCAGGCCCAGGCTGCTGTGCGGAGCAGGAGAGCTGGCCTTTGAAAGCTCTGGAGGCGACAGGTGATGAGCCGGAGGTGCTTTCAATAGGAAACCGAGCTGGCCCGGGCATGCAGTGGCTGCATTTCCCAGCGGAAAGGCCAGGGAGCCCCTGAAAGGTCCTTCTCCGAAGGCCGGGTCCCAGAGCTCCCTCCCTCCCAGCCAGGGCCATCTCTGCGCCCCGGATGTTGGCGAGGTGCAGAGGGGACCGCCTTAGCCTTAGCCATTCCTGCTCTGCAGCGCACCAACCAGGGACGCTGTGCCCGGTAACCAGGGAAGTGCCTGCGCAGCAGCCTGTGTGCTGGGCTTTACTTCAGCATCTGGGCCTCGGGTTCTTGCTTCCCCAGATGGAAGGGGGGCGTGGGAGCCTCATCAGCCGGACGCCGGGGTCTGTGCTCCTGGCTTTGACCTTCCTGGGAAGGAACTGGGGAAGATCCTGGCGCCTTCGCTAGGAACAGCTTCGCCGCTTGCTGCGCGTTAAATGTGAAGATAAATGCTCACCCCTGTCCCTCACCCTTTCAGTTTCTGTAATTATTATTTTTTAAAAAAATATATTTTTAAACATATATATTTTTATTGATTCAGAGAAAAGGGGAGAGGGAGAGAGATAAAAACATCAATGATGAGAGAGAATCACTGATCAGCCGCCTCCTGCTGGCCCCGCATTGGGGATCCGGCCTGCAACCCCGGCCTGTGCCCTGATGGGGAATCCAACCCTGACCTCCTGGTTCCTAGGTTGTTGCTCAACCACTGAGCACACCAGCCTGGGCTGTAATTATTCTTATTTAGCCTAGAGATGTGGATCATTAATGTAGCAATACACTCTGTGTTCTTTTTTTTTTTTTTTTTTTTTCTCAAGAGGTATGTATTGAGCGCCTTCCCTGTGCAGGTGTAACAGTGGGCGGTATACGGGATATTGGCTTTTCCAATGCTGAGCCAGCTCGCATTCTAGGGATAAAACACACGTGGCTGTGATTTGGGGTGGCTTTTCCGTATTGCCGGGCTCTGTTTGTGAGCATGCATCTCTGTTCGCAAGTGATACCTGTGGTTTTGTGTCTCTGCCTGCTTTGCCTGGTGTCGCCCCTTTACGGATCGGGTGGTTGGTGGGTTCTGGTGTTGGCGACATCGTTAGTGTTTGTTGGAATGGGACCGAGAAGCAGCTGCCCCTGTGGTTTTCTGCACTGGAAGGTGAGTGCCTGTCAGTGAACGTGACGAACAGGCAGAGGGCAAGTCAGACGAGTCGTTATTTTCTTGACCTGCACGTTGTTTAATGTGATTTTAAATTTTTTCAAATGTATAGCATTCATCTCTCTGATGAATATATCTGTTGATATATCCCTATAGTAAAATATGGAGTGATCCAAATATGTATGAGGATTTTAATGAGATTATACAGGTAATTTCCAGTGAAAAAGCAGCAGTCAGCATCATTCATACAGAAGCATTTCAATTTTGTACAATATTTTGGCAAAAATACTGGGTGTGATATATGTAAAATGATTCAGTGGTCCTCTGAGCGGGGCTGTGTAGTTGATTTACACGTTTCTATTCTTTCTAATTTTGAACAATGATTCCTGTTGTTTAATTGTCAGGACTAAAGAATAAAATTTCATTTAAAGGCGCAGAGGTTCCCAGAGCTCTCTGTGAAAGCCTGGACACCCTGGTGCTCTGCTCATAGCCATCACTGTCCCCAGGGCTCCCTTGAGCAGCCGGGGGCGGACCCGGGGCCTGGAGCCTGTCCGTGCTCCTCCCTGAGGGCACCTGGCCCTGCCCTTCACCTCTGCTGGCTTCCGCCCCCCGCCCCCCCCCCCGCCCGCCCCCCGGTCCCCCTGCGCCGTCCTCTGTGCCCTCAGGAGTGGACGAACCCCTCCGGGTTCTCTTGAGACCCTTACTGACACCTTTGGGAGCCCCGTCTACCTTGAGACAACCCACTGAGTGTCCCTGGCTGGGGCTCCCAGCCCGGTTGTCCCCAGGCTCACCTTTGTCCAGGCGTCCAGCCAGCGAAGGCGAGCCTGGTGGCACATTTGGCACTCCCTGCTCATTGACTGTGGGAAGAAAATTGATTTTCCCATTCATAAGAAATGCTGATAGGCAATGACTACTCTTCAGTTAAAAACAAAAATAAAACCAATGGGGCCACAACCCCAAAGCACACTCGTGTGGCCTGCTAGGGTCACCCACTTCCATGATCCAAGTGTGCTTCCGAGCTTTCAGTACATTATTCCTTCTAATCTATGAGCATCCAAGGGCGCTAACGAGTGTTATGATGTATCATGGATTCCCTGCGCTGCTAGTGAGAAACCTAACCTCCGAATGCTGATGCCGCCAACTCGGAGCTCACCGCGGCTGCCAGTCCCAGATCCAGGTCTTAGGTGCAGGGATGGGCTCGGGCCGCAGCCCCTCTGAGGCCTCATCTGGCACCTTCCTGCTGAACTGCGCCCCCGTCCCCCCGCCTCCTTCCCAGGCTCTGGAGCAAAGCCCTCAGGGTTTGTGGTGTGAGTAGCTCCGTCCTTAACCACTGGGATCCTGACTTCTTACTGGCGCCCCGGGAGCTTGTATTGTGTTTGTCGCAGCTCCTGTTCCATCTCTACAGACCGTCCCGGGCCCGTTATGGCACGAGCCCCTCTGGTTCAGCTGGTCCTACGTCAGACTTCAAGCACCCCTTCCATCTGAATGTGGGGGTCACTGACCCGTCGGTGAGCCCATGAGGCAGCCACTTCCCTCGGGCCTGACTTGGGAAGGTTGCGTCCCCACCTCGCCTCCCCGTGCCCCCCCCTCCACCCAGACCCCTGGGAAGAGCTGCTGTTGCTATGGCTCCATTTTCCCGTTTTTCCTCGTGTGGACACATTTGCATGGGTCTCTTCTCTCAGGAGAAGCTAAGTACACAATGTAATCAGAGTTTTGCTTATGTCCTTAATATTTGATAAGATCTTGCAATATCATTATTATCCCACGCATAAAAAAACAGAACCCAGCACATATTGTGAGCTTAGTCAACGTTATCAGAAAAAATTCAGGGGGGAGTTGAAAATGTTTAGAGGAACCTTATCGCCCCAACAGGCCGCCTTTCCCAGGCCGCCCCGAGTCAGACCCGGGCTGAGCGGTGCCTGCCGACCCCCGAGGCCTCAGAGGCGGCTGCTCCTTCCCCAGCGCGATGCCGGGGACCCTGCTTCCCGAGGACACAGACTTCCAGCCCCAGACGCCCTCCTGCTGCCCACCATCCCCACCTGCCCCCAGCCTCCCTTGAGGAGGACAGGAACCTCGCTGGTTCTGTTCGGACCCACGGACTCCCTCGCTGCACTAAGCCATTCATCACCTTCCTGGATTTTGTTATTTTTGCAAGAAGTGACGCCGCACCGCATCCATCACTGGACGTCCGTCTCCAGGAAGCCGGGCCTGGACGCCACGCTCGGAACCAGGCTCATGCGCGGGATGGAGGGTCACGGGGCACCAGCCCCCCGGCGTTTGCTGCTCCCACAGCGGCGTGTGGTCACACGGTCTCTCCCGCATCCCGCTCTCCTGCTACACCTGCAGGCACCGCCCTCCTCCGAAGCTCTCCCAGGTCCCTCTGCGTGTGCCGTCCAAGCGCCTCCTGGGCCGTCACGTCGGTGCCACGTGCCGCCCGTCCAGGGCCCTCCTCAGACACCCAGGCCGGGCGGGGGGCGGGGGCTGCTGGGCCTCGGAGGGAAGAGACGGAGATCATGGCCCTTGGAAAAGGCCTGGGAATTCCCTCCCCGAGAGGGACCGGCCTCGGCCCCTTTACCTCTGACTTTCCTGGTTTCAGCTTTTGAAACGGAGTGACCGCGTGGGTGTGGAGGTAAGGAGGGTGGTGTGGCCGCCCGGGCAAGGGAGGCGGCCACAACGCCAGGTGTAACTTGGAGGACTCGCTGAGCCGGGCTTGGCCCTGAAGCTGCCCAGTGGCTACGCAGTGTTGTCAGAGCCTAGAGCCGGCGCAGAATACAGTTAATGAAACTGCTGAGGGCGGTATTATCTCTATGCCACGGGCGCCAGCTTATTCATCTGCTCTGAGGGAGGCGACCCCAGCGGGGCTCCCCCCAACTCCTACACCCCCCAGGAACGTAGCGGGAGACCCACACAGCCAGAAGGCTGCTGCCCACCCTGAGCTGCCCGCACTGAGCTGCCCGCGCTGAGCTGCCCGCGCTGAGCTGCCCGCCCTGAGCTGCCCGCGCTGAGCTGCCCGCACTGAGCTGCCCACCCTGAGCTGCCTGTGCTAAGCTGCCCGCACTGAGCTGCCCACCCTGAGCTGCCCGCCCTGAGCTGCCCGCCCTGAGCTGCCCGCACTGAGCTGCCCACCCTGAGCTGCCCGCCCTGAGCTGCCCGCCCTGAGCTGCCCGCACCAGCGCAGGTTCCTCCAGGACCAGGTGTGTCCTCCCCACGCAACACCTCCTCCCGTGGGGACACCCGCGTTCTTCAGGGCCTGCTGCCTGGCCCCGCTTCCTGAGCTCTCACTGCTGAGCCACCTGCCTTCCAGGATGCCTTTCCTCTCTGACGTCAATAACACCTCCAGGTCACCAAAAGCACTGCGTTTTCCTGGGGCTCAGGCTCACCAGGTAACTGTGCATGTGACTGTCCCGTTCTCTCCTAGTTTCCTGTACAGCGAGTCTCAGACGACAGCCGTGGTGCGCACTGTCGGCCAGAGAGCGAGCGCAGCAGGGAGAGGGCTCAGTGCTGAGAAGGCAGAGCACTTCGCGCAGAGGAGGGGGGGAGGCCCCAAGCCCCCAGCCCGGCAGCTAGAGGGCACGCCCCTTGTCTGTGCCAAGAGCTCCTTTCTCCCTGAACTGCCTCTCACGTGTTCATTCCCAAGCCCACCCCATCCGAACCCTCTCCACTGCATCCTGATCACGCGGGCTATTCCCTAGACACCTGCATCCAAAGCATGTCCCCTTCCTCCTTGGTATCAGTCGCCGCCCATGGAATTGTTCATTCTCTTCAGTGAGTCGTATTGGAAAACGCGGTCCACTTAATTGTGGTGATGGCGGGCGAGTCCGGCCTACAGATGGGAAACCATCGCAGGAAGAGGCTCTGCGTCATTGTCACGATCGCACATTAAGATAACAGTGCGGGGCCGCGACCAGGTGCTAGATGGCTGACACCCAGACACGGACAGCGCCAGCCGCTGTTCAGGACTCGAATCAGCAGGCGCTCCCATTCGTGGCTGCTGGGAACGCAGACAGTTCAGCCCCTTGCAAGATGGGGTAGCAGTTTCTTACAGAACGAACCCCAACCTTCCCACAGGCCCCAGCAGTCACACCTGAGGCGTGACCACCGAGGTGAGCACTGGTGTCCTTGCAAAACCCTGCACGAGAAGGTTTACAAATGTTATTCATGGTCACCTGCAACCAGAAGCAGCCGAGCTGTTCTTCTGCGGGCGGATGAATGAAACACGGGCTGCATCCGCGCCACGGACTGCTGTTCAACGGAAAGAGAAACGAGCTGCGATTACAAAAAGACATGGCTGAGTCCTAAACGCATGTCGCCAAGTAAAATAAGACGGTCCGCAGAGCTTCGTGCCACGTGATTCTCATGACATGACATTAAGAGATCAAATCTAGGGAGCCAGCAAATAGCCTGGCGGTGGCCAGGGGTGTGGAGGAGGCAGTGTTGGAGAGGTAGGTTTCAGCGAACTGAACCCGTTCTGTATGATACTGCACTGGTGGGTACATGACCTCATACGTTCGTGAAAACTTACAGATGCTTACAGCACAATGAGTGAACCTTAACGTATACACGTTTTAGAACCAGCCCCGCCCGGTGTGGCTCGGTTGGTTGGGCACCGTCTTGTGCGCCAGCAGGTCGTGGTGTCAGTCCCAGGCAAGGGCACAGGCCTGGGTTGCAGGCTGGACCCCGGGGGCAGGGGTGCCCGAGGCAGCCAGTCCATGTTGTGCTCTCACATCGATGGTTCTCTCCCTCTCCTTTCCCTTCTCTCTAAAAAAATATCAATAAGCTATTCTTTCAAAATCATTTAGGAGTCACGGAGCCCAGGAGGGAACGCAGAAGGGGCAGAGGGGAACAGGTGCTGCCTAAGTAACTTGGAGATCAGTGGGGTCTGTGAGTCGGAGGCGGGAGGAATTTCACTCGAGCTCTGTGCTGCGGGCGGGCGGTCGGCCGGTCGGTGGGGCTGCCTCCCAGGCGCAGCTAATCATCCCGAGGCCGTGCACACAGGCGGGAACGGAAAAGCCAAGTAGGTGCGGAGTAAGGGGCTGGAGCCAGGTTTCGGGAAATGTGCTTTGCCAACCCAGGAGTGGCTAGCCCGCCAGGCTGCTGGTTCCGAGGGCAGCCCGAAGGCCAGCTGGGTGGCAGGTCCAGGCTGGGCAGGACGGTTCCTGCCCCGTGGTCCCTTGGGTGCCATGGCGCCCGAGGCGACATCTACGGAAACTGACTCCTACTGGCCAACCCGAACAGCAGTCACGGGTCAGAGCAAAGGCCCGCCTCCCTCCGCCAAGGACGATGCCTCGTAACAAACAGCCCATCCTGGCGGAGGCCGCCTCCTGCCACCAGGTCCACGTGACCATCAGACTTGCGTTTCCCTTTTTTCAAAGATGTCCCTTCTTCCCCACTGGCCCCCTCCCCTCTCCCCCCCTCCCCAATCCTTCACAACCCTACTGTCTGTGTCCATGGGCTAAGCCTCTATGCATATAAGATCTTTGGTTCATCTCTTCCCACCCGCCCCCTTTCCCTTCGAAACATGTCAGTCTGTTGCTGCTTCAGCGTCTCTGGTTGGTCAATTTATTTTGTTCATTGGATCCACACACAATGAGATCACAGGACACTTGTCTTCTCTGGCTGGCTTGTTTCCCACCGTGAATTGGTCAATATCGATTCACCAAACCACAAGGCAGCTGCAGTGTGTGGCCGGGATATTTAACATGGAAGTGGTGTTTACAAATACCCAGGCTGAGCCCTGAGGCGCCCGCCGCGCCCGCGCCTGCGTGAGAAGGTGGCAGACAGGCCTGTTCTCTCCTGACCTCTCCTCAGCCCACATCTGTGACCTCGCGGGAAACTCCCTTTGGCCAGTTAGTGATGTTAAAATTAAACACCAAATGGAGATTGGACCCGAGAATTTCCTGAGCCTGCAAAACCATGGAAGCCATGTCAGCAAAACGAAGTCTCACCTGTTCTTCAATGTAAGCCAAGCCCAGCGGGGGGTGGGGGGGGGTTTCTTGTAAATGCCTCTGACAGCCACGAGGAACCTGAAGCATCTCCCTCAGAATGGCGTGAGGGAAGCACTCTGTTCCCCACCCCCGCCGTCTGGACCCCCTGGTGATCATGGATGGTTGGGAAGGTTAACAGCCTCCTCCTTTTCGCTTATGGGCCACCCTGTAATCCCCCACCCCCCGCCCTCCTCATCGGACGGCCCCTGCCTGCAAGCCGTGCTCCTGGTGCGGGCAGGCACGCCGGCGAGTGAGTGGCTACTTCAGTGACCCACGGGCTTTGCTTTGTTTTTCTCCCTGAACTTCTGACGGCGAGAAGGAAAACACCTCCGCCCTGGCTTTCCGCAGGTTCTGTGCCGTGTACTGGCCTCGGCCAGCCTGATGCCGCCCTGATAAACCCCTGAGGCGTGGCCCCACCACGCGTGGTTACGGGCAGCCCTTCCGACGGGACAGCTTCCCCAAGGAGCGTCGGGCTGTGCACCCCGAGTAGAAGGAGAAGTGGCGGGAGGTGTAGACATGAATTCTTCATGGGGAAGGACTTAGGGTTTGGCCACTTAGCCACGGGTTTGGAATGAGTGAAGGGCTTGTTTCCAACACAAACAACCAGTTCTCCAGGCACCAACTGGGTGTCCAACCATTTAATTCAATTCCGATACTAACTACCTGGAGTTGGCCTCGGATTCCACGGCGTTTGGGGTTTAGTCCGAGGGGACTGCCCCCCCTTCGGACGGCAGCGGAGAGTCCTGAGACGTATGAAGGACCGGCTGCGAAGCCGGCGTCCCCACCAGCGACTCCTCAGGTCACTGACTCTGCGAGGCGCACAGAATGTTCACTTAGGTTTACCTCTTCGTCAGGAAGGAGCGTCGGGCCAAGAAACATCCAAGCGCTAGAGAATTTGAGTGTATTTGAGCCAAAATGATGACCTGCCAGGAAGCAGGGTCTCAGATGCTCCAGAGAGCGACAGGTGCGCAGTTCTTACGCATTCGGACTCCGGAAGATTATGTGAGGGTGGGAGGGAGCAGGGGGGATTCTCTATGATTGGACACAGAGAATGAGCAAGATTATGTGCTCCCAGCACAACTGAAAAGTTCAAAAGTTTAAGTTCCCAGGTTAGTTAAAGCAGGAATTGTCTGTTTCCTCGTGCCTCAGACAACCTGGTGGTTAGTAATTCAGCGGCTTGAATTGCCCGCAGCCTCTCTATTCTCCCCTCACTGGCCCCTGCAGACCTCTGGGGGCAGGTTGGTCACCCCAACATGGTAGCCTCATCACGATGGGCTGGGGACAGAGACCTCACGTCCTGGGGACAGATGTGTTTCATGTGCCCAGATGCTTCTGCCAGCCGCACTGGTCTTGACGTGTCCCCTATAATTAGGAGCAAGACCCTGATGCATTCCTGTTCTACTCAGTCACCACTGGCTTAGAGCCTCCCTTAGGACTGATGGCTGTGTTCCAGGATGGACTAGGTGGCGGGCCATCACATGAATAACCTTTGCTCCCTGTTCCTTCAATTCTGAGACCTGTTGGCTTAGAGATCCTAGTTTTCAAAAGAGAAAAACTTGTGTCTGTGGCCAGCCCATTGCCCCATTCCATGGGAAGGTTGACCGCCCCTTGACTACTGCTGGCTCCTGAGGGCTCTGAACCCATGGGCCCGTAGAGTACTGTATTCTTTGGGGTGATTGTTCCCAATTATTAAGGAGAAATGGGGTTGCTCCTCACTGGGGAATGGGAATTATATATCTAGACACTAGGGAATTCTCTAGAGTGCCCCTAGAAGTCCAGGTTCAATGGTAACAGTCGCCACGTGACTATAAGGAAATAAGTGGGGGCCATTTAGGGTTTTACTAGGTACAGAACGCCAGTCAGTTAAGGAGCTAATGAAGGCAAGATTGTCAAGAAATAGATGTGGATGAGGGAAACAGAATTATTAACTGCTGCCTCTTGACCAGTTACTCCTCTTGCATCTGAGGAGTGTCGGCCGCACTTAGGGTGTGAGCAGATCAAGACTCAGACCCTAAATTTATTTAGAAAGTCACAGAGGTAGTAGTGAGCCATAGAAGAAATGGGCTCAGGAAACAAGTTACAGCAAAAGAAGGGTCCTGGGATGGGGGGGCGGGGGGGAGAGCGGAGGGTAGAGAGAGAGAGAGGGAGAGGGAGAGGGGGAGAGAGAGAGAGAGAGAGACAGAGAGAGAGAGAGAGAGAGAGAGAACGAACCCTGGGGGAGAAGGGGTGGGAGAGCCTGAAGCTTGGCCATAGAGGGAGCCACACCCTGAGGGCTTTTACCTGAGGTCTCTCTCAGGGGAGGATCTCAAGAGAATATTCATCAGCGTTCCCTTGTGGCTTCTCAGGGTCATGGTCTCATCTGATTGGTCGGCGCCAGGGCAGGGCCATTCATCATGGACATTCCTCCTGGTGTCAGTCTGCCGCGGTGCAGTCACTCAGCTGGTCTGGCTGCTTCACTGAAGCCCACATGTCCTCTCCAGGGGTTGATGCTTAAGGGCCTGGTGTGCACGGGCTTGTAGCTTTGCCTGTTGCCAGGCACCCGGAGATCTCCGCCCCATGACCCTCTGCACTTGGCCCACGTCCTGCCCTGCTCAGTGCCCTGCAGCCGAGTGAGGGAGACAGGGAGGAGGATCCCAAACCAGATCGGGGGTGGCAGGGTCCGACGTGGGGAGAACTGGCTCTTCCGTGCTGAGGACCTGGGGTCCCGGTGCGGTGGCGCCTGAAACACCGAAATGACTGTGTGCCCAGGAGGCTCTCCTCCCTCCACTCTGTCGTACGGAGACCCGGCTCCCGCTCAGGCATGCCGGTGCTGTCCCTGGGTCATCTTGGAAACATGGCCAGTTTCTTCGCTTCGTAACCCGGCTGCCCGGACGTTCTGAAGGAGTGTTTCTTCCGATGCCAATACCGTTTTATTAAAGAAATAACTCAACCTTTTGTAACCAAGCCATGAATCGCCAGAACAGGTCCAGTCCGGCTGCCCTCGCCAGAAGCAACACATTCTGACCCCCGGAGCACGCATCTCCCTCCCCTTGGTCCTTTGGCTCCTTGAGGAGGTTTCTATCCAGAAGATTATGGGATTATAAATGCTCAGTGAAGGGAATACATCCAGGTCTTTGCATCTAATTGATCATGAAAATAATGGCCAACATTTACATAAGATAAAAATACATTTTAGGTAGCGTGTTAACCACATGGATCGCTGCTTATCCCCATTTTGAAAACCACCATGAAATAGGTCTGTTGGTGTGCTCATTTCACTAGGAGAGTTTAAATAATTTGTTCAAGGTTCCAGAGACAGTCAACATTGGACCCGAGACTCACAGGAGGCAGTCTGCCTGTAGAGATAGCCCCCTGGCTTCTTCGCTCAATGGGAAACAATTCTGGCTCTATTTGCATATTTATTTATATTGAATGTAGCTAAAAATGCTATTATAATGTTAATCGTTTGGCTAACTCTTCTTTTTTGTTTTTTGTTTTGCAGTAGTTATTTTTTATGTTTAAGGATAATTTTTTTGTTTGTTTTTCTTTAATAATTCTTTATTGTTGAAGTTATTACATATCAACTCTTCTTTTTAACCCCTGACCCATCAGATATGGATCTCAGGCCCTCTCCTCTGGGTCCCTGTCACCCTAGGAAACACCCCACTGTTGCACCAGTCCAGGGGCTCTTGAGAGAAATGGTGTGTTTTTCTGATATTGGAATCAAACCCATGTCCTTATGCCCGACGTGCAGCAAGACCAATCACTGAAGCACCGAGTGTGCAACAAAGAAGAGTTTATTCTGAAAGGCAGCCAAACAATGAGACAAAAAGCCAATGCCTGAATCCCCAATCCAGGGTACAGGGCAGGTTATAAGGGCCAGGGGGAACAGGGAAGTGGGATCACTTACAGGGCAAGTTTTAATCGGGGCACCTTCGATCTTGACCATTTATGGTGAAGGAGTATCAGCACCAGGTCTTCCTGGACAGTGGACTCTTTGATTCTGGTTTTCCTGTTCAAGTTCCTGTTGTGTCACTGTCCTTAGGTTCCCTGTGTCTGTGTGTCAGGGCGAGACTTTGGTTCTGGGAACAGCTGGAGAACAAAGTTCTCTCCTCTGTGTGTGCTTCAGCTGCATGACTTGCAATGTGTGTCTGTTGTCTCTGAAAAGCAGCTCAATATCTTATTAAACAGGACAGGACCGTTTTGAGCTTGTTCTGTGGTTCCAGTATCAACATTTAGAATAAGGAATGGTGCCTAATGTAAGGACAGAAAAAAAAAGGTCTTTATTTTTCTTTGCTGTGGTCTTCCACAACTTATGAGAAGCCTCTGGTGATTAAACCCCAAGACTGCAAGCTCCTCTGATTCAAACAGGCCCTCCGTTCAAACTACAAGACAAAATAAGCTACTCTCGAGGCTACATTCTTGCAATCACCTCCTCCCTGCTGTTTTCACAGCTCAGGGATAATTTGCGCCAATGAGTCTCTAGTTAGTAGAAAGTTCCCTTCCCCGCTATTCTTCAAACAAGCCTCTTTTGAACTCTTCATAACTTTTGCTCTAAGAATGTTCTACAGCAGCGGTTCTCAACCTGTGGGTCGCGACTCCTTTGGCGGTCGAACGACCCCTTTCACAGGGGTCGCCTAAGACCATCCTGCATATCAGGTATTTACATGACGATTCATAACAGTAGCAACATGACAGTTATGAAGTAGCAACGAAAATAATTTTATGGTTGGGTCACAACATGAGGAACTGTATTTAAAGGGCCAGAAGGTTGAGAACCACTGCTCTACAGGCTTGGGAAAAATACTGATAAGACAACTCCCTAGGACTCTGCGGGACTGTCTCCTAAAAAACAAACTCAACTTCAGCCCCAAATTTTCCTCCCTTCCTTGTCACTTAGCAACAGCCAGGACTTAAGGGGTGAAGGATCCATTTGTTTCTTGCCCTTCTATTGGTTAGCAATGCACCGGCCCTTTTCCTTTGTGGAAAGTACAAGAAACTTCCTCGGTGCGTCTCTTTCTTCAGTTGTGAATTCTTTCACATCCCTCGTCACGGGCCAAACCCTAACATCTAACACCTACAATCACCTAACAGTTATCAACTGAAAAGGTGGATGAAAGACTATGGATATTTCTGGACTGGAGTTTAGGACATCTGAGGGGAGCGGCAGGCCTTCTGCACCCCTTCCTCCTCTGAAGCTGGACTTCCATCCATCTTACCCTCTCTCTGCTCTTAACTACCACAACAGTCCCCTTCTTAAAACTCTCCTTCTCCGAACAGTTGCCAATTTTCGGTTTTTATGAACACGGCTGAAGGGAGATTCTTTTCTTGCTTTAGATTTCTCCTTTTTTTCTATACTTGACAACTCTTCAGAAATGGGAACTCCACAGGGAGGACTTAGGGAACATGGAAGTATTTCCAGCCATTCGCTGTGCCATACTTCTCCAGGAATTTTAAATTCTGTCTTCAGGGAAGCCCTGGGATTTGGAGAGTTGAATTGAGATTCTGGATTTTCGATAAATCTTTTTATTCCCACCCCTGCTAAAGGGCAAAGCTTTTATTTTTCACATTTCTCCCGACTCCAGCCAAGCGACATTTTCTTGACTTCAGGAGAGTTGGCAGCCAGAGGAAGGGCCCGTGTCGTTTAGTAGCGTCATATTTCATTTCTATCTTCAGAGGTGTTTTACAGCTTTTGCTTTTCTCATTCCCTTTCTGCCAACCCACTGGGAGCAGAGGATTCCACAGACGCTGCTGCCTTATTTGTTTTCCTTCCTGACTCGCAGGATAGTGTGATTAGTCGCTAATGAAAAAGGCCGAACTACATCAAATTTACATCGTGATCATGCACACTCATTTCTCATGGACCAAGTTCATAGGCTTGAACTGTGAGGGAAGCCAATAAAGATTCCTGTGAAATAAAATAGAAAGCTTGGGCAGCTCTGCTGAAATCCCAGCTCTGACATTCTCTAGATGTAGAATCTTGGCAAGCTCTCTTTCTCTACAAATTGTATTTCCCTTTTCTATGAAACGCAGGCTCTGTGGAGTTGTGTCATTACTTTTAACAGCCTGTGTAAAGCATCTATAATGGTGTCTGATGAATAATAGGTGGTCAGCTCATGTTCATGTCCTTTCCAGTGTTTTATGTTAGAAAATGGATATCCAAAGGCATGGAGTGCAAGCACTGCATCTTTCCCCCAAATCTTAACCAGCCAAGGGCTCTGTCTCTGCTTGACACCTCCAGTGGCCACTCACTTCCCTTCGTGAGTCTGTTCTAAGCCCTCACAGTAGAGAGGTCTTTCTTACAATGAGATGAAGAGAGAGTATCATGGGCAGGGGTGGTGTGCAATTTTGGGTTTTGTTTGACTGTAGCCTTTTCCCCGCCATACCCCCTCTCCCCGGCCACCGCCCCAGGTAAAGAAGGCCCTTGCAGCCCTACCTGGTGTGGCTCAGTGAATAGAGCATTGACCTGCGGATTGAAGGGTCCCAGGTTTGATTCCAGTCAGGGCACATGCCCGGGTTGCAGGCTCAGTCCTCACTGGGGGGCGTGTAGGAGGCAGCGGATCAGTGATTCTCTCTCATCATTGATGTTTCTCTCTCTCTCTCTCCCTCTCCCTTCCTCTCAGAAATCCACAAAAATATATTTAAAAAATAAAAAAAGCAGGCCAGTGTGGGAGAGCTCCCTATGGTTCTGCCACCTGGCTCTCACCACTTGGGTGGTCTTCTCCCCTGGAGTGTGGGCGGGGTCTGTGGCTTGCTTTCCTCTAATAGAATATGGCAAAGGTAATGCTGCTTTCGTGTTACATTTGGTAAGATTGTGAGTCTTTCTAGAAGATTCTATGCTGTTCTTAGAACACGGCGCCCAAACTGATAGCCTGTCTACAATCCTTCAGCAGAGCAGAGTGTCTCTGGGGCCTCCTCCGACCCTGGGACGCTGCGATAGTCAGAGGCCCAGGTTCAGAAGCTCGGCCAGAGGTTCCCCCCTCCCGCACCCCCGTCACCTGCCCCGGGCTCTGGCTTGCTCCTCCGTTCCCTCGTCACGGCCACCCCTGTCTCAGTGTTGGCACCGCCGTTTATTAGTGCTCCTGAGACTGGCACTTACTGCTTCACCCGCTGACTCCTGGCTGCCTCCTGACTGTGGCTCAGCTTGTCTTGGACGGACTGTCTGGAGATGCGGCCTCCTGCTTGTCTTCCTAATGCCCCTCCGGCCTGTCTCCTGGGCAGCCTCAGTGGGCTCAGCCTGGCATTGCCCTCCCCAGCCCTTCCTTGGTTCCCGTCTTGCAGGGACAGATGTAAGTAATATTGTGGTTGTGCAAGTAGGTGTGAGGAAAACAAACAGAACCTAGTTCCCTCCCCTTCCCCCAAACTAGTGGACGGAGTTTCATCCTGGTTCATTTCCATTATCTTGGCTCTGCCACGGCCTCGTAAGGTCGCTTGGGACGCTGCCATCCCATAAATTCACTGGTTGTCCTGGCTTGTGTCCACTTCAAAAAGTGATGAATGTGCTGCCCCAAGAGTCTGCCATCCATGAGACAATTTTCTGACAAATTTGGACAAAAGATAAAGTCTGATTCCCAATATAGTTAAAAAAACAGATAGTGTCTTCACATTGGGTAAAAGCAAGTACAACTAGGTTTGTTTTAGCATTTAATGGGAGGTCTTGGGAGAAATTAAAGACTCTTATGCTTTTCAACAAAAGAAGTTCTCTACCGACAGAAAGGAGTAAAGAGTTTATTTGATCCAAGACCGACGGCCAGCCCAGAAGAAAAATCTCAAAGGATTAAGAAAGTGCTCCGGAGATGAGCAGTTTTGCAATTCATTTTCTACACGAGTATAAAAGCCACAAGGAAGGGTACATGAAATCCGTTGGCAGTAGAGTAAGGAGGTGGGGGAAGTACAGTGGAGAAATCTCTAGAGCCTGATAAAGAGTAAAATGGAGAGATTCGTACTTTTTTCCCACTGGTGGGTGCAGGAGCGCTAACATTGAACACAGTGCACAGAGGGACGTGGTACAAGGTAGCAACGAGGAACGGGGAACGTTGGTGCCGTCTCACCCTGACTCGGGCGTGTTTGTCTCTGGAGGTGAGTTTCCACAATCATTGGCCTCAGCGCGTCACCCCTCCCCGACCACCCTTTGCTCTTCGCTTTGGTATTCACACCACAAAGGCAGCATCCCCTTCCTCCCCCTCAGCTTTGAGCTGTGCCTTGTGTCCAGTAACACAGCTGGTCACAGCCGGCTGGACACAGACAGGGGCTTTGCGTGTGCTTGTGTTGTCCGGGAAGAACATACGCCGTGGCCTGCTCATCCTTTGTGGGGGCTGGAAGCAGTGTGGAGGTGAGTCATCCCACAGATCCATTAATATGTGAGCAAGAAGCCAGTGCTGAGAATGAGACTCTGGGGTTGTTTGTTACGCAGCAAGAGCTGACAGTCACAAGTCCTTTACAGCACCTCCCAGAAGCGGGGCCCTCCTTATCCTTTGGCTTCACTCCCCACCACGGATCCCCTGGTCACTTCCCCTGAGTGGCCTCCAGGGGATGGCAGGTTCTTGAGCAAGCGCATGGGGTGGTGATGTGTTCCTATTGGCCCGAATGCCTGCAGGGCCTCTCTCCAGCCTTTTGCCTGCTAATCCTCCAAGAGAAGATGCTCACCACAGGGGTTCAGAGTCAGACCGTCCTCTCCATGGACACAGCCCTGGCCACTGACGCGTGGGTGCACATGCTTGCTCTCTGCGTCCTCACCTGGGAAATGTGTGCAACACTCTCTCAGAGGGCTTCCTGACCATTACATAAGTCACGTGCTACACTAGTTTAACCGGCTCAGTAAGATTTGCTGATGTTACGTATTCTTTCCATGTAAGATTTACATAAAAGTCACTTTATCTTGAGAATTTGCTATTCCCGCCTCCTGGCTTCGGTCTCCCTGTTTCCTGGAATGAAACTCACTGTACTGCCCTGTGACGGGGGAGACCTTAAACCTCTAAGTCTAAGGGGACAATGTCCGTTAGCGCGCCGGTTGGGACGTAGCAGGGGCCGCGTCTGCCTCGTACTGCGCCGAGCTCTCCCCTGGGCAGTGGCCTCTGGCTGCCCCACCTGAAACCCGGCTTCCCAGGGCCACGTCCACGATCAGCGTCCACATCGGCCCGGCCTCCCGACCTCTGACTGTGCCTCTGTTCTCGCCTTACAACCAGGAACATGTCCGTCCTGCACGTTCATTCCAGAGGGACGGGCGGACAGGACTGCTCACACGAAGGAGCAGACATATGCAGCGGGTGTCCTGGGAGCCAGTAAACTGGAGGCTATTAATTCAGCCCGAAGACGAGGCGTTTAAAAAGCGTTTCCCGTTTAATGACGCGCTCCGTGTAACGCGATTGTGTTCCGTTTGGGAAATGGCAGGGGAGTGCTCTCGTGGCTACGTTAGCACCTGTTACACGGCGAGGCCTCTCTCCCCGCTAGCCACGAGCGCGGGGGTTGCACCGCTTTCCTATAGAAGAGGACAGAGGAGGGGAACACATCGCCCGAGTTAAAGAACCCGAGTCCAGCGTCGCTCTGGGAGTCCTGCTCTGCTCACGCACTTTTAGGAACACGGGCTGCGGAAGTAGAGTCCGCGTTCCCTGTGTTTCCTTCACACGGTCCCGGCCACCCTCCCCTTCCTGGCAGACGTTATGAGGAAGTGGCAGCCGCTCCCCACAGCTTTTCGAGAGCTTCGAAGCGAATAACTTAGTGTCAAGCGTTGAACTTGTAAAGAAGACAGCGTCAGGTACACAGGAGACAAGAGTTGCCGCTTCGAAGTCAAGGAGAGGTGCCCCTTGCTCACTGCGGACGTGAAAGCGAATCCTCCCGGCCGGCGTCTCGGCCTGAGATGGAAGCGACAGAGACAGCGCACAGTCTGCCTTCAAGTGCAACCCCCAGGGCGCAGTGGCTGTTCCCGTCGCCTAGTGCTGGTCGGTGACGAAGCCGCGCCTCGGTCACGGAGGGACAGGTGGCGCTGGGGTTGCGGCCGCACCCGCATCCACCGTCCCCTTGACCGTGTCGCTCTGAGCAGCCGCCTGCCCTCGGGCGCCTCGGCTGGGCCAGCGGGGGAGGAGCGGCCTGGACCAGCTTTGCGGAGCTGAGCAGGAAGATGTCCCCGGGCCTTGGATGACCCGGTGACTCGCTGGCCTCTCTGCTGGGGGAGGGGCGCGGGCTCAGTGAGCTAGGGTACATGCCACCGCGGCTCTTGCTTCGAGCACAGATGCTCCAAGCCGCTCACTCAGGAACCATCGCGCAGATTCCTCAGAGCGCGGGTATAGCCCCAGCGCCACGGCCCATCGCGCCCCACTTCTACCCACCGCCTCCCAAGCCCCTGGCCGCAGCCTTAGGCCGCCACCAACCTGCTCTCTGCCTCTTACACTCGCCTAGCAGAAGCCTTTCCATTTATAATGGAATTACCTGATGCAAATACGTGGAATTTGTCCCGGCGTCCGTCCCTAGGCCCAGGTTCCGAGGCTCACCGTGCTGCACGTGCGTTCTGCATCCTCACCAGCCGGCACCACGTGGTCATGTCCTCACACCCCACTTACGCAGCTGTTCTCTTTCCACCGGGCCGGCTAGCGGTGGCCTCGCTAGTGAGGCGCGGTCACCGGTCACAGGAACTGACGCCCACCCGCGCGCTGACACCTGCCTGCGGAGCATTTACATGCATTCGCTCGGCCGGTTAATTGGAAACAAGTATAAACCGCCGCCCCTGCCGCAACCTGCGGGGCGGGAAGGGGGCGCCGGGCGGCGGGGCTGCCGCTCAGTGAACGCACCGCGGCCAGAGCCGAGCCGGAGCCGGGTGCCCGCTGGCTGCCAGCCCGGCGTGGGGCCGCTGGCTCAGTCCCCGGCACACGCAGTGCGGGTAATTAGCTATGCAAATCAGGTAATTACGGACATAAATGCCCACTGCGCCTCCCTGTCTGCGGGCGGGGACTGCCAGGTCTGGAAGGACCATATGAACCATCTCCACGCCTGGCGCCACCTCAGCTGGAGGAGAGGCACGGCCCAGCGCGTCTGCCCCCACTCGGGTTTTGCAGTGACTCCCCTTTTCTTATTTTATTTTATTTTATTTTAAATATATATTTGTATTGATTTCAGAGAGGAAGGGAGAGGGAGAGACAGAAACATCCATGATGAGAGAGAATCATGGATTGGCTGCCTCTTGCACGCCCCCTACTGGGGACTGAGCCCACAACCCAGGCATGTGCCCTTGATTGGAATCGAACCCGGGACCCTTTGGTCCTCAGGCCGATGCTCTATCCGCTGAGCCATACTGTTAAGGGCAGACTACCCTTTTTTAAAAATTGATTTCAGAGAGGAAGGGAGAGGGAGAGAGAGAGAAACACCCATGATGAGAGAGAATCATGGATCAGCCGCCTCCTGCACACCCTGCACTGGGGATGCAGCCCACAACCCAGGCATGTGCCCTGACCGGGAATCGAACCCAGGACCCTTCAGTTCGCAACCCAGCGCTCTATCCACTGAGCCACACCAGCCAGGGCAGTGAATACCTTTCTTATTCACTGTTGTCTGAAATGGACTCTCTTGTCGTTTACATAGGACATACGCGGTCTCATAGAGAAAAATATAAGTTGGTTCATCACTGACTAGGTCACTGAGACAGAACATTTGTCAAGCTCTCCGGATGGCACTTGGGAGTAAAGGTGACCACGGCCCCGCCTTCTTCCCGTGCGACAACTGCCCAGGGGTCTGTGCTCCGCGTGCTTTCATGTGTGTAGGACACGTTCATTCTCCCGGAAAGAGCGGGGAGTGTGGCTATGTTACGTACAAACGGAGGCCCAGAGACGGCAGGAGACCGGCCGGGAGGCGGAGGGAGGAGGGAGGGTAGGCTCAGCTCTGTGCTATCTGAAATCTCGGGTCCTTTTATTTGTCAAAGATATTTTTATTGACTTCAGAGAAGAAGGGAGAGCGAAAGAGAGAGAATCATGGATCGGCTGCCTCCTGCACGCCCCACACTGGGGATCGAACTGCGACCCGGGCCTGTGCCCTGATTGGAATAGAACCCTGACCCCTTGGTTCATAGGTCGACATTCAACCACTGAGCCCCATGGGCTGGGCTGAAATCTCAGGTATTTCAGACAGCGTGTCATGATCACAGAAAAGTGATAACTTCTCACCAAGTGAACAGAAGCCCCGACTCGGGGTTCAGTCACAGGGACAACCAGGGTGACCTTTAGCCTGTTGTAGGGGCCATACCCTCTGACCATCTTCTCCGACCAGGACAGGTCTGCCCTGTTGGAAGTAGAGTCCTGAGCAGACTCAGACTCACGTCTGACTTCTTGGGCGTGTGGGTTTGTCCCTGCGTCTACCTGGCTTGACCAATGAGCACGTCTTCGCCGCCATCGCACTGTGGGATGAGGAGGAGGAGGGGGCGGGTGAGCAGCGAAGAGGGGCTGTGAGGGAGGGAGGTGCTGACCCGCAGGAAGGAAGGGGCTTGGTGCCTCCAGCGTCTCACAGCATCTGCCTTGGGAGTGGACGCCCGTCTGCGGTCCTGGGAAGGGATGAGTGTGTGAGTGTGTGTGTGTGTGAGTGTGTGTGTGTGTGTGTGGCGGGGGCGGAGGGTGGGGCAGCGTGGCGATGAGGGCTTCTCTGCATTCCCCCACAGGGGCTGCTCGTCTCAGTGAGACTGGAGTGACTCTGATGGGCGTCCTGGGAATAATGCTGGAAACATCCAGTCCAGACGCCACCACATTTAGACAAAACAACGGCCCCCAGAAATGAACGGGAGGAGGCCAGCATTCTCTCCCAGAGCCTCAGAGCCCTGCCCCCCACGGCGGAGAGCAGACGCCTCCCTCGATCTTCCCTCTGCAGGTTAATGTTTTGTTATTAAGAAGATAAATAGCGTGCAATCCACACGTCTTTCAGCCTGGATGATGCTGACGGCGGCCGATTCATTTGAAGGGAGAGCTGCACTCGGTGAACCTACCTGCAAGGCAGCGCCCGGCCCCAGGAAGAGGGAATCGGGTTGCGATGGGCAAGCTCCAGGCTAGAGCGGCAGCACCGAGCCCTGGGAATTCAGCCGGGAGGTGCTCACGGCTCCAGGATTTCATGAGGAAAAACACAGGGTTATGGGGGCCCTGCCATAGGTGCCGATGGAGGCAGGAGCCTGGTGGCTGATGAGAATAAGATTTCTGACAGATGGGGATGGATTTGCATTTATTTGTGAAGTTTTACAAGTCGCTGTGATGCACACACCTGTAGCAGGTTGGCTCGTTTTTCTGCAGGATGTCTACACGGTGGAAAATTAATCGAGCTGAGGAGACCATCCGCGCAGTGAGCAATGATCAATGCCGCACAACAACCAGCCACGGGCCGGGCCAATCCTGCAGGTGCCACCGTGGATGTATGAGGCAGGGGCGCTGGGGTGTGTACGCTTTTTAATTAAACACAACAGATATTACTCATGGGACACGGTGTCTCTGAGAAGCTGCGTGAATTCGTTATAACGTGCCGGGCTCTCCCTGGGGTCTGTGGACAGTACAGATTTAAATTAATGCTTATTCTTGTTTCCACTGTTCAAAGTGTCTCTATGACGCCCGGCCCAGCACTCTTGATGGTTTCGTGTCTTCTCCGTCTTCACGCCCACCCGCACGCATCGCTTCTGTTTCCCAGAAAACCACGTATTGCAGACGGACGTTCATATCAACCACATCACTTTGACGTAAAGTATTAGCATGTCCCGTGACGCTATGGGTTGTGAGTACCTCCTAGTTGTTGGGTGACAGGCGGCTGATCAGTCGTAGTTGAATTCGCTGTTTATCGAACCCCTTCCTGGCATCCTCTCCGGGCGCCAGCGCCTGCTCGCCAGCCTGCGAGTCCGCGTTAGCAGCGGGGCTGCAGGATGGAAGCGCCAGGAGACGGCCACGCTCGCGTGTGGCCACGAGGACGCCCTGCAGCTTCAGCAAACGCTGCCACCGTTTCATCGGGCAGCCAAGCAGGTGCTCCTCCTGGAACACAGCGCCCCTGCTCGCCGCAGGGCAGTGTCCTCTCCGGGCGCCCTGCACCCGACCAACCGGGTCCTGCCAGTTCGAGAGCCTTGGCCAGGAGCACACGGGCCAGAACTCCGAAACTGTAGGAAGCAGAGACCTGGCGACAGCGAGACAGTCTTGTCTCCCCCAGTCCTCGCCGCCCCCCGCCCCCCCACCCCCCTGCTATAGCTGCAGAGACCCCAGCTCTGATTCAGGAGGGACCCTGGCCAGCTGAGGCGCGTCAGGGAACAGCGCTGGGCCATGCGATGCGCCAGGTGGCGGCTCCTGGCTGGAAGTGACTCCACACAGGAAGCTGACGACCTGCTGTGACAGCGTGGGGAGCGCCGCACGGTCCTCGGCCCGAAGCAGGAGGCCCAGTGCCACTGCTGAGCACCGGGCACCTCTCGGGGTGAAGGCGGCGCACAGAGGCAAGAGCCCCAGGAGCCCCAGGAGCCCCAGGAGCCGCTGCCCGCCCGGCACAAGGAGGAGTGGCGGGAGGACTGTGACGTGCAAACCGAGGCTGCCGAGCTCCGCCACGCCTTCATGACCCAGAGAAGGAGTGCGTTCTCTCTGTCTGTCTGTTTTCCAGCTGGAAAGACAGTGATGACCCAGGAAGGCAGGGCCAAGGCCAGGAGACGTGGCCACCGCCAGGAGCGCCAGGAGCAGAAGTTGCGGGAAGCGGACAGGCTGCGGCCGCATGGGGAAGGGCGCAGGGAGAACGTCTGGGGGGCGGGCCTGCGGTCCCTCTAGGAAACGAGGCTCCGATGAGCTCATCGGCGAATCCAGTTTAGAGCGTTGGTTCGCGATGGAGCGGAACGGAGTCCAGATCCGGCTGACTCGGCGCTTCGCTTTCCTCCTGTGCTGTGGCCTCATCTCCATCCAGAGGAAGCCACCGCCGGCGGTAAGGGAAGTCACGGAAGATGCTCTGAGCGGGCGGCTCAGGCGGGAAATGTGCTGTGAGGACGGTCTCCCCCACTGGACGGTCTGGGCCAGGAACACGCCAGCGTGGCACTGGGTCTGTGCGAAGGCTGGATGCAGCCAGGCCTGGGGGAGTGTGTGTGCGCGCGAGTGTGCGCCTGGGAGACACGCGTCTGCCTGCGTGAATCCGGGCTTGCCTTTGGGTTAGGAACCGAGGAGCAGCTGCTGAGGGTGAACCCAGAGGGCGGGAGTTGAGTCTCACACAGTGCAGGGTAGACACGTGCAGGGGGCGGGCAGGTAGGGGTACAGTTTAGAGTCCTCAAAGCACAGAGTTATCCTTGACTCACGATTTATTAGTTACTGCACCATTTTCCATACAAACACTGCAAGCCTGCTCTGCCCCCTGTGTTTTCTGAGGGGTAAACCCATGGCTATGCTCCCCTGTCCTCAGGCCCAGGCCGCTGTGGGTGGGCCCTGTCCCTGACAGCAGTGAGTGAACTTTGCTCTGACTGTGGGTTAGTTCGGGACACGGGTGAGGACTTGTCCGCTGCATCCCTCGAGTCCTGGCAGCCGATGTGTGAGCTACTGCCGAGCGGGGATGCGAGGGGCTCCTCCGAGGGAATCGCTCACTCTCCAGGCGTCCACCTGCTGCAGCCGTCTCCGAGGGGTTAAAGTTCAAATGCATTTTTCTAGGAGAAAAATTTTGATCACATGTTTCTATTGGATGATTTTTTAAAATTATTATTTTAGAATATGTTTTTATTGATTTCAGAGAAGTGGAAGGGAGAGCGAGAGAGAGATAGAAACACCGGTGATCAGAGAGAATCATGGATCGGCTGCCTCCTGCTCACCCCACACTGGGGATCGAGCCTGCACCCTGGGCACATGCCTTGATCAGGAATTGAACCGTGACCTCCTGGTTCTTGGGCCATCACTCACCCGCTGAGCCACATTGGCTGAGGTGTACGATTATTCTTTTTTCTTTCTATTCTTTATTGTTTAAAGTATTACATATGTCTCCTTTTTCCATTAACCTCTCCCTGGCCGCTCCCACCCCCCAGCACATGCCCTCACCCCCCTACATCTGTATCCATGGGTTACGTTCATATGCATGCACACAAGTTGTACGATTATTCTCAACATACATTCATGGACCTGGATCGGATGGGAGAATGGTTGTTGAGGAGAATGGAGAGATGTTTACCTACTGCAACCATCAACTCCTACTTAGCACAGGGGCCCGGTGGCCACAAGGACATGGCGGGGGTATCTCTCTCAATACCATGAGCGTTTTAATAAAGTTTTATTTAAACTTGAAATAGTTGTACGTGTCACTAAGGGGGAAGAAAAGGAACCGAGAGTAGCTTAGCGTTTAAGCTGTGTGGCTCACAGAGCAGCAGGACTCGTGGGCGTGGCCTCATCCTGTCCTCACATAATCTCGCAAGGAAGCGATACGCTGCCTTCGTCCAGACGGGCACGTGCTGCTGAGGGACAACGCACAGACACACACAGAACCCGCCGCACAAAGCTGCTCCCGTAGAAGAGAGCGGTGCACAGACACACACAGAACCCGCCGCACAAAGCTGCTCCCGTAGAAGAGAGCGGCGCACAGACACAGCATGCTCTGGGAAAATGGAGTTCATAGTATTGCTAAAATATTCATGATTTTAAACACAGAGCAGTTTGGAGACCCGTTCCTAATTTAGCATAGATAAGACGGCCATGGTATTATTAAGTCCAAAACATAATTACTAATCCATTACAGAACATTCAGAACGGAGGTGGAAATTTGGGCAAGTTAATACAAATATTTGAGTGTTTTAGTTTATCATTTGTAACAAGGAGCAATTGGCCTATTTAAGTGATTTCACATAAAGCCCTAGTGCAGCGGTTCTCAACCTGTGGGTCACGACCCCTTAGGGGTCGCCTAAGACCATCCTGCATATCAGATATTTACATTATGATTCATAACAGTAGCAACATGACAGTTACGAAGTAGCAACGAAAATAATTGTATGGTTGGGCCACAACATGAGGAGCTGTATTTAAAGGGCCAGAAGGTTGAGAACCACTGCCTTAGTGCCTTCCTGACCCGTAGCACCCCGAGCACTGGCATAGCTGAGTGGTGGTGGCGTGATTGCGACAGTAAACGAACGCGCAAGGTGGAGGCAGGTCACGGGAAATAAACTTGAGCAAATATCAGACACACGCTCCAGAGCAATCCCTTTGGCCGAGTGACGCCTTGCAGTGATTGCTCTCAATATGCGGTGTGTATTCTGGCTGAAGTTTATAAGATTCAGCAAAGAAAACCTTCAAAAACTCCCACCAATAGTCAGACTTCTTAGAAATAAAACAATGATTTCAGTAATCATTTGAGCACACACTGATTTATTGTTGAATCCCACCCTAGTCAGCGGCTCTGCTGTGAGCAGGGGCCGGTCATCACCACGGGGGAGCGAGGCTCTGCCCCCAGCAGGGACGGAGGTGCTGGGCCTCCCCTGCTCACGGCCTCCCTCCGGGAAGCGTCTGGGAGCCGGGGCCTGGGGCCTGCGCTGCAGGGAGCTCAGCGGGGACCAGGCCGGGCCGCCAGCGTCTGGCCGCATGGATTTCTAGCCACTCGTGTCCCTGCCTCAGAGACTCAGAACCACTTGGCCAGCTGCGTTGTTGATGGCGAGGCGAGGGGCACACACGGGTTTCTTCTGCGCCCCCTGCCATGAGAGCCACAGCCCCTCCCGGGCACCTCCCACCAGGACCAGAGCGGTGACCACAGGAGCTCAGCTCTGCACAGGGAGCCAGGTGCACCCCGCAGGCTGCCCTGGGGAACCCGCCGAGGACGGGTGGGCCTGCAGCTGCGCTCAGCACCGCATCTTAGACGGGAGGCCAGTCGTGCGCAGGGACTGAGCCCCGAGACCGCCCAGAACCTCCCAGAACACTCGGGCGGAGGGTGCCAGCCTCTCACCTGGCACCGCCTCTCTCAGCGGAGGACTCTCACCATGTCCGCCACCTCCACGGGCTCCTGTTTGTTTTTACAATAAAAACAGCCCGAGCATGAGTGGTTCTGTGCCCAGGAGGCCCCCGAGGGCTGGGGAGGAACCCGGGGATCAGTCCACCTGCAGGGGCCCCAGGGCCTGATTAAACTTCTGCTGTGCAAGCAGGTTTGGAAGCCAAGCGCGTGGTTTTCGTGGCCGGGGTGAAAGAGTCGGCGCTGTCGTACTTGCTTCTTTTTCATGCCGCATAATATGCCCCACTGGGAATCCCGCACAGCCTGGTGAGCCAGCACGAACAAGTCACCTCACAGATTAATTCTGCCAGCGACGGTTTTTCTTTCCCCCTGAACTTTGATCTGAATCTCTGTGGTAATTTCATGAATTCACATATTTTTGTTGCTTTACCAACAAATGTCTCCACGTTGCCTTACTTTAAAGAGTATGTGTATGTAACCAGGGAATCATTGTTTCACCAAGAACAGGTTTTGTGAAACTAGTTTAAGCAAAAAAGGAGCCCAAAGGGTAACTTGCGAACTCACAGGCCCCAGCCTCCTAAAGCCGACCGAGCCCGGGGGGTCTGCGTGCAGCAGCCGAGCCTCACCCCTTTCCCCTCAGAAGCCCAGTCTCCCGCCTGGTTCTCTCTCTCCCTCTCCCTCTCTCTCTCTCTTACCCGTTCCAGCCGAAATCCAGCCTTCTGGCCTCATCTCCGTAAGAGCCGGGAACCACACTGTGACATGTGCTCTCCGCTTCGATGATTTCGTGCTGCATTGACTACACCAGCAGAAACTTTTAACAAAGGGAAAGCAAATAGATTTACAAACATTGCAAAGAGGTTGACACAAGTACTATTCGAAACTTGTGGGGAGGTTACCGAGGAAACCCCAGAGAATGCGCTAGAAAGCAAAAGCAGAGAATCGGAGAAGGCGGTAATACCCAGGGCACACACTCATCATGGATAACCCCACGGCTTTCACATGGATCAGCCACCATCAATTAGAACTGATTAATAGGAAGAGCATGCCATGCACCACAGTAACACGTGGATTAAGTACTCAATCAATCAGCTTCACGTGACTTCTGTAATGTAACTAAAACAAATGAAATGGGGACACAGTCATAAGGTTTTTGTAACTTAAATTTCGTCAAAATAGAAATATACTAAAATGTACAAGACCAGTGAAAAATAGCAACCAGAACACTTTGAAGAGGACGCTTGAAAAGTAGGAACATTACCAGAGAATGTCTTTATTTTTCTGCTTTTCTATGCGAATACGTTTTGCCACTTCTAACGCTAATGTCCTCAGGAAATGGCCTGTGCTTTGTAAATGCATCGTTATTCGTTTGATTTCTCAAAACACATGTAGCAGCCGGAGACGCGGGACGCGCCCGGGAGGACGTCAGGGCCGACCTCCCCGCTCCGCACTAATGACCACAATCTCGGAGATCAATTTCCTCCTTTGTTCGCCGGACAGAGGCTTCCGGAATGAAAGCCAGGGCACCGGCCCTGGGCAGCACGAGCTGCAGGTGCAGAACTTGCCTTTGGGGCGGAGGACACCATCTTCTTGCCCAATGAGAAGGCGGGGCCCTGCCCCTTCACCGCCTGAGCATAACTGCACCGCAACTTCGACAGGTGGGGCTATTCTCATACAGCTCTAGGGTCAATGATGACGTAAGTGCATCCATCAATAACAAGCACGTGTGCTGGCCGACCTGGCTCAGTGCCTGAGCGTCGACCTAGGAACCAGGAGGTCACGGTTCGATTCCCGGTCAAGCCACAGGCCCGGGTTGCAGGCTCCATCCCCAGCAGGGGGCGTGCAGGAGGCAGCCGATCCATGGTTCTCTCTCATCATGGATGCCTCTATCTCTCTCTCCCTCTCCCTTCCTCTCTGAGATCAATAAAAAAATATTTTAAAATAATAACCAGCAAACGTAAGCAGGACGCCGACGTTCCGGGGAGCGCACGTGCGCCTCTGAAGCAGGCTGCCTTCCTGCTCGGGGTCTTTCCCGTCATTAAACGCGCTTGTTCCTGAGCCGAGAGGAGCTGCGCAGCTGCAGGCTCGGTCGGTGCTTGCCAACTTGACGGCAGTTTGGAGGCTCTGCAAGTTCTGAGCACTTCACTGGGCTTGGAAGCCATTTTTGCAAAAACTGGAGGCGGTGGCAGCCTGAGATGGATTTTAGAGCAAGCAGGTCGGCGCAGAGGCACAGGGCAGAGGTCGGCATCAGGCTGGCACTTTGGATACCGAGGGTTGCGTGGAGCCTTGGTGCCTCTGGGATGCGGTGACCAGGCTTGACCTTGGACAACAAACTGGTTATGTAAGTGTGTGGCTTGAATAAGAAGCACAGAGGACTCCTCTAGCTGTGGGTGAATTACGGTTTCCTTGTGCACAATTTTAAAGCTGTAGAACCTAGAGAAAGTCAACCAGATCCCACGTCCCGGAGACTGAGAGTCACGATTTGTTTTCGCAAAATGAAAAGCGCGTTCATTCTCTATCCTGCTTCCCTCCCCCCACCCCCACTTAACATTCCAATAGGAATTGTCCTGTGTCATTACCTGCTTTTAAAAATAAAGTTCATTGATTTTGTGATTGCACTTTATGGATCGACCATACTTGATGTAACCATTTTCTGTATTGGAGACCCCACTTTTTTTTGCCCTTATTTGTGAAAATGTGCTGAAAGCGTAAATCTGTGCTTGGATTTCTGGTAATTTGCTTCTACATTTTTGCTTGAAATTACTGGGCCATAGGGTGTCTTGATTTTAAGGTTTTAAAACATATTTTGAAATTGCTTTCCAGAAAATGTTTTACCAATTTGGTGTTCTCGGCGGACGTTGTGAATTCGTAATGTCATTCGTGATTAAATTTGGATGGATGCGTGCCGGTGATTGTAAAGGCCTGTGATACTCTGGCCTGACCGCGGGCTGCGGGGGATCCTTTCCTGCATTCAGATTTCTCTTGACTCCACAGGGCGGTGGGCGTCCCAGGAGGACCGGACACCCACGGGCAGGGCTTAGGACGGAGAGAGCGAACTGGCCAAAGAGCCTTCAGAATAGGAACTTGCTGGCAGTAACGGGGACACTGCAAATAGATCATTAGAATCTATTCGTCTACAGGGTAAAATGTTTATTTCTCCAGAGATATTTAAAAAAAAATGTAGAGCCTGTCTTTCTCTGGTCGGTTCAGAATCCACGCTGGTCACATAGAGGCTACAGCAGGCAATGCTGAAGGCAGTCGGTAATGCAGGTACAATAAGAACCGAATCGCCAGGCTCACCGTCTTGTACAGAAGCGTCTCTGGATGTACCTGTTGTGTCGTTGGTCTCTGTTTTATGTGACGGTTATTCCTGTAAGCATTCCCGTCTCCTCTAACTCAGGCTGGCATCCTAAGAATCCACATCCGGCACCGGGGCTGGAGTTTGAGGAGCATCTGAAAGGAGCAGGCATGGGTGGAGAGCTACGGAGAGTTTGACCCCTGAGAAAGCCAGGGGTCGTTTCAGGAGAGCTAACCGGTTTGTTAGGTCCTTCCGGTCTACGCCCTCCCGAGTGACCTGGACAGCTGAGCATTGTTCGATTCATGTTCTACTTGTGTTTTCCCACCGTTTGGCGTGTGG
The DNA here is from genome assembly GCF_964212035.1 of Myotis nattereri. NCBI lineage: Eukaryota > Metazoa > Chordata > Mammalia > Chiroptera > Vespertilionidae > Myotis > Myotis nattereri. Next base: position 82,430,311 of record NC_138086.1, read on the forward strand.
AGTTGATGAAGACGTCAACCTATGAACCGGAGAAGTGACTTCTGTATGTAACTGGAACACATGTCATTAAAACAAATGAAAAGGGGACACAATCATAAGGTTTATAACTTGCATTTTGTCAAAAATAGAGATATATGAATTAATCTACACTATCACTTCGGTTTCACAGAAGAGCGATCCCCTGAGCATCCCCAGTGCAGGGGCCGGAGCTCCTCCTCCCCATGAGCTTCCTTCCTACCTAAAAGCCCTCACTGTGGACCTTTGTTTCAGAGTCTTCTGGGAGATGAGTGTATATCTGACAAGTATTTGCTTATTGATTGATCAATTTTTTTAGTTTTTTAAAACTTTTTTTTTCAAAGAAAAATATCAATATCCAATTGGAAACATTATTTAATTTCATTTTTTAAATCTAGAAGTAACTTACTGATTTTCTATTTCACCACCTCCCCCTCTTCCCCTTACTGAGGTAAGAAGCATCCAAACCTGTAGAGAACTTTTATGAGTTTAATTTGAGGCAAACATAATTGTCAGGGAGCAAGATCTCAAATTCTCCGGAGGATAGCAGCTCTGCCGTTTTTAAAATGTGTTTGGAGTTAAGGAGGGCATGATGAAGAGGGCATGATGAAGATGCATGATGAAGATGCATGATGAAGAGGGAATGATGAAGAGGGCATGATGAAGATGCATGATGAAGATGCATGATGAAGAGGGCATGATGAAGAGGGCATGGAGGTGGGACACTTGGGTTCCCAGTGTTGGATTGGGTTAGAGTTTTGTGCCTTAGTGGTGGTTACGACCTTGAGGGGTGTTACTTTGAAAGGAGTGTTGACCTGCACCAGCACAGCCCATAGGAACACGGACAGGTTGGCTTAGAAACCCTTCTCTAAAAATGTTACAGGCCTGGGCATGACTAGACACCTTGACCTGCCCAGGCAGGAATTTATTTTTAAATTAAAAAAATAATTTAAATATGTTTTTATTGATTTCAGAGAGGAAGGGAGAGGGAGAGAGAGAAAAAAACATCAATGATGAGAGAGAATCATGGATCGGCTGCCTCCTGCACGCCCCACACTGGGGATCAAGCCCACAACTTGGGCATGTGCCCTGACCAGGAATCCAACCGTGACCTCCTGGTTCATAGGTCGACCCTCAACCCCTGAGCCATGCCAGCTGGCCCCAGGTAGGAATTTATGATCAGATCACCCTGTGAGGTTACTTTCCATAGAACCCCTTTTCATCCACAGCCTTTGAATGTTTTCTATCTGCTGTGCTGGCACAGGCATGGGTCATGAGAGACAAATCCAAGGTGACGTCACACTTAGGGGAGGCCTGACCGGGCCCAGGTCCCTTTGGGCCCCTCTGAAGGAAGTGAGTGGGCCTGAGCCCTAGTGGTAGGTTTTGTGGCCCAGACCCGGCCAGGTGAGCCCTGCTGTGAGGCAGGCCATCCAGGCACAGGCTGCGCAGGGAGAGGGCGGAGGGAAGGGGAGGGGTCTCTGTCCTCTGAGCTCGATTCCTGCTGATTCTCCCAGCAAATGCTTCTCAAAATTCTTTGAAGTTGGTTCTTTCTTGTGTACACAGACAGAATTATCCTTCATTAATGCACATCGATCCCATGGATTTAGTTAAAAATTAATTCATCGATCCGTGGGCTTACAGCAACCGCTTTCATGGGATGTGGGCACACCGGTAACGCAGGGCCAGCTTTGAGGAGGAGGCGCAACCAGCCCAGGCGATGGGAATAGAGCGCACCCTGCGGCGCTGCCCAGGGAATGAGCGCGTCATGGTGATTTACTCAGGCGATGGGGCGCTGTGGGCTGGGGTCCTTGCAGGAAACACGGAGAAACGCTGGCCTAAGGCTGGAGGCTGCAGCCTTGACCAGGCCCCTGGTGTCCGCCGAGCGCCCTCTCCATCTGCTCCCGCCGACTCCTTCACCTCTCGTCTTGTCAGGCCGAGCGCTGTCTCCCCACCACCTACTCACCGTGTACTGAAAGGACCTGTTCTCTCTTATTCCCCCTTGTGTATGGTCGTTCTTAGGACATAAAGGGTGCATCTCCCCCCTGCTTTCTAGCCTGCAAAGCCCACTTATCCATCAAGGCGTGCCTCTGGGTCCCTGAAGGCCTTCCCACCTCGCGCGGCCAGTCCCCTCCGCCTCCTGGCTTCCCGAGTGGGGTCTGGGGCGTGTGCTGATGAGCTGTTGCCAGGAAGCCATGCACTCTTCTGCCCCTTCTCATGCAAATTCCGTGGCCATGGTGTTGAGTCTGTTGGAGCCGTTAGAATAACAATGCCAGGCCCCGGTGGCTTATAACAACAAGACTTTCTTCTGGAGACTAGACGTGCAAGATCAAGGGCCAGCAGACTCACTGTCTGGTGAAGGTTCCTGGTCCGTGGAAGGCCATCTGTTGACCGTCCTGACACGGTGGGAGGGGTGGGGTGCTCTCTGGGGCCCAGGGGCCTCACCCTTATGACCCCAGCACCTTTGAAAGGCCCCCCACCAAGTACCAGCACAGGAGTCAGGGTTCATCGGTGAATGTTGGGAACACACTCAGCCCACAGCGGCCGTGATGAACATTTGTACCGTCTGCATTTCCCTAGAGAACGGCATTTCCTGGGGCTGATGCGGGCTCCTGGGCACGTGCTCCCACACCAACTCCTGAGTGTTGAGGGGTTCAGACTCTACCCCCAACCCCAACTCTCTATCTGGACGCTCCTGGCCTCCCCACCCTGTGAATCCCCTCAGCTTGTGGTCAGCAGCCTTGGCTGCAGCGATGTCGGCAGATGCTGGCCCGTGTCCATGTCCGGTCCACTCGGCCGCTTCTCTGTTTACCAGCCACACGGTCGCGGTCCCACCCACCCTTTCACCCCCGCAGGGGACCGGGCGTCGGACCCGCTCTTCCTGGTCCAGGGGATGGAACGATAGGCCGACCGCCCCTGGTTAGTTGGCGGTTCGTCAGCCACGAGGCCGTGGGCAGAGGGTGCTCCGTGGGTGTCTGCTGATGGGGCGTGAATGGATTAATTGCAGAAGGCTGAGCACCAGCTGGGGGGGGGGGGGAAACAAACACACAAAGGAGGTCCCCTCTGCGGGCGATGCAAGCGGTGGCAGGAGGCCCCCCGCAGCCCCCCACCCCTCCCCGGGCAGCTGGGCTGAGTGGAGCTTTAAGTGAGAAGCCCGTTTCGGTGCCGATAACCAGATGTGGTGGCGCCTCCCGGGGGAGGCGGCTGGTGGCTGCCTCGCTATCTCCCGCCTGCCTTGTGGAGGCAGAGCCGCGGGGGCTCCGAGGGCTCGGGTGGCCCTCCTGTGGGGCTGGGCTTGCCACCACGCCTTGCCCTGCGCTGACCTCGCTTCTCTTACCCCAGCCCGATGGCAGGGTGACTTCAGCAGCTGGTTTCTGTTCAGCGGTGGCCCTGTCGCCATGAACATCCCTGTTCACCACTGACGTTCCCGGCCTTGCAGCTGGGGCTCCGGATCTGATGGCCCCGGTGCCCTGTGCTCCCAGCCGGGAAACGGGGCCAGATTAGCAAATGTCAGCTGTGCCCCCCTGTGCAAGGCGCTGCCCCGGGCTCAGTCCCTCCCTGGAAAGCAAGGCTGCTGGCCAGGCTGGCTGGGGCCTGAGGAGCACCTGGCAGCTGTGGGGGGACCGTGACGTCTGGAGGGGGATTCTGCAGGTGAGGGAGACATCGGAGCAGGAGGCCACCCATCACGTCATGATTGTGAGGGTTTGACTGAGAGTGAGTGGGAAGGAGGAGAGCAGGTGGGCAGGGGGAGATGAGGTGGGCAGGGGGAGATGAGGTGGGCAGGGGGAGATGAGGTGGGCAGGAGGAGATGAGGTGGGCAGGGGGAGAGCAGGTGGGCAGGGGGAGATGAGGTGGGCAGGAGGAGATGAGGTGGGCAGGGGGAGATGAGGTGGGCAGGGGGAGATGAGGTGGGCAGGGGGAGATGAGGTGGGCAGGGGGAGAGCAGGTGGGCAGGGGGAGATGAGGTGGGCAGGGGGAGAGCAGGTGGGCAGGAGGAGATGAGGTGGGCAGGGGGAGATGAGGTGGGCAGGAGGAGAGCAGGTGGGCAGGGGGAGATGAGGTGGGCAGGGGGAGAGCAGGTGGGCAGGGGGAGATGAGGTGGCAGGGGGAGATCGGGTGGGCAGGGGGAGATGAGGTGGGCAGGAGGAGAGCAGGTGGGCAGGAGGAGATGAGGTGGGCAGGAGGAGATGAGGTGGGCAGGGGGAGATGAGGTGAGCAGGAGGAGATGAGGTGGGCAGGAGGAGAGCAGGTGGGCAGGAGAGATGAGGTGGGCAGGGGGAGATGAGGTGGGCAGGAGGAGAGCAGGTGGGCAGGAGGAGAGCCGGTGGGCAGGGGGAGAGCAGGAGGAAGCTGTGAGTGAGGAGGCTCAGGGTGGTGGGCGGACCAGAACTTACCTGAGAGGATCCACGCACCGGCCCAGCCCAGGCGGCGGTGCTAGCGCCCGTGTGAGCCCTGCCTCAGAGCCTGTAGCAAATGATGGGAAGTTTTCAGGCCCCGGCTCCCTCATCTATGACAGGAGGCCGAGGATCATGGTCTCGGAGGGAAGAAATAGAACGTGCAGCACAGCCTTGGGGATGGGTCCATTGTCGCTCACTCGCGTCTCTCGGGATGACTCCCCGGCTGCAAGGTGCCCCCGCTGCAGCCTGGACCAGCTCCCGCACGAGGGGTGCACAGACGCAGGCCAGGGAGAGAGGCGCACACAAAGCTCCGCGCGTTGGGTGCCGAGTCAACATTTAGGAATATGGCTGAGCTGCCATTAAACTTCAAATGAGGGACAGACTCTTGTCCAGGCGGAGAGCCTTCACAGAGCAGTCCGGGGCCGGGAGGGGTGGCCACTGGACCAGTGGTCCTCATGTGGCACACGGAAGGGCCAGGGGGTGGAGGCAGAGCAGGGACAACGACTTCAGGGCACTGCAGGGCACCCACAGGCACCCACAGCCAACACCAGGGGTCTGGTTTGGGGGCTGCAACCGGAAGTTATAGAAATAGGAGCTGTGGGCCGAAGGCGGTGCAAGGGCTGTGAGCGACTGTTGAGCGTCATTGAGCAGGGAAGTCACGGGTTAGACCCGAGCTCGGGAAACTCCCCTGCAAGCAGAGAGGTGCTCCCGGCGAGGCAGGAGGGGGCTTCGTGGGGGCGACGGGGCGTGCAGGCCAGAGCCCGCCCCCTTTGGCAGGGGCAGCGTGGGCTCTCCCTGGCCATTCTCTTCACGGACCTGAGCTGGGAGCTCACCCACAGCAGGGACCCGGCTGGTGGCTGGTGTGTGCATGACCGCACAGGGGTGGCCTAAAGGACCTCGCGCTGCTTAGCTTCTAGTCCTGGGGGTGAGAAGCCGGACCGCGGCCTTCCCTGCGGACATCAAGGCGTTGGCAGGCGGCGCTGCTTCCGGGAGGGACCCCGGCCTCGCCTTCTCCAGCTCTGGGGGCGGCCTCCCTCTGCAGAGCCAGCGATGGCTGCTGCGGCCCCGCACGGTGGGCGGCGCCCTGACACGGACTCACTGGTTCGTTTTCTGCTTCTGCCCCTTTGACTGTAAGTTCTCTGATGTCAGGGACAGTGCTCGTGTGCTCATCCTACTGCCCTGAGTCCTTCGTGCTGTGGGTGCAACAGAGATTTGATAAAAGAAACATAAACCAAAGAAGGACACAGTGTGGGGGCAACAGTCAACATCGGTATGACAGATCTAAGGAAAGAGTCCACAGACATTGTTTCCCCAGACAGTCAGAATCGATTATGATTATATGATAATGTGAACAATTAAACCAGAATTCAGGCATTCCTCACGCGGGGAAACTGCGCTGAAGAAAGCACATCAGCCACACACGGCATCTCTAAGAAGGGCTCCTGGGTCATGTTTATTCCCTTCTCTATGCTTTTCTGCGGTTATTAAATTCAGCTTCTTAGTGTGGGCACAGGCTCCCGGGTGAAAAAAATGCTGTGCAAGTAAGTGCACATGAATATTGGACAACATGCCCCTGTTAAGAAAACATTATTGTAAATGAAAGTCATTGCTTTAAGGAATGTAGCCACGAGAGCGGCAATGATGGGCGCGGGGAAGTGGGACCGTGATGTAAAGGACCTAGCAACCCGCGGTTGCATAACACAAGCGAGTGCCAGAGATGGGAACGAAAAGAGCCCCAAGTGTTGTTCTTGCCAACCGGAGAGCCCCTGCCTCCTGCTGCCCTGGCCTGTCCGATGTAGGATGCTGACAGCAAAGGGGGACGTCCAGGGTAACCGGGGAGGGGCGGGGAGGGGGGGTGTGTGTGTGCTGCCTCATCAAAGTCAGGACCTTTCCATTTCCAACGCAGGAGGGGAGCTCTCTGTGAAACCGGTGCAGAGGGCAGTGGAAACGGAAACTCTTCAGGAATATTTTTTGCTTTTCTCTCATTTATCACATGGGACAGGGCCACGTTAGGGATATTGATGCAAATGTAGAGCTAGAAATAAAGGTTAAAGTATATGGATCTCTGGTAGATGCAGATGGAGATGGAGAAAAAGGTGGGTGGAGGTGAAGAATGAGAGTGGGAAGGAGGCAGATGGAGGTGAAGATGGAAACTGAGAAGGAGGTGGATGGAGGTGAAGATGGAGATTGAGAAAGAGATGGAGAAGGAGATGAAGATGGAGATTGAGGAGGATGTGGAGATGGAGATGGAGGATGTGGATGAAAGTGAAGATGGAAATTGAGAAAGAGATGGAGGCGGAGAAGGAGATGAAGATGGAGATGGAGATTGACAAGGATGCAGAGATGAAGATGGAGGAGGTGGGTGGAGGTGCAGATGGAAATCGAGAAGGAAGTGGAGATGGAGGTGGAGGTGCAGGAGATGAAGATGGCGATGGAAGTGGAGGTGTAGATATAGTTATAGATATACTGGTAGATACCCCATGTCCCATCTCAAACATTCTTCTCCAACCCCCCTCCCTTCTCTTATTCCTTATGCATTACTGATACATGTTTCTGTTTTGTGCAAACACCATGCTGCTTCACACCCCCTTGCCTTTTCTCACTTTGTTTCCTTCACTTGGGAAACCCTGCTCTCGCTCCACCGGCCACCGTCTTAAGAACCAGCCCAGGAACATGCTTTCAGAAAAGCTTTCCTGTGCTCCCAAACGATGGGCTGGTGTCCTCGACCATCCAGTGGGACCCTGCACTTTTCTCTGCCTTGGCGTTTATCACACAGGGAGATAATCGCCTTTTTGGTGATGACTAGGCTTGGAGGGAGGCAGAGTGGAGTATTTCTTAGCTGGCTCCAAATCTCTCTGGGAGTTCGCTGGCGTGCACCTGATCCCAGCCAGGAGAGTCCGTGCCCACGCAGGGGTTTGTGTTTATTATCGAGCTGGTGCCAAAGAGCTCTTCCTTCACTGTCACCGCTAATGGGAAAAGTACCAGGGAGCGTTAACTCATAAGTGATGTGCTTTCGCCGAGTGGAGGCCAGATGGCACCGTGGCACAGGGCACTAATGAGGTTCCACAGTCGCTCAGACAGGGACGCGGTGGGAGACACGAGCCATCCCGGTGCTCGGGCTCACAGACGCACAACTGCAATTCACGGCTGCAAAGCCTCACCCTCTGCCTCGTTCACATGTTATTTTAATCCACATTACATTCATTTGTGGTTTGTATATTATTTGTAGGTGGTTCCATATTTGTTTATACTTGGTCTTTTATTACATGACTAGAGGCCCGGTGCACGAATTCATGCACAGGTGGGGTTCCTCGGTGTGGCCTGCGGAGATTGGGCCGGAACCGGAAGTCCAACACCGCCTGCTGCTCCTGCTGGCCAGTCTGCTAATCCCAGCCTGCTGTACTTGCTGCGGGCTCATGCCCAGTCAGTCCTGATCAGGAGAGATTTATGCTACCGTAGTGGCGCTCACCAGCCATGAGCCCTGCGTCTGGCACCTGTCTGAGGGGGGTGGGGGGACTGGGACACGATCAGCCCTCCGGGCGGGCAGTGGGATGCCCTTGTGGGCCAGCTGGGGATCCGGATCCATCCCACTGGTGTTCACGCCAGTTGTTGGGAGCCACCCAGCATTGGCTTTTATATCTTTTCTTAAGTGCAGAGGTCTAGGGAAGGGAAGCAGCTGTGGTGCCCGAGGCTGACTTCCAGGAGGCCAGCAGTGTTGTCTGGATCATGCCGATGGCGCTGGTCCATCAGTGCCTGGCCTGTTCTCTGGAGATTGGAACTGCAGGCCTACTAAGGGAGTGCGTGGCTGCTGCAGGGCTGGTGGGCCACTGGGACACTGAGCGGCACTCCTGCTGTGGGAGCGTACTGACCACCAGGGGGCAACTCCTGCGTTGAGTGTCTGCCCCATGGTGGTCAGTGTGCATCATAGCGACCGGTTGGTCGACTGGTCGACCAGTTGTTCGGCCACTTAGGCTTTTATATATATAGATTAACATTACAACACATTGAGTTAGGTTGTGAAGGCTATGGGAGCTCCTTCTCCTCACTGAAAAATGGGGATACTATTGGAACCCACCTTATGTGTTTTTTAAAGATGTAATGAGATAATCCATGTGGAGTGTTCGGTACAGTGTGTACTAACTACACCCGTGTTATCATTGATATTACTAGGCAGCCGGAGGGCAGGTGCTATGTCTTATTCAACTCTGCCCCTGAACAAAGTCAGGTGCTTAGATAGGTCAACTATAAGAATTCATTGAAGTAAAGTCCCATTTCTCCTCGGTCGTTTCTCAAAACGGGGCTTCCTGCATGAGGGGTAGGGGTTCTTGAGTTAGGACTTAATGAATCAGAAACTGTGTCCACAGCTCCATCTTTCAACACTTGGGCCTTTAAATGAAGCCGCCAGCCCCACCTGGAGCGCGGAGCTCATGACTCCTGGAGCCCAGATGGAGCCCAGAACATCCTTTGCTGCCAATCAGACCTGCTCCTTTGTTTTTGGTTTTGTTTTTGTTTTTGTTCAGTGGTCCTTTCGCTGAAGAGGTGGTTGCTCAGAGCAGCTCTAAGTTCTAGCTTGACTCAGACCATCCCCAGCCCACCCTCTTGGTGTTGATTAGATACTGTGTACTGTACAGACGTTAGTGCAAATCCCACGTCCTCGGTCTGCAGGGTCCTGTGTGTGGTGGGCTCTGTGGTCTCAACGTGCTCTTTCTCTTTCCAGCCCTCTTCCCAGGGAGCTCTCCCAGCCTCGCTCTGGTTCAGTGGACACAGCGTCCAGGATGCACATGTTTTCTCAGGCCCTTCGCTGATGCATGAGTACCCCTCCCCTCCCCTGTGCCTCTGGTCACCTGAGTGACATCTGCACTCGCCCAAACTCAGATTCCACTGGGTCAGGCCCTGGGAACCTCGAAGGCTATGGGGCCTGATCAGATCTCCGAACTGTCTTCCAGTCCCAGGGCAGGTCTTGGCCCCGACTCTAACTGCCCCTCCTCTTCAGGTGCCCGGAAGTGTCCTTTACAGCAACAGTGACTTGCCCTAATGTCTCAACGCAGCAAGGTTCCCCGTGGAGCAGAGCGGTGAGGGGTCTCACAGGGGTTAGCCGGGGTGGGGCCCGTCCTTTCAGGCCGAGAGGGGGAGGCAGTCTCCTCGGCGGGCGATGCGGCGACTGGCTCCTTATTAGGACAGATGCACGTCTCTGATTAACGCGGTGCCTTCTGACTGAAGGGCCACAGTGAAGCTTGGCTTCTATGCACTCACATTAGAGTTTGGTAATGAAATAGAGGCTGTGTTGTGGGAGGGACACATTGTTTCTAAGTTACAGTAAATGGAACGTGTGTGTCAGGACTGTATGGGAGGAGGACTGCCTTCCCGGAGGATGTGCTTTACGTCAGTACCAAGTGCATAGAAGATACTCAGTGCATATGTCCAACGTCATACGTCACGAGGGAACAGCAAATTAAAACAACAGTGAGATAGCCCGGCACACCCATCGCAACGACCAAAATCCGGGACGCTGACCACCCCGAACGCGGGCGAGGGTGTGGAGCAGCAGGAGCACTTGTGCATCGCTGGGGGAACGCAACATGGTGCCGCCACTTTGGAAGACAGTTTGGCTGTTTCTTATAAAACTAAACGTAGTCTTGGTATGAGGTCCAGCAGTCACAGTCCTTGGCATGAGCCCAAAGGAGTTGAACACTTACATCCACACAGAAAGAGCACACAGATGTTTATAGCAGCTTTATTCGTAATTGCTCTTTATCCGTAAAAGCAGCCCAGATGCTCCTCAGCAGGTGAGCAGACAAACAAACGGTGATACACGCAGACAATGGGCTGTGGTTCGGTGACAGAAGCAGAGGAGCTGCCAGGGCCCAGGGAGACAGGGAGGAACCCAGGTGCCTGCTACTCGGGGAAGGAAGTCAACCTGAGAAGGTCACACACTGTGTTTCCCAACTGCGTGCATCCGAAGAAGGCAAGGCTATGGAGGCAGTAAAAGGGTCAGGGGCTGCCAGGGGCGGGGTGGAGGGGAGGGGAGTGAACGGGAAGAACACAGAGAACTTTTAGGGCCATAAAACCTAAACGCATGTTATGTGTGAGACTGTATGGTGGACACATGTATTATCCATTTGTCAAAACCCATAGAATTTCAGCACAAAGAATGAACCACAGTGTAAACTATGGACTTTAGTTAATATTACTGTTGCTGTTGACTCATCACTTATAACAAATGTACCACCAAATGCAACACGTTAGTCATGGGTGAAACTGTGTGTGGGGGGGAATGGGACAGGTGATGGGAACTCTACTTTCTGCTAAATTTTTCAATCAGCCTGAACCTATTCTCAAACAATAGCTTATTAATTAAAACAAAACAAAACAAGGTGTCCCTTCAAGTTGCTCCCGTAGAAGTCTAAAGACTCCCCATCCAGCCTGGGATGCCCGCCCAGGCTGCGGGTGAGTTCCCTGGATACTACCTCACCCTTCGCCTGGCCAGGGTTCCGCTCTGCCTCACGAACTCCGAGAAGAGCAATGAGCCCGAAAGAGCTTGAGAAAAGGTGGGCGAAGTCTGGGCTGGGACAGCACAGCTGCTTGGGAATCAGCCTGTGAAGACCAGTTGGCGTCATCTCTGACTTCCCAGCCCACAGCCCGTCTCCAGGGGGCTGCACTGTTGAGCCCTCCGCAAGGGCTCCGTCATTCTCACTCCATCACTGGCTTCTGCCTGGTAGAGATGGTGCTGATAAAAGTGACGAATCCTGCTTTCATCTGAAGTGCTCTGTGTTGTCATCCATCCGAGGGAAAGATATGGACGTTGTTAAAGGCAACGGGGGGATGCCATTTCAACAGGGCAGTTGGTTCCGTCTGCAGCTCAAGTACTTCTCCCTGCGCGGGACGTGGTCACAGGTGTGCAAGGCTGACGTTAAAGCTGCCCTGGAAGACAGAAAGGGCACCTTCCCGGGCTATGCGCTGTGTGAATTCCTATTATTATTAACCAGTAGCCCTGTGCACGAATCCATGCGGGAGTAGCTCGCTGCCATTGCCTCAGCTGGCCAGCCCGCCCACCACCACTGGTAGCGCTCCGCCGCTCGCAGCTCGCTGCCCGCCCCCACCGCTTGTAGATTGGTGGTGACGTTATGGCGTCCTGGCTAATTGGCATATTCCTCTATTATTACATTAGATTCTGTTGGCAGTTAACAGGCTCCATCAGAGCTCCTCGGTGTCAAGGGCTGGGAGTAAGTTCAAGGGTGAGCAGTCAGTAATCAGGAGGTTCTGACAAAGCCGTAGACCCTCTGGGACATGAAATGGGCTCCCCACGCCCTCCCTACCTCCTCAGACTCAGCCCCTGGCCCAGCACAGCGGGGAGGTATCCAGGTGCCGTGTGTGGGGATGTCTCCGCAGCAGGAAGTGCTTCATGACACACCTCCAGCCACTCCCCTCAGCTGTGCGCCTGGCATCGGGCCTCAGAGGCTGGGCTTATTTGCCAGGTAGTTTCTGCTAAACGAGTGATTGGTAGTGGGGGTTTGGGCCACGCTGTGCCGGTCTGATCGCTGCAGGGACTGGGACTAGGGACTAAGGTCAACCACAGTGGGGCTCCATGCTGAGATTTCTCCTGTGAGAACTGGGAAAGACTTTACACTCCTCTGTCTCCCTCATCTCCGCCTTCCCAGATTCCTGACCTGCGTCCTCTCCTCCCTGGGGCCGATGTCACCTGGAATGTGTAGCAGGTCCCCCGTGGGGAGAATCGGGCCCACACGTCCCTCCGCTGCTCGCACCGCCCCGCACTCAGCTTCCCTCCAGAACAGCAGCCTGGAGCCGTCCCTGGGAGGGCGAGCGGGCAGGTCTCTGAGAAACGTGCGCACGTCACGGGGAAGATGCAGGTTCCCGTTCTTGGCTCCTTTTATTGTGCAAATCACTTTCTTCGCTCGGATGCTCTCTCTGCTTATGCTCGATGCTAGTCAGTCGTCTTTCACCAGCCGGGAGCCAGAAAAAAGACGCTTCTTCAAACAATGGGATTCCTGTGCTGTGGTGCAGCTCCCACGGGTTGCCTTGGAAATCGGACCATGCTCATTCTGCTCAGAAGGAAAAATAATGAGTTGGTCTGGTCTTCTTTAATTATAAGATCCTAGAAAGAGAGCAGACGCTAAGAGCGTCAAGTTTGAGGAGGGAGTGCGAACTTGATTATTCTCCGTGCTTTGTGTCCCCAAGGAAGGAGGACAGGGAATTTTAGTTTAATTTGCCTTCCCTGCCACAGAACCGTGTAGGCAATTTCACAGGAAGGCTCTCAGCTTGGGCCACGACCTTCATGAAGCTGTTACGGCCATTTCCGTCTCCAGATGAGAAAACAGGTGCGCAAAGCCCACAAAGCAGCGTGCGGAGGAGGCAGGGCCTGCAGACGGGACTGTGATGTTCCGGCAGGTTCCTCTCTATTTATATCTGTCAAAGGACTCAGCGCAAGAGCCTGCAATGCCATGAAAATCTCAACTCAAACATGTCGCTCTGAAGCGTATGGTAATTGTGGGCTCCGTGGGGTTTGTGAACACAGAAGACTCTGCTCTCTGCCTCCCAGGAACGTTCCGTGTTGACCACACTCATGTCCATGTCTTCAGCAGAAGACTTAGCTCCATTACAGGTTTTATGAAACCCCGTGAGCACCTAGAGACTTGAGACGCTGGCCGTCAGCAACACCTTCCTGGGCGGGGTCAGAGGTGGGGCTGAGGCCAAGCAGGGGGGCGGGGGGAGTGGGGGTAAGATGGGGGGGAGGTGCTTGGAGGGAGATCTCACTGCTCTATGTGGCATAGGAGGAAGTCTGCACACAAGGACCTGTGTGTAAGGGGGTGTGTATGTGTATTTGTATATGTATGTGAGGGTATGTGTATGAGGGTATATGTATATGTACTTGTGTATGCATGTGAGTATGTGTATACATGCGTGCACGTGTATATGTAGATATGTGCATGCATATGTATGCGTGTGTATGTGCATGTATATATGTGTATATACATGTGCATACATATGTATGTGTATGTATATGCATGGGCACGTGTATCTGTATACATGCGTATATGCATGTGTATGTGTGTACATGTATACATGTATACGCACATATATGTACACGTGTGTATACACATGCATGTGTGTGAATATAGGTATATGTATACATGTATATTTGTATGTATATATATACATGTGTAATGTATGTGTATGTGTATACGTATGTGTATGGGTGTATATGTATACATGTATGTGTATACATGTATGTGTATATGCCTGTGCATATATATGTACATGCATATATGTGTATACGTAGGAAAGTCCGCTCTGTTGGTGAGATGGCCAGAGGCTTTCCAGGCAAAGCCGAGCCCATTAGCATCTGTGTGGGGAGGAGGGTCACGCGTTCACGGGGCGGGGGGGGGGGGGCTGACAAGAAGCCTGGCGGTGCATTGTGACGAACACATGGTCCAGGCCCTTCGCTCCCACTGGCCCTCCTGGCAGGAGGCAGAGAGGGTGGTGATGTCATGCCCCTCCCTGCGCCCCCTGCGCCCCCGCTCGGTCCTTGAAGACCTGCCCAGGTCCAGGGGAGTCCAGAGTGGTTGGACGGACGCAGGAGCCCGTCTGTCTGCAGTGGTGTCCGGGGGAGCAGCGGGCGGGGGGGGGGGGGCGGGTTGGGGGCGGTCCCCCGGGGCTCACTGCTCACCGACGGGTGCAGGAAGGTTTCCAAGAGGCACGAGAGGCTGGGCTGCAGCGGGCATGGGCCCCAGCGCCCCCTGGAGGGCCGACCGCTCGGGCTCAGCCAGGGGTCCGAGCTCACGGCTCTGGGGGCAGGACGGAGGGGGGCTGTGCAGGCCAGGCCGGCCCCCAGCACGTGGCTGGGAGGATTCTGAAGCCTCGGACGCCCAGGAAAGCACTCGCTGCGGGGACGGCGAGGAGTGAGCCTGTCCGTGGCCTCTCCCCCGCGCGGGGGCGCTGGTGCTCTCGGTCCCCCTCCCAGCCCCCATCGTCCCTCAGCCTCGGCCCCTCCTGCCCCTTCCAACCTGAGCCGCTCAGGAGCCTCGGCCCCGCTCTGTCCGCCTGTCCCCCCACCCGTCTCCAGCCTGCTGCCCCCCCCCCTGTACACCCCCCCCCCGCACCCGGGCCGCTTCCCCATTCTCCTCCCCCATCACCCCCACCTCGCACAGGCCTGCAGTGCAGCTCGGGCGAGTCCAAGCTTTCCTTTCTTCTCGTCTCTTTTATATTCTGTTGAGGGCAAAAGCGTGCCCACGCGCACCAGCGAGTTCTTTCCTGCAGCCTCGTGCGGCTAGGACGCAGCTGCCGCGCACCCCGGGAAGCGACATGGACATTTGCATGTGGAGGAGCAGGAGGGTCACCCTAACATGGTCCCCGCCAGGCCAGACGCCCAAGTGCTAGCGCGGCCCTGGGCCTTCCTGGGGCCCTGCGTGTCCTCCGGCCCTGAGGGCGCCCGGGGAGGCACAGTCTGCAGGAGGCAGGACATTGTACCCAGGAAGGCGCCGAGGCTCTCCTAGCGCTCTGTGTGTCCTTCCAGAACTCCCCGGGCGGGCTCTCCGCACAGCTCCGGAATGGACCGCCCACAGTCGCCCTCCTCCTTGGCCCTGGCTGCAGGCATCGCGTCCCGCTGTGTCTGTACAACAACATAGAACCCTCCGGGGATGAGATTAAGTCCATGAAATGCATCCAAGTTGTGTCTGGGGACTGAGGGCATGTTAATTGGCGCCCACGGGCTGTGGAGCGCCGTTCCCATTAGCATTGATGGGATTAGTGGTTAGAGTCGCTTAAGGAACAGAGAGCAGTCCTCCATGCGGGCGCAGACAGTGCAGGGCGGGGAGCCTGCATTACAGCCGCACCCCCTGCCCAGAGGGGAAGGGACTCCAGGGAGGCGCAGCCGGTTCGCCGGGAACGCGTTCACAGAATGGGAGTGCACGGGGCTTGCTGGCCACCTAAGCCCGGAATCCTGCATCTGAGCCCGTGTCCCTCGCCGGTGATGAGTGCGAGGGGAAGCTCTGTGGTCCCCAGGACGGCGCACTGACAGTAACATTTGTTTTTCCTCTATTAACAAAACAGAGGATGAGACTCCAAGCAGAATGATGCTCCAATATGTAACAACTGTCTGAAGGCCAGATTGTTTCCAGACAAATTGGCGGCTGACAAAAATCATCTTGGCAATGGATCAATGAGGATTATTTGTGCAGTTACGAGCAAAATGCAAAAATAACTTCTAAAAATATACCCTCCTGTGAGTGCCTCCCTTACAGTATTGTTCAAAAAATAATTGAAACAGCAAAATTATAGTCCAGAGGAATTGAAGTCTCTCTCTCATTCTCTCGGTTTGCAAGGAGCTGGCATAACAAGCCACCACAGATTAGTTGGCGCCAATAACAGAAATTTATGTTCTAACTGTTCTGCAAGCCAGGAATTCAAACTGAAGGTGATGGAAAAGGATGCAGCTAAATCCCATTAGGACACCTGACTCCCAGAAATGACACAATGAAAAAATGTTGTTGAAGCAAGAGTGCAGGTGACACGCTGGTCAGGGCCCTGGTTCATCCCACGGTCCACCCGGTGAAAGCTGTCCCTCTGAGCCAGGTGGCATTGACCACTGACGGTGCCTTGTCAGTTGTAAGCCCGAGGGCCTGTGTTTCTGGTGGGCTGGGGCCATCCTCTGTCCTGGTTATGTGGGCCCCTCCTACGGGAAGTGTGCACCGTGCACCATGGCCGCGTGTGTCATCAAACTAGCAAGTGACAGTCTGCTAGCAAGACAGGTGACCCTCTTCTGTCAGCGAGTCATGGAGTCACCTCCACCTTTGTCCCACAGAGGGGCTCGAGAGCATGAATGCAAAGGGCGGGAGAGGTGGGGCAGTTGTAGGGTCGGTCTGATGGTTGGAGAGGGTCTCCCCCTGCTGTGATTCATCAGTGGGGATATCAAAGGAGACAACGCTTCTAGAGAGAAGCTTCAGACCCACTGTGGCCTTGGAATTTCCCCCGACGGCTCTCCTTCCCTGAGTCTGGTCAGACGTCAACATTAGTGATTTTCCTACCTCTTCCCATCCTCTTTCCCTCTCTCCTATGAATGGGTTTCTCCTGGGGTTCTGCCTTTGTCATTGTCGACTCTATTGGTCCCTCAAGATCGCATCCTCTGAGAGTTCCGCCTTTCCTCCATGAAGAAGGATCCACGGTCTACACTGTTCTCCCTCACTTCCTCTCTCCCCTCCCCTGTGTTTCCAACCACCTGGCAGGTAAAAGTTGGCTATCCTTCAGGATCCTCTAAAGTAGCACTTGCAAAAATGAACAGACATACCTGCAGAATCATACATTTTTCACTATCCTGGTAGCCAGGCAACTTAGTATCCATGGAGTCTCACCCAATGTCACCTTAGGACTTCCTACGTTCCTTCCTATAGCTTCGTGTGCTAGGTATTTGAACGTGTGCTTGCATGTGTGTGCACACTAAGGAAAAAATCCACGTATCTAGATGTGGTGGTGATATATATTCTCACGTCACACCTCTTTGTAAACATTTTTGCTATTTCCCAATTGATGCCAACCTTCTTGGATAGCAGCTAAGGCCTTCCACACTGTTTACAATGTACTTTCCGAAATCAACGCCAGCCCCTCCCCCCACTTGTTCAACTCACCCTCTAAGTATCCTATTCACTGCACGGCTTTGTCAGCACACTATGCTGTTTATGCTTTAATAACATATCATTCGTGCAATATTACTCACTGCTACTTTGACAAAAATCCTATTCATCAGAAGTGCAACATGAAACCAAAAAGCATGGAAGTGATGTATGTTGATTTTGAAGAACAGTAAGGTGAACATCCATGTGACTACTCCCAAGAGTGGTTTTGACATCCATGGAAATGTGTTCATACCACGCGTGTTCTTCTGTGACTTGTTTATTTTGCTCAAGAAGTCTAAGATTTATCAATGTTGATGCCTATGGCTGTTTACCAGTCTTTGTTTTAAATTAAATTTATTGGGGTGACATTGCTTAGTAGGATCATATAGATTTCAAGTGTCTCTCTTATCTCAAATAAAGGGTGTAATTCAGAAAATGACTTATTTCCATCTATTGAGATGACCAAATAAAGGAGACCTTACTCTGTTAGTGTTGATAACGCGGATTGATTTTTGACATGTTAAATCCATAACACAGTGTGGGCAGAGCCCGACTTGGTCATGATGTGCCATCCTTTTCACACGCTGTTCTGTCTGGTGTGTTAGTATCAGGCGTAGAACTCGGCATCCACATTCACAGGCGGTACTGGCCGTCCCCAGACTGTGCCTTGCTCATCTTGTTTGCAGGCCCGCTTTGCACTCCCGCTCCATGAAACCCGGCCACTGCGGGGAAGCGTAACCGGCTGGGGGCGTGCTCGCAGCCTCTGTCCATTTGAGAGCTACGAGGGCAGCTCGTGAGGACTGCTTCAGTCACAAGAGCTGCAGTCAACAGGCAGGGCGATGCTGGCAGGACGCAAGCACCTTCCTTGAACCAGTGAATGTAATTCAAATGATGACTCCTGGGTTTGGAAAAGCCTGAAGAAAATGGCTACACTTTCATTAACGTCGCCACTGATTCCTGCTGCTCTGGGAGCAGCTCCGACGCTGGGCTCGCTCCCAGCGGGGCTGGGGGTTAGCTGAGCCACATGTCTCTGTTCTAGATGCACTGCAGGGAGAGCCCCGGACAGGCAGTGCTGATGAGAGCAGCTCCCTGCAGCGAGGGGCGCCGGGGGTCGCTGGGGGGTGGGGTGGGGTGGGGGGTCGCCCTTTACCACCCGCTTGTTAGACGGTTTCTGTGCTGACGGTTTCCTGCAATTAACACTCAATTGTTCAGATTAGATTTTCTTTCCAGGAAAAGATTTGGAAAAATGGTAAAATCACAAAACCATAAAGCTATAAATATTTAAACACCCACTGTTGAATATTTCATTTATTTATTCATTCTCTCACTCACTCGCTCAGTTACGATTCCCGTGTTCACTGAGCCTTTAAGGCACCGTGGTCCTCGGACAATTGAATATGCACATTTTCATTCTCTCCTCCCCCTCCCCCTCCCCCTGCAGCGCCTCGTTTCCCCGGCTCCGCCCAGTGTCTGCGCCCGAAGCCGCTCTGGCTTAGGCTCCCCAGTGCGCCCAGGGTGTTCCAGGGCTGACCATATGCTCTAGGTCAGGGGGCAGGTGGCTATGCTGCCGCTTACTGCGGTCGAGTACAGCTGAGTGTGGTCGGTGGAAACGAGGCTTTTCCACGAGACCATGAGGAAAACACTTCACGGACCCACGCAGGGGAGACTATGTGGCCAGGGTTATTCGGGAAGGCTGTCCTGGGTTCCCCATGTCCCTCTGTCCTGCCGGGAACCAAGTCCAGCCATGTCTTCAGTGAGGCCAAAACAAAGTCCAGGGCCCAAGGCCTCTGCTTCGCATGAAAGACTAGTCAGTCCTTTGGAGGCTGCACGGTCTGCTGTGGGCCCCATGCCCGCTAGGCCCACGTGGGCTCGTGTCCCCGGTGAGAGAGCATGGGAACACGTGGGGCAAGTGCCAGTCACTGAGAGAGATCATTGTTCACCTGGGGTCATAACCAGGAGCCCTTTCAAAATAACCAACCAACTCCCCAAGCTTTTGCAGGCTCAAGACTGGCCCACTCCCTAGACCAGGGGTCCTCAAACTACGGCCCGCGGGTCACATGCAAATACAAATACTGTATTTGTTCCCGTTTTGTTTTTTTACTTCAAAATAAGATATGTGCAGTGTGCACAGGAATTTGTTCATAGTTTTTTTTTGAACTATAGTCCGGCCCTCCAACGGTCTGAGTGACAGTGAACTGGCCCCCTGTTTAAAAAGTTTGAGGACCCCTGCTAGACAGTGCTCCCTTTCCAAGGTAAAGCTGACAGGCCTCTAGGTCACGCAGCACCCCCTGTGACATTTTGACTTCTATTGTGCATGTGCTTATCTCCCCCTGCTCCCCAGACAATGCAGAATGGGAGGGCCGGCTGGTCCCTACGTGGGGGGAAGAGGATGTTAGTGCCCTTGGAAGGACAATGCCATCGCTTCCTGGTGAAACAAACAGGCTCCTGCTCCCCAGCCCATTAGGCTCAACAATGTAAGTTCCTCTTCGACATGCACCCACCTGTTTTCCATCAGGTATGGGACATCCCTAATCTTGGTCCTCTCTCTGTTAGGGGCAGAAATAGAATCTTGGGGATGAGCTATTCAATAAAGAAATAGTAATCATGCTCTGTTAACCATGATTGTTTTATGCTGATGAAAGAAAGCACATTTTAACGTGCTGGGAGTTGTATAAGGGACCTGGGAGCTCACCTGGAAATGTGGCCCCTCCTCCTCATCCAGGAGCTGCCTATTATCATGGGAAGATTAACAACCTTGTTGAGGAAACCAGAGCCCCAGCCCAAATTGCCTGTAAACTGTAACCATTATATATATTTTTATTCTGCAAACCCATTCGTATTCCTTTTGCCTGCTTCCCCATGTAATCTTTGTCCTTCTACCCCATATAAGCAACTGGCTGGTGACCTGCTGCTCTCCCTACTGCATTTATTGGAATAAACGCTCATATGGTATTCAACCCCGTCTCTGCTTAATTGGCTCAAGAAGTGACAGACAGCCCAGATCCATTTGTTGTCCAGTTTCATCTCCAAATCTCTATCCTTTCTGTTGGTTCTTATATTCCTCGGTTATTATTTCTTTGTGTTTTGTATGTTTAAACTGTTACAGGTTTACACAGAAGAGCCCTCCCTCCAACTTCCATGACCACCTCTGAAGAGCTCTAAGCAGTGGAGAAAACCGAATTCAACTTGCATTTTAAAATATTCTTCTGGCTGGTGGAGAGAATTGATTGGAGCTGGAGTGCAAGTGTGGAAATGCGAAAATCAGTTAGGGGACCACGGCAGCACCCATGGTACTGCAGAAATGGACAGGAGGGAAAACAGATGGATTCACTTGGGAAATATTTAAGGTTTGAAAGGAACTTTAAACTCCCACCCTCCAAATATTGGGAGGGAGGAAAATCCAAGGATTCAGAAAATTAAAAAAGGACTTTTTGCTACTCGTATTGGGTGCTTAAAATGTATTTCTTGAGGAAGTACATCATGAATAAAGTAAGGAAAGTATTGTACTTTTTTTTGTTTAGAGCTTTGATTTTTGTATGGAGGTCTTGCTTCTCTTTTCATTAAATGTGTTCCTCAGCGTATGTTGTTATCTAGTGCTATCAATTAACACCTTTTAATCAGCTGCAGATTGTAAAGTAGGGACCAGTTACTGAATTACTTTGGATTTTATATGTATACGATTTGCCATCTGTGACTATTTATAGCATTACTTTACTGTGAACCTTTCTCCTTTCACTGCTGTTCCTTAACATATTACCGCGCGTGCTAGGACACGCAGTACAATACTGAAATGGTGTTTTGATTTTAGACCTCTCCTTTACCTCCAGTCCAAATTTCTCGATCATATGGCAGCTCTATTATGCTTTTTTTAGGAATCTCCATACTGTTTTCCATAGTGGCTACACCAATTTACATCCCCACCCACAGTGCACGAGGGTTTCCTTCTTTCCAGATTCTCGCCAGCAACTTGTTACATTGATTTATTGATGATAGCCATTCTGACAGGTGTGAGGTGATATCTCACTATAGTTTTAATTTGCATTTTCCTGATTAGTGATGTTGAGCATCTTTTCATATGCCTGTTGGCCATCTGTCTGTCCTTTAGGGAGAAATGTGTATGCAGGTCCTCCGTCCACTTTTTAATTGGATTGTTTGTCTTTCCAGTGCCAAGTTGTATGAGTTCTTTATGTATTTTGGATATGACCCCTTATCATATGTATCATTTGCAAATATCTGTTTCCATTCAGTAAGCTGTCCTTCTGTTTGGTTGACGGTTTCCTTTGCTGTGAAAGAGCCTTTTAACTTGATATAGTCTCATTTGCTAATTTTTCCCCTTTGTCTCCCTTCTTGATGAGATATACCTAAAAAGATATTGCTAACAGCGATCTCAATTTACTGCATACATTTTCTTCCAGGAGTTTTCTAGTTTCACATCTAACATTTAAGAGTTTAATCCATTTTTAGTTTACTTTTGTATATGGTATAAGAAAGTGGTTCATTTTTTTTTCAAGTATCTGACCAGTTTTTCCAACCGCTTATTGAAGAGATTGTCTTTTCCCCACTGTATATCCTTGCCTCATTCGTCATAAATAGACCATGTAAATGAGGGTTTATTTCTGGCTCCTATTATATTTAACTCAGGGCCTAGTGCATGAATTCATGCACCTTAAAATGAACTGTGGGCTGCAAGGCTGCAGTAGGCACAGGGGCAGGTCTCGGCCCATCCTCTGCTCCCCCACTAGGCCCCTCCCACCGCGGCCCCCAGTCCTGTCCTGTCTGCTGGCAGCCCCGCTGATGATACCAGCCCCATTCACATCTGCTGAGCGTGTGGAGCGATTGGGGCCAGTGCCAGCAGCAGGTACGAGCAGCAGCTGCTGCCCCAATCGCCCCTCAGGAGCAGGGGGACGTGGAGAAGCCCTTGGGGGCAATCAGGGCCAGCAGCTGCCACTTGCACCGCTGATGGGGCCAAGTGATCAGGACCAGTGCCAGGCACCGGCAGGGGGTGCAAGCATCAGGCAGGACCGCAGTGTGTGGGAGCAAAGAATTTTCAGTAACCACCAGAGGCTTGCCCCAATGATAGTGACTGGCGCTGCTCCACCATCCTGCCCCAGCCAATGCCCACCATGTTCCCCACACTCTCCCTGGTGGTCAATGCACGTCATAGCGACTGGTTGTTTGGTTCCACTGTTCAGTCTGTTTGCATATCAGCCTTTTATTATATAGGACTGATCTATGTGTCAGGCTTTGTGTCACTACAATACTGTTTTGATTATTGTAGCTTTGTAGTGCAGTTTGATATCAGAGACATATGGGTCTTTTTATGTATCATAGAAACCAACCTGCTAATGTTTTGTTGAGAATGGTTGCATCTCTGCTCATCAAGGATATTGTCCTGTCATTATCTTTGGTTTTGCTATCAGGGTAATGATGGTTTTATCAAATGGGGTTGGAAGTTTTTCTTCCACTTCACTTTTTTGAAATGGTTTAAGGAAGGGAGGTATTAATTGTGTTTGGGGAGGCTGATAGCAACCAAGCGTGTGGCTAAGGGATCGGGGCCCTGGCCCAGGAGCAGCTCCAGGTGGGAAAGCCAGGTGTGCGAAGTGACCTCCTGTTCAGGCTAAAAAGGCTCCAGCGAGAGCCGTGAACACAGACCCTGCAGGCAGGCCCCGCACGTGGGTAGCCCACGCAGCCAACAGAGGTGGGAGGGACTTAGCCCTGGTGCCCCTTACCCTCCAGCCCCAGAAGTCCTGCAGCCCTGGTGCGCCCCGCAGCCTTCCCCATGTGGCCTCCCTCTTGCTTGTCGTGCTGGAAGGTGTCCCGCGGGAAGCCACCTCCGTTCAGGCTTCACGAGGCTGGTAGTTGGAGAAGCTCTGCAGGCGGTTCTTCCCTCTGGGCCAAGAGGAACTTACACCACCTGGGCCCGCAGGTATTGCTGGCACCTGGGCCGGGCAGGAGAGGCCTGTGCCTGGGCCCGAGCTTAAACTTCCAGGCTCAGGCCACAGCATACACTTCCGGTGCCTGGGCCCAGCAGGTGCTTCGGGCACCTGGACCGAGCAGAAACTTCCAGCCCCGGGGCCTTAGCATGCACTTCCGGTGCTTGAGCCCAAGCCGGATTTTCGGCGCCTGCGCCAAGCAAAGACTTCCGGTGCCGTGGCCAAGCAGGCACTTCCGGTACCTGAGCCAAGCAGAGACTTCCGGTGCCGTGGCCAAGCAGGCACTTCCGGCTCCTGGCCTGTGGCAACGCGGCGATGCTTGGACGCCTGGGCCGAGACAGCACTTCTGGGCCGGACCAGACGGGACGGGCCGCAGCCCAGGTAGGTGCGGTTTTGCCATTGCCCGCGCCCTTCGTGAGGCGGCAGCTCGAGGCGGGAGTGGGGGGTGGGGGGAAGCTCCCGGCTTCCCGCCTGGAGGCTGCCGCACCTCCGCCGCCCAGCCGCCCCAGCGGCTCTGTCTGGTTGGCTGTCCGAGCCACCCCCAGAGCTTCCTCCCGCATCGGGTGGGTTCGCTTTGCTTGCGGAGGGGAGACAGGTCCTCGCCGCCGCGGCCATCTTGGTCCGCAGCAATCGCTCCTCAGAGTTAAAGGTCTGCCCTTGTCAGAGGAGCACTGCCCGCTCGGCGCCGGCCCGGTGCTGGAACATGCCGGAGGGTCAGCGCGGCCTGAAGGCCGCACGCACGTTCGCGGAGCGTCTGTACTTACGGTGGAAAGAAGGGAACACGAGGGCGCTGCGGCTTCCGCGGAAGGGGCTGTGCACAGGGGCCGAGGGGGCCGGACGGTGGCCAGAGGGGCTGTGCACAGGGGCCCAGGCCGGGCAGGACCGTGGCCTGAGAGAAAGTGGGTGGTCGCTGCCATGTTGTTTCCAGGGGAGGCGCTGGCCTGGCCTCCCTGTGCTGCGGCGCTGGCTTCTGATGGTTAGGGTTCCTTCTGCGCCGGTTCCGCCGCCCCTGCTTCTGCCCCGGGGGGACCCGGGGCGGTGCCCGCTGCCCGCTGCCCCTGGCCTCCCTGGGTGAGCATCTTCTGGGGCCGCCGGGGCCGCCCCCGGGCAGTGTCCCGGAGCCATTGTTGGGTGCATTTGTGCAGGTTTTTCTTGCTTCGGGGTGAGGTAAACCCGCCTCTGGCTTTATTGTGGTAGAAAGTCTCAGTCCGGTGTTTCCGTCTGAAGGTGCGTCTCACGCGGCTAATCGAGTTGCCTGTCCCCCGGCTGCACGCAAGGCCCGCCCGCCGCGTGCGTGGGTCCCCTCCCCCCGTGCGTGGGTCCCCTCCCCGCGTGCGTGGGTCCCCTCCCCCCGTGCGTGGGTCCCCTCCCCCCGTGCGTGGGTCCCCTCCCCGCGTGCGTGGGTCCCCTCCCCGCGTGCGTGGGTCCCCTCCCCGCGTGCGTGGGTCCCGCGTGCGGACGGGCTGCTGCAGGTGCAGCCGTGGCTTAGCCCCGCTTCTGCCTTCCTCTCCGCCTGGCCAGCCCTTCAGCTCAGAGATCTTTCCGGAAACCAGCGATGGGTGCTGAGGGAGCCTGCGCCCGGGGCCCCTTTTAAAGCCCACAGCCTCCGGAGGGTTCGCCAGGGCGGCCCCGTGCCTTTTCATCCCTCCCTTGGTTTTCCATTTCCGGATTGGACTGTCACTTCCTCTCCGG
Organism: Myotis nattereri; assembly: GCF_964212035.1. Taxonomy (NCBI): domain Eukaryota; kingdom Metazoa; phylum Chordata; class Mammalia; order Chiroptera; family Vespertilionidae; genus Myotis; species Myotis nattereri. The sequence continues at coordinate 82,454,971 of NC_138086.1, forward strand.
TATGGGCGGACACGTGCACTAAATGTCTGCCCACCAGGCACAGCTTACACCGCGGACAGCAGCGCCGGAAGCAGCCCTGAGCCTGTGGGCACTGCAGCGCCCCTGACTGGACGGCCCGAGCGCTCCCTGCCCAAGAAGGGAGCTGCCGCGCAGACATGGTGTCCCGATAGGCCACTCCCCTCGCGGGAGAGCGAAGGAACTGATTTAGCCCTCAGTACTCACACTGCTGAACAATATAATTATGTAGCCTTTTCCCTAATTAACCCCTTCAAAACTCTTAACATTGGAGAAGCATAGGTTATTTTTATGTTGTAATCTACTCTGAACGATTCAGCTGAAAATCAGCTAATTCAACCACTGTAGTTTAAATGAATATACGCTCTGATTTTGGGATGATGTTACCATAAACACCAACCGTCTACAGAATGAGTCATAATATTTCTAAGGTATTTAAGAGCAATCACGTCCCAGAGCCGGCAGGAAGGGAAGTTAGGGATATAACTCATCCAGGACACAGTCATTATCAGAAACATGATGCCGGCCTCAGCTGTGCATTTGGAGGGATGCAGGAACAATTACTGTGAAAGTTTATTTAGAAAGTAGTAATGTCTTCTTAAATGGAATATTAGTTGGAGCAGACTCTATTTTATTTTACTTTATTTTTTAAATATGTTTTTATTGGTTCTTTAGAGAGAGAGAGAGACATGGATCGGCTGCCTCCTGCACACCCCCTACTGGGGATCAAGCCTGCAACTTGGGCATGTGTCCTGACCTGGAATCAAACCAAGGACCGCTTGGTGCATAGGATGGTGCTCAATCCACTAAGCCACAATGGTTGGGCAAAGCAGACTCTTTTTAAATCAATATAATGCATAAATGTATTTAATATTCTTCAACATAGGGAAAATATCATTCCTCTGCCTACATATTAAAGGTACAAGGGGGGTTTGTGATGTGTGATTTGCACTTGGGCTGGTGTGAGAGCGAAAAGTAGATAAGGAAATGATATATATATATAACCATTATATATATACATGTATCTACACTTCAAAATTCAGAATGGGTTGAGTTTCTGCAGGTATAAACATCATTAAATTCTTTTCAGACACACTACAGGGTTGAAACTGCGAAAAGATAATCTTGCCTTAATTGAGTAACTCTTGTAAGGTAGTTAGTAGTATATTTAATTTAAAATCGGATAACATAGAATGGAAATATCCCACTTAAAATCACATTGCCTGTTTTACAAAACATAAGCTTCACTATTCATTTTGCCATGACACATACGTTATTTAATTTCGGTTAATTTTGACTTGCAAACATATAGAAGATGTGTTCAGTCAGAACCACTGGAGAGTCTGGGAGAGGTTTAGAAAATATTGGTGTGTAAATCCACCCTCAAAAGCCTGCTTGAATGATATAGGGTGCAGCCCCAGTCCCAGGACTTTACAGTCTCCTTGGGGAGTCAAATGTGTAGACAAGAAGAGAACTACCCTGTGAAAGGAAGAAGAGCTTCCACACACTGATGTTAAGGACTTAGCAGCATATTTCTTTCATGCATATGCTTATTTCCCCATCTGTATAGCCCGAGTGTTAGCTGTGCAACAGATTTCACACCATGGGAGAAACAGCCGACTTTCCACAGCTTCAACTTCTGTGCGAAACATCTCTGTTCAGAGTGGTGAGAAAGATTGTCTTCATGCTGTCATCCCAAGTAACAAATATAGCTGTTTTTATGGCCCATTCATCAACTTTAATTCCCTTTAATAGAGTGAATCCAATATCCTTGGTAACTTATATCCATAGACTTTGTACAGCAAGCTCACTTGTGTGAAAAAATATGTCACTTAAGGGTAAGCCAAGTGGAAGGTATGTCCTTTATGGAGCTTGGAGCCAATGGGAAAGACTGAAAACCTCAAAGGATACATAAAGAGACTCCTAGAGGTAGAATGTGGGGGAATGCGAAGCAAAGCTGTTGAAAAGGATATTGAGGACAGAGTTCTCAGGAAAAGCCATCATCTCAGACGACTGTCATTAGGGAAATGGCACCTGTCCAGTCCCCGAAACCTCAAACATGGTGACTGTCTTCACAGGCCACCTGTGCGGTGCTTGAGGAGAACTCGTGACTGGAGGACTGAGTCTTTAACATGATGGCATGTGCTTTGTCCTAGATGGCATGGAGAACTGGTTTGATCTCGCTAGTCACTGATCAGAGACTGTCGGGACCTCTTTGTTCCTAAATCTATCCTTTAGTCGTGGTCTGTTCGATCTTGGTATTCTGAGGAAGAAGTTATGTGATTCTGGGGAAAGCATGTAGGGCTAAGACATGGTTGACCTCAGAGGCTTAGAACACAGTGAGTCTCCTGGGCCTGGAGTGGGCAACCCTGATGCAGATGGATGCCACCCTCCCTCTGGGAGAAGGGCGTCTGGGAGGTGAGGAGGCCTCCGTGAATCCGTCCAGAGCCTTCCCTTTCCGCTCACACTCCACTGCGTGGCAGGCTGAGGCAATAAAATGTTCATCTCGGTCTGACGGTCCATATGACGAATAGGACAGAGCGTTATCTGTGAATCCCACTGCAGACCTTCAAGTGTGTTTGTTGGATTGTAACGTTTAAAGAGATGACATATGACTTGTGTGCCGACATGAAGTTAAGGACACATGTTTGACATTTGCTCAACTCATGTGGTGGTTCTTCTACAGCGTAACTGTGGCTTCATAGGCAGGGACTAGGCAGTAGCAACCTTTGTGTTACTCATTTCCTCTGACACCCTAGAAGAATTGGGTGAAGTTGATTTGAATGCATGATTTGATGTGTGCAAGCGGGTTATGATGGTTTTATGGGTAACTTTGTAATTGAACTGTAAAATGCGTTATGAAAAATGGCCTCCTGTTTGGGAGAACTCCCATTCTGGAGAAACTAACTAAGGTTCACCATTGCCTGTCTAGTCAATTTCAGAGAAAAGTCATATAATACCGAACCGTTGATAACAGAGAACACCACACATGATAAAATAAATGCCAACGTTATCAAAAAGCCGGCCAGTTTCTGGTCTTGAGCGTTAACCAGCAGTTGCTTTATATGAGGGTCAGAGAGCACAGACTTTAGGTTTGGGGCCTCATGGTCCTTGTTGCAACACTCCCTCTGCCAGTGTAGTGCGACGGAGGCTTAGGTGGTACGTCATGAATGACCTTCCGTTAAATTGTTACTGACGGAAACAGGCAGTAGGATGGCCGTTCTAGTACCTCCACAGAGGAGTCTTTGGGATGGTTTATATGTGGAGGAAGGGCAGTCTCTAAAGTCCATCCATCCTCTGCTGCTACCGGAGGACTCGCTGGGGAGCAATCTTCGGTCTCTGAGCAGACAGGGTTTCCACGGTAATGGTAAGGGCACCTTGGTGAGAATTCCCCGCCTTGTGAATAGGGGTGAAGGGGCTGCAGAACATAGTTCATGTCCTCCCACCCTCACCACACCCTCCGCAACTCCAGTCATTCATCTATCCTGCTTATCTTTGTAGGGGTGTGGAGGTGAGATTCGTCAGAGCTGTTGGGCAAACAGGCAATTTGGGCATCTCACAGGGAACCGGCCAGGACTGGGGCTGGTTCCCAGTGGGTGACAGGAGGTGGATCCAGAAATGTGATCATCCAGAACCTTCGGGCCTGAGTTTTGGAGGTCAGGGCTGGAGAGACAAGCAGGAGGCTCTGTTCAAGGCGAGATCAGAAGTTTTCCCGCTGAGGACAAGGGACGATGCTCTCGTGCTTATGCCAAGCATCCCTGCGTGTGAAGTGTGCGAGGTGCGTGTGTGCCAGGCCAGCTGGAAGCTGGGGAGTGAGAAAGCTAAACATGGTTCAGGTGTCGTGAAAACGACAATTGGAACCTAATAATAATATCGCTTTCATGTCCCAGTGTTTCAGGGTTTTTTCTCGCCGTTTCAGAATCTCACAGTTCTGCAGGGAGGACGTGGAAGGTGGCGGGCTCTGAGGAGAGCGCGGGCCTTGAAACAGCAGCACCCTTGGCCTCCTTTGTTTGCAGTTGTTCTCAGCTGCCTTTTCTGCCTGGGCCTGTGACCTGCTGTTCATGTCCATGGAGCCGACTTCAGAAGGAAGCACCGGCCTCGTAATCCTCTGCACAAGGGGCCGCGTGGACAGCTAGCCTGTGCTGTCGGGCAAGCATCTCCCCTGTGTAGGCACCTACGTTGTACAGTGAGCCTCCAACACCGCCCTCAGCATTCAGACATCGGCATCTGAATCTTTAAGGCTATTTATGTTAGTTTTAGCACAAGCCATAGAGGGATAACTGACTTCACTGGTTTTCTGAATGGGAATTCATATTATGCTGTTTCTGTAACTGGAGATGAGTAACAGTTTGGATCTGCTTCAGTATTTAAGTTGATAAGCATCCTTCACAGAAAAAAATAGCTTAGAAATGCCAATTGCTTCGGCTTCCCGGAATGATTTGCAATTATAAAGCATTTCCTCTGAGTAATCAGAGGCGGTCCAGCTCAGTAAGTCAGGGGAGCTGGGGTCAGGCGGGGAACTGGGGGTCAGTAGGGGCAGGTGGAGGTCAGTAGGAGGAGCTGGGGCGGAGGAGGAAGCCTGGGTCCTCCCAGGAGCTCAGTGGGGGAGACAGCACGCAGCCACTTGTGACATCCTTTGTGAGCCTTTGGGTTTCGTGGGGGTGCAAGTGTCATCTGAGGAGGCCAGCTGTCTTCTCGGGCCGGCCATTTATAGCAACCCCATGTCTGCATGCTGGTTCTCAGCCTCACAGTCTCACAGTTTACAGACTCCAGATGCAGGAGAAGCACAGGGCTGTGCAAGAACCCAGAGCCTGGCCCACAACCCAGAGGCCAGTCTATGAGATGCAGGCAGGAGTGTCCCCTGGTAGGGACAGGGGTGCTCAGTGGGCTAAGCAGGCAGAGCCGCCTCTCCTGTCCGGAAAGCCGAATGGCTTCATGTGCACGTGGGATCACGAGTGAAATAGAGCACCTCCCAGGAGGGTCCTTGGGCACAAACATTTCACGTCAGATCTTACTTAAAACTCTTAACGACCTATAAGTTAGAGTCTGTTACTCTCCTTCCTTTCCAGAGAGAAAGCGGCCTTTTCTCAGCCAGCAGTGTCCTCGCTGGGGAGTGGTGGCTGGGGCTGGGACGGGGTGTAGTGGGCCAAGGGTGACCTGCGCGGACTGCAGGGATCCCGTCGCTGCTGGGCACCCTCCCTGCAGTTCCCCTCTGTTCTCATCACACCCACACGGCTGGGATGTGCTGTAATCGCTGGCCTGGCTGAAGATTACCGCTGGCACAGCGATTTGGAAATCACACATTTGCCAGTCAAGTTCCGTCTCCCAACTTCCATTTGTTCGTTCATTGTAATGCGACCTAATTGGGCATTTGTCACGATGTGTCATGGGCTCAGTACCTGACACACATACTGCTTCATCAGATTCTCACAATGACACCGTAGTCCTCTTCTGACATCGAGAGAATCGGGGCTTGGCCAGCTTAGGTCATTCACTCCAAATGCCACAGAGGAAGCTTTGGAAACGGAAGCACCTGGTTCTAATCAAGGTGCTGCCATTGCGGCCTCATTGATGCTGGTGATTTATGCCTTGGAGACAATGTCCCAGCACACAGACGTGCCGTAGGGCAGGTGGTTATTCACACGGAAGTGCTTTTTATTTTATTTTATTTTTATTTTATTTTATTTTTTTTAAATATATTTTATTGATTTTTTACAGAGAGGAAGGGAGAGACATAGAGAGCCAGAAACATCGATGAGAGAGAAACATCGATCAGCTGCCTCCCGCACATCCCCCACTGGGGATGTGCCCGCAACCCAGGTACATGCCCTTGACCGGAACCGAACCTGGGACCCTTGAGTCCGCAGGCCGACGCTCCATCCACTGAGCCACACCGGTTTCGGCAAGGAAGTGCTTTTTAAACACCATGCAGCCCCCTCACAGAAACGCTGAGGAAAATGGTCGCTGCCACCTTGGCCTTTTGAGCATCATTCAGAAACAAGGAGAATGAGAGCAAGGAATTAGAAATCCGTCTTCATCAATGCTGGACTGTAAAATCCCAAAGCACCCGGTGTGAGGCAAGGCTGAGAGCAGACAGAGCTGCTGGGGTCCCTGTCTACACCCCCACAGGCCGAGGCAACCACAGAGCCCTGTCCTTCAGGATGCAGGCTGGCGGCTGCAGGAGAGGATGTCCACCCTCGTGCCCCAGGCTGTGAGCTGAGGACAGGCCAAGTCACAGCGTTCATCCCCTGCCCAATGGGAGTCCTGCCGGGTGAATGTGGCTGCTCCCTCATCCACACAGACTTCCTGCCAGTGATGGGCCGAGTGACCCCATGTTCCCATGTGAATAATGGTCCAGGAAGAACCAGAAGTCCATCTGCAGGTCTGTGTTCATGTGAGTCGGAAGCTCTAGGCGGTGGGCATGGCTCTGTGGCCAATAATGGCAGCCGCGCAGGCTAACCTCTGGATGGAGCTCAGCGGTGTGCTCCTTAAATCAGCCCACATCCTCACCACTTGTAAAGGTTCTGACAGCCATCGACACGTGTCCCAGATTATGTTGTGGATGATATTAGAGTTCTGTGGTACATGGGAAATGGGTCTTCTAGTCACAATGAATTATGGGATTAGAATAGTAGGAAGAGGAACAACCATTCACTCCTAACTAATTGACATAATTTCGGAGAATTCACTTTGTTCTCTTAATGCCACTTTACTCATCTTGTCAACAAATACGGCAACAAAGCCTCTACCAAGTAGGATGCCATTAAGTTGGAATAGACACCAGCTTGTGTTCCAGTGCTTGTGCCATGTAGTAGGTTGTCATCTGGAGTTCAATTCTAGGATCGCAGTGGCATTTGAGCATCATTGTATGAAGCTGCTTTAACAGTTTTTTACTTTATTATTCTTCTGTCAAAATAATTTGTGTTGCCCTGGTCGGTTTGGCTCAGTGGATAGAACGTCGGCCTGAGGACTGAAGGGTCCTGGGTTCAATTCTGGTCAAGGGCACATGCTGGGGTTGTGGGCTCCATCCCCCAGTGTGGGGCGTGCAGGAAGGAGCCGATCAATGATTCTCTCTCATCAGGGATGTTTCTATCTCTCTCCTCCCTTCTTCTCTGAAATCAATAAAAATATTTTTAAAAAATTATGTTGCTTCTGCTGCAACTGATAATTGGAAGTGTGTTTGTCCTGCATCTGAGACATAACTATCATTCTTAAGCCACCTGATGCTTTGAAATGTAACATCTAATATCATCACATTATAAACTGAGTAGAAATTTCACAAACAAGAAAGCAATACTGCTGCTTCTCCTTTATTTTGTACCTTCCCTCAGCTATCTCACTCAAAAAAGGAACAAAATGGCCAATGGCACCGCCTTTCCCTCCACATTTGTCACTGTAAAATCCTGTGCTATAATTTCTTCTAGGGTTTGGTGTCCTTTCTTTGTGGAAGAACGGGTCCCACAGACCTTCGGCTTAATCAGTGTTCATAATCTCCCGCTGAGCAACATCCCTTCTGGACAGTCACTGCCATTCCACCATCAGATCATGCCCGGTTTGGGGTTACCAGTGAGCACATTGTTATTCAGACACCATTTTTGCCCTCCTCCACAGCCCCCTCCCAAAATGACCCTGACGCTAACCTAGGACATGGTGGGACCATCAAGGGCCAACTGACCACTTCCTTCCTTCATGAGGTCGAGAGGAAACCATTGTCAGGAGGCTGGAGGCAGCCTGAGTGTTAACGGGGGTTTTTAATCTGTAGTTTGTTTGATTGATTTGGTTAAGACCAGGAGCTGCAGTCTGGTTCCGACTGCTCTGGGGAGACAGTGTCAGCTGTAGAGAGCTTAGTCGGGGGTAAATGGCCGAGGAGGGAAATGAATAGAGTTTTAATGAAATGTTTAATAGTGATCTGTCATAGTCATGCATTAGGTAATGCTGTGAATGGCATTTGAGGGAGCTTGGCCATAGTAGTACCTGGACATGGAGACTACCCCAGATTTGTACTTGTGCTTGTATTACCTTGTCCAGGTAAGTCCTGGGCCTGGGGCTTTAGTTTAGCTCTGCCTGTCTTGCTCTATAGTAGATAGGAAGGAAATCTCGAGGATGTAGAGCCAGCATTTGCCAAATTCCGTGACAGATGGGCCATGTAGATTATCTCTCGAAATCATCCTTATTCAGAAGACGAAGAAATGAACATTTAGAAAACATGCCATACAAATATAGCAACAAAAACATCCACTAAACAGGATGTAATTAAGCTGGAATTCACACCAGGGCTGAGCCTGTGCATTAAAAACTGCCTCTTCCCAAAGAGAAATCTGAAATCCAGGCCCTGGTGTCCCTCCTGACCGCAGGTCTTCGTTCCCCGTGGCTTCGGCCAGGCTCCCACTGTGGTGGGTGCTGTGTCTCTGGGACACGTCTTGTCAGCGCTGGCTTCTGAGGAACCTGAGACTAAGCCATTCGAGGGAACCTCTGGGAGGGGCTGGGCACTGAAGGGCCCCACAGCAAGGTCTCTGGACACTGACATTTGGGGCAGGGCAGGGCCTTTACACACCCTCAGAGGAGACACCACCCCTGAGAGGGGTGCCTGGAAGCTGGGGTTTGACCCCTCCCGACCTCCCTGCAGGCACCCCTTCCTTTGGCGAGCCCAGTTCACCTCCTTTGGCTGTAATCGTAGGGGCAGCACTTTCCTGAATAATTCTGTGAGTTAATCTAGCAAAGGTCAGTGTTGAACGTGATCAGGGGACATTTCCCCAAGTAGTCAGCCAGCTGGTCTGCAGTGAGAGTGGCCCTCGGGACCCCAACCTTGCAGCTGGCGCCTCAGTCGTGTGCAGCCTGTGCCTTCAGACTGTGCCGTTGGCCTGACTCTCCAGCAGCCCAAGCCTGTGCTTTTCCCGTCACTGCTGGGGGCGGGGGCGGGGGGGGGGGTAGGCATTCCTGCAGGAGGCCTGAACCCCTGCTCTTCCCCCTCTCCCCCATCCCTGCTGCTGGGGGGGATTCCTGCAGGAGGCCTGAGGCCGGGCGCCCCTCAGACCTGTGGGTGGGCCCAACAAGGTGAAGTCCTCTGCATCACTCACCATGTGAAAGTAGTCGCTCATTCTCCTCACTCTGGTTTGGCAGCTTGGCGGTGCTTTTATAAGTGAAAAGTTGTAAAAGATGGATATGCTCATTTGTGATGTGTGGGGTTTGAGTTCAGTAAAGGCTTTGAAGGTGGAAATTTTGCAGTGTATTTCAAAATAAACATTTCACATCATTTTACTCTATCCTTAATAGGGGTTCTCTCCTAAAGGAACAATACAAATGCAAACCCAGATTTCCTCACAGAAGGGCCATCACAGAGTTGTTATTTATTATATATGCAACCATTGACTAAGTCATACAAAGCCAATGAAAATCATGTTTGAAAAAAAGTAAATGACAAGAGAAACAAGCTGTGGTGTGTGTTGGAAACATACCCAGAGCATATACACAATGCTTCCTACGTTGCTTGCAGAAAGTAGTGTCTAATTCAGAGAGTGGAGGCAACCACGTCAAAATCTCACCTATGATTTAGCCTCCAGGTGGGGGACTGTGGGTATTTTTTTTTTCATTCACTCAGCGAAAGTTCTCATCACTTCGGCTGCCTGAACAGGCAACTCTGCGTTCCAACGGCGGCCGAGGTGCCATTTGAGGATGGGCCTGGAGACAGTCTGAACTGAGTCTTACTCAGCAGCTTTGGTTTGAAAGCAAAGCCCGCATGTCATGTGAGCAGGGAGCCGGTTTAACACCCGAGAGGACTGTTGTCAGGTGTCTCTGTGAGGTTGGAGGTTAGAAGGCAGTTGGAGCTAGTGGGGAGGTTGTGTGTGTGTAAGCGTGTGTGTGAGCGTGAGCGTGAGCATGGGACGCCGATGGATGCCGCCTGATGATTCGTTGTGGCCAAAACACAGCCCCTCACTCAGCACCACAGATGTGATTAGAAAGTCCGAAGGCATCAATTGAAATGCATCTGGTGTAACGACAGGACACTTTCAAAATTTCAGATACATGCAGTGCCACTGGTTTGGGCGGCTACTGGGAACTGTGCTAAAGATCTCTCCACAAAGCTGCTGCAATTTCCAGAAACAAGAGCAGCCTTATTGCTTTTATCCTTGATTTGGGTCCTATTTAGTGGGTGAGCATTTTTATTCATGAACAATTGTTCGTTGCCAGAGCATCACATTCTAAGTCCTATGAACCCTGGGATATTGCTGTAAACGTATTAAACCAGGGACCTTAAACACGGGCTTCTTTACACTGATACATGAGGACATGGGGTTCGCTTATTTCTCCTTGTGGGGTATGAGATGGTTGTCCACGGGATGCATTCGTTAATAGAAATGGGAAAGCAGAATTAGACTGTTTCTGAAACAGTTAACTGTTCTCGTCTGACTAATGTTTTTGTCAATAAGGTCAAACCTTGAACAACATTTTTCATATTTGATGTGAGCTGATGCCACAGCTGTGACATGGCACAGAGAGAGGACAGCGGTCCCAGCACCAGGTCTGACTTCGCCCCACACCAGCGTGGTTGGGGCTGACCCGCAGAGCTCAGACAGAGCCACGTGGTGACTGCCTGGGTCAACTCAAAACAAGACCCCTGTGGCTACGTCTGTGCACAGGAGCGTCAACACTGTCCAGACACGACAGTGACCAGACCGCATGTGCCCCGGCTAAGCGCAGCGCCTGCTGCTTGCTTACCACTCAGCGTCAGCCGCGGTTCACGCCTGAGCCCTCACAGACTGGTTCGCTGTGACAGTCAGAATCGTCCACGTCCTGCTCCTGCGGGTCTGCGTGTCCATTAAGGAAACTTCCGGTATCAAAGCCAGCTCCATGTCACTGGTCTAGGGTGTTTGCATCACAGGTTCTTTTTTTACATCTGAACTTTCTTTCCAGAAACATAATTAGCCCTTTAACAATGAAAATTTTATATTTACCTTCTTCATTTTATTTTCTAACACTATCCCTTTTCTTCTCTTTTGGGAAACTTTTTAAGCAGGGAAAGATTGAAAAAAAAAATCACTTTATACTAGTATGTATCCTTCCATGACAGATAGTCAAAATATCTATAAAAAAAGACAAAGTTTATCGCTTCTCGCCTTTTGGCTAAGATCAAGTGTAGTGTCTGTTCTTATCATTTTAATATCTGGTACGTCCTCTCTCTGAGGACATTATATTAAATGTATTTTTGGAGCAGGGAAATGGAATAGGAGCTTGCTCCATCCACTCCACGCATCGACCCGGTATTTCAGTACCTCCGGGAATGGTGCACCAAGAAAAAAATAAAAGCCCTCACCAGTTTGGCTCAGTGGATAGAGCGTCGACCTGCAGACTGAAGGGTCTAGGGTTCAACTCCGGTCAAGGGCACATGCCCCGGTGGTGGGCTCGATCCCCATATGGGGGCGTGTAGGAAGCTGTTAATCATTGATTCTCTCTCATCATTGATGTTTCTCTCTCTCCCTCTCTCTTCTCTCTGAAATCAAGAAAAAAAGAAAAAGATACAGTTATTAAACTATATTTCTTTTTTCTCCACCCTTAATAGTAAGTACATTTACAAAATAGCTTTCATTACTATAGCTATGCGCTTTCAAAAAGTTCATGTCCAAGATAAAACAATACGTGTGGGACAAAGTCATTAAAAATTCAACATCTTTCAAAATTAGTTTCTCATACAAAAAAGTTCATACAATAGTTTTGTTTGTATTAAAACACAGTTAATTTAATTCCTGATTCTAGCTTCCTAAAATCCCTAAACTCATTTAACAGACTAGATAACTATTTTTTCATAACTTGTTTAAAATTTAAAAATACATGTACAAAATGACATTTTATAGAGTTAAATTTTTCTTTTTCAAAGTATATTTTATTGATTTTTTTACAGAGAGGAAGGGAGAGGGATAGAGAGTTAGAAACATCGATGAGAGAGAAACATCAATCAGCTTCCTCCTGCACACCCCCTATTGGGGATGTGCCCGCAACCAAGGTACATGCTCTTGACCGGAATCGAACCTGGGACCCTTGAGTCCACAGGCCGACGCTCTATCCACTGAGCCACACCGGTTAGGGCTATAGAGTTAAATTTTGTAATAGTCTCACAATGGGAAGAAACATAAAGATTTAATATTATTCACTAAGTTTTAATTTCCAGATACTTTAACTTTCAGATCTTAGGCCATTGATTAAGGTAATTAAATAATTTCTGAACTGCCAAGCATTTCCTAAATAAGAGGCAGGTATGAAATATTCATTTCTAAATATAATTCTACATGGGCCTTATTTCTTAAGATGCCAAATAGGTTAACCAAGTACAAAGTGCCTTTCTATGAGCTGGTGGCTGGGAGCACCCTCTGCTCCTGGAGGCCTCTCCGAGGTCCTTGCTGCCTGGAGCCCTCCTCCAGCCCGCACTGTCCCTGAGTGCTTCTGTCTCTGACATGCGCCTCCCCCCAGGTGCATAAGTTGAAACCTACCCCTCAAGGTGATGGTATTTGGAGGTAAGACCTTGAGGAGGTATTCAGGTCATGAGGGTGGAGCCCTCAGAAATGGGATTAGTGTCCTTATAAAAAAGACCCCACAGAGTCCCTCAGCCTTCCTCCATGTGAGGACACAGTGAGCACGTCACAGGGTGCAGTGCTCGGGCTCTCTGCCTCCATCTCATTCAAGCCTGCGCTGTTCCCGTTGCCTTCAGAGTGCCTAGACCTTGACTCCTGCTGTCCATTCTGCTCATCAGGGCACCTGCCACAGAGTAGCTGAATGATAAGCAAAGGGATAGCCTCCTGGGGAACATGTGCTAGCTGCCTCCCTCTATGGAGGAGGAAACAAACACGGTGCTAGCTTTACTCCATGCAGCGTCTTCACTCTCCTCTCTGCATGCACCTGATTTTATGCATGCATCTGGGGTCATGAGCTCATCATGGGGACACTTGGGCACAGAGCCTGTGACTGCTGGATCTCCCTCTTTCTATAGCACCTCTCTCTTCCCCGGTCTTCCTGGAGCAGGAGCCTGGTGCCCGTGGAGACTCTCAGGAGACCTTGTGAGACAGGGAGCTCAGGCAGATGTGTGAAAACACCACTTTCTGCACATCTGACTGCATAAGTGAAGGGCGCTGTGACAGGAGACACAGCCTGAGGAGAAAGTGCTGGGTGAGCGAGTGCTGGAGGCCCCTTCCCCCCACGATAACCCCCTCCTTCTAGTCGGAGGAGGGCGGGGAGTGGGCAGAGGGCATAGACTGACATCTCCACAAGACCAGGTGCTCTGACCAGGAAAGGCAGGAGATCCTATGTTGGGTAACATGAAGCCAAACCCCGCAATGGATCCATGACCCATTTACACATAAAATAACAACTGTCGAGATATATGTCTTTACGCTAATGGAAATGACATTTCAAAGACCAGCGTTTTCATATACAAAATACACCAGCCAGAGTTAGTGAGCTGTGATGATTAGTTTATTCGTTTCTTCTTCTGGACCTATTTATCCTTGCCCTTCAGGGGTGCGATCTCTCTAAACCAGACCCCTTTCTGCTGGTACCTCCCCTGTAACTGCCAAGCTCCGTTCCATCTGCACCTGCCTGTTCATGTTCTAGTGTGTTTCTCATTGAAAATCATTATCTTTTTCTACCGCTGAGTTTTTTAAATAAAAAGTTGCTCTCATACACTTTTGTTTGATATTTTAGATTTACTGTGTCTGCATGTTAGTAACAAAAGTCTTGCCCTTCAGTAGATATTGCATTTTAAAGCCAAAGGCAATTGGGGCAGAGGCGAATTTTCTCTGCTCACGCTCAGAAGATGGTTTGAACAGAATGTCTTGATATATCAGGGTAATATTCGAGGTTTTCTTTATCCTAAAAAAACAATAAAACCTTTTTGAGGAAGGTGATAAAAGTCATCTTGCTTATGAAAACATGTATTTTCACCTTAAAACATTTTTATTGCTTTCTACAACCACAAAATCGCGTGCTCCTAAGAGTTAGAGGGGACCCCGAAGACCACTTAGAGCAGCTTCCTGGGGCGGGGGGAGCTGCTTCTTTATCACCCAGTGAAGATGCCGCTGCAGCTTCGCTTTTACACTGGACCAAGGAGCGCAGGACTGGGAGCCGGCCGTTCTACCCCTTGACAATACTTATTATGTGAAATGTTTTCACTTATATTAGAATCAAATCATGGTTTGAAACTTTTATCACTAGTCCTCATTCTAAAACAACAATAGAACCTCTTTTCTTTTTTCCAAATGAATCCTTTATACATTGGAAGGCAAGCGTAATAAGCTCATAGATCTTTCTTGTGATTCATATTTGAAATATGTTCTTTCAACATTTTTCCAGTAGCTGTTATGCTTCAGGATCCCAGGCTGGTTGCTGGAGACACAGAGATGAAGGGCATGGTCTTTGCACCCACAGTGTGTCAGGAAAAATGCTCAAAGAGTGGTGAGTGTTGCAAAATAGAGAGATATCCCTGCATATGTATATGTGTATGAGAGAGAGAGAGAATGAGAGGTTGGGGGGGCGGGGCATAGAACAGAGTGTTAATTAACTTTCATTGTGATTTGGATCAGAAACAAACAGAAGTGCTGCAAAATGAATTGTGAAGCATGTGGAATGGCCTTCCCGGGATGTAAGGCAAAGACTGACCTAGGAGAGGGAAAAGCTCATGCAAAGGCAAGAGACAATGAGGCCATGTCTCATTGTGTTCGGGAGCATCAAGGAGCTTAGTGGAGCTCGGCTATGTGTTAGTCACCGAGAGAGGCAAACACAAACCTGAATAGTAAGCGGGGCTCAGGTCACAAAGCATCTTTATTCTGCTGTATATAGTTCAGACTTGTAGTTAAAAAATGATAATTTTCCTGGGTGGGTAGATAAATTGGGATGGAGAGGGTAAGGCCAGAACTGCTGTGTAAATCAAGGAAGAGGTCAAGGTGGCTTGACTATGCCAGTGGCACTGAGGATGTTGGGAAGTGTAGAGATGGTTTTGAGGGTCTGTCTGTAGGCCACAGTAGTAAAAATAAGCAATCAATCACACGGGGAGAGGGCCTCATGAGCAAGTAGGAATAAGAAGCAGCACTAATAAATTGAATAAATAAATAGATGATAAAACAACTAGTTAACACTCTTGAATAAGTAAAATAGAACTTTCATGTATCTACAGTAAATGTATAATTATGAGCATAACCTAACAGATTTAAAAAAATAACACTAGAGCATCTGTAAGTGACAAAAATATAATTGAAATGTAGAAGTTACTATCTGGTATACTAGCAGATTGATACAGCTGCAGAGAGAGTTCATGAACTGGAAGATAGATAGGAGGACATTACCAGAATGCACCTCATGGGAATACAGAGGTGAGCCATAGGACAAGTAAGAGACTTGAAGGACAAAGTTTTAAAAAAGAAAGTAAAGAAAGAAAATGCATAAGAAAATAATGTCTTCTAGAATTAAAAAAAAGGAAATGTTTAGTATTAGTAACTGACAAGTAGAGAGAAGAGTATAATCAGAAATAGTTTTCTTCTACATTCTTTGTACTTGTAAGATTTATGAAGAAAAAAAGAGACATTTATTCCACTTAGACTTTGGCCCATTAAGCATGCATATTATAAATTCTAGGTAAGCAGTCGGGAATAAGCTTACAGTCAATATAGTGTCAGAAGGAGAAAATTAGCATGCCCAGCCATTTAGTCACTGCTGGGGTCCAACCCCAGCGGGTCCAGGGGTCCCCAGAGGTGTGGATGGAGTCGGCGAAGAAGGAATGACACGGAGACAGCGTTCAGTTGATCAGCAGCCTAGCCAGGATCTCCAGCCAAGTTCTGGTCTGGATCTCCAGTGAAGTTCTGTTTAGGATCTCCAGCCAGGTTCTGTGTCCATGGTCTCTTGCTAGGTTCTCCAGCCAGGTTCTCCAGGTTCTCCAACCAGGTTCTGTAGCCATGTTCCCTCGCTAGGTTCTCCAGCCAGGTTCTGTCCAGGTTCTCCAGCCAGGTTCAGTCACCAGGTTCTAGTCAGGTTCTCTTGCCAATTTCTGTAGTCAGGTTCAGTCCAGGATCTTTTGCTATGTTCTCTCGCTAGGTTCTGTCTCTAGCTTCTGAGGCCAGTTTCTGTCCAGGATCTTTTGCCATGTTCTCTCCAGCAAAGTTCTTCTGTCTCTAGAGAACGTTCTGTGTAGGTTCTGTGCCAATTTCTGTCTCTCTCTCTCTGTCTCCTTACATCTGTATTTATACCAGTTGATTCCAATCCTATCAATCTCTATTTCAAAGGTTAGGGCGTTTCTTATCTCCATTCCAGGGAGTAAGGATTATGTAGCTTAAGCATGATTGTTCGTAGTTAAAGTGATTAATTACCCGCCTGGCACTTAGTTGAGGGGTTTTATTCCCTCCCTAACTTCAGGGGAAAATCCCTACCTGGGGAAACAACCTTTCTCAGAGAGGAGACCTTGGTTAAAACACATAGTGCCAAGAAGGTGAGCAAACATATTAAGAACAGTATACCATATATGCCAGGTCCCTTGAAACAGTAAGCATGGACCGGCTCCCGGCAAATTCCCCCTTTTTTATTTTTTAAAAGCAGGCATTAAAAAGAAAAACCCGAAATGCTCTCTTGTATCCATTTTAAGAGTAGGATTGGCGCTTTCCACTATTACCTGAGTCCTGATCTATCACCCCAGGGAGAGCTTGCCAATCCTGCACTTTCCACCGGCTCCCGGCAAGTCACACAACTTATATTATTGAACGGAATAGAAGATCTCATTTGGGGTGAGAGAAATTCTATTCTAGTGATAATTGTATTAAGTTTGTGGAAGAAAGTTTCATATATATATTCAAGGAGAGACAGCCCCACCAGTATGAACTCTTAGAATTTGACAATTTTCTAGGTAAGAAACAGGATCTTACACTTTAGAAAGATAAGAATTTGATTCTAGGTGTTGGAGGTTTCATCCAGTAACAACTATGACCAACAAAGGAAAAGTAGGTATAGTCCAGACATGCAGATGATCCAAGAATAACCGGAGGAATTTTGGATTTTTCCCAAACAGATATTGCCATCTGTTTAAGAAACAAGAAAATTGGGAAATAAAGAAATTAGCCTCCCACCATAGGGCAGTAAGAAATAACATAGGACTAGTCTCCTCTGTTGACCAGCATATAAATTAGAGAAACAATGATTAATGCTAAACTTGGAAACAATGCTCATATAGAATTATATGCTCTTCCATTTGTACATGTATCATAACAACTCTATGAAAAATAAACAAGTAAAACAGAACAAGCTCACTGATTTCAAGCTCAGGATGCTGTTAGTTGCATGAGAACATGGAGAGGCACACGCCTGGTCATTCCCTTTGCACATGCTAAATTTGAAGTGATGTACAATTTAAACATCACTTCCTTCACTTTTTCATGTCCTACTTCTCAACTTCTGTTTAAATCACACTTGTCATCAGATGAATTCTATTTTTGTTTCACTTAGAGAGTTGTACTTCAACTTTCAGCAAACATATAAATATGGTTTAATCAGCAGAGCTCTTGGAAACTAAAGCTTTGGTAGACCTCATAAAGCCTTTAACACAGGTTTCAGAAGAGCCAGAGAAAGGTCAGAGGGCAGTGACTTGGTTCATGCCTACTGTGAAATAACCCTGAGGATTCTGGGATTTCAGTGCCATGCTTGCTGCTGCGCTTTCACTGTGAGGGCGCTGGAAGGGCCCTGTGGGAGGATGGGCCTCCCTGGTTCCACCTGCTCTGTTTTGGTATTTTTTTTTTTTGCTTCTGTGGCATCGCATGGTCAGCAGTGGTGCGTCTGTTGGGAGAATCCGTGGTTCTCTGCCCAGCCACACACCCAGGGTTAGTTCCTAGGTTCAACTTCTATTAAACAAATGTTAAAAGTTCTTTTTGAAGAGTTCTGTCTCCTGGTTGCACCCAGGTTGATACAATGGTCCATAATAACGTTCCTCACCTTAGCCATTCATTAGGGAGGCTTCGCACCTTATCTTGGATCCAAGCAAGCTTATCTGGCTCCCATCCCTGCATCCCTCTGACCATAGTATTCTGAGCCCCCCGCCGCCTTTGAGGTTGGAATCACCACTAAACCTTGTATTACAGAGAATATGTATCCTGGCTCATATATTATAACTAAGACTTCCCCGGAAACATTCCCAAACAAGTATTCAGACTAATGTTTAATCTCTGCTGAGAGTCCCGTGTCTAAGTCATTGTTGCCAGTTCCAACCCATTGTCTTTGTCTCCAGACTCGATACCTTCACTCCTCCTGAGCTGTCTGAATAGAGGACACGAGGCATGCAGTCCCCGATGTTGGATGTTGTCCTCCTCATCCCATATGTTTACTTTCTGTCCTCACATACGGAGACATCGTCACCAAGTAGCTATCCTTGGAGCAGCAGATCCTCAGTGTGACAGACTAAGGAAACAACACGGGAGATGACCCCTGGGGCAAAGAGCAAATTAATAACAATCTCTGAGTTTCAAATTATGGATTAATTGATTGACATGGGATGGAGAATGAGACCATTTATTTAGTGCTCTGCTAGTGGTCTGGTCTCTGTAGTCAGCAGGGCTGACCTTGAGGCGAACAATCAGTGGAAAATCGATTGTCAGAGCAAATATATATGAATTCTTCAAAATTCAGTAATAAAACCATAGTGTTGTCTATGGTTACTCAAAGGAACAGTGTATACAAATATGGACTGATTTAGCATTCTTTTCATTCATTTTGCCGAACAAGTCATATTTAGCACAAGTATCTACAGCTGTGACTGTGATTCCCTTGTCTCTAATATTCACTTCCATCAGACAGTGGCCTGAACACGGCTCCAGGAGAATGTCAGCATACTCAGCAAGCATTGGAAAGCCAGTGTGCTGCTTTAGGCTCTACACATGGGTAAAACTGACTCATGTTTGCTCTCCAGTTAAAAAGACATGTTTAACACAGTTTGTCACAAAGGTAATATAGGCAGCATCCATTTTGCATTTAGAAAGGTAATGGTTCTTGCATGTGAGGTATAGAAAAAAAGAGTAAGAACTTTTTTAAAAAAATCCTTTGTCAGTTCTATAGTGTGCCTGCTGTCTCCTTGTCAGTATTGGAAGCTGGATCAACCCACACATCAGTTTGAGAGGAAACATCTGATCTGGCTCAATGTCTTGCCTGACTCATTACAACAGAAGACCGATCTACTCACAACAGTTAATCCATAATTTATTTGATGTCAATACTTGCATATTAATAGCCAAAGGACATAAAAAGTCCTTACTAAAGAAAACAAAAAGCAGCTAGTTTAAATCATCTTGTTTTAAAAATAAATTCATTGCGGTGACATTTGTTAATAAGATTATAGGTTTCACAGAGCAATGGATCAGAAGTAAACCCACATATATATGGGCAAATAATTTTCAACAAAGGAGCTAAATCATTTAACATGTTAACATTAGCTATCAACTGAAGATTTTACTAAAGCTACATTAGCAGTAACTTCACATGGATAACTTTATGAGAATGTATTCAAAATTGAACATGAAAGAATATAAATTCTATGAATCTTGAAATTACCTTAATAACATAATATGTTAATATAAAATATAATACATGGTATAAAGTACATAAAATATAATGCATAAAATATTACTGTAATTATGGTAAATATGTTTATATATTAAACAAAATATGTATCATGATATACAATACACATAGTATATATCAGGGGTCCTCAAACTTTTTAAACAGGGGGCCAGTTCACTGTCCCTCAGACCGTTGGAGGGGCCGGACTATAGTTTAAAAAAAAACTATGAACAAATTCCTATGCACACTGCACATTTCTTATTTTGAACTAAAAAAACAAAACGGGAACAAATACAGTATTTGTATTTGCATGTGGCCCTCGGGCCGTAGTTTGAGGACCCCTGGTATATATTATATTTCAACGTGTGTTTCAGTGCTATTCATCTTACTATGTATTAAACAAAAAACTTAACATTGATGGATTAAATATTTGGTTTTGTTTGAGCAATGAAATATCTAGGAGCTGAATACCGAATTTGTATTTTCAAGAGATTTCTTTATTTAAACAAAATGATTGCAGATTCATGAGAGATTAAGGATACCACAGCTTTTTAAATCAAACCACCTCTGGCTTTATTCCTCATAAGAAAACTGTGAATTGTTCCATTTTACAGGTAAACATATCTGGGGCACTGTGGTGACTTACCCAAGATCATATAGCTGCAGAGGGACAGAATTGAGACAGTCCCTTAGCCCGGATCCATCATAACAGCGATTTTGCCATCACCCATCTCTGAAGAGACATGGAAATGGCAGCCACTGTTAGGCTTTGTAGGCCGGTAAAGACATTGTGCATGGACAGAAATGGTAGAACTTGATGTTGGCATTGGCGCTGCAGTCAGATGCTTCCTCATTGTGGAATATGACATTTTGAGGCTCACGTCTACAATGGGGCTGCCCATTTTACTGAGTGGTGACAGGAAGCTCCAGTTGGGTAGAGAATGTCTGACAACTGATTTCAAGCACAATTTTAGACAGATTTCAGCAAGAACTAGAGAATTCCATCCTAGTTGAGCCAGAGAAATCCACCCTTTCCTTCAGCACCAAGGCTGGGATTGAGACTGATGCCACATGTCCGCCACAGCCCACATGTGTGGCACGTGGAACCTGATGTCTTCCGTGGCATGTTAGACACAGTGCCCAGGCCCTTCATACAATGACAGCCAGGCAGGGCTCAGCCATGGCAGCACCCCATCTCTAAGCTGAATACTAGGTGCCAGTGCTACCCTAGAAAACACTTTCTCCGCCCTCAGTGATTGGGAGAAATTCATTAGATATAAGGTATCCCAAAAATGTGTACACGCACTTTGAGTCATTATAAAGGCAGTGTTTATTAAAATACATTCCATGTTCAAAATTGAGCTCTCAGCTGCTAAAGTGTGTATACATTTTTTGGGACAGTCTACACTAATAAAAGACAAAGATGCTAATTGACCATACCTTCGCTACACCCATCAGCCAATCAGAAGAGTATGCAAATTAACCCAACAAAGATGGCTGTTAAATTTGCATACTGCAGGCGGGGCGGGACAGCACCATCTGCCGCTGGCCCCGCCACCATCCTGGCCTGCCATCTGTGACCCGGGGCGGCAGGGCAGGACAGCAGCAATCCCCCGCCAGCCCGGCCACCATCCAGGACTCCCGTGGTGCGGGGCGGGGCAGCAGCGATCGGCCGCCCGGCTGGCCACCATCCGGGCCTCCTGTGTGCAACCCAGGGTGGCGGGGCAGGACAGCAGCGATCTGCCGCCCGCCTGGCCGCCATCCTTGCCTCCCATGTGCGACCCAGGGCGGGACAGCGTGGCTCCTCTGTCACAACTGTGGAAACTGACAGCAGGGAGAAGGAAATCCCACCCCCACAGAATCATCCCGAATCAGCCGTTGGTCACACAGCTCTCAGCGGCCTGACAGGCAGGACTCTCATTCACCTGCATCTCAGACCATGACAGTAGAGAGGTGGGACTATGTCCAAAGAAAAACGGTTGATACACTGTATCTCTGCAGCCAAAAGATGCCGGCGTTATCGACAGAAAATGTCTGCAGAGCAACATGCGTCTGATCTTGAAAGAAGGCAGTGCCTGCAACTGAATGTATCTGAAGAGCAGCTACTGGAAAAACGTTGCTCTGAAGCCGAAAAACAGTGGTGTCTTCGACAGAAAATGTCTAAAGACCAACATGCCTTTGAAGTTGAAAGAAGGTGGTGGCGACAGAATATGTCTAGAGAACGGTCATCAACAAGTACTACCAATACCAGTAGGAACTGCCTTCTCAGCGAAAATGGAGTACATGAGGATGCAATTCCAGAACATAGTTGTGGTGGAATGACTATTTCTGAAAAAAATATTAGCAATCATGACGAAGTACAGGACTTCATTGACTCCAGGTATGTGAGTGCTTCTGAGGCTGTTTGGAGACTTTTTGGAATGTGAATGCATGACCAATCTCATGCAATCACAGGATTAGCTATTCATTTTCCAAATGATCAGAATTTATATTTTCATGCAGATGATTTTGCTGAAGTTTTAGATAGGGCTAAAAGGCATAACTCAACTTTGATGGCTTGGTTCTTATTGAATAGAGAAGACTCTGATGCACGTAATTATTATTGGGAGATTCTACAGCATTATCTAATCTAATAAAAGACAAACATGCAAATTGACTATACCTTTGCTACACCTTAAGCTACGCCCACCAGCCAATAAGAGTGACTATATGCAAATTAACCCAACTAAGAAGGCAGCCGGCAGCCACGAA
This sequence comes from Myotis nattereri, assembly GCF_964212035.1. Taxonomy (NCBI): domain Eukaryota; kingdom Metazoa; phylum Chordata; class Mammalia; order Chiroptera; family Vespertilionidae; genus Myotis; species Myotis nattereri. The sequence continues at coordinate 82,477,306 of NC_138086.1, forward strand.
GCTGAAGCAAGCAAGAGGCTTGGTTGCTCCAGTGATGGAGGAAGCCAAGCTTCTGGGCCAGCTCTGAGCTCCACTGAAGGCAACAAAGTTTCAATTATAGAAGGTAAATAAATCCCAGAATTAAAAAAAAGAAAAAGAAAAAAAAGGAGAGGCTGGGAGCTTCCATCGCTGGGGGGCTTGGCCAGCCTGAAAATGGCCCTCAGCCCCTCGCCCAGACTGGCCAGGCACCCTAGTGGGGACCCCCCACCCTAAAGGGGGTGTGGCAAGCCTGAAAACAGCCATCAGTCCCTCACCCAGGCTGGCCAAACCTCCATGGGGTGAGGGTCCCCACTGGGGGGGCTTGACCAGCCTGCAAACAGCCATCAGCCCCTCACCAAGGCTGGCCAGGCACCCCAGTGGGGACCCCACTCTGAAGGGGGTGTATCCAGCCTGCAAACACCCATCAACCCCTCACCCAGCCTGACCAGGCACCCAAGCGGGACCCCCACCCGGATCCGGGACACCCTTCAGAGCAAACCAGCCGGCCCCACCCATGCACCAGGCCTCTATCCTATATATAATAAAAGGGTAATATGCAAACTGACCCTAACAGCAGAAAGACTGGGAATGACTGGTCACTATGACACACACTGACTGCCAGGGGGCAGATGCTCAATGCAAGAGCTGCCCCCTGGTGGTCAGTGCGCTCCCACAGGGGGAGCTCTGCTCAGCCACAAGCCAGGCTGACGGCTGCCAGTACAGTGGTGGTGGTGGGAGCCTCTCCTGCCTCCTCAGCAGCGCTAAGGATGTCCGACTGCAGCTTAGGCCTGCTCCCTGCTGGCAAGTGGATATCTCTCAAGGGCTCCCAGGTTGCCATAGTGATGTCTGACTGCCAGTTTAGGCCCAATTCCCCAGGGAGTGGGCCTAAACCAGCAGGTGGTCATCCCCCAAGGGGTCCCAGACTGTGAGAGGGCACAGGCCAGGCTGAGGGACCCCCCCTCCCCCGAGTGCACAAATTTTTGTGCACCGGGCCTCTAGTGTGTTTAATAATTCTTTGTGGACAAAACGCTGAAAGGGTGGGAATAAAGTATTAGGTAGACTGTTCACTGTGAGCTTTAGAGAACCAGAACAATATTACCTTAGACTTTTGCTTCTGCATATAAAAGGTGCGGTAAGTTTTGAGGATCTGCAAACTGTAGGAGGTGTAACTTATGATACATTTCATGATGCTGCTAAACACCAAGGATTATTACTTGATGACACTATCTGGAAAGATACGATTGATGATGCAATCATCCTTAATATGCCCAAACAACTACGGCAACTTTTTGCATATATATGTGTGTTTGGATGTCCTTCTGCTGCAGACAAATTATGGGATGAGAATAAATCTCATTTTACTGAAGATTTCTGTTGGAAATTACACCGAAGAGAAGGTGCGTGTGTAAACTGTGAAATGCATGCCCTTATCGAAATTCAGGAGGTATTCACATTGCATGGAATGAAATGTTCACATTTCAAACTTCTGGACTGTCCTTTATTAATGAATGCAAATACATGTGATCAATTGTACCAGCAACAATGGGCAGAGGTTTTGATAAATTCTCTGAATGATGAATAGTTGGAAGCCTTTCAGACTATAACTTCAGCCATTGAAGATCAAACTGTACACCCCAAATGCTTTTTCTTGGATGGTCCAGTTGGTAGTGGAAAAACATATCTGTATAAAGTTTTAACACATTATATTAGAGGTCGTGGTGGTATTCTACCCACAGCATCTACAGGAATTGCTGCAAATTTACTTCTTGGTGGAAGAACCTTTCATTCCCAATATAAATTACCAATTCCATTAAATGAAACTTCAATTTCTAGACTCAATATAAAGAGCGAAGTTGCTAAAATCATTAAAAAGGCCCAACTTCTTATTATTGATGAATGCACTATGGTATGCAGTCATTCTATCAACGCCATAGATAGATTACTAAGAAAAATTATGAATTTGAATGTTGTATTTGGTGGGAAAGTTCTCCTTCTTGGAGGGGATTTTTGACAGTGTCTCAGTATTGTACCTCATGCTATGCGATCGGCCGTAGTACAAACAAGTTTAAAGTACTGTGATGTTTGGGGATGTTTCAGAAAGTTGTCTCTTAAAACAAATATGAGATCAGAGGATTCTGCTTTTAGTGAATGGTTAGTAAGACTTGGGGATGGCAAACTTGATAGCAGTTTTCATTTAGGAATGGATATTATTGAAATCCCCCATGAAATGATTTGTAACAGATCTATTATTGAAGCCACCTTTGGAAATAGTATATCTATAGATAATATTAAAAATATATCTAAACGTGCAATTCTTTGTCCAAAAAATGAGCATGTTCAAAAATTAAATGAAGAAATTTTGGATATACTTGATGGAGAGTTTCACACATATTTGAGTGATGATTCAGTTGACTCAACAGATGATGCTGAAAAGGAAAATTTTCCCATCGAATTTCTAAATAGTATTACTCCTTCGGGAATGTCGTGTCATAAATTAAAATTGAAAGTGGGTGCAATCATCATGCTATTGAGAAATCTCAATAGTAAATGGGGTCTTTGTAATGGTACCAGATTTATTATCAAAAGATTACTACCTAACATTAGCGAAGCTGAAGTATTAACCAGATCTGCAGAGGGAGAAGTTGTTCTGATTCCAAGAATTGATTTGTCCCCATCTGACACTGATCTCCCATTTAAATTAATTCGATGACAGTTTCCCGTGATGCCAGCATTTGCAATGACTATTAATAAATCACAAGGACAAACTCTAGACAGAGTAGGAATATTCCTACCTGAACCCGTTTTCCCACATGGTCAGTTATATGTTGCTTTCTCTCGAGTTTGAAGAGCGTGTGACATTAAAGTTGCAAATACTTTATCCCAAGGGAAATTAGTCAAGCACTCTGAAAGTGTTTTTACTCTTAATGTGGTGTACAGGGAGATATTAGAATAAGTTTAATCACTTTATCAGTCATTATTTGCATCAGTGTTGTTTTTATATCATGAGTTTGTTGTTATACCATTTTATTATTGTTTGTTTATTAATATTATGTATTATTTTCATATACATTGTACTCATTTTCTTTTATCTCTCACACTTTTATTATAGAAAAAGGGCAAATAGCAATATTAAAATATTTCCTCTAATTAATTCCCTTTCAATGTGCACGAATTTTGTGCACTGGGCCACTAGTATTATATAATTCTATTATGACTGTTAAAGCAGAATGTCAGAATGCACTGAGCAGAATCCACAGTTGCTGATTTGGTGCAGGCAGACTGATGTGTATACATAGGACATTACACCCCTTTCTCACCACCCCTGGGAGCTTAGTCATTCTTAATACCCTGAGGTCTGCATCACATCCTGAGTGAAAAGACCTCTGTAGGTCAGGCCATCATTAGCTATTAGGGCCATGACATATCGCTGGGGATTTTGGTCCCTGGAGTGAACAAAGCTAGTTCGGAAAATTCTCCTTTAAAAGTTCAGGCTCATTGCTCCCTGGGTCGGGAGCATCATTAGTCATCATTTGTATTTGGTGCCGGGACGGGTCATGACCTGATTGTCTCTTCTTCTGAGTCACAGTCGAAATCTGCTCCCAGCCTCTGAAATAACTTTGAAGATCAAAGGCATTTCTGACATGTTATTTGGGTCATCTTTTATTTCTCTGGCAGGTTAGAAATCCCTGCTCCTCCGATTTCTGGGGACAGGAAGTATAATTCCCCGAGTCTAAGTAGACTGTGAAGCATGTATGTGGCAGGCAGTTGACCATGTTCGCAGCATTTTTTTAATATTTCAGATGTATATCAATTGGTTGTGTAACAAACAGGAAGGGGAATGGCTATGTGAGGAACAGGACAATTTCCTCCATGCTCCGCTGGGAGTTATCACCCAGCCTGGTGCCATTCATTTCTATCACTTAAAGTTCCAATCATCACTTGAAAATAGATGCCATGATAATTGTTACTTTAAAATGATCGATTCCAATCACTTCCCCTAATAAGGTCCCAAGCCTGCGGACATTTTGGGTTTTGTTCTTTAATGTCCATTATTTTATTTGAACCCTCTCTCCCAATTTTCCATGAATACATGTGTGTACCTGAGGACCATCGAGCTAGACTGGACGGGCTGAGAGCCCTCGGAACAGGCAGCGCTGGGGGCAGGCTCCTGTGAGCACGAACAAGTCGGTGGCTGGGAGATGAGGACAGAATCTGTGCACTCAGAATGGAGGTGCTGTGAGCACGAGGGGGGTCTATTGCCACATCCACACTTGTTGTTTCTGTCAAAGAAAAAATTTCCTCTGGAACCACATGATCTTCCATTTCTTACAGAAAATTCAACTTCCTCTTATGGGACCACTGACATGTGGTTCGTCATTGACCAGAATGGCATCCTGAGCTACCTGACTGCATTGGCTTTAGCTGAAAATGTCAATTGCCTGTGACAAGTGTGCCATCATCATGTACGACATGAACAATGAGGACACTTGGTGTCGGTTATATGGGAACTATTAGGAATCTTCTCGATTTTTCTATAAAACTAATACTCCTTTAAAAAGACAATTATTGCAAAATCAATGAGAAAAATCACCATAGAGAATGTTGAGAGATCTGACTGAATAATACTGTAAGCAAGAGTGTTCTGAACACATAAAAAATGGAATTAAAATATACATAACGGGGAAAAGTCATTGACAAAAATGGTACCATTTTGTTTTAAAATTATCAGAGTTTTAAATTATTATGATATTACAGAGATATCTATGTAAATTGGGACAAAATGTCTGATAATAAATATTAATATGTAAATTAAGTTTTAATCACATGTGTGCATTTACCTAAGTAATTCTACTTTAAATTGTGTGATAAAAAATTTGATACGCTTTCATTGTTTCATGTTGAAAGTTCTTTATTGAAGCATTAGTTAAAATGATCAAATCTTAGAAGACCATCTAACAATAAGAATATTTTTAGGAAATTCTGCTAAATCTATATGATATAGTATTGTCTATTAAATAGCCTAAAAATATTTTAATGATGAAGGAAAATGCTTATGATCCAAACTGGTTAGGATCAGAGTTGTATGTACCAAGTAACCTCAAATATGTAAAAACAAAAACAAGGAAATCCTATATGATAAAAGAGAAACATGTAAATTGGCCATCCCTTCCCTATGCTCACCAGCCAATCAGGGTGAATATGCAAATTAACCTGGGTGGAGAGCAGAAGCGGGAGAGCAGGCAGCTTGGGGGAACGTGCCTCTCTCAGTTGCTCCCTTGGGGGCACGTGGTTCCCTTGGTTGCTCCCAGTGCGGGGAGCACCAGGAATTCTTGGAATAGTAATTCTGATGGCAGCCCCAGGACCAGAAGCGGAAGCCCAGAGTGTGGGGAGCACCAGGAATGCTGGGAATCGTAGTTCTGGTGGCAGACGCATCTCCTACACTAGAGCAGCAGTTCTCAACCTGTGGGTCGCGACCCCTTTGGTGGTCGAATGACCCTTTCACAGGGGTCGCCTAACAGATATTTACATTACGATTCATAACAGTAGCAACGTTACAGTTATGCAGTAGCAACGAAAATAATTTTAAGGTTGGGTCACAACGTGAGGAACTGTATTTAAAGGGCCAGAAGGTTGAGAACCACTGTCTTAGACACTAGAGCAAAGTGAGCCTGGAGCAAGTTACTGTTGCAGTGTGGGATGGAGGGAAAGCAAAGGTGAGAGACATAAGTAAAATCAGTGTCTAGGAAAAATTAAAGGGAAGATATCCTAAAACTTCCAGGAAATCTCCACCAATGAAACAAAGAAAAAAAATACCTCTATTATTCTGTGAGCAACAAACCAAACTGGGTTGGGGATCTCAGACAATTCGTTCATATGATTGCAAAGACAGACAGAAACTCCCGGATTGGAGAGGTCTCCCCTGAGGGCTCCCAGATTGGAGAGGGTGCAGGTCGGGCTGAGGGACACCCCCCCTGCACCCCCTCCCCCCGGCCCCATGCATGAATCTTCGTGCACCGTGCTCCTACTATTTATTATATTAGAATGGGTTCTCTTGAGATGTTTGGATTATGAGTAATATTTGTTATTTATAATATTTTTATTTGCCACTAATTATTATGCACTATTTTGCAATGAGAAAAAATGTGATGGAGATACTTATTCTGCTCTGAATGAGTTGAAATATAGCCACCAGCCACCCTTTATTATAGCTGTTATAAAATCTATTGTAATATCTATCTTTATTACAGCTATGAAATCTATTATAATAGATATTGTCAATAAAATTTGCAGCAGGACCTTTATCTTAAGATGACTTATTTTCTTTCTGAAAGTTCAGATATCCTTCCAGAATGCAGAATTAATTGCAAATTGCAGTGCCCCCCTCGGGTCAGTGGAATCAGAGCTCTGAAGGAAGTATTGATTTCTCTTGGTATCTTTTCTCCCAGGATTATCCTTTTATCTCTTTTAACCATAGTTTTCTTGTGTCCCGAGAGCCTGAGTAGCTGTATTCCCAAACCTACAAACTCTAGAGCAGCAGTTCTCAACCTGTGGGTTGCGACCCCTTTGGGGGTCAAACGACCCTTTCACACGGGTCGCCTAAGATCATCGGAAAACACATATGTAATTACATATTGTTTTTGTGATTAATCACTATGCTTTAATTATGTTCAATTTGTAACAATGAAATTGGGGGTCACCACAACATGAGGAACTGTATTAAAGGGTCGCGGCATTAGGAAGGTTGAGAACCGCTGCTCTAGAGTCAGCCGTGTATCTGGGGAGGAAATACGGGCTAAAAAATAGCAAAGACCATATTGATGATACCATGAGATTGGAGAAGATTAGAGAGGAAGGTGAGTGTTGACCTGGTCCTTCAAGGAAAATGTGATTGGGAAGTTAGTTGGAGGGAAGTGAGTATGAGGGATGAATTTATTCCATTTTTTAGGATAGTCAAGTCTTGGGTGTTCATTTTTTCCACAACAAATTTTCAGAACATCCTGCATATGAGGCAGCCTGCTGGGCACTGGGGTTACAGTAACAAGTCAGACGTATACCTGCCCTCGGACAACCTGAGCTTCGGTGAGTCAGAGACAAAAAAATCTACATGGTGATAAACAGAAACATGAAGGAAGTTGAAGAAAGTCAGAGCCTGGATGTTGTAAGTTAAAGAACCAGAGGAGAGGAAGGACGGGAAAATCAAAGCGAAAGAACAGTGGAGGCAACTTCCCTGGGAAGGAGTGGGCGGCGCAGGCGGCTGGAGGTTAACTTTGCCGGCAGGGCGGGGCAGGGCCGGGCAGGGCCGGGCAGGGCAGGGCGGGGCGGGGCGGGGCGGGGCGGGGCAGGGCCGGCGGGGCAGGGCAGGGCAGGGCAGGGCCGGGCGGGGCGGGGCGGGGCCGGGCGGGGCCGGGCGGGGCCGGGCCAGGCCTGGCCGGGCCGGGCAGGGCAGCAATGGTCAGAGCATTTGCCCATTTTTGTGCTGTTGGCCAACTTAAAATACCCGTGCGGCTCCCCGGCAGGTGGCGTTGGGAGAGACCCGTGGCAGCACACGCCTTGGGTAGCATCCCCACCCACAGGTGCCCCCGAGCGCAGATCATTTAGAGCTGATGGCTGCCAAGCATGGGCTACTATTGCTGTTTATTGATTTAAGTGTAAGTTTATACAACAACTTTAACGATGAGCCGATGACAAGACTTTAAAAATTTACTGATCAGCTCTTCAACAGAACACGGACACGTTCACGTGGGTTTGAGTCCATTGCAAAGGGAAGAAAGGAAAGAGCGTTCGGGATATAGAACAGGATGTCTGGTGAGACTCGAGCTGAGGACCTTGAATTCCAATCTCAGGAAAGGAGACCTCATTCTGCCGTGCGCAGGAGCCCCTGGGATCAGCAAAGTGACAGAGATGCTGAAACCAGGCTATTCCTCTGGTGGATTCAAATGGGCAATGTTGGATGGAGCACGGGGAGCCAACCCGGAAACTCCATCCCGCAGCAGAGAGGAGACACAGACCTGGAGAAGCAGAGTGAGCACAGGGTGACACACAGGAGAAGCCCTGGGATCCACTGCTCTGTGCTCCGCAGTGGGCCTGTGACATCAAGAAACACGGGAGTAAAATACAGGCTCCGAGGGTGGAAGCTGGCAGCTACGCAGAGAAAAGGCTGAAATCGGAAAGGGAACATTCATGGGGTATTTCCTGTTTCTTTTCTTTTCGGGTTCCTCTTCCGACAGGTCCAGTCTGCTTGTCTGCACGCTGTTAGCTAGTAATAAAGAAATGGCTGCTGACCTTCATCAGGTCGAGCAGCTCAGCTAGGCGATTTTCAATATGGTTTCTAACTCAGGGTTTATATGAAAGAGTGTAGGTGTGTGATTTTATTAAAAGGTGGTTTTCTGACTTTCGGGAAGTAAGCGTGAACCCTGTTTGCTCTGGGTGGTTCTGTAAATGTTCTCTATCCCAAATTTGGAAGAGATTTCCAGTTCTCAGCCTGGGGTGGGAACTGTAATTAAAATGCAAATGTGTTAGCTTCATATAATCGCTGGAAGAAATCTTAAGGATCAATCTCATTGAAGAATTTCATTTCACAGATGAGAAAGAAACCTGAGACTGAGAGCGTAGTGACCTTTGACAAATGGCGATGGCCCGTCTCGCAGGGGGCTGTGAATGGGACCAGGCAGGCCCACGTGCAGGGCGGGCGCAGGTGGGGCCCCAGGTGGCCGCTGGCATCAAGAGTCCAGCTCCGGCCTGTCCCTGGTGCAGGTGGCCCATTGGTGGTTGTTACTGATGATAGTGTTGCTTTGAAAAGAAATATCTCTGAAAACGTGATTTTTGTTATATTTCTGAACTGAATTTGATCCAGAGAGGACCTTATCTCATTTTATGAACTAAATGGCAACCTAACTTGCAGTGCACTTCAGCATTCTGGAGCCCCATTACCTGTGAATGAGGAAAACAGTCGCCTTTTGTGGGCTGAAATGCTGGTTACATCGGGTCACACGCACCCAGTGCTGGTCCTGTGCCTCACACGCTGACTCACCCTCCAGGTGCTGACAGATCAAACGGGATTGCACTGTTATGGCTCCCTGATTAGGGCAGAGTGGACGGCACTGATTCTAAATTAGAGCTGCCTACTCAGCAAAGCCCAGGGTTATTTGAAAACTTACGAATCATCAAATCTGAAACCCAAGTTTTATAAATGGAGAATAGATTCAGTTTCATCATCTATGCATTCATCCAAATAAAGGAAATGTTATTTATTTAGAATTTAATTAAATTCCAAAAATCTTATTGCCCTTCTATGCCTGCCTGGCTCTAGGTTCAATGCTAAGATATCCCGATAAGAAGAAATGGTCTTTTCATCAAGAATATCTTATCCAAAGTGGGGAATGGGAAGCAAACAAGCCCTGCCTGGTCACTCATGTCTGGGAAGGCACACGGCAGGTGTAAAAAGCAGAGCACACCTGAGCCAGCCGGGGGCTTCCTGATGCGCAGGAGGTTGGACGGACTTCTCCCAGGGCAGCAGGACTGAATCAGGCGATGAAGGGGGCAAGGGTGGGTGTGGCCATGGGGATGAACACACAGACCATGTGGCTTAATGAGAACATGGTTTATGATGGAGGGGAGGTCTAGGAAACACAGGCTGTGTGATGAAAGTTCACTGGTTTCCTTTCTGTTGGTCATGCTTATGCAAGGTTGGCTTAATCTCAAAACGGTAGGAAGCCATCCAAGATTTTAATGAGGAGAGGAGTCTGATTCTGTAGTTACCTTGTTACCTAGAGCAGTGGTCGGCAAACTGCGGCTCGCGAGCCACATGCGGCTCTTTGGCCCCGTGAGTGTGGCTCTTCCACAAAATACCGACTTCTGCTCATGGGCCACGAAGTTTCAATTGCACTGTATGTGCGCGCCCGCATGTGGTATTTTGTGGAAGAGCCACATTCAAGGGGCCAAAGAGCTGCATGTGGCTCGCGAGCCACAGTTTGCTGACCCCTGACCTAGAGCACTACAGGGGAGTCTGGAGACTGGAGGCCCATTTGCGGATCTGTGACCACCCAGGCCTGACCAAGACCTGTCCCATGGAGAGGCAAATAATAAGTTAGCCAATATATAATACTGCCTGATTTCTGAGTTAAAAACTAACATTAACCAAAATTCCTCCTTTTCCTAAAATTGTCACGTATGAAGGGGTGAGGGATACTGTCATTCTCCTGATTTGTGATATTTGTCTTCCTACTAGTGGAAGCCCAGTGGAAAGTTCACTTTCCCAGGGCTCACAGCCTCTCCAGGGACAGGAGTCTACTCTGATGCATGATGTTTGATTTTCTGCCAGCCAGGAGATTGACTGAGACAATCTCAGCTCGGTGCAACTGAAGGGGTGGAATTTACCCGCTGGGCCTCTCTGTGTCAGAGCAGCCCCGGAACCTGCATTCAGACAGAACACCACAGCCTTGTGGGTTTCCTGCCCTGTGGGTGCTCTTCAAATTAGGGCTCAGGCCCAACACTCTCTGGCCTTGAGCTCTCCAAGAGGCCTTAGAGATGGCCCGAGTGTTTGTGGACAGTGAATACTGTAAATACAGTCCGTCCTATCCAATGTCTAACAGTGGGTGGTAATGATGGGGAGGCTAAGATCGCTCCCTTCTTAAAGAACGATGCTGGTTAGCGTTCCGGATTTTTGCTTACTAGGTATTTTTTCTGTGCAACCTTCCTGGTTCCTGCTGTTTGCTAGTTTTTCTTCTTTCCACCTGCTGATTTCCTTCTCAGAGAGTGATGACTGTGAAAAACAACTCAGTAGCATTTCCCCCCAGGGAGAGTTCAGCACACAGGAAACACAGGCTTCTCTTTCAGTTCCCAATACTTGTCTGAGGACATGGCAGAGAGAGTTTAAAAAGTAACAGAAACTTTCCAGGAAAGATGACTAGACCCTGCTGTCCTGGAGAAGCGACCAGCCGTGGGCAAACTACGGCCCGCGGGCTGGATCCGGCCCATTTGAAATGAATAAAACTAAAAAAAAAAAAAGAAAGACCGTACCCTTTTATGTAATGATGTTTACTTTGAATTTATGTTAGTTCACACAAACACTCCATCCATGCTTTTGTTCTGGCCCTCCGGTCCAGTTTAAGAACCCATTGTGGCCCTCGAGTCAAAAAGTTTGCCCACCCCTGCACTAGACGGAGGGTCAGCTCGCTTGTGTGGAGTTGGCAGGAGCTCAGGAAAGGGCATGCACAGGGCATACCTGGAGCTCCCCACTCTGTGGATGGGCAGGGTCAGGAGGGGGACCGGGAGGAGCTAGACCAGGTTGCTGGGAGGGCAGTGAGCTTCTGGGGAAACTGTTTAGTCACACTAATGGGTTTCTCCCACAGAAGGTAAGTCCTCCAGGTCACGTTGACCTAGTGGGGAAGGAGCTACAAATGTGGTGGAATCTAGGCTACTTGGTACAAAGGCTCATCATGGCGTTTTGGTTACCAGATGTTGTAAAAGCAAAATTAAAAACCAGAATATCATGCTAAGAGAAATAAGGTGAAAAAAGTCAGAACCACATGATTTCACCCACGTGGGATATAAAACAGAAAACAGCAAACAAGAAACAGACTCATAGACATAGACAACAGTCTGGTGGTTACCAGATGGAAAGGGGGTAGTGAGGGGTAAAGAGGGTCAAATATCTGGTGACAGATGATTGACTGGGTGGTGAACACACAATACAATATACAGATGATGTATCATAGAGCTGTACCCTTAAAGCTGTATAATCTCATTAACCAATGTTACCCTCATACATTTAATAAAATTCTAAAAAAGAAGCAGGCAGCAGTAGGTATGGAAGCCATGAAGTAAATTGAGCCAGTATCACTTTACCAGCCCTTCACCTCTTCAGTGGACGATAATTGCTTCCTTCCACTCAATTTCCTTCTTCATGACTCAGCATAACCAACATGTGCTGCCGGTTTTGAATGTTTCCGTAGTTTTTCATCAGGCTTAACAATGATAAAAAGTCCTTTTCATGGTCCTTAAGACCTTCCATCTCTGGCCCATGCCCAAGAGTAAAATGGGCATAAATCTCATGTCTGAGATGGAGCCTTAGCCAAGGTGGTCAACATGTTTCCATTGAGAAGATGAGACTGTGGCTGGTCTTGCTAGTTGACCCAAATTTTGAGAGGAAGGGCCAGAAATGACCATTAGAAGGACTCAGCACCTGAAAATCTGGACCTTACGCTGTGCCTGGAGCAGAGAAGCAGGTTAAGGAGAATTGATTCTGTAGAGTAATCTGCAGTGCTTTTTGAGAGTTGGTTTGGCTATGGAGTTTGGGCTTTTTGGTACCAAAATGTAAGTGAAGAGCATGAGCTGTATGATTACACTAGAGGCTCCGGTACACGAGATTCGTGCACTGGGTGAAGGGGAGGGAGAGAGTCCTTCAGCCTGGCCTGCGCTCTCTCGCAGTCCAGGAGCCCTTCTCAGGCCTAAGCCGGCAGTGGGACATCCTTAGGGCTGCCTCAAAAGTGGGAGAGGCTCCTGCCACTGCCTCTGCGCTCGCCAGCCGTGAGCCCAGCTCAGAGCTTCTCTGGCTGAGTGGTGTTCCCCCTGTGGGAGCACACTGACCACCAGGGGGCAGCTCCTGCATTGAGCATCTGCCCCCTGGTGGTCAGTGTGAATCATAGCGACTGGTTGTTCCGCTGTTTGGTCGATTTGCATATTAGCTTTTTATTATATAGGATTATACAGGGAGCAGTATAAGGGATAGATAAAGCAAAAGTTAATGGAACCTGAGATATTTGGGAGTTTATTGAAAATGTCCCAAGAACTAGAAATAACTCATTTGCATTCTAAAGCCCTTGTATCAGGTCTTAACCAGGTGGCATGGGGAATAACTTAATTAACTATAAAACGGAAATGTTTCTTCCCAGGTTTGTGAAAGTACATTGGAAACCAATGAGTGTGAACGTGTTTTATAAACTGTCAAGAATCATTAGTAACAACGTGGTGATATCCTTTCATTTAGTCCATCAAGCTAGTAGGTTCTTGAGCCTTTTTTCTAGATGTTCCAATTTTTCTTTAAAGGATTAAAACTCTGTCAGCTACTTTCTAACATTTTTTCATAAGCAACAGCTGGTTTGATGTGCCTTCATAACCTGTATTTATTACTTGTCTCTGCAGAAGGGCAGAGTAAATATTCTTACTCTCTGGGTGACACGCCTGTTTTTCACCTTTAGAACACATTTATGATGAGGCTTGCTTAGAATGATTTCTTGCATGCCAAGTTTTTATTAAGAAATCCCAAGTACCTGGAAATTCTCAGCATAAAACACAGCTTTTGTTTTGGCTTATTAGCATTAATACAGTGTGCCCTTTTCGCCTGCTTCCGCCTGTGGTCTGTCAAGCAATTCCCTTACAGATTTCACTCCAAGTCCTGACCTTGAATTCCCTAAGAGACTGCAGGGAAATCACTCCACATTTTTGCCTGAAGCCAGTTTACTCATTATATTTAGCAAAGGCCACTGACTGACCATGGACCTCTCCACCCTCCTCCTCCAAGATCAGATTCCAGACTCCATGCTACCTGGGGGCCATTCACGTTATTGACTTCGGTGTGTGAATGCCAATCACCTTGAGTTCATCTGGCTCTCTTGACACTCCCTCTTCACATAACTCACCAACATTATGTTATTCCTTTCTTTAAAGTTGCTTCATAAGCTTCATAACTTTTTTCCTTGCATGTCATCCCCAGTTTTGCAGGCATTTATAATTTATTGAAGAGTGACACACCTTAGTATCTCACCACTGCCTTCAAGTGGCGACAGAGACTTTGGCACTGAGTCTTCATAGCAACTCGGAGAAAAATGTATTAGCTACCCCTGTTCCGTCGGTCAGCAATAGCAATTTGTAGAATGAGAAAGTTAAGGAAGTTGCCGATAGTTCAGAATTCTGACTTGCAGAATAGGTAGCTTTCCATAAACCACAAGAGAAAATGAACTTCTAGAATCTTTTTTTTGGTTTTACTTTTCATCTCGCATTTTATTCTAAAATATGTTTGATTTAATTTTTAGTTAGAGGAGCGAGGTCAGTGTCATGGATATCTAGGTAGATCTCAGGTTTGAGAATCACTCAGACTTGCAGATGTGGGGACGGCAGACCCAGCTCAATCTTCTGACCTCTGCAGGAACGCTGTATACCAAGAGGACAGTCTATTCATCCTGCTTCTCGTTGATCACCCCCAGTTTGGGGACATCAATTATCTTCATAATCTGTCTTCTCCCGGATTGAACAGCTCTCACTTTGTGCTTTTCTCAGATTTGACAAAAGAACGCAGGCGCTTTTTCCGGTTATGTGGTGGCCCTTCAGTGTTTTGAAGCCCTCACTGTCTTTCAGGGGTGATCTCCTGACAACCACTTCTGGGTTAGACGACTTAGATAATCAGTTGACGAGCTCAGCATTCAGACAGAGGGAGGGTGCACATCCTGAGGCTGAGTGGAGCCTGGGTCTCCAGGTCAGCTCACGAGTTCTCATCAGGCAGCACCATGAAAAGTCTTTCCAAAAGGAACCTTCGTTCTGTGGCGGAAGGTCATGTCCACTCACTCAGTTAAAATGATGGTGACAGTAGCCGGTGGTTCCTCCGCAGTGTATTGCTGGAGAGCTGCACTGTGGAGGAAATGAGGGCATCTCAGAGCCTGTGGAGGGTTTTCCACCCACACTTCCATTTTGAAAAGCTGCTCTTCTCAGCGAGCGGGCCAGGAAGTCAGCCTCTGACAGGTGGTGTCACGTGGCTCCAGGTACAGAGACCAGAGGGGTGAATCAGCCCTTACATGTCACGGAAGTACACCATTTGGTCGGTCCTCTGATCTAGGGAAAATCAGAAATTCTTTTGTTACTTGCATAGCACACACTGCGTTGTCATTAGTGGACATGAGAGCACACCTTCTACACGAGTGAGTGTGCACAAATATATCCAGACAACATCTAGAGAAATATATCCAGACAATATTCTCCATAAATCCACGAGAGATCCACTTTCTGGAAGCTTCTTCCTCTCTGACTCCAAATAGACCTCAGAGAACGGACGTTCTGAGGGTCTGTGCTGACCCTCCTCCCAAGCCAGATACTGTGTGTGTCAATGGCCTTCACAGGCTGGGCTCCCCATCTGTGTTTAGATGTCCTTCACCGTGACATTGGAAGACGTTAATAAAGCACGCGGAGTCTTTATCATGGCAGTTGGCATGCAGTAAACGCAACAAAGGGTACCTGCTGTCATCCACTTCCCTCGTCTACCAGGTTGCCAAATCGTTTCCCACTTAACCCATAAATCGGGCAGCCAGTCCATCCCGTGCAGCACATTCAAGAAAATGATGTCACAAACGGAAAGAAATAAGTGACCTCAATAAACTTCAGAGATGAATGTGTCCTCCAGGTGCCTTACCTGAGGGTGGCCTACACTTTCCTAAGGACCCGTCCATCATCGGAGCTGTCAGACTTGAGCCCAGGACGGAGTGGCTCTGGTTTTGCTGGAGTTTTCCCTGTCATGCAGTGCATGTCTTCCTATTTGAGTCCATTTCTCTTTCTGCTTCAATATGAAACTCCTTCTCAAATGCTTTCCCGACCACTCAGAACACCTGCCACAGAGGACAAAGATGCTGTTCTTGAATTCTTATTTCCATCAAATCCAAAGTGGAAACACAAATGAAGAAATGGCCTGTTTTTCTTCATCTTCAACTGTTTATAGAGATATTATTGCAGGACATAAAAGTACTTGTTTATAATAGTTTGACTATCTTGTTATATTTTATGATGTTAATTTTGAACGTCTTGTTTTCTAATATATAATTTGTGTCTTGTGCAACTTAAAAATATTTCTGAACTGCAAAGCTTCCATTTATATAAATTTTCATTGAGTTTTTATAATATTTAATGTATCGTTTAATAATGAGAGACATAAAAAAGTTAAGCTGGGTTTTCATAAATATTCAAGATGTTTGTACTTATTCAAACTCCTTTGTGGAAAAATTAGGCCATAAATTTCTGTGAAAACTCATGTCTCTCTTCCCATTAAATTTACAAAATGTGATGAGTCTAATGCTTTTATTTGTGTCCATTTGAATTTCTACACAAACATCCCTTGCTTTCTTCAAGAAAATACCTTAAAAACTCCAAAATTCAGAAGATGCTAAAAAAAATTACTATGTAATGTCAATTGAATTTCTCTAGGCGGTAGTACGTGCTAACATCTGTATGGCACTGTGGTAAGTGCTGGCGTGAGCTGACTAAGTCTTTGCAAACTCTGTGGGGCAGGTACGGGTGCTGAGTGTCCCCGACCTTGCTGATGAGCGGGAGAGACGTGCAGGGAGCATGGGCTCTTTCTGTTTCCAAAGAAACAGAGACAACAGCAGCAAAGATGTCAGCTCTTACCATGGAATTTCCCTCGCTGGTGATTTTTTAAAAATCAGATTCTATTTTTTTTTCTGATCAAGGTTATTATCTGCTTGAAATTAACCAGCATCCTCACTTTCATAGAAATCACAGGATAGATCATTGACAAAATGCACAAATGCACACCCAAAGGACCATATAAAAAAAAAATCACTGGAAGCAGACAGTCCATTCTTTCCCTACCCCCTGATTTGAGTGCGTCATTGGCCACATATTTTGCTTTCTTGTAGGGTTTTTTTATTCTTACTAAATTCATTGGAGTGACATTAGTTAATAAAATTATATAGATTTCAGGTGTACTGTTCTATAATACATCAGCCATATATTGTGTTGTGTGGTCACCACCCCAAGTCTCCTTCCACCACCACTTATTCCTCCTTTATCCTCCTCTACTTTCTCCCACCCCCCTTCCCTCTGGTTATCACCATCCTGTTGTCTGTGTCTATGAGGGTTTTTTTGTTCTTTGCTTAATCTCTCCACCTTTTCACCCAGGCTCCCACCCCCTCCTCCCCTCTGACAGCTGTCAGTCTTTTCTCTGTATCTGTAAGTCTGTTTCTGTGGCTGTATAGTTTGAAAATTACTTTGGATTAAATGACCCTAAAGGTGCCTTTCAAATCTGGGATTGTAAATGATTGTTGCTAAAATGCACATATGTTTATGTATAACTCTTATCTTTTTTTAGATTTTAATATTTTTAAGAACAAGAACAGTGTTTTGAAATCCTTTGAAAATCCTTCACTCAGGTAATGCACTTTGTGGCAGCTTCATACATATTTATTGATGACTGTTTGAATGAGGGGGAGAGAAAATACCAGGGAATCCTTGTACACTCACTCGCAAGCTCTGTTTGCTCCTGATTCAAAATCTTTTAGAAAACGCATGGAAAGATGCTTGCATCTGTGGTCGTGGCTTGACCAGGAATTCAGACCCTTGTGCTCACATGCTGTGAGTTGCCCTCCAACTAGCATTTTTTGTTATGTTTGTTGACTTTCTGGTTGTGTGTCCATTTCTCTTTGTCAAGTGTCATGATTTTTATCCTCCGACCTTCCACTAGGCCCTTGCTTGCAACATGCCCAGATCCCTCATCCTGTGCCGGGCTGACCGCCAGATCCTGAACGACGATGAATGATTATTCTGACACATGTTTCTGTGAAAGAGAGGCTAAGGGACTACTTGGCTATCGCCATCAAGTAGCCCTGTTCGCCTGCCTCCTGTGGCTTTTATTACAGCAACAGCTTGTACTAAAATTAACTACTAGATACTATCGGCAGAGTAAGCATCCTTGAGAAGGCACAGGCGTCCTTTAAACAAGGATGTTTTGAAGTCTAAACATAAAGATTCTAGTAAAATACCCGGGGGATCAGACTTGTTTGGAAAAGTCAGCGTAGCGGCTGCCGCCTTCGGCAAGGTCCCCCCAGAGACCCCCAACCTTTCAGAGAATCCTCCTTATAGACCTTCCAACCAAGTCGCGCGCTTGCCCACAATCCTGTTCCTTTGTGTATCTGTTGAGTCTCAACTCTTTCACTCACCATCCCCTTGAGATTGCTCATTTCTTTATATTTCCCCATAATGCTTTTCGTCATGAGTTTATTTTGGGCTCATTCTATAAATCCACGAAGCTACTTCAGGTTGAAATGCAAGCTTCCTTCCAGACTTGAAGTTTCTCCTGCAGCCCAGCAATGAGCTCACAAATCCTTGGGTCAGTAATTGACACCTGCTTCAGGCAGGAAAACAAATGGTGCGCAGACCCAGAGGGCTGCGAATCCATGCTCCTCTGTCCACACCTCAGTCGGGGATAAGCCCATTGCTGTTGGTTTCTCAGTGACCTGACCCCCAGAGGAGGGAGACAGAAAACATTGCTGCTGCCATGGGCTCGGGGCAGTGGCTCCCCTTTCCCTCCAGTTACTTCCACCAGCATCAGGAAGTTCAAGTACAGCGCCGGATGCCAGAGGCACTTCCCCTCAGCAGACTGCATTGCTAGTCACCCATCAGCTCATTTCACACAGCAAATGCTTAAAAACAGTCCAGGTACTGGGGGAGGTAATGGCCATACAACGAGACTGAATCCCTTCTTCCGGAAACCTAGTTACAATGGAAAACAGACACGCAGGCATGGATTATACAACTAACACACTAATGAGGGTTTCCCTAGAACTGTGGTGAGGGCATGAGCGTCACTGCTTTTTTCAACCAGTGAGGCCTGGAGAGGAGGCTCAGGGCTGGGTCAGGGGAGGACAGGTGACGCTCCCCGCGTGGGTTAAGCCTACGTATGTCTGGAAGTCAGAGCAGAGGGCTCGGAAGGAGACTCATGGTCCTGCCTGTTAGTAAACTCCAAGGAAGAGTTTGAGAGGTAGGAGCTCACAGGAAATGTCACTCCACAGCTCCCTCTCTGTTCCTTTCAAGAGGCAATCTCTGTTTGCACAGAACCTCAAGACTGGGAAGACAGATGAGAAATCATCTTTGATGCTGGAGTTTTCTCTGTGGACACCCTCTAAGTATGTGAATGACATTCGGAAGGCATACGGCCTCATACATCGCAACAAAGGAGAGCAGCACTGACCACTGGAGCAGGACGTGGGCCTCTGAACTACCCCCATGTCCTTGTCGTCTTAAACTAACCCTGGAGGGAAAACAAGCATTTCCAAGGTAATAACTAGAGAAGAGAATTATTACAGTAAATTTAAAACTGCCATCAGTCTACATTACAGGCCTACTGCTAATGGTGATTAAAATGAAATTGATGCCTCCAATTAAATCTGGATTCACTTCTTAAAGAAATAAAAAGTCTTCAGAGGCTTAAGCTTACAGATCCCAGGCAGTTTCACACACTTCGGTGCAGCTCATCGAAATTCCTTCTGATTCCATGTCAACACACTCCAGAAGCACTTCCAACCTTCCTATCAGTGCGAGCCCTAGAGCAGGATGGAGGTGCAGAGGGGGTCACGGGGTGAGGCCCATTGTCAGGGAGATATACTCCTGATGATGAGAAACTGTTCGATGTGCTACAGATCACAGGTGAGCATGACTAACTCAACCAGGGACAACGAACACCTGCAGAAGAGGTGCCCTTGACAGGGAGCCTGGAGGGTTGAGGAAGAATCCATGTGGAAAAGTAAGATATGGGAACATTGCAGACATGAAGACAGAAGAAATGGAACCTCCAGAGCATTAGCGGACCGTGTTTCACTAACTCTGTCCACAGATGCTGTGTCCATGGTTGTGCTGGGAGAGGCAGGGAAGGGAATAGCAAAGGTGAGGCCGAGGCTAGGAAGGGCAGCCTTCGCCAGGGTTAATGCTGCAGTGGCATCACTGTTATTCTGCAGTTTAACATGTGGATAAACTAGAGTGACGTCATCTGATACTACCCAGTGACATGGGTAACATCAGATGTGTGGAAATTGGAATTATCCCCAATGCAGAGCTTTTTGTAGGTTTTGCTCATATTGCTTGGCTTCCCTTGACTTTCACCCTATAAACTCTAATCTCACAGTTTTTGGTATCAGCCAAGAGCTCATACTTTGGGTGGCACATTGGGCATCTGGCTTTGGAGAAGGAAGGAAATGATAATCTGAGTGGACATTTCTGATCACAGGCTGAGGGTGAGAATGGACCCAGGAAAGCAGCCAGTCATCCACCTGCCAGTGCCCCCACATCCACCTGGAAGGAATCCCCATCAGTGGGAAGAGAGTCAGAAAGATCCTGAAATGCAGTGCAATTACAGAATTAAAAATGAACAAAAATACAATCAAATGTATGAGCTTTTGTTGAGATATCAGAATATATAATCTATGTGACAACAGTCTCGGCTTAACCAGCTTGAATCTAGGAAGAAACCATCATCAGTCTTGGTATTTTGTGATAATCTGGCCTAATCTTGCTGTATTAAACAATTTATTTATTCAACATAGATTTGTTGAGTGAGGATAAATGTTGAGATCAGAATAGGTAATATAGGTAACAACAGTCAGCTTCACCAGCTTGAATCTAGGAAGAAATTACCATCAATCTTGGTATCATGTGATAATCCGGCCTAATTTTGCGGGACTAAGCAATTTACTTATCCAACAGATGTGTGGAGTGAGGATAAACATCGAGGCGCTGCAGGACAGTTTCAGGGTTCTCTGTCTCCCACATTCCGGAGGAGACAGGGCTGGTTGGGTGATTACGATGCACAGGACACATGCAATAATCCCTGAGATGGAGGGAGTGTAGATGGATTAATTCTGGCTCAGTTAATTTCCCCTGACTTCACCCAACAAACATGTCCCTGAAATGGTCAGAGCTAATTGCATCTGATTTGTAGGTAATCCTTCAGACCAAACACTCTCCATGCTAATTCATGGTTTCAGCATTGGATTTCTTAAAGTTAGCAGCTTCTTATATCCTGACTATTTTCCAGCTTTAGAAAGTAATACTAAGCAGAATTCACTCCTTGTGCCCTGTATTTCAAGCCGCGCATTTCAAAAGGGGGCAGTAAACAACCCGAGGCTCCCTGACCTGTTCTGCACACAGGCTCTCTCTCCTTCCGTCTCTCCTTCCAGGAGAATGTGTTCCGCCCCTCGGGCCCTCACTGTGCTGGGGGGAGTCTCCGCGTGGTCCAGAACGGCCTCTTCTCGCTCTAAGTGAGCTGTTCCGCTTCCCCAGTGCATCCTGAGACATAAAAATGATTTTGCAAAGTCCACCCGCCGCTACATTTCAACTTTATAGCCACATGCTTTAAAGGCGCTGCCATGTGATCGCGGCTCCCCACATGGTAACTGTTTCATAAAACACCCCTGAGAGGGAGAGTACGGTGTAAATCAGAATATCTCCTCACTCGATCTCCACTCCTGGACTCCTCACCCTCCTCCCAGGCCACAGCACACGCTCCCTCTCGCTGTCACCACAGCTGGGAAAATTCTCAGCTTTTAAAGATTTGCATGATTAGATTGCATCAATTTGGATAATCTCACCACCTCTAGGTTCAGTATATTTTTGATTTATTGGGGTGACATTGGTTAATAAGGTCATATAGGTTTCAAGTGTACATTTCCATGATACATAACCTGTATATTGCATTGTCCGCCACCACCTGAAGTCAGATCTTCTTCCGTCACCATATATTAGGCCCCCTTTTCCTTTTCCTACCCCACGCCCTTCCCTCTAGGAACCACCATCCTGTTGTCTGTGTCTGTGAGTTTCAGTTTATATCCCACAAATTAGTGAAATCATATGGTACTTAGCAATTTCTGTCTGACTTATTTCACTTCGTGTGATAATCTCAAGGCCTTTCCATGTTGTCGCAGTATTTCATCTTTCCTTATGGCCGAGTAGCATTCCATTGTACTAGTCCGCATCTGCTTATCTAGTCCTCCGTCACATCTGTCTGTGAGGGTCAGTGTATAAGCACATAAGGCGGCACATGCAAGGTTGGGCAGGTTGAGAAGTGGATACTTCAGGAGGGGGCCTTGTTCTGCTGAACACACAGTGGAAACAAACAGCACTGACCCTTAGCCCTCCCTGGGGAGCTTTCCTTGTCCTCCAGGAGGGGATGGGATGAAGTGGGGCCACGAAGTGGCTGTTACCTACATAGTCGGAGAATGGGAAGCTCATTCTTATGGAAAGAAGACAGTGTAAGGTTTAGGTTACCATCTTGGTAAGCCTTACTTAAGTCTGGCTGGTATTGCTCAGTGGTTGAGCGTCGACCTATGAACCAGGAGGTCATGGTTTGATTCAGTCAGGGTGCATGCCCAGGTTGTAGGCTCGATCCCCAGTAGGGAGCATGCTGGAGGCAGCCAATCAATGATTCTCTCTCATCATGGATGTTTATATCTCTCTCTCCCTCTCCCTTCCTCTCTGAAATCAATAAAAATGTATTTTGGGGGAAAAAACACCTTCCCTGAGTTTGCATGTAAAGTCAGTTTCTGGATATTGTAAACACAGGTATGTAATAAGTGACACCAGCATTCCATCATATTAGCAACAGGCTGAAGTGCTGTGGCTTTGACTTCACAGCGGACCGGCACAGGTGACATCTTCAAAGGGCACGCATGGCCCCCTCCGCCTTGCGTCATGGAGAGGTTAGTGGGGGTGAGGTTGGAACATGCCAGGGAAAGGATGGGCTAGTCCTAACAATTTCATTTGAAGCCATTGATGTTGCTTTTGCTGCAAATATTGCATCTGTTTATCGTGGAGTACACAGCAACAGAAAGGCCCTCCGTGCTGAGACGAAATCAGTCCATTTCGTTTTCAGTGCATTCAGCTGATCAGGCAGAGGGACATTCAGTGTATTTATCCACCTGCATGTTGAGAGAGACACCAAGAGAATGTGCAAAGCACAGACACAGAATAGGAGAGGGAAGAACCGGACGGGCCTGCCCGATCTAATCAATAACTGAGTACTTGAGATCCTCCTGAAAGGGAGTTAAGCTGTTAAGCAAGGTGGGTAATGTGGGCTCAAGTTCATTTTCACAGATTATGGTTACAACGATGCCTGGTCTTCCTGAGGCAGATGCGGTCACATGTAAGGAGATGCCGTTAGAGAGGAGGACAGTGTGATGGCAGAGTCTTGGACAGAAATGCTGAACAATGGTGTGGGCATGAGAATGCTCACAGAGAGGCCATCTTGGAAGCCTCTGCAAAGTCAGGTGATGTTAGGAATATATGAGGACTCTCAGCTCCAAGTCACCTACAGAACACTGGGATGCATTCTGGCATTGTATTGTTCTCATAGGAACAATACTATTGTTTATGGGCATTCTGTCTTAGCAAATAGATTATTGTTGAAACTTTAAAATGCCAGCATTGTTTTAATTCCAAAATATTTTAGCTCATTACTTTCTAAAGTTGTTTGCTTGACATGTATCATTTCATATTGATTAGTGAGCAGGATATGAAGAGACAGGCTGACAGAAGACATAGCCTCACCCATAATAAAGGTGGGACTGAGCAGGGAGTGTCACACACACATGCACATTGCTAGAATCTAAACGAGAGACAGCCCTTCAGCCCACAGGTGTTTAGCACCTTATATTCCAAGCACTGTCTGGAGACACAGCAATAATCAAAATTAATTTTTTTAATGGAGAATTTTTATCTAAAAACTCTGTCTTTACAAAAATTTATATTTTAGTTGTTTGAAAATGTATCATACAAATGAATATAGAATACCAAGAATTTTTTCAAGATAGCAATTCTTATAAACAATCTACAGAGGTAATCTATAATAATAAAAGCGTAATATGCTAATTAGACCAGACAGCTGAACGACCTTCCGGACTTAGCCGGGGCTGCGTGGGCCAAGCCCCTTGCAGGAATTTCATGCGTTGGGCCTCTAGTGAAATACTAATCAAATAAAAAATTTTAAACAACATACTTTGTAGATATTAACAAAATAATTCAAAAACATATATGGAGAGCCAAAACCAAGACTAGCCAACACAATATTGAAGAACAAAATCCAAGAATTGACACTGCTTGACTTTGGGACATACTATAAAGCTATAGTCATTAAGACAGTGTCCTGAAAAGTTGACCGATAGATCAGGAACAAACTGGAAAGCTCAGAATAGACCCACACGTGTGTGGTCCACTGATCTGTGACAAGCAGAAAAGTCAGTCCAATGGAGCAAATAGTCAGTTCAACAAACAATGCCGAGAAACGGCATCCACACGCCGAGAAAGTATCTAGCACAGAACTTCCCTCTCTCACAGAGCTAGTTCACAAGTGGACCATAGACTATGTAGATGCAAAACTATGAAACTCCTAGAAGATAATGTAGCATCTTAGGTGACCTTGGGTTTGGCAATGATTTCTGAGACATGACACCAAAAGCACAATCCATGGGGGGAGAAAAAACTGACACGTTGGGTTTTTAATTTTAAAAAATTACTTCTGTAAAAGGCACTGTTAATCTATGAAAAAAGAAGCCACACATTCATATGAATATATAGTGAATGCATGATTTGACCTTCATCGTGATTTGACCTTGCACAATGGCCATCGTCATGGAGTGGAGCCTAAGATATGCTGAGATGGTTCTCAGACTTCCCTGGGCCAATGACACCGCAGGGAGCTTGTTAAAGGCGATGGCCGGGCATTCTGATTCCTCCTGTGTCTAGAGGATCTCTGGATGCAGAATTTAAAAGCAAAATAAAACAAGGTACCGTTGCAGTTCTTAACTGGCACTTTGAAAAACAAGGAGGATATTCTAAAAATTAGTGCCTGAGCTTGCAGACTCCAGAGTGGCTGCCGCTGGGGAACCGCACGGATTCTTTCCTCCATTCCATTGAATTGATTTCAGTTCAGTCCCAGGAGCAGGAAGCCCAGTGTGCTGAGATAAGCCTAGATGAGCTCAGGATGTGCATTGCGCTGCGAGGGCCCAGCCTCAGCGTATCAGGTATTGTTGGTGCTCCCGGGGGAGGACAGGCACGATGATTTAATGAGCACACCTTGAAGAAAGCTTTTATCCATCTGTACTAACAATTGACCCAAGATATATTCTTTCAGTTTCAAGTACAGTTTGCTTTTCTGTTAGGTCTTTTTCCCCCTCTGGTTTCCTGAAAGTTGTGAAATAGCTTGTAGCTAGCATTTCACAAAATGTTCTCAGAGATGCTACTACTATGACTGATTAAAGAAAACATTTGTGTAAAACACAGCATACCTAATAATTTAACAACTGTTATGAAACAAGGTAATTTTGGTTCCCACGTGGAATGTGTAAATGTACTCACTGGTGTTGCTTAGTAACATACATTCACCCACATTTTCCAAGCAGTTTCACGTGGATCATAAGACCTTGTTCCCACCTCAGGGGTCACTGAATGCTTCATGCCTTCCTTCCTGTGGAGCCACACTAGTCTGAGGACTTCCCCTCCCACCTCCCAGACGCCCCTCCCACATTTAAAGCAGGAACTGTGAGCTTTGAGAGTGGCATCATGGCACAGAAATGGAACCAGGATTTCCTGAATCATAGGAATTAGGAGTGCTAGGCAGCTTGTGTCACAGCAGGTTTTAATCCTTCCTTCAACACCATGAAGTTGGCATCACTAGATCCATATAAGTGAATCAACTCTTGTTATGAAAACAAAACCCTACTGAGTACATTTTAAAGATCTTACTAGCTTTATTTGATGATTCATGAAACAGGCAGCACCTCCACGGGTGTGGCACAGAGGCTGGCACGTAGTAGGTCCGCAGTATGCCTTCCAGGAAGTGAAAGTCTATGCAAGAACATTCAGAAGTTGGTTTAACCTGCGTTGAGCAGAGCTGACCATGACATTAGTACCTAAAGGGGGTTCTTCTGTAAATAACACAGACAACTTGAAGGAAATCAAGAGTCCGGCTGCCTTCTTCTTTCTTGTCCTAAAACAAGAGATAGAGGTTTAAAAACTCACTTCTGGTGACAAAATAATTGGATGACTTGATGCCATTTCGCTTCATGTCATGTTTTCAGCCCCTTCAGCCCAGTTTAAACACGGAAAGTCTATCGGGGAAGCGTGTGCTCAGCATGTCTGTTTGTTAAGATGGCTTGATCCCATGGCTGAGGTCACCTCCCTCTCGGAGCCTCTGTCACTGGCGGCCCCTGCAGGGATCAGGGAGGAGAGGAACTTGTCGCTGAGACGATTTCAGACCTAATGCCTCCTTCCCCAAAGGGAAGGGAGAGTAAGCCTCCACTCTCAGCCATCTGGGTCTTTAAATTTGTCACAAATGAAAAGCTGAACTTGCTGGGAAAGAGTCGTGTATTCGTTTGTAGGCACCAAAATAAAAAATAACATGACATTCCTCAAACAACATCCATTTCTTTTTTTAAATATATTTTTATTGATTTCAGAGAGGAAAGAAGAGGGAGAGAGAAATAGAAACATCAATAATGAGAGAGAATCATTGATCGACTGCCTCCTGCACGCCCCCATCACAGATCGAGGCCACAACCTGGGCAGGTGCCCTTGACGGGGAATCGAACCATGACCTCCTGGTTCATAGGTCAATGCTCAACCACTGAGCCATGCCGGGCAGGCAAACAACATCCATTTAAAAAAAATCACTGCCTTAGGGGAATAAAACATTAAATATTTTTAAACCTCTCTTAGGCAAACACACTTCTTTGTAGGCCAAAATATATATAATGGTGCTAGGAGAAAACCTCTTTATCGTAGGTTCTGTTACGTGGAACTTGAGTTCAGTCTCAGATCCCGGAGGCCCGATGAAGGCATTAAGACGGCTCCTGCTATCTCAGGCCTCCACATTGTCGAGATCTATAAACCTACATCATAAACCTGTTCCCTCTCAAAAAATCCCTCAAGATTTAGCCTATTTGCTCTGCTGCCATCAAAAAACCATCTCTGCTTTCCCCGAGAGAAGCCTCCCATGTTACCAAGGGAACCAGTTTTGAAATTGGACAGATTCAGGTTCCACTAACAGTTTCAAAGTGTGAAGTGTGAGGAGTTACAAATTGGCTTCATTGAGACCTAACTCACAGGATTATGACGAAGATCAAGTGAGAGGACAGATGTGGGGGAGGCAAGCCTTTAGTCATTTCTCTCCACTGGACACTGACAACGAACACTCTTACCAAACACGGGGACCATTTGGGAAGTGAAACCCAAAGCAACTTTTCAGAAGGAAATTAGGTCAGATCATTAAATAGAGAGTGTCCCCCCAAAACGTAGACACACACTTTGAATAATTGTAAAGAGTGTTTATTAAGGTACATTTCATTTTCATAATTGAGCTCTCAGCTGTTACAGTGTGTGTACATTTTGGGGGGACAGCCTATATTTAGAGTCACAGCCTGTGAAGTCCAGCGGCCCCTCTTCTAGGCATTAATGACATACATATGTGCACACAGGCACAAACAGGAGGTTTTCTTGTGTGTAACCCAACTTTGCTTACAGGGACACTGTGGTTCATTGCACAAATGCAGATGTACAAGAAATATGATACTGCTTTGCTCATTTTAAAAAAATTTTTGAAAAATCTTTGTTGTTGAAAGTATTACATATGTCCCATTATCCCCCTTCCCGCCCTCGCCCCCCATGTTGGGCCCTTCTCACCCCAGTGTCTGTGTCCACAGGTTAGGAATATATGAAAGTTCATTGGTTGATCTCTTCCCCTCCGCCCTCCCCTGCCTTCCTTCTGAGGTTCAACAGTCTGTTCATGCTTATGTGACTCTGGGTCTATTTTTGTTGATCAGTTTATTTGGTTCATTAGATTCCACATATGAGTGAGATTATGTGATACTTACCTTTCTCTGACTGAATTATTTCGATTAGCATAATACTCCCCATGTCCATCCATGCTGTTGCAAATGGCAAGAGTTCTTTTTTACAGCTGTGTAGTATTCCATTGTGTAGATGTGCCACAGTTTTTCAATCCACTCATCTACCGATGGGCACTTAGGCTGCTTCCAAATCTTAGCTATTGCACACTTCGAGGAATGATTTTTGACTGTGAGTTCTCAGAATGTGTGCTGATTTATAAAACAAGTGATCTCTGTAACTTTCTGAGTTTGTAGAGGGAGAATGGTGTCACCTCTCTGTTAACACCCTGTTCCCCGGGTGTTGAGTTGATATTTCCCTTTTGACCCTCTGACGTAAACCTTCATTCATGATCAACTCAAGGTGCTCGTCTCTTCTGTGACTCGGAATCACCCAGCACTCATGAGGAAACCAGCCTGACTGAGCGCAGCACTGCCAGAAACACAGGTGACAGAGGAGCCTGGTGAAGGGCCCAGGGCACGGCAGGCACGGAGTTCACACGGTGGAGAATTCTATAAGAAAACCGGCTGGGGATCTTCAATCAGTACGTGGCAAGGGCCAGTACAAAAGGATGAAGACTCACAGGTTAAAAGAACCTCAGGGCACACATCAACCAAATGTGATATGTGAGCCTTATTTGGATTCTGATTCAAACGGCCAACTACTTAAAAATACGAAACAGTGAGGGACATTTTACTATTGATTGGGTATTTAAAGGTAACGGGGAATTACTGTATTTTAGTAGCCGTGGTAGGAGTAATGGCATTTGAGACATCAGCATTGATTTTCGGTGCCCACATGTTTGTCTCAGATTTTGTTATATTTTAATTGTAGTGCAGTTCAATCTACTTTTTAAATTTACCTTTAAAGTTCTTCGACACAGTAATTTTTTAGAAATATTTACTGTTGTTTTCTGTCATTGATGTTCTGTTTGGCTCCACCACGGTGACACCCTCTCTACGACTTCAATTATTTCAATGCTGTCAGGCTGGAGTCAAGACCAGGGTCGCTCTATCCACTGAATAGCCCGTAGGTGCCTGCGGGGCAGCACTCTGCTGCTGTCCATGGTGCTGTAAACGGCTGCACCGGAGAGCGTGGGTGAATTGTGCTGATCAGGTCTCCGGACTTGCTCATTTTCTGTCTAGTGCCCTTCAGTGGCGTACGGGGATTTCTGAAATATTTAACTATGGTTTTAAATTCACCTGTTTATTCTCTTGAGTTTATCAGTTTTTGCATATCTTTTGCAGGTCTGCTGTCTGATGCACACAGTTTGTAATCAGTATGTCTTTCTGATGGATTGTTTTATTGTTATGCAATATCTCTCTTTGCTTCTAGCAATTTTCTTTGCTCTGAAGTCTATTTTATCAGACATCAATACACCCTCTACTGTTTTTGCTTTATTAATTTTGGCATAGTATATTGTTTTCTTCTTTTTTTTTTCTTCCTACTTTCCATCTACCTGTGCCATTAACTCTGACTTTCGTTTCTTGGATAAAGCAGAAATGTGGGTGATCCTTATCTACAGTGTAGTCTCTGTCTTTTAACTGGTACATTGCCAATAATTACTGATTTGTTATTTCTGAAGTCTACCATTTTATTACTTGTTTTCTGTGTATTTCTTTAGTTCTTGCTCCTCTCTCTGTTCTTTCCTTCCTGTGGATTACTTAACATTATGCAAGATTTCATTTTGATTTTTTGGATGTATTTTTTTGTATACATATTTAATGGCTTGTCTGAGTATTACATTATGAACACATGACTTATCACATCTTCCTAGTGTCAACATTTTACTACTTTGAGTTAATTCTGAAATCCTCACTGCCACAGGTTTCTCTGCTCTCCCCACTTTTAAATATCATTGTCTTCAGTGTCACATATTGTTAATAATTTTGTTTCATCACTATAAATGGATGCGTTAAAAGGTGATCTAATTGCATCCCCATTTCTGATTGCTGTGTTGTTCTTTCAGAATGCTCCAAGAATTTTAAAAAAATCCTTCTCTTACTTTTTGAAAAACTTTCCCTACCAATCGTTACGATTTAGTCTACCAGTAACACATGGTTCTTTGTCTGATAAGGTTTTATTCTCCCTTTAGCTCTGAAGGCTTGTTTTTCAAGATACAGAACGTGCAGCCGACAGTTCTTTTCTCACTTAAATGCCGGGCCGCTCCTGCCTGGCCGCCCTGGTTTGCAGGGGGATGTGCACGGCCATTTGAATTGTTCCTCCGCAGGAAGCTCATCTTTTCTCTCAGACAGTCTCCAGGATTTTCACTTCGGATTTAGTTTTCATAAATTTAATAATGAGATGTCCTGATGCGGATTTCTTTGGTTTAATACTGTTCAAGCTTACTGAGCTTCTTTAATCTCTAGTTTTAAATCATGTGTCATTTTGGGAAGTTCTTAGCCATTATTTCTTCAAATCCTCTTTCATTTCCACTCCCTCTCTCCTCTCCTTCTGAGACTGTGATGCTGATGATGAATACTTTGGTATTTCCCACAGATCCCTGCAGCTCTGTTTATGTATTTTAACTCTATATCCTCTCTCCTGTTCAGATTGGGTAAATCCTTTTTATTGTCTTGAAGTTCACTCATTCTGTCCTCTGTCATCCCCTCTCTAATACTGAGCCCATCTCACAAGATTGTTAAAGTACTGCTATTTAATTTCCAATTTTACAACTTCTATTTGTTGTTTTTTTCTTATAAGCACTATTTGTTGATGTTTTCTTAGTATTTTTAAGAGCATTACATGTGGAAAAATTTTGACCATTATTCTTTTCAGACATCTTTCTCCTTTGTTGGGAATTGAAATTACAAATATATTTGGTTTCTTGTATTATACCACAGTTTAATATTTTGTGGATTTTAAAAAACGTTTCCACTCCGTATTTTATTTGGGATAGTTTTTA
Source organism: Myotis nattereri (assembly GCF_964212035.1). NCBI lineage: Eukaryota > Metazoa > Chordata > Mammalia > Chiroptera > Vespertilionidae > Myotis > Myotis nattereri. Next base: position 82,507,874 of record NC_138086.1, read on the forward strand.
TTACTGTGTCTTAAAGTTCACTCATCTTAAAGCTCACTGTTCCTAATCATAACTTTTTAAGCTTTGCCTCCTCATGGTGTCACCTGTGTCATCCGTGCGTCAGGTTCAATGTGCTGCTTTCTTCTCTTCCTCGCATTCATACTGTTCTGCATTTACTCGCCTGGCCCTGGTTTCCGGGCTGGCGGACCCTGTAGTAGATTGTTTAAACTCTCTAAATCCTACGGACTTTATCTTGGACTCCGCTAGCTCACTTGCCACTGGTTTCATCTTCTTGGCGCTACTTTGAAGCTTGTTGGGGAAGAGCCACAGTCTTGAGTTCAGGATTAACTAAGCCCCTGTTGCAGCCACAGCCTGAGGCCCACCTTCTGCTGTTGGTGACATTTCCTCCCCTGGTGATGTCAGTGAGCATGTTCCTCTGTGATCCGCTCAGGTGGTCCTTCTTGTACTTGGGGAGTTTTCTCACACGTTCCAGCTGTTTGTGGATGCAAAGCATTCCCAGCCCTGGGTGCGCCGCATGTTCTAGTGCAACATAAGGGGGATCCTTACCAGGCTCAGTGGTTCCTCCTGCACAGGCGCTGACCGCCACTCAGCTGAGAATTGAAAGAGCGCGCGCTCTCTCTCTCTCTGCAGCTCTCTCTCTCTCTCTCTCTCTCTTTCTCTCTCTCTCTCTCTCTCTCTCTCTCTCTCTCTCTCTCTCTCTCTCTCTTCCTTTGCAGGCTTCTTCTTCCCAGTGCCCTGCTTTGTGGACTCCACCCCCCTGACGTTGCAGGCCTTCACCCCTGCCTTCTCCAGTTAAAGTATCTGTGCTGCTCTGCCTGGTTCCCCCCTGTGAGGCTGCAGACGCCCCAGAGAGTGGGGCTGGGGCATCACTGGGCCCCCTCCTCTGTTTCCGAGGTTTGTTCCTCCTGAGGTTCGATGTCTGGTTACCAGCATAGGCATTGTTGTTATTGCTACGATTTCTACATGCGTGTTTTCATGGATGGCATGCATTATTATTTTAATGCTCATTCTGGCCCATAGTTGTCCAATAAAGTCTCTTTCGTATTGGCGACAGTGTCATGTTGCCTGGGCTGTCACAGCAGCATAGCCGCCTGGATACTCCCACCGCTGCCCCAGGCGTTCCTCAGGGGCCGTGAGTTTCCATTCAGAATTTCACACGTTATAGACACACCTGTTACTTCAGTGTGGCGTGACCTTGAGAAAGTCACTTAATGTATCGGAGTCCAAATTTTATTTTTAGTTAAACCAGTGTAATACCTCCTATCTTGTTGTATTGTTGTGATAACTAAATGAAATACTATATATAATAAATCTTGGCAGAAACCCTGATATTTAATACATATTCAAAACCCATTATATTATTTTATACCTTCCTGTCTCAGAGATAAGAATATCTTTCAATAATTATAAAGATATATGTAGGTATTCCTGCTGCTAGAGTTCTAATTGTTCTGTCAAATCAGTGATGATTTATTAAATGTTATTTCCATAACTCACTTAAAAATACATTTTTAGGTATCGCCACTTTATTCTCTCTCTCTGTGAACTCAGATAAGTAGGTACATGATGGATGGCGCCTGTACGCACTGAGCATCATGTGTCGTTAATCTTGGAGCCTCCTGGGTTCCCTGAGTGTTGTCATACATCCAACCTCACATCCACCTGCCCATGAGCGGCATCCACTCCTCACAGCCCTGGGGACAGGAAGCCAGGGTCAGGGACAGGGTCGGCGTCTTTCCTGGACACCCCTCCTCTGCCGTGCAGTCACGGGAGGGATCTCTCGCATCCCTTTGTCGGGGCTTCATCAGTGGGAGAACCATTAATAGCTCACAATCCTCCTCCCATTGTTTACTTCTTTGATTTTCCAAATAATAGAGACAAAAGTCATTTGCTCAAAACAATTTTCAGAGTGGAAAATTCTTCCCCATTATGCCTGTACTCGGCTTTTTAGAATTCCTGTTTAAAGCTCCAAAGAGTGAATAGACCAGAAAAAGTAAAAAATAAAGAAAGGCAGGAAGAAAGAACAAAGAAAGGAAATGGGGGGGGGGGGGAGGAAGGTGGGCAGGAGGGAGAAGTAGAAGGAAACCTTCGTGGCCTGTTTGGCGAAGGCTCCAGCTGGACGCTGGGCGCCTGGCCCTGTGCTTTGTGCAGGAGCAGGAGGAAAGCGGTGAAGATGCAGAAACAGCTGGTGGGAGACCACAGCTGCTGCATAAAGTGTGAGAATGCAGTGAAGGACAGGTGGTCTCCTGTGCCTCCCTCCCTCCTTATCTTTCCAGCCGTACCAACTACTCTTGATAAAATTCCAAATAGGTTCATGACAGGGTATTCGCAAAATGATACAAAATATTGTGGCTCGGAGCACAGCGACCTAGGGGAGGCGCCCGAGGACCCAGACAAGGCCGCTGGCATGTGGAGGTGAGGTGAGAGGGAGGAGAAGCAAGAGAGCAGCGATGACACGCAGGAGGGACCGGCGGGGCGCCCTCTCTGTAGCGCCACAGGCCGGGCTGGCCCTACACTCATCACACACATGAACGTGCGAGCAGAGAGCCTCAGACCGAGGAGACGGCATGGAATCGTTCCTCTCTGCCCCTCCTCACGAATAAAACCCTGGAAGCACGGAGAGGCGACCAGAGGGAGCATTAGGAGTCGGTAAGGAGATGAACGGGTTGGGACCCGGGAATGGGAAACAGAGCAGCCTCGGGTGCCTGCCTCCGTCCAACCCCAGAGAGCGCAGGCCCGCACTTCCTGCCCCCACACAGCGCGGAGGTGGCCCAAGTGGCTCCCTCCCTCTGCTGAGTCAAAAGTGAGTCCCAGGGACAACCTCAGAGAAGCCTGACAACCACTGGGCGGGCGGCGGGTGGAGCAGCCGCTCTTCCAGGGGGAGCGGGTGGAGACCCTCCCTCAGGGGACCTCCCCTCCCCGTCACGGGCGTGGAGCATCAGAGTCTAGTCAGTCTCACACCTGAAGCGTCACTAATGTGCTGCCGCCCTTGCCCTCTGCCCCTCCGACCCCCTGTGGGCGGGAGTCTGTCTGCACCGCGGCTGGAGGAAGCCTGGGCCCTGCGCCTTCAGCATCGCGTCTGGACCATCTGAGAGTCAGGTCATGCCCACCGCCCAGCTGTAGAGCCTGCCCGCTTCAGGCCCCCGCGCGTCCCCGGTCCGGCCGCTGGAGACCCTCCTCATCCCGCCACGCGGTCATCCGTCTGTCCCCGCGCCCTCGGGGACTCTCCTTTAGCTGGAACGGCAGCTGCCAGTGCATGGCTCTGGGTAAAACCGCGTTCTGTTCTCCCAGAGATGGATGGGAGACCCCAGGGTTATAGGCACATTACATATTTGAGATGTGACTCATCAAAACAAAATCTCGCAAAATAAGCCACAGCGATCCCGAGACGAAAGGAAAGGCAGTTCTCTCTGCAGGCCGCCAGCCCTGGGCTCGCCCTGCCTTCTGCGCCCAATCCTGTCAGCCCATCGCCTGCTTTCTCACGCTCCTTTGAACCAGAGGACTGTGACCTGTGCCCCTTCCCCAGTGCCTCGCAGAGCAACTGGCACACAGAAAGCACTCGCCCGTGTTTGCTGAGGGGCCTGTATTTCATAAACATCACCAACCCGAACGCCAGGAGAGGTTCTGCCGAGAAGCGGCCGCGGCTGCTTGAACAAGTGCCAACACGGAGCTTCCCGGGGCTGTGCCACCTTCACTTTGCCAACCCAGTTCTTTCTCAGGAGGCTTTTCCATAGTTTTCTACAGAATAGGAATGATTCCCGCTGCCGCACAACAAAAAGAAAAGTAAGCATTTCCCTTTACAAAGGGGGTCAGGTCCATTACATAAAGTCCAATTCAAAGCATGACCTTCAGCCTTTGCCAAAAGAGGTGGCAGCTGTAAGCCCGCAAAGAGCAGGTGAGGCCGAGAGCAGCTTCTGAAGGGAAAGGGGGTTTTCTGGTGAAAGATATGCAAATGGGCATCGTATTCACAGTCTAAAATAAGCTTCCAGGTCCAAGATCACCCCTCCCATTCAAAACTCCAAGGTAAAAATAAATACCTGACGATTAAAGAAAGAGGACAAAAGGACTATGTTATTTTTTTTTAAATATATTTTATTGATTTTTTACAGAGAGGAAGGGAGAGAGATAGAGAGTTAGAAACATCGATGAGAGAGAAGCATCGATCAGCTGCCTCCTGCACACTCCCCACTGGGGATGTGCCCGCAACCCAGGTACATGCCCTTGACCGGAATCGAACCTGGGACCCCTCAGTCCACAGACCGACGCTCCATCCACTGAGCCAAACCGGTTTCGGCGACTATGTTATTTTTGTGCCTGATGCTAAGACATATTTATGAAGAAATAAAAAAAAACACCTGATTATTTTACGATTTCAACAGCAAGAAAGGAGAACAGTGTGAAGCATCATGTCCAAGAGGAACACACTTTTGTGAGAAACCTTTCAATTAAGCTTCTAAAAATCTTACTGCACTGGCCTTAAAAGCTTTCCAAATTATTAAAACTTTGGAGAAAAGCTCTGTTATTCCCAGTTGTTCACCTAAGAAACTAATTCAGACCTGGCTTCAGACATGCCAGGGAGATGGCGCAGATGTGGAAATAGAAACACCATTGGTTTGTCTCTCCACAGAAACAATGAATCATGAAGACAAACTGTGAGAACTGGCATTTGAAAACCTGTAAACTAACAGATCTTACACGACCCAGAAAAGCAATTCACGAAAAACCGAGCAAAACAAAAACTCCACGGTGCCTGGGCAGCGAGGTCGGCGCTGGCCTGATGCTTTGCCCGCTGTCCGTGGCTCCGGGAGGACCAGCTCCCGGGCTTTGATTTTATCTCATCCCACTCAGAAGCTCCCAGGCAACTCCCTGCAGAAGCTGTGCTGACAATTTCAGTAACTATTTCAGCAAACGCATCAGGCGTTGCGGCCTGGACCCAGCGGGGGAAACGCTGGGCAGCAGAGGCTGAGGAGATGGATGCTTCAGGGGGCGAGCATGGTTGAAGTCCTCCAACACAGCCCTGTGGTCTCAGGCCCTTCAGGTGCCAGGGCCCGTGCGGCCGGGTGGAGCGTGGCAGGAACATCGGGAGAAGGCCCTGGCTTCGGGCGTGGTGCTTAGTGAGCAGTATTTTAATCTACACCTTCTTTGGAGAAATGTCTGTTTAAATCCCCCCCCCCCCCCCCCCCCCAGTATTTAGTTGTGTTTGACCCTTATTGTGGAGTTTTAAGAGTTATATCGTATTCTGGTTGCTAGACATTTATCAGGTCCATGATTTGAAAATATTTTCTCTAAAATACGTATTTTTTTTAAAAAATATATTTTATTGATTTTTTTACAGAGAGGAAGGGAGAGGGATAGAGAGTTAGAAACATCGATGAGAGAGAAACATCTATCAGCTGCCTCCTGCACACTCCCCACTGGGGATGTGCCCGCAACCAAGGTACATGCCCTTGACCGGAATCGAACCTGCGACCCTTGAGTCCGCAGGCTGATGCTCTATCCACTGAGCCAAACCGGTCAGGGCTAAAAAACGTATTTTTACAAAACTAAATCTGCATAGTCTTTTCACTTTCCTAGTACAGTAACTATCTGTAAATGACAAAATGGTTAAACATGGCCATGGTTAGAGATCTGAGGAGAGTTCATTATAACACAGTTGACAAAGGAATGTGGTTATGTCTGTGACATTTATTTTAAGTAATAACTAGAATCGTGACTGACAGCATTGTGCCATATCAGATTTTTAGGAATTTTACACAATTTCCAGAACATACTTATACTAATAACTTCCATGCAAATAGAATCCAAAGAAAGCTTAGCATCACTTCTCTCTTGACAATGCCCCCAATGGAATTTAGCACCAAATAAGCCTAAATACGTCAACATCTTCCTTTGATAGGGAGAGAGAACAAATCCTTTGAGATATTCAAGTGACACGCTGGAAAATCCCAAGTTGCTTTAGACTCAGAAATACTTCATTTAGAATTTGATTTTCGAGGATACGTTTGTCAAAATATCAAAGTTGACTAAGATCAAAGATCTTTATGAAATAATACTTAGTTACCTATGTAAGTGAAGTGGAAATAAAGTTTTATGTAAAACTCAGCAGATAAAAGTTACCTCTTTTAATAGACGGGTTCTGATTCCTTAACTAATCAAAGACCTGATGAAGACCATGAAGAAAAGTGCAGGAAATTATTTTGATAAAACACAGAGTCTTGCCCGGCCCATGTGACTCAATGGCTGAGTGTCGATCTATGAACCAGAAGGTCACAGTTTGATTCCCAATCAGGGCGCATGTCCACATTGCAGGCTCAATCCCCAGTAGGGGGCGTGCAAGAGGCAGTCAGTGATTCTTTCTCATCATTGATGCTTCTCTCTTTCCTTCTGCCTTCCTCTCTGAAATCAATAAAAATATGTATTTTTAAAAAACTAGAATCTTTATTTTCTAGGCAGATTACTTAAAATGTAGAAGCATTTCACAATTTTATCAGGAAGAGACCAATAGTACAGAAAAACTTTTTCCTTTTTACAGATGAAAGAAAATTAAGTTTGAGTTTTACCTAAGTACAACATTGATATTAAAGCTCATTATTTAAGCTAATTAAACAGAGCTCTTTTACAGGTTAATTTTGGCCATACCCTCCAGAAATAGAAAACCATCACATACACATAACATATACACAATCAGAGACCCTATAGCTTTCCATCCAGATCTTCTCCCAGGGACAATGAGCGGACGACAGAGGTAACTAGAGACAAAAGGGAAGTTGTGCTGAAGGTCACTGGATCCTATGATATTTTGGTGGGAACAAATATGCATATTAATCAAGGAAGAAGCAATTTTCTAAGTCAGGGAAACAAATCAGGAACTTAGGAGGCAAAACAACCCTGCTATTGATCCAAACTGATATATGAAGTCTTACATCAAAAAAACTTAAAAGAGTAGGTATTCAATAATTAGAGAAAGCCCTGCAGGCATATTTGTTAAGTTTTAACATAGCAGGGCTGAGTCATTGTTCATAGTTTGCGTGAACTCTGTTTTGACATTTGGAAAGTATGGAACAGGAAGTCATATAAATTGTGGCATAGAATTTATTATAACACCAATTGCTTGTATTATCAACTGAATTGTAGTCCTATCTGGTTTAGTCTATGCCATCATTAACTCATTCTTAAAAGAATAAATGCAACATAATTATGAAGTTCATTAATTTTTTTATGATGCTCATACCAGATGTTGGTGCTGCTGTAGCAAACACCTAAGAGTGTGGAATCAGCTGTAGAGTTAGATAGTAGGTAGAGGCTGCAAAGTTCTGTGACCCATAAAGAAAAAACCCCAAAAAACTCAGATGCCATGAGGAGACTGTTCGCAGAACTATAAATCTTAAAGGTACTTCTAATGAGAACTAAGACAGAAATGAAAAACATGTTATTAGAAACTGATGGAAAAGCAATTATTGTTACAGAATGGCAAAGGAATTAGCTGCATTTTGTCCCAGTGTTTTAGGGAAAGTGGAACATGAAAGTGATAAACTTGGATATTTAGTGAGGAGATTTCTAAGCAAACTCTTACATGTGCGGCCTAGTTTCTCCTTGTTATTTATAGTAAAAGGCAAGAGGAGAGACATAAATTGAAGAAGCAACTGCTAAGCAAGGAGAAACCAGCTCTTTATGATTTGGAAGACTCTTAGCGTCTCCAGATGGTGAGTTCTGGAAACAAGGCCAAGGGTGTGGCTAGACAACCACTTGCTAAATAGATTATCTGTTGACTCATGGATCCAATTCCATGAGTTGTTTTTATCTCAGGGTTGTTTTTATCTCAGCAGATGCCAGACAGAGATGTGGTTCCCCAGGAAATATTCAGTCTCCTCCAATGGTTTGGACCCCTTGAATTGCAGAGGAAGCCAACAAGATTTTTGAGAATATTATAGCAGCAGTAACAGTGCAAACCTGCCTGGACAGAAGTGAAACCAGGGGAACAATCCTCAGGCTCGGCTGCCTGCCGCCATGAAAGCCAAACTCATGAAACAGGTTATGGTGAGAAGGAAAGTGATTTATTCAGGTGCCAGCAACCTGAGAAGATGGCAGACTCATACCTTACAGACTATCTTAACATCTCAGTGCAGAGGTTTTTATAAGGAGGGAGAGGGCAAGTAGAACAAAGAGGTGAAGGGGATGGGTTGGTGGAATTTCTGACCGTGTGCAGTCCTTGCTCAGGCTCATTCTTGCTGTTCTGATATTTTCAATGTGGGTCACCTGGACATCTGTAGTTTAACTGCTGACATTATTGTTCCTTGCTCACAGGACAGGCTGTTAAATTGTAACAAGAACTTGGCCAGAGGTGAAAAAACTGGGTTTAACATTTATGAAGATTAACACGGGTAGCTTTATATAAACTCTTTTATAAGCTTACTTTCTTAGTACATTTTTGTTTTCGTTTTATTTTATAGTCAGACTAATATAAGTAGAATACCAGGTTCACTCCCTGGTCCAGAAGGGGACAGAAAGGAGACAAAAGGAAGGAAGAATTGTCATGGGTGGGCAGTGTCATGGATGAGAGGCCTATGGAGCTGCCACTGTCACCAGGGGCCGAGGGTCCAGGCAGGGTATGGCCACCACTCTGGTGGACCTGGAGGGCATAGCATTCACCCTGAAGGCCTGAGGGACAAAGTGTGGAGTCAGAAGGATTCTCCCCAGGCCTTGGCGTCTAATGGAATTGCCCTGTGACGTTTTGGACTTGCTCCGGCCCTTTTCTCCCTCTGATCTCCCCTCTTGAGTGGAAATGTCTGCCCTGTGCCTGACTGGCCACTGCATTTGGGAAGCAGATAATTGGTTGAGAAGTCTGGCTTACAAGTACACAGCTAGAGAGGAATTCAGAATGAATCATACCTCAAGTCTCACTCACCTGACTTCACTGATACTTAGATGAGGTTTGGTACTTAGAATTAATGCTGGAATGAGTTAAAGCTTTTGGGATGATTGGATTGGAAGAATATTTTTGCATGTGAGAAAAACATGAATTCAGGGAGGGGGGGCGCTGAGGGAAGAGTGTTATGAGTAGAATTCTGACTCCTGAAATTCATGTGTTGAAGTCTTAGCCACCAGTACTTCAAACTCCAGGTGTTCCCTTCCATGGAAATAGGTTCTTTGCAGATGTAAATAGATAGTGAGGGTGAGTCACACTGGAGCTGACTCATGCAACACGGCCACTGTCCTTATAAAGATGGGGCATTTGGACACAGACACACATGCAGGGAGGCCACCTTTTGAAGGTGGAGACTGGGATTAGCTTCTATAAACCAAGGAGCCTGAAGATTCCCATGAGCCACCACAAGCTCAGACAGAGACATGAAACCTCCCTCCCCGCAGCCCTCAGCAGGAACCCACTCTGTGCCTCCGGGATCTCGGATGTCTGTGTCCAGACTGCGAGACGGTGAATTTCTACTTCTTCACCCACGCAGTTGGTGCTGTTTTGCTACAGCAGCTCTAGCAGATCAATACAGATGACAGCAGGGAGAGAGGAGAAATGTGTCAGACCTGCCGTTCCCAGGAGCCAGCCATTTGCAAATTGGATATTTGTTAGTTCAAATTGCCTGTCTGTGATCATAAGATTGTTTTAAAAGCTGTTTTTATGACAAGTTTTCTCTCCTTGGACTCTAATTTGTTTCTGATCTCTTCATATAGTATGTGATTTAACATTCTGGTTTTATCAGCACTTCTCACTTTAAGAAAGAGAATATCAATTATGTCATAATTTATATGAAAAAATGTCCATGTTTTAGTTTACACCAGCTGTTCTCTAGGTGATGCAACAGCAGAATAGGTATTTCCACACAATTTGCTCACTTTTGAAGATGCAGATTATTGAGTGTGGGAGGTTGAACAAGTGAAGGATAATTTTTAATTTTCCTCTCGGATTAACAAGATGTTTGATGTGAGTGGGACATAGGGGACACTGACAAACACACGCACACACGCACACACACACACATACAACATGTCCAGAATTATGTTGGTCTCAGGGACCATAGAGACTTTCCACCCTTTGGGCTCAGTGATGCAGCCCTTTGATTACTCTGCTCCTGTGAACTGTGCAGCTAAATCTGTGATCGTGTCCTTAGAAAACAGTCAGGAAGGTCAAATGAAGAGGAGGGTGAGGTAACAATGGAGCAGAAATAGAACGCAAGCTGTCTTGCTGTTGGCCTTGAATCTGCAAGGAGTCCCAATCCAGGAAACGCGGCCTCAGATGGGTGTGGCCTTGCCGACACCTGGTGAGGACCAGAGGCCCATGTCAGGCTGGCTTCCTCACATCCAGACAATGAAAGAATACGCTCAGGTTGTTTTAAGCCGTAGCTCTGTGAGAGTACCAGTAGGGAGCGAATACAGATTAGATACGGTATAACTCTTTTGGTTAATTTGGGGAAACTTGTTGAATTAATAACATGTTATCTCATGTATTTTAAAAAGATGATTCCACATTTGATGACCAATCTCCTTTGCTACTACTTCGAATGCATGGAGGGATGGGTGGTCTAGAGCACTCTCGGGTGCATTATTTGCATCTTGTTAAATGGTTCTTCTCAACGTGGCCCTAAATTTGAGCAGCTCTGGTTTTGTAAATGCCGGTTCTGAGCTTAGAGCAGGACAGCTCCTCCCACCCCTCGTGTTTCCGCCTGCAGAGCGGTGTTGGTCATGTTTCCTCTGCCTGGACCTGCTCTCCCCAAGCTGCTCCCCATCCTCCAACTGCCTCGCCCACCACCTGGGAAACCTGGGGCCCTCCCGTCATGCCCAGACCTCAGTGCGCACCTCCGGACGCTTCCCTGGCCGCGCCTCTCACGCGCGCCTCCCAGCAGACGTGTCCCTTCCTGCAGAGCACCTGGTGCAGCTGCAGTCCCGCAGCCCCGGGAAGCCTTGCCCAGACCACGTCCTCAGCGTAGCGCTCTATGTTCATTGTGCACCTGACACTCCGGGGGCCTCTCCGGAAACTGTTCAGGACGTCGGACAGCTGTCAACAGGAAGGAGAGAAACCCTACGCTCGCTCACTTTAACCTCTGACCCAGAACAGTCTCCATACAAACTCCAAGCGAGGCGACTTACATGAAAAATATGACTTCACATTTAATATTGTTTTCCTTTTTTATGCATTCCATTAGGTTACACTAAATGCACATCTGACAATGAGTGGTTTTGGCAAAGAAGACATTTATTTTCTATGCAGATCACTCTATTGCCATCCTTTCTTACCTTCTCTCCCCTCCTGCTAATACTTGAAGTGCTTCTGTTAAATCCGTGGAGGAGATGCTGATGACCTTGAACGCCATGTCAGCATTTCACTTGCAGGACGGCCCCTCATCTGCTCACATGTTACGTCTAAAGACGGGCAGCAACAGGGAAGTGCTTGCAGGGCGGTGGTAGCCCCCCCCCGGGACACGTGGAGGCACCGTGCACAGCCGGATGGTTCCTAAGCGGGAGACTGGGTCTGGCTGCAGTGCCACTTCCATGAGTAAGTGCCCTAGTGACTCCTACCGAGCGACTTCATCTTTTGGTGGCATTTTTTCCTAAATGTGAAGGTTTAGATGATATGGTTGTCATAACAGTGTGACTAAGATCTCCCCCCCCCCCCACCCGAGCATTTAGGAGAAAAATGGAAAAGAATAAGGTTTGTTAAAGAGGTAGCAATTGCTGATTTATTTACAAACAGAAGAAGGGATGAGAGGGACTTCATTCACAGGTAAGCTCTCAAAAAATAGAGCAGGTGATAGGTGCTAATTTGTATAAAATAAACAACTCTGATCATAAATGAGTTTTTTAAATAAGAACATTTACTTTACTGTAAAGACCAAACATCTATGAAAATTGAATTTTCCTAGAACAGTGTCATTGTTAAGCCTGGAAGAATGGACCAGAGTAGTGGTTACTGGTCGCTTGGCCTTTTCCATGTACAGCGGTAAGTCCTGCTCTCCTTGCCTGATTAATGTACAATTCTCCTCATTGTAAAATTTGAAAAACTAAAGTTTATAGAGTTTAACAAACTGTCTGAAGGTCACCAGACTCTCGGATGCTTTGAACCCAGTGTCCTGATGGCCCTTGCGTGTGGGGGTGTGAAGGTGGGTAGGTGTGGAGGGGGACATCCGTGTGGTGTGACGTGCAGGCCTCCGGGTGGGAACTGCCACCACCGGAGCAGAGGCTGAGGGAGGAGATCGGGGCGCGGCTCCGGCGTTCAGCTTTGCCCCTGGTGTGTCACCTCCTTCAGCAGGTTAGCATCTCCAGACCTTAATGGCCGCATTTGCAAAATAGGAAGGTGGGCCCAGGCGAGCTCTGGTTGTGACGGCTGTTGGTCAGCCAGTCAGCAAGACAGCTTCCCAGGGGAGGCTGTACCTCCGCACATGAAGCCCCTCTGAGCGCAGGGCGTGCCGTGAGTGTCGGGGCTTCACCGAGGATTTACTGACACCAACTGTTACATCTTGGTTTCTCCAGGAAGACGGAACCTGATGGCTTGTTAGAATCTAAATGAGATATTTTTTGTACGGATCCACAGAGTTACGTGGCTGGTTTAAATCAGTAGTGTGTTTCCATGTGTTTATCCATCAACACTTTTATGAGAAACGCCATTGCTTCATAAGAAGAGAAAGGCGGGAAAACAAGAGGGTTCACAGGGGTTCAGAGACTGTTTCCAGGAGAGCAGCTAACGTTTGACTCTGGGATTGTCTGCGGTCTCAGGGCTGCAGAGTTTGTGATTCTCCCAGAATCGGGCAGCCTTGAGGGGAGCTGTGTGCAGAGATCTTACAACAGGGATCCTCTAGGGCAGTGGTTCTCAGCCTTCCTAACGCCGCGACCCTTTAATACAGTTCCTCATGTTGTGGTGACCCCCAACCATAACATTATTTTCATTACTACTTCATAACTGTTATGTTGCTACTGTTATGAATCGTAATGTAAATATCTGATATGCAGGATGTATTTTCATTGTTGCAAATTGAACATAATTAAAGCATAGTGATTAATCACAAAAACGATATGTAATTATATATGTGTTTTCCAATGATCTTGGGCGACCCCTGTGAAAGGGTCATTTGACCCCCAAAGGGGTCGAGACCCACAGGTTGAGAACCGCTGCTCTAGGGGGCCTCAGCCCTGGGTGAGGGTGGGACTGCTTCCCCCGAATCCTTTGCCTGGCCTCGCAGGGTGGTCCCCGGGCTGAGGCACTGCCTTGAGGGGCAGGGAGCAAGGGCCGATCAGCATCAGCCAGAGCACGAGAAAGGGGGGTGGTCGCCCAGGGGTTCGCCGACCCAACGCACCCGCCCAAGAGGCAGACTCTTTGGGGGATGGTGACAGGGAAGGTTTTGCTCTCAGAGAAAACCAGAGAGCTTGGCAGGTATTCGTCATGTCCCAGGCCTTGTCACGCATGTAAATATGTCACCTGTGCAAATGATGTGGTGCGGTGTATGATTCTCTGGGTTCAGAATCTACAAACACCCAAAGCAGTGGTGGAGGGAAAGAGGGAAATGATCACCCTACACCCACACCTGAGTTTTGCTCTGAGCATAGAGACTGTCTTGTTTTGCACTGAGGTCGGCTGTGCCTGCTGAATAGGGAATCAGTCAATAAATACTTGAGTGACTGCACAAACGCCTGAATGAACGACTCACTAAATGAATCAGGGATGGAGGTTCCAAGAGACCTACAGCCCGTGTCTTACCTCAAAATGAGAATCCATCCAGAAACGTTCGACTTGCCAGTTAGCATCGTCTAATCCAGTGATGGCGAACCTATGACACACGTGTCAGAGGTGACACGCGAACTCATTTTTTTGGTTGATTTTTGTTAAATGGCATTTAAATATATAAAATAAATATCAGAAATATAAGTCTTTGTTTAATATGGTTGCAAAGATCAAAAAATTTCTATATGTGACACAGCACCAGAGTTAAGTTAGGGTTTTCAAAATGCTGACACGCCGGGCTCAAAAGGTTCGCCATCACTGGCCTAAGCACAGGGCTACAGAGAGCCACGCGATTTAATTAAAGAAAAGTGGGTCATGTTTTCAGACACATTGGAAATGAATGTGGGCTTTCATATCTGTGTTCACGTACTGAGCCAGCAGCCCGTGGAGCAGGAGGGATTGTTCCCGTTTTAAAGATGAGAAAGCAGATCCTCTCCGTGTGAGAGTCAGGATCCACACTGCGGCCTCCTGACTTCACAGCTGGAGACTCTTCCTTTGCACGTGGCATCTTCATGTGAAACTGTGCACAGGGTGGCGGGTGGCTGGAGGCACAAGAGGGGGCGTGTCTGGATTGGGGTGGGTTCCCCTGGTCTCCGAGGGCTGCGGCCGCCAGCTGGTGGTCCGTGAGGTCTGAAAGGTTGGCGACTGCTGTCCTCGGGAACCTCGGCCCCAGCACAGGTGTCTTTATGCCTGTCCTCCTCAGGCCCCCTCCCCCCGCACTGTCAGTAGTGGAAGCTGTTTCCAGGTGTGGTCCTTCTTAGGCATAAATACACGGCTCGCTTGAGCTTGTTGCCCATCCCCTCGTCCATTCTGCCATCAGCACAGCAGGGAGCCATTCAGACCCGCTGCTGCTGGCAGGGTGCGGCCAGGCCTCCTGTAGGACACAGACGTCCCAAGTAGCTTCCCGCTGCCTGATGCCGGGGACTCCCATCGCCCCTCACATGGCTGCCTTCAGGGCATTTACGGCGGCTCCAGGAGGCAGCTCGGGACGCTGTTTGGGGTGAGCGCTCTCGGACCTTCAGTGCCTCCTCTCCCCGTCAGTCCGGGGGCTCAGGTGCTTCTCCCCCGTGCTGGGCGTGCTTGTCAGGAAGTGTGGGTGTCCCTGTCCAGGACCTGTCACTTGTCACCCACCGTCTTCCCAGGCGTCTCCTGATGCCACCTACACCTTTCACCCAGAGGGTCAAGTGCAAGACGGATAATGGCACTTTATGGAAGTTCACTGGGATGAAGCTTAAATCTTTAAACCACTCCCCCCGCCCTCTTTTTGTTTCCAGTGGTCACCGAGCAGGTGTGGCTACCAGGTTGGCCAGGGAAAAAGAAAGATCTGTCATAGCTGGCAGTCACCAGGGTAAAATACTAAATTTTCAAAATAGGCCTATACCGATCTCCCAGTCCTGCCCTAATTATCCAGGAAGCAGGCAGGAGGGATGGGCCTTCTCTGGAAGAGCCTCATCCGGCGATCACTGAGCAGAGACTTTCTCTAAGGTGTGTGGACCAGGAAGGGGATCGGGCCAGGGATGGTTTTGGTTGATTTTGAGCAGGCCTTGCCAGCATTCAAGAATACAGGGCACGCCTGGCCGGCGGGGCTCAGTGGTTGAGCGTCGACCTATGAACCAGGTCAGGGTTCGCTTCCCGGTCAGGGCACAGGCCCGGGTTGCGGGCTCCATCCCCAGTGTGGGGCGTGCTGGAGGCAGCTGATCCATGATTCTCTCTCATCACTGATGTTTCTGTCTCTCCTGCTCTGAAATCAGTAAAACATATTTTGAAAATAACAAAATAATGAAGTTTTTTTAAAAGGGTACCTACCAGGTGCCTGTGAATGGCAGGGAGCCCTCAGTTCATTTGTGAGTGGCTTTCAAGATAAACACTGTGCAGTCAACGAGGTGCCACCCCGACCCCTGAGGGGCGAAAGGCCAGGTGTGGGCCTCTGCCAGGGCAGCCGGGAGGATGTGCCCGTGCACCGTGGCTGCCCTTCCTGCCAGCAGCCCAGCGTCGGCGCGGGCCTGGGTCACGCGTCCCCGCAGGAGCGCCCGGCATCAGGACCTTGTATTTGTTTACTTTACTAAATGTGTGGGGTGACGCTGGTTACTGACGCATGTGGACTGCAGGTGGACACTTCTGTGCTCCGTCTGTGTGCTGCCTCTGCGCTCACCAACCACGTCGGATCGGCTTCCTTCGCCATCTCTTTGGCCCTTGGGCCTCTCCAGCTTCCTCCGTGTGAATTAGAAATGATAATGACCATCATCCAGAATATTCCTGATTTGTGAACAAGCGAAAAGCCAGAAGGCAAATAGCAGAGAGGGCGACAGGAGATCTGGACATCACAGCAGATTTTGTATAAGACGCACATTTCACACGCGGGACTTCAACACATACCCAGCGGACCCCGTGCGTCCCCT
The DNA here is from genome assembly GCF_964212035.1 of Myotis nattereri. Taxonomy (NCBI): domain Eukaryota; kingdom Metazoa; phylum Chordata; class Mammalia; order Chiroptera; family Vespertilionidae; genus Myotis; species Myotis nattereri. The sequence goes on from NC_138086.1 coordinate 82,523,996, forward strand.
GCGCCCACGTGTGTGAAGCCGCAGGACAAGCATCGTGCTCACCAGCTCGGGGTCGGAGACCGAGGCTGAGCCAGTGCGGTTTCCCCGGAGGCCTGCACTAGGAAGGCATCCCTGGGGTAAGCACCAGATCTGCTCCAGGTCAGATTCCCTGGTTTATGGCAAAGCTTTCCTTACAGATTACAACACTCTTCACTGTGGACGTTAAATCCTCTAATGGGGTAAATGTCACAGAGTTCCATTTGCTCAGATGGATCGCCCATTTTTCAGACTGTTCTGTAACTCATTCATCTTTTCTCCTGTGGTCAGAAAGCCGCGCTCACTACATGCCTGACTCAGGCTTGTGTGTGTCACCTCACACAGGTGTTCCTGTCACCTGCCCCAGAGCACAGCTCTCCACCCGTGAGCGCTCAGCACTCCTCAGCTTGGATGCCGGCGAGGGTCGCTTTGCTGGGTTCCCAGTGGGGTCCCCCACCGTGAGTGCCACACCCACTAATGCCCTCTGCCCTGGCTTCTCTTCCATCCTCGCCTCTCCATCGCCAGGATCACGTCCTCAGTAAGTTACTGGACCCTCAATCCTTTTCCCAGAGGCTGTGTCGGAGGAGACCGACACGGAACAGACGCGTGGGCACAGGCCCTCGGACATGGCGAGGACCAGCTCTGCTTGGCATGTCCATCCCTCCAGGCGTCCATCCCTCCAGGCGTCCGTCCCTCCAGGCGTGCATTCCTGCTGGGATCACTGGCGGGCAGAAACTCAAAGCTGGTGAGCAGGCAAGAACCCAAGGCCTCGGGATTTGATGAGCTCAGACCTGGTAGCTGCTGTGACACCAGCGTGTGACCACGGTGATGCCACGGCTAGCACCCCCTCTCATGGACTGCACCCCCGAGGTCCCAGAGCTCACAGGGGTGCCCCCACGGGTCCTCTTGACAGCCACTCGCTCAGCTGCTTACTAGCAGGAGCCACTAGGAACTGGCGCTGATGAGCTATAGGCGAGCGCATCTGCTTTGCAGTTTCTCTGTGACGGTTTCCACGCCACTAGCAAGCGCCAGGATGTGCGTCCGCCAGTTACTCACGGTTCGGCCTCCTGTGTGCAGACGTTTGTGAGATACTCAGGTCGCTGCCACCAGCGTCCGGGGAGGACTCGCTGGGAAACATGAGCTCCCCATTTCTGAGGGGGCAACCACAGGGCTCCCATTGACGTCTGGGGAGGTGAAGCAGGGGGTCCCTCGGGGGTGAGGATGACGGAGCCCCAACGCGCTAGGGCGTCTGCATGCACGACTCCGGAGATCAGGTTCGGTGACGCAGATCCGTTTTGTTGTGGAACTACAGGGGTATATATAGCATGAGGGGACCAATCAGAGGGAGACACGTTGCTACAGGCGACCAATGGCTGAAAGGCTGGGGTACTGTGCACGTGGCTCTAGGAGTTCGTTCAGGCGGCGTTGCTACTTCCTGGTGTGCCGAGGAAGCGTGTCATGGTGGAGGTGCTCACACCACTGCATCAGCCACAGCGCTGGGACACACTTCCCGGGCTCTACGTACATCTCCCCCTTCCTTTCTAATTAGCGCCAAAGCAAAGGAGTTGTCACTACTCAGAAGGAGATAGAAGGGCGGCCTTACAGACGGGTAAAAGGAGTAGCAGAGGCACGTGCCACTGGAAACTGAGTACTGTCTACACCAGGGGTGGGCAAGCTTTCTGACTCGAGGGCCACAATGGGTTCTTAAACTGGACCGGAGGCCGGAACAAAAGCATGGATGGAGTGTTTGTGTGAACTAATATAAATTCAAAGTAAACATCATTACATAAAAGGGTACGGTCTTTTTTTTTTTCAGTTTTATTCATTTCAAACGGGCCGGATCGGGCCCGCAGGCCGTAGTTTGCTCACGGCTGGTCTACACCAACTGGCATGAGAACGCCAGGGTGAGGTATCACAGTCCACAGTTCTTATCTGTGCGCACCCGTGCTATTAGCTGTGATGATGGCACACATTAATAAGAATAACGTTCCTGCCGACGGGTTCCCCTCTGGTGCCATGCGCGCGGCTTGGTCTTGTAGAGCCTTGATGTCACCCCAGGTGATGGGGTGGGCTCGTCCGTGTCTAGGTCGTCTCCGCCGTCGGGGCTGATTCTCTTCTATGGTCAGGTCCTCCATTTCCTTCACGGGGGGCGATGGTGGCGATCTACGGCTCATCGCTGGTGGTGTAGGGTTTGACGTCACGAGCAGGGATCCACACGGGACTTTTGTCGCCTTCTGGAAAAATACAAGCAAACCCTCTCCCCTGGGTTAAGAGCGGGTCAGGGCCTTTCCAGGCTCCGGTGAGTGGGTCTCTCCACCGGACCAAAGGAAGAGGTGTTGTATGTCCCGGAGTCCTCCCCAATGTTTATACATAGGGGTTAATCCATGCTCATCCAAATGAAAATAATTGAGGGTAGTTAAGGCTTGGGCTAGCAGTGTATGAGGATTTCTCCCTGTCACTCCCCCTTTTTCTTTAATCAGTTGGGCCTTGAGTTCCCTGTGTAATCTTTCAATAATTGCCTGTCCCTGGGGATTATAGGGGATGCCCATGGTATGCTTGATGTCATGTGATTTTAAGAAGTCTTGAAATAGAGTGCTGGTGTCGCATGGTCCATTGTCAGTTTTTACCTCCCACGGTAAAAATCCAAGGATGAGAAAGGCAGCCTTGAAGGTGGCAATGCTATGTTTGGCTTTTTCCCCCGTTTGGGCCTGGGCAAACGTAGCTCCTGAGCAAGTGTCTATGACTGTGTGGACATATTTCAATTTGCCAAATGCTGGGACATGCATGACATCCGCTTGCCATATGGCATTGGGCTGTAGTCCTCAGGGATTGGCCTCTCTGGGTTGTAAAGGCCCGACGGGTAGTAGAGGGCCGCAGGATCGGCAAGCACATATGAGGTGCTTGCACTGAGCTAGGGGCAGATGGGGGAAGAGCTTATGGAGAGAGGAGGCTGACATATGAAATTTGGTGTGTAGGAGTCTGGCCTCTTCTATGGGTTGTAGGGTAAGAACTAGCTTGTCTGCTTCTGCGTTGCCTAGGGAAAGTGGGCCTGGTAGGCCAGTATGAGACCGTAAGTGTTGGATATACCAGGGCTGTTTCCGGTTCTCTAGGATGTCCTTTAGGAGTTGGAGGCTCTGATCTAGTGGGGTATCTTTAACTCTTAAGGTGGAATACCCTATATTTTTTGCCCTATGCACCGCGTAAGCACTATCTGAGAATAAATTGACTGGACTATTTTGACAGTAGAGAAGGGCGTATATTATAGCTCTGAGTTCTCCTACTTGTGCTGAGCCTTGATAAATGTATCTAAGATAAGTGGGGTTGGTGGAAGTTTTAGGGGACTTTATTATTGCTGCACAGTAATGCTTCCCCGCATCAGTGAAGGCGCAGGGTGCCCCAGGGATAGGTTTACTAGAGGGGCGTACCAGACCTAGTGTCTCTAACGGTACCTTTTGGAGGGTTTGGAGGAGCCTATGATTGGGTAGGTGATTATCTACCTGCCCTGGGTAGTTTAGCAGAAGTAACTGTGTTTCTAGATCTGTGGTTAATAGATGAGAGATTTGTTCCTGCGTATAAGGAAGTATGAGAGTGTCAGGTTCTTTTCCATATAGGGTAAGCGAAGCCTGCCTGAGCTTCCGTCCTATGAGGGCGTAGGCCGCTGTTGGAGGCGTTACTTTAGCAAGCTGGCTGTAGGCCAAGTGTACCCAATAAAGAGGACGCTCCTGAAATAGTACTCCTGTAGGAGTCCCAATGGTGGCCAGTACTATCGCTTGGATTGGCTGGGCCAAGTCTATTCTGTGTAGCTCTAGCTCCCTTAGAGCCTGGTTGACAGCTTTTAAGACCTCTTTGGCCTTGAGGGTTAGAGAGCGGGTACTAAGGGGGCCTGTGTCTCCTTCAAGCAATTGGAAGAGGGGGCCTAGGGCCCTGGTGGAGATTGATAAGCTGTTCCTAACCCAACTAATCTGGCCACATAGTTCCTGTAGCGCATGTAGGGAGATGGTATCAGGAATTGCAAGCTGAGGAGCAATGGGTACTATTTGTTCATGTATTTTATATCCTAAAAAGGAGTATGGAGGAATGGTCTGGACCTTTTCGGGAGCTATATGGAGGTGAAGAGCTCGTAGGTTGCTAATAAGTGTTTGGTAGCATGCCTCTAGCCATATAGGGTCCCTGTGGGCAATAAGGATATCCTCCATGCAATGAGTGATAAAGCATTGTTTGGCTAGAGGTTTGGTTGTCACTCCCACGTGAGCCTGGCACATGGTAGGGCTGTTCTTCATGCCCTGGGGGAGTACCTTCCATTGGTATCTATCTGCCAGTAGTTGATGGTTGGTAGAGGGCACTGAAAAGGCAAAGTAGGGCCTGTCCTCCGGGTGCAACGGGATAGAGAAAAAGCAGTCTTTAATATCTATGATTTTTATATGCGCTCCCCTTGGGATAGCCGAGGGGTGAGGCAGTCCCGGTTGTAGAGGGCCTAGTTTTTTCATGTGTCTATTTACAGCTCTGAGGTCCTGTAGAAATCTCCATTTTACTTTATCCTTCTTTTGTATGACAAAGACTGGTGTATTGTGAGGGCTGAGAGAGGGCTCAACATGTCCAGCATGTAGCTGTTCCTGTACTAATTGCTTAAGGGCAAGTAATTTCTCTTGCGGTAAAGGCCACTGTTCTACCCATATGGGGTCCGAGGTGTCCCATGATAACTTTATCGGCTGTGGCGCCGGTGGGTGAACAGTGGCCCCTAGGATTGGGGGGGCGGTGCGGTGTATATGATTGCATTGACCGCCTCAAGGATGTCTCGGCCCCACAAAGTGTGGGGCATGTCAGTCATGAAGAGTGGGCAGAAAGTCTCAGTATTCCCGTCTGAGTCCGCCCAGGAGAGTCCCCTGGCAGCTTGGGCAGCCCTCTTGTAGCCGCTGACTCCCTGAACTAGCGGGCCGGAAGTGGTCGGCCATTTGGAACTCCGCTTCTCCTCTTGAATAACCAACACGTCTGCCCCAGTGTCTGCTAGCCCTTCTATTCTCTCTCCCTCGACCGTTAAGGTAAGGAACGCCTTGCTCTGTGTAAGAGGTAGCGTCTGATATACCCCTTGGGTCGGCTGCTCTCTTACTGGCAGGGCTGAGAGCTGCCCCGCTTCTCGTTTAAAGGGGGCAGTGGGTTGCCATCTTTATCCCTATTGGATCTGCAGTCCCGGCGCCAGTGTAGTCCCTTTCTACAGCGGGGGCAAACGGAGGGGGTTTTCCCTTGCTGCGGGGACCTGCGCTCGGCTTCCTGCCCTGCACTGTTTCGGCCGAGGCAGCGGCTTCCCCCGTTTCAGTTCCGTTTTGTCCCGCTTCCTTCTGAGCTCTGCTGGTGGTAGATACTTCCCAAGGGTCGGCCTCTGGGGGACCCTCAGGTGCCGAGGGAGTGGTGGTCGTGACCAGGGATTGTGAGGTGGCAAGGGAAGCTTAGGGGGAGGCTCGTCCTTCGCTGTGGCTGAAAGGCTGTGGGTACTGGGAGTGGCGGTTCGGGCGGAGCGCCGGACAGGCAAGCCAGGATAGCCAAGATGGCCGGTGTCGGAGAAGGGGGTAACGGTCTTTCCTCGTGGACCTCAGCGGATCGAATCCTTTTCAAGGCCTTCTCCCAAGTGGAGGGGTCCCAAGTGGGGGCCTCGGTTAACCACGGATTGGACTGTAATAGATATTCCCAATGAGTTTGGAGTTCCTTTTCAGAGACCTTAACTCGCCTGCTCTGCAGTAAGGCGTGGAGCACGCACCCTTGTGGCGCTCTCGCCGAAGGGGGTAGGTTTCCCATTTTATTGTAGAGGGTCGCTCGCCCGTCCAGCCATTCCGGGGGCCTCACGTTCGGGCGCCAGATGAAGCAGGGGCTCTCTCGGGGGTGAGGACGACGGAGCCCCAACGCGCTAGGGCGTCTGCATGCACGACTCTGGAGATCAGGTTCGGTGACGCAGGTCCATTTTATTGTGGAACTACAGGGGTATATATAGCATGAGGGGACCAATCAGAGGGAGACACGTTGCTACAGGCGACCAATGGCTGAAAGGCTGGGGTACTGTGCACGTGGCTCTAGGAGTTCGTTCAGGCGGCGTTGCTACTTCCTGGTGTGCCGAGGAAGCGTGTCATGGTGGAGGTGCTCACACCACTGCATCAGCCGCAGCGCTGAGACACACTTCCCGAGCTCTGCGGACAGGGAGGCAGCATGCGGACATTCAAAACATCATGGTTTCAGTCCCATAAATTCCCCTCAGGGAGAGTTTTTGGTGATCACAAGCCCCAGCTTCTCTGCTGCATGTAGTGCCTCTGGCTCTGACTAGAACAACCGAAGTGTTATTCAACGATCCGGAGAAACCTGTCCGTCCGTCCGTCGGACGCTCTGCCAGCTGGACGTCAGAGGTGTGCACTCCAGACGGAACGCGGGAGCAGGAGGGGGAGATGCTCACCGACTAGGGGAACTTCTGCCACGGAATTCATTGGACGTTTCTAGCTTATCGCTAGGACTCCAGTCTTTTCTTCAAATGCCACTCAGATACATTTTTTCACATTTATCCATAGTAATCAATTAATTTACTTATAGTTTTCAAATACTTTCTAAATGTCAACCACTCTTAATGTCATGAGCCATCCTGATGACATAGCCAGGACGTTACTCTGAGGGACAGTGAAGTCTGTGGCCCAGAATGTGATTATATAGAGAAAGATTCCAGCGAGAGCCCCGCACGTGGGGGTGGGAAGGCGGTAGCAGATGCTCCGGGGAAGCTGCCTGGAGACCGTCAGGATAGCGAGAAAGGAGGAGGCGTGTGGAATGTTGACGGATGAAAGGGAAGGAGAGCCGAGAAGGAAGGGTTCGCTGGACTCAGTGGGGAAACCGTGACTAGACGGGTAAGTTCTAAAGGGTTTTATCCATGTCGTGGATTTACAAATTCCTGAATACAACAGCAGCAGAGAGTGACGGTTGGTGAGAGGTAGAAGGGATGTTTGGGGACATCACGAGGAGGGACACTGTCCATGGTGGAAGCAATACCTCTGTGGGAAGCTTCCCGTGACAGGCGGCGAGGCGAGGCAGAGGTCACGTGTGGATCTTAAGGGCAGGCGCGTGTGGACCAGGTCACAGGGCTTAGACTCGAAAAAGTGCAGGGAGAGGAGGTGAGCAAGAAATTCCTTCGGTTGGAGGGTGAGAAAAATGAAAGAGAATAAAGGAAGAACTGTGTGCTGTGAAATTCTCAGCAGCCGGGAGGTAGCTAGTCATCTCTGTAGGAATAGACCTGCAGAATAAAGGTTATTCAGCAAGTCCCAATTGAGTAAAAGAATGACGGTTTCCTCAGTAAGTCAGGTCAAAGGCCAGAGTTCAAGTTCTGCCTGTAACTCCACTGCCTGCCGCTGGAGTGACCTTGGGCGCCTCATGAACTTCTCAGCCTCTGGCTTTCTTCGCGTAAGACGGCAGTCAGGGGCAAAGGTCTGTCATTTGTTGAAAAGCAAAGCCCTCGTTTGCCATTTTAGCTGAGAAGAGCAGACGTTAAAAAATAAATATATCATCTTATATAAAAAGGGCATATGAAACAAACTAAGAGAAAGCAGAAGAATGAATGAAGATAAAAGTGGAAATTAAAAAATTTATAAAAGTGGGGGAAACTTTAAAAGTAATAAAAAGCTGTCTTGGAAAAATCCATATAATATGACAACAACTCCCAAGACTAATTTTAACAAGATATAACACAAATTTACAAAATAATTGTCAAAAGAGACAAAAAACAGAGACTCTAGTATATGTCTATATAAATAATTGGGAAACCTAGGAGGCATAAATGACTTTCAGGGGAAATGCAATTCGCCCTCACTGACCAAAATGGGGTGAAATATCCCAAGTGCCCCCTGTGCTTAAAGAAATGAAAGGGTGCCCCCCAGCCCATGACCACGGGGCAGGGATGTGCACGGTGTGGTCCGCCGAAGCGCTGACGCTGAGGTATCCAGTTGGTCCTCAACTCCACCCAGATACCATTTCTCCAATAAAACATGGCCAAACACAGCAGCTGAGAATGGAACCTGCTGGTGAGATGAGCCAGCACTTTCCCACGATGCAGGCAGAAGGAGCAAAGTGGCACGGAGATGACGTGCCTAGCACCCTACTTCCCCCAAAACAAACCCCGGGAAGCGTCCCGTCCGTGGGGTGTTGCTGAGGTGATCGGATTAGAGGGCTGGGTCTGTGTGGTATGGTAATGACAAGGTCCAGGAGGCGATGACTGGCCTGTGGCCCAGGGGGGCCTTTCATGCGCCCTGAACACACAGCGCACGGGACCCTGGAGAGCCCCGAGGGGAGACGAGGAAGGCAGGCGTGCAGGCCTGAACGCGGCATTTGCTGGCCCTGGGCCCCTTACGTAACAGGAATGATTTTTCTCATAAAGTTTCTCCCCGTTGGTTGCACTTCTTGCTTGTTTGCAGAATATCCTCCCTTTGGTCACAGTTGTAGACTTGTTACATCCTCGTGAACAAATGCCTGTCCCGTGACGGACGGCCAGCACACCGCAGAGCGAGGCCATGGCAGCTCCACGTGACGCAGGCAGGCGCGTCCCCACAGACAGGCCGGCCCTGCCCGCTGCCCTCCTCATGCACAAGTCGTGGGCATTGGCTTCACGTTTCAAGGACAAGGATTCCTAGAGCCTGGCATGTGGGCCGGGTGGGCCTGGGTGTGCAGATTGGGTGTCCAGGTGCTGTCCGCTCCGGAGTCAGGGCGTCCTGTGACCTATCACGGGCTGAGGCAGGAGGTTAAATCCCTCGCTGCAGAGGTGGCCGTGGCTCCCAAGGTGAAGAAAACTGTTTCCTCATGAGATATGGTGCCAGGAGTGACCGAGGCTCCTGCGATGTTAGGAAATTGGGGCCATTGGCCGCGCTCATGCTGAGTTGCTCAGGACACTCAAATAAGCTCTTTCTGCGTCTCTTTAAATGCTTATTGAATGTATTGGGGGTGACATTGGCTAGTAAAATTATAGAGCAGCAGTTCTCAACCTGTGGGCCACGTCCATCGGAAAGCACATATAGCATATCAGACATTTACATTACGATTCATAACAGTAGCAAAATTACAGTTATGAAGTAGCAACGGAAATAATTTTATGGTTGGGTCACAACATGAGGAACTGTATTTATAGGGCCAGAAGGTTGAGAACCACTGTTATAGAGGTTTCAGGGGTGCAGTTGTACACAACACCTGTATATTGTATTGTGTATCCAGCACCAAAGCAAATAAGCGCCTCTATATGTCTTAGTCATTCTTATGAGTGAGCGAACAGTGGGCTGCTCACCACATGAAAAGAGCGTGGGCTCTAGGAGGCCAGTGTTTCTGAGATGCAGCCGAGCTGTGCAGAGCGAGTCAGCGCTGCAGAGGCCGAGACTGAAGGGCCAGGTGAGGGAGCCGTGACTGGTCCTGCGGGCGCAGCGCCCTGGGGCTGCGGAGGATGCCCACCCAGGCCCCGCACCTCCCTGTCTCTGCTGTGTTTGTTCCTCTTCCTGTCGGCGGCTCCTCCCCTCCTCTCCTGCAGGCACTTAGATGTCAAACCAGCCAATTCATTTGTTGGGATCAGAGTTCTGTCTCCATCCTATCTTCATCTGGTGTGTGAAATTATAAATCCCAGCCTGTAAATTACAGATTTCACCCCTATGTGCCAGCTGTCTGGATATTTCTTTCTGTTAAAAAATAAAATCTGTGAAAATCCTGGAACTGCACGAATCCTCCTTCCATATAATTTTTAAAATTCCTCCTGGAGAACCCCTTCTCTTCATGATTCCGTTTAAGGGGCTTTGCTCATCCTCATACTTAGGCACTAAAATAATATCTTCTAATTTGGTGCCGCGTGAGAGAACTCTTACCATGACCGCGGAGTTTGGGTTATTGGGGGGAAATCAGTGTTGCCGACGGCATCTCTTGTTATTAAATCTCCGCGTTCACCAACTGTAACGTCTCGTCGTCTCGTGGGAAGTAGAAACACCCACTTAGCAGGGCGTGAGGACGCACTGAGAACTTGATGCGTTGCGTTCGGGGAGTGTTAGATTTCTCCCACCAGCCCCCTGACCATGAACCTCTGCGTGGGGAACCGGCCTTGGCCATCGCTGAATCCCACAGCGCCTCCCACAGTGCCTCCCACAGTGCCTCCCACAGCGCCTCCTACAGGGGCGCTCGTCACATCTGGGTGGCAGCCCAGGGTCGGCCCGTGCAGGGCGCTGGGTGAGTGGCTGTTCCCTTCCACACGAGGCAGCTGTGAGTTCCGCCTCACGACAGATGCCTCCATTCATAGGCGTCTCCCGTGAAATGCTGTCTTTCAAGCTGAAGTAGGAAGAGCCTCCCAGAAATAATCTTGATGAGCTGTTGCGAGTCGCATGAAGCGCAAGGACAAAATTCTGTATGTTAGAGTTATTGCTCTTGATCATAAAATCACCACCATTATATCCGGGTCCATTCACAACACTGGCTGATTAGGCGCACACACCTGACAGGTGGCTTTTCTCTCTCAAATTGATTAAATGCAGTTTCATTACTGACCAACGAATTCACTGTTAATTCAGGAAACCAATATTAACTCGATTCATCTGATGAAAGCTCGGATATGACTTGCATGTGGTCTACTTTTGCTCAGTACAAAATACGTAAGAAAATTACCAGCTGGTTCATCAGCACTTGCAGTATCTCAATAATTAATTGTATATTTACGGGGAGATACCAAATGCATATTCTCAATGAGCTCTGCTTCTTGCAGCCAAGTACTCGCTCAGTGGGCGTTTAGATTGAAACCCCAGTTCAGCATCTTACTTGTTAGGAAACATCAGGCAAGTTATTTAAATACCCAGTTTCATCATCTGTAAAATGGGAGTAATATTAATTCCTTTCTTAGTGACTGTTAGGAAAATTTGGTGACACAACACATGTAAGAAATGTAAGGTTCTAAGCTGAAAATACTAGAAATAGGTTATCGATGATTGCTTTAACATTTTCTTAATTATTTTGCTATGTCCATGATGGTATTGATGAGCAGGTTTAATGACAATTGGCTGTTTGAATAAACGGTGACTTCCCTCTCCCTATTTCATGAATTACCTAATCATGCGTCGAGCAGAGTAACAACTACAACTGCAGCAGCCATAGATGAAAAATCAGTTTTTAGCTCCTTCCTCTCACTCAGTGCGATAAAAATTTTGAGAATAATTTTTTTTAAACATTTTAGTTTTACAAATGATATTTTTATTAGTATTTTTCTTTTTGTTTTAAAAAATGTTATCATCTTTTCTAATGGTGTTGCCAGTCATGTGGTCTCACTAAAATAAAACTACTTTCCAAGCAAGGAAACAATTTGGGCTCTTGCATATTACTAATATTTTTCTAGTGTGTGCGCGTGCACACACACACACACGTCTTAATTCATACATTTTTTTTTTGCAAATTACCTCTTTTTAGACCACTGAAGAGTGATTTTTTGTCCCCCTGCCCTCTTCCCATTTTACCTCTCTCCTCAGAGACCTGACCCATCACTGTTTTAGTAGTGGCTTCAGAATAGTGAATTCTTGCCCTGTGTGCACCAACGTCCACTTTGGCACAAGTGAGCTGTATACCAGCAGGTCACACAACCATTTCATTCTTTGCTCTCGGGATCGTGGTTTTCAGGGACCCACCGCCAGCTTCATGTCTGTGTTGGCGGAAGCAGCGGCGCTTTTATACTTGGGAGCTCTTCACGGGCGACGAGGTGGTTACGGCGAATCGTCTCGCTGGCCTGCGCTGGGAACAGGTTCTCTGAGCCTGTCCTGCACGTGGAGGACTGAGGCTTGGAGATGAGCCCTGACGGATGTCACGTGCCGTCAGGCAGGACCTCAGAGTGGGAGAGCTTGGATCCCACTTCAGCGTAGCGCCAAGCACCCATGGGCTGGTGTTTCACAACCACACAAATGCGAGTTGAAGGTCAAGTTCCGGACTTCCCATGGTGAGGAGTCATGATTCCCTTGGCGCTGATGCTCTTGTCTGTAAGGAGACGGTAGCACCTTGGTTTAGGAGTTTAGTGTCTCAGATATTCCCACGATTACAGGGCCACGCCTACTTTGGTCAATGACCTGTTCCCAGATGTGACTGACAGGCGAGCACCTTCCCCGTGTCACCCAGACTTTACTGGGCATAAGTTATTTGGCCTTCCTCTGCTCCTTTCCAGTTATTCATAACTAGTTAATTACGAGGGGGTCAAGGGGAGTAAGAGCAAAGCTCACCTCCACGCTCCAGGGGATTCTGATGTGTGACCATGAGCCATGCCACTCTGACCCCCAGCACACAGCGCCCTCTCTCCTGCCAATCACCCCCCTTGGACTGTCTGAGGGTGACCAGGCAACGACCTTAGCCCCACACCTGAGGCCCCTCGCCCCGTCCTGTCCACAGGAAGCGCTAAGTGAGGAATAACTGGTGGTGTTAGCATTTGTGATATGACAGGTTAAAGTAGGTTTTAACCAAAACAAGAAAATTATTGTAGAGCATGGAACAGACTGACACACCTAGATGCGGGGCTGCGGGTACGAGAAGAGATAGACCCAGAACTTACTAACAGGCACAGCCGTGGGCACGGCAACAGGGCAATGAAGGCCTGGGGGGCAGGTGGGGGCTGGGAGGAGGGGGGAAAGGGAGGAAAAACGGGAGGTGTCTGTAATACTATCAACAAGAAAAACTACATTTAAAAAACTTTATTTATAAAGCTGTTGGTGGGCCTAATTTGAATCTGATTTGGCCTTGGGCTGTTGTTTGCTGAGACTGGTCTAAGGTGTAGACAGAAGCTTCAAGGAAGATACAATTCGATCTCCTTCCTCCAATTTTAAATCTAATACGGAGGAACGGCGAGATGCAAACATCTTCTAAAGGAACAGGAGCAATAGGAGAGACACTAACCAGCTTTTCTAATGAACTCGTCTACTTCAGTGCCCACCAATAGATACGCAACAAGGTCGGAAGGACAACTGAAACAAATGCTTTGTAGAAACTTCAGAGGGAAACACATTGTAAAAGAAGGCCAAGGACCAACGGGAATGATTCTTACATTCGAGAAGCTCTGTAGGCGGTGCATTGCCTTCCTACTTATATGGGAGTCTCAAGGCCCCATCCCTCGATTTCAAAGTCCAGTGCCCACAGGAGGCCTGTGCCCGCCCCGGGCCCCAGGCTTCCTGTCTCGCTGCGAAGAATGATTTCATGACACATGTCTGAGCCATCACTTCTGAAAAGTTGGTAAGAATTCTTCTCATTTAAAAATACCTGCATTTGCTCCCAAAATGTCGGCTTCTCTGCACGTAGAGACCATTTTCCTGGAAGCTGGTCCTCGCCCTTCCTCTTTGCGCTACTTTTTTGGCATCTGACCTCTTGCTGAGAGGACCTCGGAGACTGACCCGGCCAAGCATGACGCTTCAATCATTTCAAGACACCCTCCCTTACGTTCACATGTCCCTGCGTGTAGTCCCTCTTGCTGAATAAAAACGATACCAGGACGGGCATAATACTCACTTTTCTCAAACATAATCCAGTTCCTTCATCGGAACAAGAAGTCAGTATCCACCTAGGAGTCCTGCGAATGGCTTTCACGGTGGGAAAGGGCCAGGCTGGCAGCGCGCAAGCTGATGCAATCTCTCTGCTGAGAAGTCCGCGGGCCATGGCCAGGGTCAGCGGTGCTGGAATGACTGGAGTTCCGGGACAGAAGATAGGACATCCTTTCTGCATTCTCACCTCTGGGCAGTCGCTCCTGGCCAGACCTACAGGAGGGTCAGGGGAGGAAGACCGTAACCCTGGCGGTGCCCAGTGTCACAGACTGAAGCTCAGGACGTGGGAGAAGCAGGGAAAGGCGTGTTTTAATGTCCATTGAAGTCTGACTTGCTTCTTGTCGCCCATAAGGTTACTGCCCCGTAAACAGCGCCGCTGCCCTGTGTTCCTCACCCGTGCCCGCGGGCTGGTTCCGTGAGGCTCCCTGGGGGCCTCCGTGAGCCAGGCACACGTGCTCCCGGCTGCCGCTGAGCTTCACGTGCATTCTCATGTTCCTCGAGGTTGCATTTATGCTAATATTATTCTAAATCTAATAACCGTACGGTTATCGAGCACAGGGATGAATACAATAGGCGTTAATAACATAACACACTGCTCCCGAAAGCTGCTGCCACAGCATAAAGTGTCAGCTCCCAGTCATCTTCCCAAACTGGCTTGGACTCCGTCAAGGACCCGGTGCTGACGCGAGCAGAACTGACTCCTAACTGTGGACGTTCTACTGTTTATCACTTGCCCGCACCCGCACCCGCACCCGTCGGTGTCTTCACCCTGAAACCTGGGAGGAGCGGGGGGCGAGGGGCGGGGGGCGCCGGGCTGAATTCCTCCTGAGGACATGCTGCTGGGGGCCATCCCCAGCAGGTCCAGGGGTCCCCAAAGGTGTGGACGGAGTCGGTGAAGAAGGAATGACACGGAGACAGCGTTCAGTTGATCAGCAGCCTAGCCAGGATCTCCAGCCAAGTTCTGTTCAGGATCTCCAGCGAAGTTCTGGTTAGGATCTACAGCCAGGTTCTGTGTCCATGTTCTCTTGCTAGGTTCTCCAGCCAGGTTCTGTCCAGGTTCTCTAGCCAGGTTCTGTAGCCATGTTCCCTTGCTAGGTTCTCCAGCCAGGTTCAGTCACCAGGTTCTAGTCAGGTTCTCTTGCCATGTTCTAGCCAGGTTCTGTAGCCAGGTTCTGTCTCTAGGTTCTGTCTCTAGGTTCTGTGGCCAGTTTCTGTCTAGGATCTTTTGCCATGTTCTCTCCAGCGAAGTTCTTCTGTCTCTAGGTTCTGTGTAGGTTCTGTGTCTAGGTTCTGTGTAGGTTCTGTGTAGGTTCTGTCTTCTAAGTTCTGTCTCCTGCTGTCTTGTTACACCTGTATTTATACCAGTTGATTCCAATCCTATCAATCTCTATTCCAAAGGTTAGGGCGTTTCTTATCTCCATTCCAGGGAGTAAAGATTATGTAGCTTAAGCATGATTGTTCGTAGTTAAAGTGATTAATTACCCACCTGGCACTTAGTTAAGGGGTTTTATTCTCTCCCTAACTTCAGGGGAAAATCCCTACCTGGGGAAACAACCTTTCTCAGAGAGGTGACCTTGGTTAAAACACATAGTGCCAAGAAGGTGAGCAAACATATTAAGAACAGTATGCCATATATGCCAGGTCCCTTGAAACAGCAAGGATGGACCGGCTCCCAGCAACATGCCTCGCGCACTTGCTAGTTTATTCGGCGTCACTTTGCTCTTCCTTCCTGAAGGCTGCGCAGAGCTGCCGGTGAAGGCCCCAGGCTCGGGGAGGGTACACCTCTTCCTCTGTCGTCCGCCCACTTCCTCATCACGTGGACCAGAGCCCACAAGGGCGGATTTCTCCTGCGTGTGTCCAGACCGTGAGGGACGGCAGGTGCCAGCAGGTGGTGGAGGTGCCGACTGAGCGCAAGGCTGGGCTCCCTCTCCAGGAGCCCACACACCTGGGCCACTGAGGCCGGTGCCACGGGAGCCCAGCTGGTGTGCAGGACCAGGAGGAGCAGGGGGCCTGCGTGAGGGACTCGGACTTGTCCAGAGGGAAGGACAGGGACCCTGTGACCGGGCCCTTGAGCCGTGTTTAAAATGCAGCCTGAAGGAAGGGAAGACGGGCTGAGCGTCAGAGGCGCCTGATCTGGGAGGGGGTTCAGAGCTGAACCCACGCAGGGCGCTCAGAGCGTTCCGAGGGGAGGAAGGCTGCTGGCTCCTGAGGGCTCAGGCTCTGTCCACGTGACTGGGAACCATGGTGGGGGGAGGGAGGTTCGAAAGCCTAGGAATGTTATAAAGGCCCGAACAGCACCTTGGCAGCAGCCAGAGGTAGAGGTGGGCCACAGAAGGAGGCAGGGGCTGAGTTAAGGACCTACTGCCACAGCTCCTTACGGGATCGATGAGGGGCGGCGGGGGAGAGAGCGCACATGCGGCTCCTATCCAGGAGCAGCCGTCACTGCAAGTGGACACGAGTGTCATTTGAATGTGGACCAGGAAGAGGAACTCGCTCTAGCTGTTGTAGCTTACAAAAACCACGTCAGCAATTCAGTGCATGGTGGAAACAACGTACGTGCCCTGACTGGGAACCGAACCTGCCACTTCAGGTGTGCGGCAGCCCTCCCACCCGCTGAGCACACCAGCCAGGGCCGTAGTGTGTATTCTCAGCCCACGCCGGTCAGGCATAATTTACGGCCAGTCAAGGTGCGGGTGGTTAATTTGCCAGAGCAGCCGCATGTTTTGAAATAGCCTGTCTTACACGTGCTTTCATGTCCCGGCGTCTTTCTAAAGCAGTGGTTCTCAACCTTCTGGCCCTTTAAATACAGTTCCTCATGTTGTGACCCAACCATAAAATTATTGTCGTTGCTACTTCATAGCTGTCATGTTGCTACTGTTATGAATCGTCATGTAAATATCTGATATGCAGGATGGTCTTAGGAGACCCCTGTGAAAGGGTCGTTCGACCGCCAAAGGGGTCGCGACCCACAGGTTGAGAACCGCTGTAAGCCTGTGTAACTCACTGCTTTCAAAACACCCCAGGAACTTAAGACCCGAAGGAGGAGAAAGGCACATATGTGAGTAGCGTGCGCAGCGCCCGTGATACATGACCCAAGATGCCACTTAGGGAACACTTTCCAGTGGAACTTAGAGTCTCTCCTTAAGTAGCTCTTCTTGCTCTGCCAGATGGATTACCCGCCTTATTTCAGGTCCGGGCATTGGTTTATAAACATTTATCTTGTAATGGGAAATTTAAATAGAGATCGGCTCTGATGCATTGTAAATCTAATGGTCTAAAATTGCTTTGTAAAACTTGGCAACTTAGCCAATTAGTTAAATAACACTCTCAGAGCAGTGCAAAGATTTATTGACTTTTACTATTCAAGATATTCATGAAAACAACCTTCAAAGATACCTATTTGTAAACATTTTAATCACAAGATCTATGCCATTAGGTGGTGGTGGACTGTGGGAGGAATATTAAGTTGCCAAACACTGCATCATCCTTAATAGCTGAACACCACATTAGCGCTTATCTTCAGAAGCAAGTTCCTTCACTGCATTTGCAGGGAGAGTTCTAAGAAGGAAAATGCTAAGAAGTTACAGCATCAACTACCTTATCCTTGCAGAACCGCTTTAACAACGCCACAGCGATGGGCCGTCAGCTACACAAAGTACGACAGACCTTAATCCCTAGTTTGCTGGAAGCCGGTCCATCCTTGCTGCTTGACACAGTTGCTGCAGGAAAGAAACATCTGCACAGCATATGTTTCAAGGGACCTGGCGTATATAGCATACTGTTCTTAATATGTTTGCTCCCCTTAGCGCTGTGTGTGTTTTAACCAAGGTCACCTCTCCGAGAAAGGTTGTTTCCCCAGGTAGGAATTTTTCCCTGAAGTTAGGGAGGGGATGAAACTCCTTAACTAAGTGCCAGGCGGGTAGTTAATCACTTCAACTACAAACAATCATGCTTAAGCTACATAATCTTTACTCCCTGGAATGGAGATAAGAAACGCCCTAACCTTTGTAATAGAAATTGACAGGATTAAAATCAACTGGTATAAATACAGATGTAACAAAACAATAAACAGCAGAACCTCTCTGGAGATCGAGACCAGAACTTGGCTGGAGATCCTGGCTAGGCTGCTGATCAACTGAACGCTGTCTCCGTGTCATTCCTTCTTCGCCGACTCCGTCCACACCTTTGGGAACCCCTGGACCTGCTGGGGTTGGACCCCGGCACTAGTTGCTGGTTTTAAAAAAACCTAATTTTTGTTCATTCCATAATTTTGAAGACATCATTCAAAGACTCTTCAAAGGAGAGTCTTATGCGGAATAACACTAAGGCCACAGGAAGCCACTCTTCCTGCCACTGGCCATGTAATTCACAAATGAATCGAAATTAGAAAATTAATGTCTGAGAGTAAGTAACAAAAACATCATTAAGTATAAAGAGGTGAGCTAAGAGGACCATTGTAAATATAATTACTCTATTGAAGCACAAGACAAGAAGCTGGCCTTGAAGATCAGATAAAAGCGTGGTTTTGTTTATTTTTATTTTTTTAACGAAACAAATGTTGCCTAATAGTACGCTGGATGTGTAAACTTAGATGCAAGTAACAAACCGGGCAAGAGTGGGCGTCCGGAAGCTCTGTGTGCAGCAAAAACCCCAAACTATGGGTTCTGTTCATGACGGATAATTAAGAAAATAAAGTCAAAATATGTACTTGAGAAAATACATTCTAAATAAAATTAAATCCAGCTAGCTGCTAGCAGAAGCAGATTTTCTAAAAACCTTCTTCCCAAATTGGTACAAAAAAATTAAGCAAAGAATTATAACCGCCCCCCTCCCCCAATTACAGAAAGTATAGCAAACAATTATAACCAAAAAAAAAAAAAGAAAAGAAAAGAAAAGAAAAAGAAAGAAACTGAAAACATTTGATGGGGAAAACAAGGATAGAGAAGATGGAACATGCAGTTTGCAGAAAATAGGGCCAATGACATATCTACTTGGGGACCATCTATTCAATATTTATGTGGAAAAGTATGACTAATTTTAGCTAAAATGTACTGATCTGGTTGAATGTGCCTTTACAAGTTGCTATGTGGTTTTACGTTTAAGTCTATTTTTTATAGACTATGTTCAAACACTTTCCCCTGGGTTGGGTCTAGACAATCCTCTTCCATCTGCACTGGGCAGGCTGGGTCCCTATGGGCCTAGTATGGATGGAAGGGGCATGTTTAGAAGACCCTGGGGTGGACGGTGTAGGGAGCATAGCTGGGCCTGTGCATGTGGATCTGCTGGCCAAGAGATTAAGCACAAAGAAAATCCTATATAATAAAAGGCTAATATGCAAATCAACCAAACGGCAGAACGACCAGTCGCTATGACACACACTGACCATTAGGGGGCAGACGCTCAATGCAGGACCAGGCTCACAGCTGGGAGGCTCAGTGGCGGTGGCAGGAGCCTCTCCTGCCTCTGTAGGCCCATGAGGAGTGGGCCTAAGCTGTCAGTCGGACATCCTCTGAGGGCTCCTGGACTGCGAGAGGGTGCAGGGTAGGCTGAGGGATTCCCCGCCCCCCCCCCCCCCCCCCGGCTGAGTGCAGGAATTTTGTGCACCAGGCCTCTAGTAGTATATAAGTTAATATTTCAATATAATAGGAACTGGGTTACAGAAGGTGGTAAAAATATAAAAATAAATACGGCTAGGATTAACCCGTGACACTGAATTAGAATCCCCTGGTCACAGTGTGAGCTCATGGTGGTTAATTCTATATAATAAAACCCTAATATGCAAATGAACTGAACTGCCGAACGACTGGTCACTATGATGCGCACTGACCACCACGGGGCAGACACTCAGTGCAGGAGCTGCCCCAGTTCGGGGGAGCGTCCTGTGTTGAGCATCTGCCCCCCGAGAGGGAGGCGGCCAGTGGTGGTGGTGATCAGGGGGTGGGGTTGGCCGGCGAGCGGCACCAGGCCACCAGCCAAGTCGGGTGCCAGCAAGGGCCCCCTGATCGCCCCATCCTCCGGTCACCCCACAGATGGCCCTGATCGCGGGCCAGGCGTAGGGACCCTACCCTATCTATTGGGAACAGTGTCTTAGATTTAAAAATTAAAACCTGGCAAGGCTACTCTAACTCTGAAAAACCAGGATGATGCAGCGATGACATGCATGGATCAGGCTTGCACATTTTGTGGCCAGCCCTGATTCTGGCACTTATAACTGTGTGACAAAGCCAATTACTTAACTTCTCTCTGCTTCAGTTTTCCACCCATAAGATGGGGGAAATGGTACTACTGCCCCAGAAGGATCATGTTATGTGCTACTTTTTATAATCAGGGCCAAAAAATGTAGCTGGCCATACAACAGCAAGATGCTTTTCACCTGTGTGAAAAGTATGGTCACTGGTGCATGCAGCGTCCCCAATGGTGAGAGGGATGTCCGACTGCTGGTTTAGGCCCAATATTCGCTTAGGGGTTCTGGATTGCGAGAGGATGCAGGGCAGGCTGAGGGACCACTCCCCTCCCTCCCTGCACTAATTTCATGCACTGGGCCTCTAGTATTTATATAAAGGTATGCATAGCCCGGCCAGCATGGCTCAGTGGTTGAGGGTCAACCTATGAACCAGGAGGTCATGGTTCAATTCCCGGTCAGGGCACATGCCCAGGCTATGGGCTCCATCCCCTGTGTGGGGCATACAGGAGGCAGCCAATCAGTGATTCTCCCTCATGATTGATGTTTCTATCTCTCCTCTCCCTTCCTCTCTTAAATCAATAAAAATATATTTTAAAAAACTAAAGATACATATAGACATAGATGTACGGACATGAATTTTTTTCCAGCTCCATCTGCCGAGAGGGACTAGCTGTAATGACACCCCCACAGCAGAGAACCAGCGACCCGTCCCTCCATGGCTGGCCAGGGACAGTACGGGATGAGCCGAAGGATCTCGCCACAGCAGGATGTGAGGAAGTGCTCGGAGAATGATGAGACTTGTCAGAATGACCTGAGAGCCGGCTTGAAGGATTCCCGTTGGCGGGTCTGAGAAATACTGAGCTTCCAA
The DNA here is from genome assembly GCF_964212035.1 of Myotis nattereri. NCBI lineage: Eukaryota > Metazoa > Chordata > Mammalia > Chiroptera > Vespertilionidae > Myotis > Myotis nattereri. The sequence continues at coordinate 82,544,601 of NC_138086.1, forward strand.
ATACGCAATGATAGTAATGGATTGTGACACATTGAGTTAAATTGGAATCTATGAGTCCTCACAGATATCAGTCAATACACGGGGAAGAGAGGTGAGCTCAGCCTCACAGTAGCGCACAGCTTAATAAATATAAATGGTCTGGTAGGAATGAAACCTCCACTCGGCCACCATCACAGTCATCATGGATTCAGGGGAACTGGCAGCAAGTGTTAAAATGAGTGGATGAAAGCTTGATGTGGAATATGATAGTTACATGATATTTATATAGTTATTTTCTACTTCATTTAAATTATCTTTTATCACCACTGTTGGAAGTAATACAGATGTACCCTTTTCTCCCCCCATTGACCTCGGCTAGCCCCCCCTCTCCTCCCACCCCGGGCCTTCACCCTGGTACAGGGGTTATGCATAGATGCATGTAAGTTCTTTGATTAATCTCTTCCCACCCACCCCTGCCAATAAGTAAAATTTAATTACTAATTAAATTTCCAGTGCAGAAAACTCCAGATGTCATAGCAAAGGGAGAAACTTAGCATCACCAGTAACAGAATAAGTTAACTTCATGGTGTCCTGATGAAATGAGAAATAAACATCATTCCTATGGTACGTCCACCCAAAACGCATAAACCATGAGCAAATGCCTGACAGATCCAGACTGGGGAATATTCTAGAAGGAAAACAGCTTGTAGTTATCAAAATATCAAAGTGTGAAAAACAAAAAAATAAAAAGACAGCAGTTGCTTCAGACAGAAGGAGACTAAAGAGACAGAACGACTAAATAAAATATGTGCTCATGGATGGGATTGTGGATCTGTAAGAAAACTATTCAAGCAAAAATTGGCAAAATTTAAGTGGGTTCTGTTGATTATAGAATGGTCATAATTTTTAAGTTTTGTTTTTTGTACTGCAGTTATATGGGAGAATGTTATTTTTTAAGGAATAAATGTAAGTATTAAAGGGTGAAGTGGAAACGTATTTGCAACTTACTTTGAAGTGATTCAGAATAAAATGTGTGTGTGTGTGTGTGTGTGCACAGAGAATTTGCAAACATGCACTAAAATGAATAAATTTTGTTTTATTGCTTAAAGTATTACAAAGAGTATTACATGTCTCCTTCCCCCCACCCCCGCTTGACATTCCCCCGGCCTCCCCTACCCGCCAGTGTCTTATGTCCAAATAAAAGGAATAATACAAGCCAAAGACTTTCACCCAAATTCAACAAATAGCAATATTTTGCCACATATGTTCATTGCTTCATTGATCCATTCTATATTGCTAAGTTATTTACGGAAATTCCCAGACATTTTAACCTTTTACATATAAATTCTTGGGATCAGGGTATAGAAAATTCCATCACCCTACAAGTCTCCCTCGTGTCACCTGTCTGCTGACACAGATGCCCTGTCTGCCCGTCCTCCCTCTGTCAGAGCCACGCCCGTCGTTGCTGTAGCTACAAGAGCCTGAGCATCAGGAAGAGGCTCCTCCCACTTCGTTGTCCTTTTCAACACATTTCTGGCTATTCCAGGGCTGTTATATTCCATTTAAATTTGGAAATGAACTTGATTTCTCTATTTAAAAAAAAATTGTTGAAACTTAACCGTATATATCAACTTAGGGAGTATCAGCATGGTACCTGTGTGTGTCTCCCAGGTCATGAACACAGCCTCTCCTTCAGTTTGGGTATTTCATTTCTTCTTTGTTTTGTAAAGTTAAGCGTATAGATCCTGGACATGTTTTGTTTTGTTTTGTTTTGTTTAAATTTATTTATACTTAAGTATTTTATTTTTGTTACAGCAAATGTACATAGTGTTGTGTTTTTAAATTTTCTCTTTTCACCTGTTTGTTGTCAATGTATAGAAATGTAACAGTTTTTTTTTGTGTTTTGGTCATTCATCTCATGACTTGACTGAGCTCACTTATTAAATCTAGGAGTTTTGTTTTGTTAATTACTTGAGACATTCCATGTAGACAACCAGGCCATTATCTCTATGTAGAAACAGGTTTATTTCTTTGTTTTCCATACTACATGGCTTTTATTTTTCTTATCTTATTGCAGTGGCTAGTGTTTTCGGGACTATACTGAACAGGGACAGAGAGAACAAATATAACTGCCTTGTTTCTGATCTTGGAGGAGAAGTGATTAGTCTTTCACCATTAAGTATAATGTTAACTATAAGGTTTTTTAAAAATAAATTTTGTATGGGATTTAATGGTTCTCTTTATTCCTAATTACTAAAGTAATTATGCAAGGAGCCTTTGGATTAAAATGGTTTAATGCCTTGATAAGCAAACCAAAACCTAAGCTAGTGTTAATTCCTATAAATGCCTCAAGATTAAGAAATTGAAAGCTAAGAGCAACCAATCACAAACAGACAACCCCAAATAAGATAATGACATAAGCTACTGCCAATCAAATAGTTTCCTGCTTGGCTTCCACATCTGATCTATAAAAACTCTCCCCTCAGGTTCTATGGGTGGGTGTTCCTCTCCACTTCCAGTTGAGTCTGCCCAATTCAAATTCATTTTCTGCTCAACTAAACTCTTGAATATTTTAATGTGCTTCAGCTTATATTTTAACACTAGAGGCCCAGTGCACAGGTGGGGTCCCTTGTCCTGGCCTGCGGGAATCAGGCTGAAACCAGCTCTCTGACATCCCCTGAGGGGTCCCTGATTGTAAGAGAGCGGTTCTCAGGTGACGCACCCCAGAATCGGGCTCCCTCTCTGGTTCTGAGTGCGTCACCTGAGAACCACAGCTGCCAAGTCACTGCAGCTTGGCAGCTTCTGTGTTGAGCGTCTTCCCCCTGGTGGTAATTGCGTGTCATAGCTACTGGTCGAACAGTCGGACGGTTGCTTAGGCTTTTTATATACATACTAGAGGCCCGTTGAACAAAGAGATTCGTGCAATAGGCCTTCCTTCCCCTGGCTGCCGGCACCCGGGACCCAGGCCTTCGCTCCGACCGCAGTGGAGAAGCCAAGCCTCTTCAACAGTGGTTCTCAACCTCAGCTGCACATTAGAATCACCTGGGAATCTTTTTAAAATCCTGATTTCTGGGCCTCATCCTCCGGAAATTCTGTTTCTTTGTTATGGGGTGGGGCCACAACATTAGTAACAAAGAAACAGAATTTCCGGAGGATGGGGCCCAGAAATCAGGATTTTAAAAAGATTCCCAGGGGATTCTAATGTGCAGCCAAGGTTGAGAACCACTGCCCTTCAGTTGTCTTCAGTCTTTAGTTGCTTCAGTCTTTGCTCAGGCAGAGCCTTCAGTCTTCGCTCCGTGCCTGCATATGCAAATTAACCACCATCTTTGTTTGGTTAATTTGCATACTCACCCTGATTGGCTGGTGGGTGTAGCAGAGTGACACCAATTTCCATATTTCTCTCTTATTAGTGTAGATAGTATTTGGAAAGTTTTTAACACAAATAGATGAATTTTGCGACATCCTTTTCCTGCTTCAATTTATATAATAATGTCATTCTTTAACCTGCTGATATGGTTAATATGTGATTAACAGTGATTGATCTCATGTTGACACATCCCTGCATACCTGGAATAAATCCTGCTTCGTCATGTGGCATTATTCTTATTATAATTGCTGGGTTTAGTTTACTAAAACTGTGTAGAAGACTTTCGCATTTCCGTTCATGAGATCTTGGTCCATAGATTTTGCCTATGGGCTGTTTTTTCATATCAGGTATTGACACCAGTCATACTGGTCTCTTAGAATGAGATTCCTCTTATATTTTCTTGGAAGATATTGTATAAAATAGGTGTTAATTCTTCTTTAAATGTTTGCTAAATTCTCTGGTGAATTCCTCTTGGGCCTGAAAATATCTTTAATTTGTAATTTTTATAATTATGGATTTACTTTCCTTATTGGTTTCAAGGCCAAGCAAATTATGCTTTATGTTTAGTGAGTCCTGGCAGCGTTTGCCTTGGAGGAATCGGTCCCTCGGCTGTGGGGTTGTGTGTAGGGTTTTCTGGTTGTCACTCTGATGCCTGCAGCGGCTGTCCTGCTATCCCCGGGCTCGTTCCTGATGTTAGGAATCGGTGTCTTGCTAGAGATTTGATCATGTGATGAAGAACCAACATTTTGTCTCACTGATTTTTCTCATTTTTCTGTTTTTAATTTCATTGCTTTCTCCCTTCTCTTTTTTATTTCCTTTTTCTCCTTGCTTCGGGTTTATTTTCTTCTTCTTTTTCTAGTTTCTGAAGCGGGAGCCGATGTTACTGATTGGAGACTTTTTTTCGTTTCTCCGTGTTTGCATTTACTGCTCTAAACCCCTCAGCACTGACCTGGCCGCCTCTGCCAATGCTGGGTACAGGCAGAGGGAGGGCAGGTCCGGAGGAGTTCGGGTCTCGCTCTGAGACCGTGGCCGGGCTGGCTTCAGCGACCAGTCAAGGGGTCGGGACAGCACTGGGCGCCCCTCACAGCTGCCAGCCACCCAGCCACCGTGCGGCAGGAGGGCAGGGCCTCCCCTGGGACAAGAGAGCCTGTTTGTGGGGAGGAAAACCACCCACCTGGCTACAGGGTTTAATAAGCGCATACAACTCCCTGAGGAGCAAGCAAAGCTGCGGTGGCAACATCTGTCCAGGACCTTAATTAAGCAGCCCACTCCCGACTCACCCTGATTGCAGCATTTCAGAGACAAAATCACGCCATCTGGCACTCGAGCCACATCCGGTTCCTCCCTCTTACGGGTTTGCCTGTGGGCTGAGTGAGCACGGGCGGGGGCTCGCCCTAGTTCCCATCTTCTCCTCTCAGTCGCTCCAGCCCGGACCCCGGACCGTCCCCCACCCTCTGCGCTGCGTCCTTCCCACCGCAGAGCCAGTCCGCGCCCCCTCCCCCCTCCGCGTGACCCCGGACAGCCCCACGCGCTGACCGCGGCTCACACGCACCTCTAAGGAGCCGCTTGTTACCTCTCCTTCTCAGGCAGCCGGAATGTTCTGGAATCCATGCTCAACAGCTTGTGGAGAGCGAAGAGGTTGTTTGTATTTTTATCTGTGTTATGACAGGGAGTTAATGTGGAAGGAGCAGCAATTTATTGCCAAAACCTCAGAGACAACCAGTAGAGGAGGCAACATCCCTCCCGTGACATCAGCCTCACCACGCCCTTCCAGCGACTGGAGTGGGGTGGGGTGGGGTGGGGTAGGGGTGGCCGAGCCCCAAGGAGGCAGATGGGGACGAGGAGGGTGTCCCGGCCGACGACGCACCTGCCAGAGGCCGCCTTATGCTGAGCATTCCCTGGGGGCGGACAGCGGGCTTCCTTCACTGGGCTCTTCCCTAGAGGAAATGTGCCCTGGAGCCCAGGAGGCCTCACTGCTGAGGCCACACCAGGCCTGGTCACCACCGCCCTCCGGGGCCATTGATTGTCGCTCAGCAAACCCAGCTGGGCTGCTCCCAGCAGGGGGGCTGCTCCCAGCAGGAGGGCTGCTCCCACCAAGAGGGCTGCTCCCAGCAGGGGGGCTCTTCCCAGCAGGGGTCTGCTCCCAGCAGAGGGGGGCAGCTCCCAGCAGGGGAGGGCTGCTCCCAGCAGGAGGGTTGCTCCCAGCAGGGGGGCTGCTCCCAGCAGGAGGGTTGCTCCCAGCAGGAGGGCTGCTCCCAGCAGGGGGGGGTGCTCCCAGCAGGAGGGCTGCTCCCAGCAGGGCTGTTCCCAGCAGGAGGGCTGCTCCTAGCAGGGGGGCTGCTCCCAGCAGGGGGCTGCTCCCAGCAGGGGGTTGCTCCCAGTAGGGGGCTGCTCCCAGCAGGGGGTTGCTCCCAGCAGGGTATTGCTCCCAGCAGGGGGGCTGCTCCCAGCAGGGCTGCTCCCAGCAGGAGGGCTGCTCCCAGCAGGGGGTTGCTCCCAGCAGGGGGGCTGCTCCCAGCAGGACTGCTCCCAGCAGGAGGGCTGCTCCCAGCAGGAGGGCTGCTCCCAGCAGGGGGGTTGCTCCCAGCAGGGCTGCTCCCAGCAGGGGGGCTGCTCCCAGCAGGAGGGCTGCTCCCAGCAGGGGGGCTGCTCCCAGCAGGGGTTGCTCCCAGCAGGGGGGTTGCTCCCAGCAGGGCTGCTCCCAGCAGGGGGGCTGCTCCCAGCAGGGGGCTGCTCCCAGCAGGAGGGCTGCTCCCAGCAAGGGGGTTGCTCCCAGCAGGAGGGCTGCTCCCAGCAGGGGGTTGCTCCCAGCAGGGGTTGCTCCCAGCAGGGGGCTGCTCCCAGCAGGGGGTTGCTCCCAGCAGGGGTTGCTCCCAGCAGGGGGCTGCTCCCAGCAGGGGGCTGCTCCCAGCAGGGCTGCTCCCAGCAGGGGGCTGCTCCCAGCAGGGGTTGCTCCCAGCAGGGGGTTGCTCCCAGCAGGCGGTTGCTCCCAGCAGGGGGGCTGCTCCCAGCAGGGGGTTGCTCCCAGCAGGGGGCTGCTCCCAGCAGGGGGGCTGCTCCCAGCAAGGGACTGCTCCCAGCAGGGGGGCTGCTCCCAGCAGGAGGGCTGCTCCCAGCAGGGAGCTGCTCCCAGCAGGAGAGCTGCTCCCAGCAGGGCTGCTCCCAGCAGGGGGTTGCTCCCAGCAGGGGACTGCTCCCAGCAGGGGGGCTGCTCCCAGCAGGAGAGCTGCTCCCAGCAGGGCTGCTCCCAGCAGGAGGGCTGCTCCCAGCAAGGGGGTTGCTCCCAGCAGGAGGGCTGCTCCCAGCAGGGGGTTGCTCCCAGCAGGGCTGCTCCCAGCAGGGCTGCTCCCAGCAGGAGGGCTGCTCCCAGCAGGGGTTGCTCCCAGCATGGCTGCTCCCAGCAGGGGGGCTGCTCCCAGCAGGGGTTGCTCCCAGCAGGGGGGCTGCTCCCAGCAGGGGACTGCTCCCAGCAGGGGGGCTGCTCCCAGCAGGAGAGCTGCTCCCAGCAGGGCTGCTCCCAGCAGGAGGGCTGCTCCCAGCAGGGCTGCTCCCAGCAGGGGTTGCTCCCAGCAGGGGGCTGCTCCCAGCAGGGGGTTGCTCCCAGCAGGGGGCTGCTCCCAGCAGGGGGTTGCTCCCAGCAGGGGGCTGCTCCCAGCAGGGCTGCTCCCAGCAGGGGGCTGCTCCCAGCAGGGGTTGCTCCCAGCAGGGGGTTGCTCCCAGCAGGGGGGCTGCTCCCAGCAGGGGTTGCTCCCAGCAGGGGGCTGCTCCCAGCAGGGGGGCTGCTCCCAGCAGGGGACTGCTCCCAGCAGCGGGGCTGCTCCCAGCAGGGGACTGCTCCCAGCAGGGGGGCTGCTCCCAGCAGGAGAGCTGCTCCCAGCAGGGCTGCTCCCAGCAGGAGGGCTGCTCCCAGCAAGGGGGTTGCTCCCAGCAGGAGGGCTGCTCCCAGCAGGGGGTTGCTCCCAGCAGGGCTGCTCCCAGCAGGGCTGCTCCCAGCAGGAGGGCTGCTCCCAGCAGGGGTTGCTCCCAGCATGGCTGCTCCCAGCAGGGGGGCTGCTCCCAGCAGGGGTTGCTCCCAGCAGGGGGGCTGCTCCCAGCAGGGGACTGCTCCCAGCAGGGGGGCTGCTCCCAGCAGGAGAGCTGCTCCCAGCAGGGCTGCTCCCAGCAGGAGGGCTGCTCCCAGCAGGGCTGCTCCCAGCAGGGGTTGCTCCCAGCAGGGGGCTGCTCCCAGCAGGGGGTTGCTCCCAGCAGGGGGCTGCTCCCAGCAGGGCTGCTCCCAGCAGGGGGCTGCTCCCAGCAGGGGTTGCTCCCAGCAGGGGGTTGCTCCCAGCAGGGGGGCTGCTCCCAGCAGGGGTTGCTCCCAGCAGGGGGCTGCTCCCAGCAGGGGGGCTGCTCCCAGCAGGGGACTGCTCCCAGCAGCGGGGCTGCTCCCAGCAGGGGGCTGCTCCCAGCAGGAGAGCTGCTCCCAGCAGGGCTGCTCCCAGCAGGGGGTTGCTCCCAGCAGGGGACTGCTCCCAGCAGGGGGGCTGCTCCCAGCAGGAGAGCTGCTCCCAGCAGGGCTGCTCCCAGCAGGGGGTTGCTCCCAGCAGGGGACTGCTCCCAGCAGGGCTGCTCCCAGCAGGGGGGCTGCTCCCAGCAGGAGAGCTGATGGTGTTGGTGTGGCGTCACACAGGGGTCACTGGAAGAGCTGGCCTCGAGTCGGAGAAGACAAGGGAGCCAAGTCGGCCTGAGGCTCCCGGGCCGCTTGCAGGAGTCCCCTGAGGAACTGCCTTGTGGACTCACTGCCCGAGGGGACAGAACAGGGACCTTTTCTCCAGGAATACGGTTTCGCCCGGCTGGTGTGGCTCAGTGGTTGAGCGTCGACTGTGAACCAGGAGGTCATGGGTTTGACTCCCTGGCAGGGCACATGCTTGGTTGCGGCTCCATCCCCAATAGGGGGCGTGCAGGAGGCAGCCGATCGATGATTCTCTCTCATCACTGATGTTTCTATCTCCCTTTCCCTTCCTCTCTGTAATCAATAAATAGATATATATTTTTTAAAAAAAGAAATACAGTTTTATTTCAGTAACGTTTCTCTCCTGTGCTGCTTTGGACTGCTTTGAAGAACTTCCCTAAACATCTGAACGTCTCACCTTGGTGACATACAGCCTACACCACATGCACACACTTGCCTTCGCTCATGATGAACCACCAAGTACATTTGGAGAAAAGGGCAGCCCCCAGTGAGGACCCCCTCCCCCCCAGCTGGTGGTGCTCTGACTGACAGGAGCTCGCTGGGTTCGCAGCTGCCTCTGGCGCCCCCTGGGGCCTGTTTGCTTTGGGGGGTGGGGTAGTAAAGACGCCAGTTTATTTGAAGTTAATCATTTATTCATGTTTCCATCTTTAATTATTTAAAAATACATAATCATTACAGAAACATTGCATTGTACACAAAAGCCAATGTGATAGGAAAGGAGCGCCCACTCCTCATGGCCCATAACAAACACGCGCTATGAACAAAGTCAGAAATTCCATCAGATGCATAGCTGTGTGCGTGTGCATGCGTGTGCGTGTGTGAGTTATTGTAACTGTTCAACCAAAATGGGATCTCGTGGCTCTACCATGCACCACTGGGACAGACGGTCTGGTTTTGTCACTGATGGAACAGTCTTCTGTTTTGAGCTATATAGATATTCATAACATTTATGCATTAGTTGCAGAGTATTTTTATTTAAACTCTTAGGGAAAAATTTATTTTTTATTTTCAGGATTATAAAGCAACATCATAAGCAATCTAGTTATATATTCAGCTATTTTATTAGGATAAATTGCTGGAAATTCTACTTTAGGGCCCAATGCCTAGAATTCCTTAGAGTTATTCCTTAGAATTGTCCATAGGTATGGTAAATCATATATACAGTTTTTACTTATCTTAGCCAAACTATTTGACAATTTAGAGGCTGAAATTGTACTTTTTGTTTATATTAATATGGTTATGTTGGTAGTATTGGTACAGTAATATGAAATATTACCACTGAATCATATATACATAAGTTATATACGAAATAGTATGTTGTTGTGTAACACGTTTCAAATAGAAGTTTCTCTTGTGAATCTTTTCTGTGTCCTTTGCTGCTGTCCTCCTGGGAGCTGCTGTTCTCGGGTTTGTGGGAACAGGACTGTGGCATTCTGCCGTTCCTTCACCTCCTGGAAGGGTTCGTGGCTGTCTTCTGCCCCCTTCTTCGAGAGAGGGACGTATTTGTTTAGTACGATTGGCAGCTTTGTCGATCTGACGTCGCTGTTGCTAACACGCCTCACCCAGCCTAAGAGGCCGTTGATGGTCCTGTGTTCGGGGTGACGCCTACAGCGCAGGCTCCGTGGATAGAGCATCGGCCAGGCCATGTATTTAAAGGAGACCTGTCGGGACTCAGAAAGTCAGGGACGTGTCTTCGAAGGAGGAGAGAAAAGTGAGAGTGAGTTGCTTCGAGAAACGAAGAGCAGGAGGCGGACAAGGGAGTCGCTGCGTGGCTGCAGGGAGCGCGTGACTCTCAGCCCCGAGGAAAGAGGAGCGAGCTTCTCCCTGGGGCTCAGGGTCAATGTCTGAGCGCGACGTGGTCACGTTCACTCAAGTCACTCACTCCTCGGCCCCCACCCGACTCCCGGGGGCCGTGGGAGCTGCCCCAGGGGCTTCCCTGTCCGCTCATCCCTCTGCCCTTCCCTGGCGCTTCTCTCCTCTCGCCCCAAGGTCTCGGGTGGCTCACAGAGGGCGTGGCCGGCCCTCCGGCACCTCTGGTAACCACCACCACGACACCCCCCCCCCCCCCACTGTCCCGCTGCGGCTCCCGGGCGATACCCGGCCCGGAAAATCCCGCTTGTCCTCGCACACTGACCGGCCTCTCATTTCCTTGTCTAGGAAGCAGGACTCCCGGCAGGAATCCGCTCCTGTTCCCGTGAAGATCTTGAATGGGCCTGGTCGCTCCTGAGCGGCGACAGCAATAGCGTGTTCGTTCTAATTTGTATAATAACAGGATTAGGCGTGCGAAACTGGGTGTGAGACGTTGAAAACATGGCCCCAATCCGCCTCTGGTGCGTCACACCGCGCAAGCTCTTGTGCGTGAGGGAACCATCCCCGCCGCCCCCCAGATCCGCATCTCACATATTTGTTTCAGCAGCTGTTGCTAAGTGACTGAGCTGCCTTCTTCAGCGAAGTTCTTCCCCTTCACTGAAATCACCCACTTTTGTAAAAATAGCAGCGTTTACAGACTTAGTCTCCTGCCCCTAGTCATGACCTCCGATTCAGTAAACAATAATTGCAGTCCATGGTCATCCAGATGTCTCAGGCCACGGGGCAGAGGGATGATGCTCCCTTTACTGTCTGCCTACAGCAGGAATGATAGCGCATCTCAGTGTCATCCTGGACTCACAGTAGTTTCCCACATTCCCAAGGGCAGACTGTGTGCGAGTGCTGAATGGAAGCCCTGTGAGCAAGATAGCGGTTTAGTTTATCAAATGCTTTAAAGGACTTGTGCACGTTACACTCACATCGTTTTATCGCTTCAGAAAGTCCTGGCAAACATTGGACTTGGCTTCCGTCGTTCACTTCAGGACGCCAGCACCTCACGGTTCATGGACGGCCGTGCCTTCCCTCCTGCCGCGGACTTAAGTCTGCCGCCTGCCAGTTCTGTACACAATTGTTGTGTTTTGAAAAAATAGACACGATTTATTAAAACGCTATTGAAACTTCTCACCAGTAGGAAGAACTGGGTAATGACATTAATTTATCCTCATTCAAGAAGCACCGCACGATCCCACAGCTTCAGCAGCGTCCGGGCTGCACCGAGCCAGGACTTACCACGTGGGCCAGCCGGCCCGTTTGCATGGGTGATCGCCGGCACAGTTACCCTCCCAGGTTTCCAGGCGTCTCCCTTCTAACCGACGGGCAGAGGGTGGAGGGCCCTGTCCTGCGGGGTCTCAGGGCCGTGGCTGCAGGGGCATGGACCCCCTGATCCCTGGCCCCCTGTGCCCTGGACAGGCAGCGGGCCAGGGGCCAGGGCAGGACTTGGGCAGATGACACCACTGAGCCTTGTTTCCTTTGAAGGGAATCGGGATTTTTACCACAACTTTTCTCTGGTTTGGGGTAGAAATAGAGGGACAGCGAAATGACCCCCCCACTTGTTATTATTTTTGTTGGTAAAGATGATAATGACCGTAACCGCACAGATCACCATGATTTGGGGACAAATGTGAGGAATGAGGGCGTTCTGGATGGTTCCAAGACCCACGGGAAGGGTGGAGTAATTGCAGGAAATAGAGTAGACGCCGGGGACACCGTGTTCTCAGCCGTAACTTGACAGCATTGCATGTTTTCATCACAAACGGAAATTACTCAGGAGAGACGAGAACTGGGTTTCTTGGGAGGAATGGGTGACTTGGTGGAAGAAATAACGTGGTCGGAGTTGAGGCCAGGTGTGGGGTAGTCTTGGATTCTTTGGAGAGAGGGCGCTCCCCTGGGTCAGCCGGGCACAGCAGGCACCTCCCCGGAGGGTGTGATGGGTTCTCCTTTTACCCCGAATAAGCCAGCAGTGCCCAGATGCTAATGTTCATGCTTCTAAAACGTGTCTACTCGCCCCTTCTAGGGCACATGAGTAAATCCTATAAAAGTTATATCCATGCCAAAACCGGTTTGGCTCAGTGGATAGAGCATCGGCTTGCGGACTGAAGGGTCCCAGGTTCGATTCCGGTCAAGGGCAAGTACCTGGGTTGCGGGCACATCCCCAGTGGGAGATGTGCGGGAGGCAGCTGATCGATGTTTCTCTCTCGTCGATGTTTCTAACTCTCTATCTCTCTCCCTTCCTCTCTGTAAAAAATCAATAAAATATATTAAAAAAAAAAAGTTATATCCGTTCAAAACAAACGAAAAAACAACGTGCTTTTAAAAATATAAAATTTAAAGAAATCATCCCTGGTCCGTGTGGCTCAGTTGGTTGGAGCATCATCCCGGCCACCAGAAGGTGGTGGGTTCGATTCCTGGTCGGGACACATACCTGGGTTTCGGGTTCCATACCCGGTTGGGGCAAGTATGGGAGGCAACCACTTGATGTTTCTCTCTCACATCAATGTTTCTCTCCGCCCCCCCACCCCCTCCCTTACTCTCTGAAATTAACTAAAAAAAGACAGAAAGAAGGGAAGCAGGTGCACGAAAACATACTCTACAGATGTTTCCATAAAGTCCGGTTTGAGATGTTCTTAGTTGTAAGTAACTAGTCTTCGGCCGAGGTTGGCAGGGTGACCAGAGAGTGAGCTCCTCATTAAGCAGCATTTTTGCAGAGCTGACATTAGCTTATGTTTTTCTTTCTTCCCCTTTGTTAGTGCTCGGTCCAGGCTTCGTCTCTGTGACTCCAGCTGCGGCTTCCTTTGATGTTCGCTATAATAAGTGACAGTCGCTCGGGGCTGTCAGCTTTCATTCGCACAAAGAGAACCTGGCAGCGCTCTCACAAACACTGTCAGTGCTGCATCTCACTTCTCACAGCGTCCCACACAGCTGCGGGCCCTCGAGGAGCCAGCACTGCCTTCCGCCCCATTCAGTCACAGATGGGGGCTGTTCTCCTGAAAGCAGCCCGCGTCCCCCCAGCATGGCGGGCACCAGCGAGCGTCCCTGCCCTTCCTCTCTCCAAGTCTGCGGGGGGTTTGCTGCCCTTTCCCCCGCTTCCCGTTGGGTTGACTTACACATCCGATGTGTATTTGTTAAGACGCGCTTTTAAAACCAAGTGACCAGGTGGAAATAAATAAGCACTGGAACGATTATAAATGCATTTATTTTTCTGTTAACATGAAAAATGTTTCTTGGTGTTTTAAGGTTGAAAAGGATCCCTAATGATCATTGAGAACATTCACAAAAGCTTGGAGACCCAGTGGGCAGTGGCCGCCCTGTGTCTGGGGAGGGAAGGAGGACGTGTGGACATGACCGAGTGGACGTGGCCCCGGAGGGAGAGACTGTGAAGAGGTGGTCATCCCTCCTTCCATGGGCTTTGTAAGCAGACTCGGAGACGAAATCAGAAAGCTCTGAACTCGGCAAAGGGGAGAGTTCCGTCAGGAAGAACGGGACCAAAGCTCGGACGGCAGAGTTAGAAGAATCAGAGTGTGTGACGGAAGGAGAGGCAGGCGGGGCCCGTGGACGAGGTCAGTGTCATGATCCTCACAGTAAGGATGCTCTGCTAGGACGGCACAAACCGTAGGCCCGAACGAGGACGTCCTGAACACCCGCAGATGTGATATGATTACGGGGGAGAAACACGTGGGCAGGTTATCTTTAAAGAGTAGATGGATTTGCAAGAAGAAATATGGAGGAGGAGGATATAGGGACGTGGATGTAGAAAAGTTCAAACCTGCTTGGAAATCAAGAGTTTGCTATATTGCCCTAACTCAGCGGTTCTCAACCTGTGGGTCACAACCCCTTTGGGGGTCAAACGACCCTTTCCCAGGGGTCGCCTAAGGCCATCCTGCATATCAGATATTTACATGACGATTCATAACAGTAGCAACATTACATTACAGTTATGAAGTAGAAACAAAAATAATTTTATGGTTGGGTCACAACATGAGGAACTGTATTTAAAGGGCCAGAAGGTTGAGAACCACAGGAATTGATTTGGCTCAGTGGATAGAGCATCGGCCTGCGGACTGAAGGGTCCCAGGTTTGATTCCAGTCAAAGGCATGTACCTTGGTTGCGGGCACATCCCCGGTAGGGGGTGTGCAGGAGGCAGCTGATCGATGTTTCTCTCCCATTGATGTTCTTTTATTGCTTAAAGTATTACAAAGCGTATTACATATGTCTCCTTTTTTCCCCGCCCTTGACAATCCCCTGACCTCCCCTACCCCCCAGTGTCTTATGTCCATTGGTTATGCTTGTATGCATGCATACAAGTCCTTCGGTTGATCTCTTACCCTCTGCCCCTCCTGCCCCCCAACCCTCCCCGGTTTTCCCGCTGTAGTTTGACAGTTTGTTCGAGGCAGCTCTGCCTCTGTATCTATTTTTGTTCATAAGTTTATAATGGTCTTTATTATCCATAAATGAGTGAGATCATGTGGTATTTTCCCTTCATTGACTGGCTTATTTCACTTAGCATAATGCTCTCCAGTTCCATCCATGCTGTTGCAAATGGTAAGAGTTCCTTCTTTTTTACAGCAGCATAGTATTCCATCGTGTAGATGTACCACAGTTTTATAATCCATTCATCTACAGATGGGCACTTAGGCTATTTCCAGATCTTAGCTATGGTGAATTGTGCTGCTATGAACATAGGGGTGCATATATCCTTTCTGATTGGTGTTTCTGGTTTCTTGGGATATATTCCTAGAAGTGGGATCACGGGGTCAAATGGGAGTTCCATTTTTAACTTTTTGAGGAAACCCATACTGTTCTCCCCAGTGGCTGCACCAGTCTGCATTCCCACCAGCAGTGCACGAGTGTTCCATTGATGTTTCTAACTCTCTATCCCTCTTCCTTCCTCTCTGTAAAAAAATCAATAAAATATATATATATATATTTTTTTTTAAAAAAAAGAGTTTGCTATAGAATCAATAGTGTGCTCAAAAGGTGGGCTAGAAATGTGCTTAACTCGTTCCTGGAATGCTCTCTTCCTGAGAGCTCACGGAATTCTTGTTTACTGCAGAAATGCACTTAGAAAATCTTGGCTTAAAAGAGTTGAACGTTTCTTTTCTCTGAGACATAAATTATAATCATAATAATTACTTTCCCAACAAGCTGGCAGCCTGCAAACTGACACAGCTCTGCTTGCCCCCAGAGCCAGCGTTGCTACTTTCCGTGAGGCCGTGCGGCTCCCGGCCCAGTGTATACAGTTGGAGAAACCTGGACATGTCACAGGTCCCATGTCCTTGGGCTCAGAGATGAGTCAGAAGAAGCGGGAGGAAAGGGGCCTGGGGTCTGTCACAGGCAGAGGCGGGGGCCCCGCACCTCCTAGGTGGACTGTCCTTCTGTGGGACACAGTCCTTCCACAGGGAACGAATTTGCCAAGGAAGACTCCCAACCCTCAGCCTCAGGCACGAAGTTAAAGGCAGGGCGATGACTACCCCCAGGGGCCCCAACAGAGCGGAGCAGGGCCCGGGGTGGGGGTGGGGGCGCCTTCCCTCTTTACAAACAGCTCCGGGGCCCGGTGTCCAGCAGCTGCCCAGGCCGGCTGAGGCTCCGCCTCACGCCTGTGCTGTGCCGATCCCGTTCGAACCGCCTGAAGATTGAGGTCTTCCCTCCGGCCAACACTGGCCTCAGGCTGGCCGCTGCGAGGGTGGAGGGGAGGACAAGCCAGTGGTTAAGGCCTGGCCAGCTGAGGTCAAGAGAAATGGGGGAGATAGGAAACAGTAGCCTGAAGAGTTCCGGGGGAACGTGTTTCCTGGCGGCAAAACTCGACGCAGCCCCGGAGGCCCACCGACCAGCAGTGCGAGGCCCGACTGGGGGAGCAGCGTGTGGACGCTCAGCACCCGGGCAGTGAGTCGCCGCAGGTCACCGCTGACACATTTGGAAGAAAAATAACGAAAAGCACACCTTGAATCAGGACTAACTGGGAACTAACTCCGCTCCCCACAGACCCACCGCAGGCACCCCGTCTCTGGGCCCTGGAGAGGAGGTGATGTGCAAACTAAGAAGCAAACGATGTAACCTGAAATATACTAGTATATACAGCAGGACGTGTTAGAAAACGGTTCCAGTCAAACTCCCCCCAAAAATGCGGCCTCTCTAAGACATGAATATACCTGCATCCATTTAAAGTGCAAACAAATCCAAGTTACCACAGACCAGGACAATACAAAACAAAATGAAGGACAATTGAAGGTCAGTGTGGTAAATTTGCTCCAATGTGAGAGTGTGGAGACAGGATCAAGACAGTAAAAAGGCATGCAGAATAGATACACCAAATTATTGCAATTAGTTAATAATAACTGTCCTTCAGTCACGATAAACAGACACTAAAGAATGGACGTGAAAACAGTAAACAAGACATAGAGTTGGAAGATATTATCCACAGGAAACACTGTCAAATGGATTCCACAGTAACTAAAACCCAAGGGCTTGTGCGAGGACACTTCCAAGCACAAGTTAAATAGGCCCCTGGCCTGACATTTTTCTCTTGCAAGTTTTACGGTTAATCATTCAAACTCCAATCACCCTGAGAGAAATAAGAGAAATAAAAGTACTCTCATGGCCCCACTTGAATTGCCCGTCAATCATCTATGTACTTAAATTTACTTATTTTTTATTGATTAAGGTGTTACATGTGTGTCCTTACCCCTCTTTGCCCCCCCCCCCGACTCATGCCCTCACCCCCTGGTGCCTGTGTCCATTGGAGAGGCTAATATGCCTGCATACAGTGGACTTATCTTCGCGTGGCAAAGGCTTGCGGACATCTCAAAGGACTGCTCAGAGGCTCGCTCACTGTGTGTGCTCGGCTGCAAATGAACCCATTGCGCATAACCTTGGCTCTCTCACCTCTCAGGAGAACGGCACGGATTCCTACAGGAAGCTGAGCTTATGGCAAACATGAAGGATCCCATCAGTGCAGCACAGACATCAGGGGCAGGACAACAGCTGCGGCATTGTTTGCTGTGTTCCCCTCGCCGTCCGGTTCCTGGCATTTCCTCAGAACCTTCTCCAGGGGGAGGTTCTGAAGCAGTTCTTCCACTCCGGCGTTAGCGTTCGAGGACATGCTTTATCTCTCTCACTAGGCCGGCAGCCCTGCGTCTGGTTCATTAATGTTACAAATAATCGTTAGGCGATTTTTCTGTTTGGCGCTCTGGCAGGAAGCATAAGTTACCTGCGTTTTTGAAGATAATGTTTGTACACTTTTGGTAATGAACAAAGTGGCAGTTTATCTTCAATGTGCAAATTACAGGTGTCTCCCGAAAACCAGGGTTACATCCATTCGTTTAAGTTAGAAGCATTGAGACAGCAGGAAGGTGAGCCTGGGGTGGGACAGGAACTGGGTGGAGGGGGGAAAAGGAAGAAAAATGGGGGACGTCTGTAATGCTCTTACAGTAAAACACACCTAAAAAACTAGTCAGAACCAGGCATTTTGCATGTAAACAGGAAATGAAGTATTTCTTGGTAGAAATCCATAAAGATTCGTCATAAGGATGAAATGAAGGAACGTTCAGTCACTAATTGCAATGAAGCAAGTCCATAAATGAGTTATGGCTCCCACTTCACATCTAGAACAGGGGCTAAAATCTGTATGATAATCTCACCTTTTGAGCGAAGGAGTGGGGTATTTGCCAACTTGGAGTAATACACAGGGTGGGCAAAAGGAGGTTTACAGTTGTGAGTGCACAAGAGTTTATTCTTATATTATTATTTATTAAGTATTGTATTATTTTCCATATGAACAACCATAACCTCCTTTTACCCCACCCTGTCGTTGTAGGTTGAGATTGGTTCTTCAAAAGTGACTCAACTATTCTGTTGCGTTAGCAGCTTTTGATTAAACTCTTACCGCACGGATTTTCCCTGGCGCACGCCTGCATCGTCTCACCAGCTGCCTGGAGACGCTAGGCAAGCCCATGTCTAGTGGCAGGTGCAGCGTTGGGCCGGGGTCACACAAAATGGACTCAAGGCTCAGTGTCATCAAAATAATATTTATTCCAGGCACCTGGTGCGGGCGGTCTGACTCGAGAACGTGCCAGCAGTGACTGGGGGTGGAAGCAGGTCTTCTATGCTCAGGGAGAGCTGCCGATGGGCTCGGCTTGACCCAGGTGTCAGGACCGCCCCCCCCCCCCATAGTTTTATGGCCTTGTCCTTTGTCCTTCTGGCCTTTCTCGGGGGCTGTGCGGGGGTGATATCTTCAGGAATCTCTGTAGAGTAACCACTCGAGGGGGGCATGTGTGCAAGGCGTAGGCTCAGAGCAGCTTTCTCTATGGGCCCTGCTCCGGTGGCGCCTGTGCTGGACTCACCTTCCACCAGGAGGAAGCGGGCAGTCTCCGTCCTGCGTGAAGCCGCTGTCACTGACTGTGGGCGAGGCAGGAAGGACGGTTGTGTGACCAACTATCAGCCCCAGTCATTTGAGTGTCTTCTCCTTGTGGAAACGCGTGCGAATAGGGCAAGTTTTATCTCCACGGTCTACGTTACTCTTTAATCTTCACTCATCTGTGCGTGTTTAACCGCTAAAGTAAAGTGTGGGTTCTAACTCGCTTCAGGGAGCTCTGCCTGACATTGCTGCTTTGGGTCAGTTACGCAGTAATATCTGCTGCGCTTTCCCGATGATTCTCAGCACGTCGATGGCAGCACGCGTCCTCGCGTTCTCCTCTGCTCTGCTGGTCTCCTCGTTAATAACTTCGTGCCCAGTGAAGTCATTGTAGCAAATTCTCTACAAAAGCAAATAAATAGCAGTCACATGCTTTTCAAAAACCTTCGTGATGCATCTTTCATTTCACAAACAGAAGGTGTTGAAGGACCAGGGCCCTGCAGCCCCGCTTTAATATTCTCACAGCGAGTTCTCTTCTGCGTTAACAGGTTCTCCCGCGCAGCCCTGAGGCGCCGGGCGCCCGGGCCTCTGGGGGGAAATAGAACTTTGCAGTGGGAAGCAGAAATGGAAGGAACCGCTTTTTCACATTGATGCGTGTCTCTCCTTTTCAAAGGGAAAATAATTCCGTGAAACTATTTTAATATGAAATGGAAGAAAGGCATGCAGAGCGGCAGAGCGGCCATCAGCGTGGCATGGCGAGCTCCCGTGGAAGGCGGGCGTTCCTGCGCGGCTCTCTCTGAAGGCCTCCAATTAGGGCTGCGATTTGCCGAGCGCCCAGCCCAGGCCCATCTCCAGGACGCTCTTGGGAAAAGGAGCCATCCTCCGCTGTCTGCTGGGGCCCCCTCCATCTGCACTGCTGTTTTCACCTCGGTGCCTTTTTTATTGTTTGCTGTTTTACTGTTTGCTGGCTACTTGTTATAAAATGTGCAAATTACAAGATCTGAAATCAATGTTAGAGGAACCCCAAGGGCTAGAGAGAAATGTTTCTTAACAAGTTCACAGCCCTCCCTTGAAATTAAAATGCACCATCATATTAAAATGAATGTTTAATCAGCTGTTCATTTTGGAACTGTTGAGGAAAATCAGACTCGCGGCAGGTCTGACCGCTGTTCCCATCTCCTTGCTTTCCCGGTGCAGCATGGCTTTTGCATCGTGCATGGGCAAGCGTGTATTTGAAACTGGGTGGCAGCCTGTCTGAGCGCCATTGGGCGGAGCCCTCGCTCCTGGGACTCGGACGGGGATAGCCTGGCAGGCAGCGGCTCCACGGCCCTGTGAGCTCCAGTCTGTGGCTGATTGGAATTGGGGCGCCGCTGCAGCGATGATACAAGCATGGGAGGTGGAGAGCTTCCCACAGCTCTGCCTGTGGACCCCGAAACCACAGCCTCGCATCACGGAGCTGCCACCCAAAGGCATTCCGAGAGCCAGAGGCGTCCACGCGCCGTGGTGCGCCCCCATCAGGCGCACAGGTGCTGACAATGCTGGGCTGCAGGGGGCAGAGGGTCTGCCGTCGGGGGTGTGACTAGAAGGGGAGGGGCCTCAGTCCTGGGATGCAGACATTTGGGTGAATGACGTGGAAAATCAAGAACAGGTACATGTCCACTTTCCGGTCATTAGCATCCGCTCCCTTGGCCTTCCCGGAAGGGTGCCCTCACGGGGCAGGTGCTGCTCTCCCGCTGCTCCTGGGCCACTGCTCCTGGGCCACTGCCAGGCTCAGAGCAGCAGAGCCCTGGCCGGAAGTGAGTCCCCTAAGCAGCCTGGTGTGTGAGGACCTGCAGGGCCTGGCAATAGGCACCAGCAAGAGACAAGGTCGGCATCCGGCCGGCGTGGCTCCGTGGTTGGATGTTGACCCCTGAACCCGGAGGTCACACTTCAAAACCCCACCAGGGCACAGGCCCGGGTTGTGGGCTCCATCCCCAGTGTGGGGCATGCAGGAGGCAGCCGATCCACGATTCTCTCTCCTCATGGATGCTTCCATCTCTCTCTCCCTCTCCCTTCCTCTCAGAAATCAATACAAATTTATTTAAAGAAAAAAGCAATAAGGTGATCACCCTGGGAATGTTGGGGAGGGCGTTAGATCAGGAGGGTTGCAAGACATTGGGCAAGGTAGGAGCCACCCGGTGACACAGGACGCTCACGTCACTGCTGGCATCAGTGTTTTGGCAAAACACTTAGGTCTGGTTCCAGTCACTGGCTGTTCAAAGCCTGGACACAAGGACGGACTGACTCTCCCTGACTTCCTGGCCTGGCACTGAGGAGTGAGGCTACGGGCGAGGGTGTTTGATTTCTTTGCATGAATTACCTGGGAACCAGCCAGCCGGTTGGCTCCCCTGGGAGGACTCAGAGGACTTTAGTGGAGCGAGTCTCTGGTGCAAGGTGCGTGCCCGCTGACTGGCGTCTCGCTCAGTTCGTGTCGTCACAGACATGTAAGAGCTACAGGGAGGGGGACATTAGCTGTGGCCACAGGAAATTTCAGTCCCACAAGCAATTTCCAGACCTAAATCGGGTGCCACATTAATGGGAATTGATTTTAGGGGAGTCAGATCCTCGTTAGTAAGAACTAGCAGCAGCCCCGCAGAACCAGGCAGTAACCCGCCTCCAATCTTCCCTGACAGGACTCGTCACCGGCTTCAGCCACGTGGCCCAGAAAGTTCAGAGATCACCTGCACGTTCAGAGATCGCGGACGATGGGGTTGGAGCGGAAACTTGAGTCAGATGCTGCAGAATTACATGGCGATGCACTGGTAGATGGGGAGCTGATAGGGGCCGGCGACAGATGGGTTGTTTGTTCTTTAGGATTTGGGTCTTAAGTCTGCCTCAGAATGCGTCCAGTAGGTCTGCTTGGCTACCTTGTGGCTACGTCTCCAGTTCTCAAAGGTGTGACAGAGGCTCTAACAGCAGACACAGTGGCCAGGGCCGGTGACATCACAGAAAGCTCACCTTTCCGCGCATATGTGTCCCGCCTGTGCCCCTGGGTCCTGCCTGTGCCCGTGCGTCCTGCCTGTGCCCATGCGTCCCGCCTGTGCCCCTGGGTCCTGCTTGTGCCTGTGCGTCCTGCCTGTGCCCGTGCATCCCGCCTGTGCCCCTAGGTCCTGCCTGTGCCCATGCGTCCCACCTGTGCCCGTGCGTCCTGCCTGTGCCTGTGCATCCCGCCTGTGCCCCTGGGTCCTGCCTGTGCCTGTGCGTCCCGCCTGTGCCCCTGGGTCCTGCCTGTGCCTGTGCGTCCTGCCTGTGCCTATGCGTCCTGCCCGCTGGCACCGAGCCCGGAGTGTGAGGAAGCGATGGAAGCCGCACACTTTCCGAGAGGAGCAGGCAGGAGCAGGCCCTGCCCAGGTCCCTGCAGCTTCCTTCACGAGTCCACTCCCCGTCCAGGCGGTGCTGGTCCTGCCCCTGAGAACCACACGGGGTCTTATGATTATAACAGTTCTCACTCTTGCTGCCGGCGGGGCTCCATGGCTGAGCATTGGCCCAGGAACCAGGAGGTCACAGTTGGATTCCCCGTCAGGGCACCTGCCCAGGTTGCAGGCTCGATCCCTGATGGGGGCGAGCAGGAGGCAGCCGATCCATGATTCTGTCTCATCATTGATGTCTCTCTCTCTCTCAGTCCCTCTCCCTTCCTCGCGGAAATCAATTATGTATATGTATACATATTTTAAAAAGAGGGAGCCTGCGAACCCCATCTTATCCGCCCGTATATGGAGACTCCAGCCCGTCCTAGGTGGGCGAGGAGGCTCTGACGGAAGGAACCCCGCTGAGCTGCGCCGAGCCCCCCATGTCTGTGCCTTTGGACCCGTGTGTCCCGCCCGACTCAGGATCCGGAACGGCACCGGCAGGAGCTCGTGGCTCCTTTCTCGGCAGCATAAGCTGCTACAGGAAGTGCCGTGAGCCCTCCTGGGCGGGGAGGGCACGTCAGATGGCACTTGGCACGGGGCTGACAGTCCTGCTCATGGAAACGGTGCCGCCACAGCGGGTCCCCCTGACGGAAGTGACGCGGCTGGACTACGTGGGTGCGGCAGCGGCACCCTCACGAGGAGAGAGCAGACCCGGGCGCGCAGGCATGTACTCGCCCGATTTGCCAGTGCAGGCGCCGCCGCGCTGCCCAAAGCTCATCCTGTTTCAAATGACGCGGCGCGCATCCCCCGGGCTCCCCACAGCGGCCGCCCGCGCGAGTGCCGTGTCCGGGACCGGAGGCCCCTGCGCGAGGAATTCTGTCCCTGTTCGCATCCGTCCTCGCGCTGTGCGCACACCGATTCCAGAAAGAAGCCGTTCAAATCCAGACAATGGCTTGGTGCGACCACAGCCAACCAGTGGTCTCAGAGGCTGGAAAAGTGAGAAAAACTCGGGCTCCGTTTCCTCCGTGAAAGCGAGCAGGCGGCGCCCAGGGGCAGGGCAGGCGCAGCTGCAGAACTCGCACCTCCTCTTCTCGGGGTGGCCGCTGGATCGTGGTCTGACAGGTCTTTTCTGGCTGCAGTTGGACCTGTACTTGGAGGGTTCCCCGTGGCCCGCTCCTCGGTGCCTGCCAGGAGGAGGCGACCGTCTGCCCACGAGTGGAGAGACCCACGGAGTGGCCGCTGGTCCTCATCCTGTCAGGGGGAAGCAGAGGAAACATGCGTAGACAGATAACGCCCCCGGGTTCCCATTCATCGCTGACACGAAACCTGCAGGTCGGTGGTATCTTATGTTGCCTTTGCTTCATCGAATGAAACAGAAACAGACCCGCGACCAGAAAACGAGCGCAGACGAGCTCCCGTTTAAACAAACAGACCTGCCTGGGGCCCAGCTCTGCGTGCAAACCCACCTCGCCCTGTTATTCCCAGAGAAGCCGCGCACGGACGGAGCGAAGCACAAACGCGCCTGCTGTGCCTCCCCGCCTGCCACGGACGACAGGGCGCGCCCGCCAGTCACTTCCTGCTCGGGAACAGCAAGATGCAGCTGGCGGTGGCATGGCCGGGGCTGGGGCTGGGGCTGGGGCTGGGGCTGGGGCTGTGTCTCCGTTGGTCTCCCGCGTGCAGGCATCTTACGGGCTGGGCACCCGCTAACTCATTACCCCCCGCGGTCCTGTGAGTTGGATATGGATGCTCCGTTCTTTTAAAGTACTTGAAACACACAACTGCCAACAAAAATGGAACATTTCAACGACGGCCGATAAAGAAATGTTTGTAGAAGAAATTTAATTTTTTAGTTTTTGATCTCAAGATGAAATTTATTTCCATAATTTAAAAAATTATTTCCTACACAACTACACTGACTGCTAATAAATGTGAACTTATATTCTAAATTATATTTTTAAAAGTTTACAAACATCTGAAATCAGCTTCTGCTTGGTTATTCTAAGCCTCACCGAGCAGACAGGACAGATTTATCAATGAGAAAAGGTCGGTTTTGTTTTGTTTGTGTGTTTGTCTTCCGACCAGTCATGCCCAGCAATACTATCTAACGATTTTTTAATACACGATTCCTATTATAAAAGATGCAAGGAAGTCATCATTTTTCTGTAACCATTTGTACAGATTTATTACTTAATTAGTTTTCTTACCTTTATCTGACAGGGGTTATGAAGTGCAGCTTAGAACTCTCTGCAGCCGAAACAAAATCTAAGTCGTCTTTTATGGAGGCCGACATTCAGATGCAGTGTAACCAGATAGGAAAGTGTCTTCACACACCTCAGCGAGATCTCAAGTTGTCGTATCTTTCAGGCGCTCGGGAAATGTGTCCACGGAGGATTTATTTCCTGTAAGGGAGTCAAGTCACTCAGCAACAACAAAATTAAATTAGTATTTTCTACCCAATGGAAATGGTCAGAGCTACAGACCGTGCTGCCTGGCGAAGGGGAACGGAGACCCGCTCGTCGCCGAGGGAAGGAATATGAACCATCGCACGGAGAGCACGGAGGATTCTGTGCAGAGAGGACCAGCCCGATCGGACCCCGTCACAGCCCCGGGTAAGGGCTGCTGCTGCGGGTCAGGCCGACTCCACCCGGACCTGCACTGCCCGTGCTGACGCGCAGGACGGAGACCTGGGGGTCGTCCGGCAGCCGGGGCAGGAGGAGAAACAGCCTGTCTCCGGGGACAGCTAACACTCTGGCTGCAAATACAAGCGTGAATTCGAATATGAATATTTATTTATCAAACGCACATGAATGCCACAGATTTTGCCAGCTGCCAGCCATTCCCCGGGTCCCCGAGCTCAGGCACAGACGGAGGCTCAGAGGTGGCCGCTCTGTTTCACAGTGGCCCCTTGCGCTTCCTAAGAGTCTCTGTGGTGACTCAGGTTCTTTGTCTTTGGGCCAACGGCCATCGATGAAATAGAGGGTAAAAATATACAGTCAGCCCAACCAAGGATTTTCTTTGAAACAGACAAACTTTAACCAGATTAATGAGACAGACAGACAGACAGATGGACAGAGAGGGAGGAGACTCAAGTGACGAAAGCAGGGATGATGGATGGACCATCACAACCAGCCTTAGCGGGCTGAGGAGGATCATAGAAAAATACCACGGGCAGCTTCTGCCAACAGCGGAGAAGGTTGTGTCTCCTCAGAGTTCACAGGTGGGAACTTAATCCCCGACATGCTGGCATTGGGAGGTGGGGCCTTGGGGAGATGATTAGGTGGGGCAGGCAGGCCCCTGGGAGTGGGGTCCCTGCCCGTATGAAAGAGACCCCACCAGCTCCCCACCACCTGGTGAGGACACGGAGGAAAACACAGCTGCCTACCAACCAGGAAGCGGGTCTTCACCAGCCGCCGGATCAGCCGTAATACTGGGCTTTTCTGTGGTTACTGAGCCGCCCAGTGTGTGGTATTCTGTGACAGCAGACCAATCGGACTAAGACAATAACCTCAATTCAAGGAGCAAATTCCTTCAAGGAGACAAGCTACTTGAAACGGAATCTAAAGAAATCAGAAAACCTAAGTAGGCTTAAGAGATTCAAGTACTAATAACACTTCCCACAGAGAAAAGCCAGACCTCGTGGCTTTCCTGGAAAGTCTAACTTTTAAAAGAAGAATGGAAACCAGTCTTTGACATATTCTTCCCAAAAATAGAAGAGGAAGGATTGCATCCTAAGTTATTCTAGGAAACCAGTGTTGCCTTGAGACCAAAACGAAGAAAGAAATCACAAGGGGAAAAAATGATGCATCAATTTCTCTTATGAATGCAGACCCCAGAATCCTCAGCAAAATACTAGCAGACTAAATCCAGTAACATATCTATGTATACAAAAGCCTAAGCAGCCGCCCAACCATTCGACCGTCCGACTGGTAGCTGTGATGCACACTGGCCATCAGAGCTGCGGTGACTTGGCAGCTGCAGTTCTCAGGTGACACACCCGGAACCAGAGAGGAGGGAGCCCGATTCCAGGGTGTGTCACCAAGAACTGCCCTCTCACAATCTGGGATCCCTCGGGGGATCCAGAGAGCCTGTTTCAGCCAGATCCCCACAGGCCAGGCCTAGGGACACCACCAGTGCACGAATCCGTGCACCGGGCCTCTAGTAAACATATAACATTCATGTCACTGAGTAGCATGCATCACAGGAATGCAAGGTTTGTTTCACATACAAAAAAAATAATCAGCCAATAGAATAGACTCTTGTTATTAGAATGAAAGGGGAAAAAACATATCATTTCTATGGACTTCGATAATCATATGGCAAAGTCTGACATTCTTTAATGATAAAAACACTCAAAAAAAACTAGCCATAAAATCTTACTTTAGAAAAATCTGGAATTTTAATCTAGAACTGAGTGCAAACTCATGACCCACAATGCTTTGTGTTTCCACAAAACGAAAGAGCATGTAAGTGCAGGGAGGAGAGCCAGTCGTGCTTGGGTACCCCCGTCCCTCCATCGGCCACTCGATGGCTCCTCCAGTGAGCGTCCGGGAGGAGACACTCAGTGTCTGTCGGTTTCCCACTCGCCAGCCTCGAGGAAGTGCGTGTTACTGTCTTTCCTTCTCTAATGAAAACAGTAGACTAATTTATCTTGCATTTCCCGTGAAAAAGAACTATGCCCTGATACACACTGGTTGGCTAATAACCAAGAAATGGACTGTTCTGTGCGCACGCTGAGGTACTTGCTGAAGAGGACCGGGAAATATCCGTCATGTCCCTCTGCTAAATTCGGGAGATTTTTGAGGTCAATTGCCCATCTGCACGGAGAGGCAAGTCATTATTTTGCAGCCTCTGAAATATGGCCGGTTTTCAAGGTTCACTCGTTTTTTGAATAAGCGGCTCTTTTACTCATTCAATAAACAGCAAAAGTGACGCATCTGGACGTACCCACGTGTCGGCCCAGAGGAGCTTCTAATGACAAGCCATTTCCCGAGGAGTCAGGGTTAGCGTCACAGCAGCTCCCCTGGAAAGCTCGCCCCCGCCCTCCGGCAAAGCACAGAGCGCCAGGGAATGGCTTGGTTTTCAACTTGGGAAGCAAAATTTTTTCAAGATTTGGTTTCCAAATGCAGCCTGATCCAGGCTTCTTTCAAACTATATACTGAGTTTTCTTCCACAAAAGAAACCACATTTCTACCAGGCGAAAAAATAAACAAACAAATAGGCAAATGGATAACATTCACTTTCAAAGGAACTTGAAGCTTTACGTTTAAGCGTTTTAGATTTTGCCTTGGAACAGCCCTAAAGCCCATCAGGGGGTGCTCTGTGTCCAGAGGAAATCCTTTCTTTTTTCTTCCAAGTTCCAAGTCGAGGAGAAGAGTCCTGTGTGACACTGAACCCTGCTCTGGCTTCCTGGGCCCGGCAAGTGTGTGAGTCCAGAGCGTGTTCCCTCATGAGAATGACACGAGTGATCATCACCAACAGACACTCAGTATGGCGACCTGTGCCAAGTTTTGTTTTGAGTTCTTTATGTGTATTAGCTCATTTAGTCCCACAGCAACCCAGCGAGGTGGGTCCCGTGAACACCCAGTTCGAGGCGAGGGGGAGGGTGTGGGAGGCGGGGGAGCTTTGCCGAGGCCACCAGGGAAGCAGTGCCGAAGCGCAGGGATCGGGGATGCGTGCGGAGCGTCAGTTCTGGCCCAGGCGAGGGACTCGGGGCATTTGTTACGGGAGAGCATGAGCACATAGCAGAATGAAGAGGAGGGTGGTGGGTGCAGTTAGACTTTATTGGTCTCTCCAATAATCCTCGGTGTCTGTGTAACTTAGCCTCAGTGAGCATTTTATTTACGTGAACATCTCTGGTGTTTATCACAGTCCTCTGCTGAGGCAGCAGGAACTCCATTTCCCCTACAGGGACTTCAGCTCCGCTGCTCTTAGAACCTCATCCCGTGATCTTGGCACTGAAGCAGCCCCACAATTAGTGCTAAGCAAGATCTAGTTCACCGCCTGGCAAATAGTGTACAGTGACTTCCTCTTAAATAATTGCTTGTAAGAAATTATTGAGAGTTTAAATTAAAATGCGATTTGGTGTTTAATTGTCCATGTGCCCATAGACAGCTCCAAACATCCTACTACACACATAGAATTGACAGCAGACCCAAACATGAGGAAGTGGGAGTTTTTAAGAGGTAGAATAAGACACCGCTTTTGTGCTTGGAGTAAATATAAGTATGTGTACAAATGAATAAGATGCAAAACAACAAAAGCAAGAGAGATGTTTGCGATGTTTTTTTGAAAGAACGGGTAGAACCTGCACGCACTGGAGCAGGAGAGCCATTCTGTGGCGCAAACGCTGCTCTGTCCACAGCCCCTCCCGCCCAGCACCGTGGCAGCCCCGCTGACCAGGCCCGGCCCAGGGGGAGTGCACCCCACACTGAAGGCCTGTGAATCCACCGCTATGACCTTCCTCCCCGGCACATCGGTTCTTGTCTGGGTTACTCTGTAGCCCTCAGATTGATCCATCGGTCTCTACTCTCGGCCACTTAGGGTTTATTTCTCAAATAATCACATCTATTTTTTAAACATACAACAAAAAAAATCACTGACCTATTTCATATGGGCCCCATCGTAAGTGTAACAACATCAGAATTCTTCACGGCGGACTCCCAGGCTACCCGCCGGCTCTCCGTGGCCCTGGGACCTCCTTCCGACACTCTTATTGGTTGGCTGTGTTCCCACGATAGTTGTCATATTTTTGTTAACAATTTTAGGCATTTTCCTACTTCAACCCTGTGCTGTCTCTGTTTTCTGCTGAAAATGTTCTCCTGCTGGAACCCTGTGACCGTCCCTCCTACGTCATTGCCGAGGACCACCGTTGCATCCTCAGAAAGGACTCCCTGAGCACCCACGCCTGCTCCCCCTCATCATCGTTCCTCAGAACCGCTGTCTCTACAATCGCCGTCCATATGTATCGCTCCAGCGAGACCTCGACAAGGACACCACTGCTTGGCCAAGGGGAGAGGAGACCACAAGAACGGCTCCCGTTTTCAGGAAGACCCTGCCCTGAAGGGTGCGTGGAAGGGGTGTTTCCGATGGGCGCCGGACTGTGTGTTCTCAAACTCCTCCCGTTCACTCTCTCCCCGACTCCGCTCACCTGTGGCCATTGGCGTGGCCGGGCCCAGGTGAGCGTGGCTGGGCCGGGGTGAGTGTGGCCGGGGTGAGCGTGGCCGGGGTGAGGGTGGCCAGGGTGAGCGTGGCCGGGGTGAGCGTGGCCGGGCCGGGGTGAGGGTGGCCGGGGTGAGCGTGGCCGGGCCGGGGTGAGCGTGGCTGGGCCTGGGTGAGTGTGGGTTCTGGCAGAGCACCCACGAGAGCCTTCCCCTCGCATCGGGCTCGTCTGGGAGACGGTGCCCTGTGAGGAGCATGGCACTCCGTTGACTCCTGTGCGGCTGAGATGCCCACGTTAGCGCCCAAGCGTTTTGCTCCTCGGCCTCAGCCAGTTGGGACCCATCTGGAGCCTTGGGTCATTTCCTGTTTGGCACGTAAACGCCCTTCGCATTGCGCTCTGGCTAAAGCCTGCCACCTGCTGTCACCTCCCCCGGGCGGAGCCGGCCGGCTAGCGCTCCGACAGCAGCTGGGAACGTGCGACTGTTTGGGGCTCATTGTCACCTCACTTTTCTGCTGTTTGTGTGGTAAGATATTGACCAATTTAAGATGCACCACGTTTTGACAGACACACAGCGCGTGCGGCCACCGCCGAGTGCGGGACACGGCACCACCCCGGCCTCCCCTCCTGGCCTGGCCTGGCCCCTCTCCTCGCCTCTGGCGCAGTCATCGCTGTTCTATTGCTTCTAACGTTTTAGACAAATGAAATGGTATATTTTGTAGAATCTTCTGTCAGGAATAGGATAGTGCCGAGGATTATACTTTTTAACCACTTAGGACAAACTGGTGACTCCTCCCTTTCTCCGTTAGCTAAAACAGCACCGAGTAGGCCGGCCAATCTACTTTGGAAATGTTTCGGGAGATGAGAGAAAGCTATAAATATATATAAATATTTTTATAAAGTTTAAAGGAAAAGGCATGTAAGTAGATAAAAGGACATGATTGATTGCCTTTTACTTCACAAAATATTTGAAAGCGTACGCGCTCTTTCCAGTCGCTTCTGGCCTCGCTGCCCTCGGTCTGGGCTGGTCTGCTGGCTGCCTTTGCTTTAGTTTAGATGGAGGACAGTCCGCACGGACACCTGGCTGCTTTCCACTGAAGCTCCTGGGGGGGTTGTGTCCGCGCTCATTTGCAGCCAGTTCGGTCCAGGCACCTCTGAGGGGCTCCGGGCGGCCCAGGGCTCCGGGCGGCCCCCAGCACGGCCTCCGAAATGAGATTCCGTCCGATCTGAGGGCGGAAAACACGTGTCAGCACACGCCCTGTCTGTGCGCAGGAATTCCAATCATCACAAAGCGACAGAAACACTCTTTCGAAATAAAATAGCAAGAGACCCAGAGAGCAACCATTAATGCAGTGGGGAGTGGCACCAGGAGCCTGGTTTAAGGCCAGTGTCCCCTGCGTTCAGGAATGCGTGTGAGCCGATGTGAACGAAGACGTTACCTCACTGGCAGTATTTCTCACCT
The DNA here is from genome assembly GCF_964212035.1 of Myotis nattereri. Classification (NCBI taxonomy): domain Eukaryota; kingdom Metazoa; phylum Chordata; class Mammalia; order Chiroptera; family Vespertilionidae; genus Myotis; species Myotis nattereri. Next base: position 82,574,900 of record NC_138086.1, read on the forward strand.
GAAAACCCGCCGCCTGCTTTCTGGGCTTGTTTGCGTTTGGTTTGGTCCTGTTTTCACAAAAGCTTCGCTTTGTCTTCGCACTGACGAGCGGGTTGGCTTTTGATTTTTGTGCTTTTGCCAATGCAGAGTCTCCTGCTGCCGACACGGGGCCTGGCTGCGTGCCTGTGTTCTCTTCCTCTTAGCTTTCCATGTCCTGGGCGCCAGCATATACCCCCTGAGGACCAGGGCTCATGCAGGTGCCGGGTCGGAGCTGGACGAGCATTCATCTCCCATCTCTGCAGACCCTCCATGGCGCACAGAGGAGATGCGCTGTAACTCTTCTGGTCAGCAGTCACAGTCCCCGGGAGTGACTGCGTAGCCTGTGAGGTAATGGAGCTGACGGAATCATGCCGCCGCCGGAGGGCTCCACGTCCTAGTCCCGGCCACCTGGGAACGCGTTCTCTCGCAGGACACAGTGGACTTGGTTGTGTGGCTGAGTTAAGGACCTGGGGGGGCGGGCCGCCCTGGGTTCACGGTGGATCAGTGTAATTTCTGTCCCCCCCTCGGCATGGCCCTCCCCAGGCCGGATCTCAGCTCTCTCCCTTCTCATTCCCCATCACTGGTGCTCAAGGCCTCAAATCCACTTTGTCATCCAAATCTAGACAATGACTGTCCATCCAAGCACAGATCTGGCTGGTCTCCGTACTGACATGCACTGTAACTGTAGTTGGTAAATATTACCATCAGCTGCCCTGGCTGGTGGCTCTGTGGATAGAGCATCGGCCTGTGGACCAAAGGGTCCCGGGTTTGATTCCGGTCAAGGGCGTGTACCTCAGCTGCAGACTCCTCCCCAGCCAGGCCCTGGTCGGGCGCGTGCAGGAGGCAGCTGATTGATGTGTCTCTCACATCAATGGTACTCTCTGTCCCTCCCTCCCACTCTCCCCAAATATCACTGGGAAAATACCCTCAGGTGAGGAGTCACAGCAGTTACCATCACCTATTGGAATTGCTCCGTGCCCTTCCAGGAGACGCTGGGCTTTCCTTTCCCGCGGTCGGAATCCATGCCTAGAGCAGCGATAGCCTCAGCCTTGTAACTTTCACCCTCACAGCACTGAGCTCTTCCTAACTCCCCAAGTTTACATTCACAATTACAATTCGCCTGGATTCATCCACTCAGTGACTCATTCATCACGGCTGGGCCATTATGAGGACAGCATAGAGGTTCCTCAGAACTAAAATAGGGCTTTCCTAGGACCCTACACATCCTCTTACGGGCACGTGCGCTCACAGGGAATGAAGTCAGCTCCCGGAAGCCATGTCTGCGCTCCCAGGTTCATTGCTGCGTCAGTCACGACCTCCGGGATCAGACACGACCTCCGGGATCAGACATGGCCTCAGTATCTGCGAACAGATGAATGATGAAGACAGGGCGGAGCACACGACATGGAGTATTCCTCACCCCGAAGCCAGAAGTGCCTCCTGGAGGACAGTGTGCCGGGGAGATGTGCCAGCCCAGGAGGGTGAATAAAACTGCCCGATCCCACACACAGAGAATCCACAGAGCCGCTCACACAGGAGCAGGGGCTGTGTCACCAGGGACGGGGTGGAGGAAGTGGGAGATGTTGGTCAGAGGCTAGTTTCCCTGGGGACTGGATGATCAAGGTCTGATGTGCGGCATGACCATGGTTAATACTGGGAAAGCGCGAACAGAGTCGGTTTCAGGTGCTCCGTCACCCCCAAATGGTGACTATACGAGGAGGTGATGTGTTCACTAGTTTTACTGTAGCAATCATTTCTGTATACTAGAGGCCCGGTCAGGAATTCGCACTCCAGTGGGGTCCCTCCACCTGGTCAGCAATCGGGCCAATCAGGGCCATCTCGCCCAGTCCCGATCCGGACAGTCAGGGCCAGTGGCAGGGAAGGGATTGCTGGAGGGACTGCGGGAGGGCTCCAGGGCATGTCCAGCCCCATCTCACCCAGTCCTGCTAGGCCAGACCCTAGCAGCAAGCTAACCTACTGGTCAGAGCGTCTGCCTCCCAGTGGTCAGTGCACGTCATAAGCGGGCGGTTGAGCGGCCTTAGCATATCATTAGCATATTACACTTTGAGTGGTTGAATGGACAACCAGACACTTAGCATATTAGGCTTTTATTATATAGGATATATATCAGATCATCCTGTTTATACCTTAAACAATACAATTTTTATTAAAATAGTAGACAAAAGAAAATAAATAAAAATATGTGGACCTTGGACTCAGCCCCTTGGTGTGCATGGAGCACTAATGGATATTCTCAGCATATAGTTTGGTCGTGGTACAACTTAACTGTTAGGCTGCTCTTTCCTGGATCCCACACTCTCTGGAATTACCACTTAAGGGCACAAATGACTCAGTCTACGTTCTGTCTAAACCAGGGCCATTTGAGATTTCCATTTTGATCACTCATCATTTGAACAGGCCCTTTCCACTGGCCCATTACTCCTGTTGAAAAGACGCTCTCATCTCGTTACGTTTCTGATGCAGCTGTGCTTCTGAAGTGCTTGTCATGTGTCCTCTGTCCGAAACTTCCTCCACCTGGTGCATGTAGAGGGAGACATCTTTACTGTCTAGCCACGTCGCTAGGACGTGCACACAGGCAGCACTTGTAAAAATCCCTACCTGCACCCATGTCTCAGAGACGCACCTGCTTCCTCGCCCACCGTCACCATCCTCTTCATCATCCTCTTCATCATCCTCTTCAGTGGGCTTTTTTCTTTCTTAAAAAAGTATGTTTTCATTGATTACAGAGAAGAAGGGAGAGGGAGAGAGAGATAGAAGCATCAATGATGAGAGAGAATCACTGACCAGCTGCCTCCTGCACGCCCCACACTGGGGATCGAGCCCGCAACCTGGGCCTGTGCCCTGACCAGGACTTGAACGTGACCTCCTGGTTCATAGGTCGATGCTCAGGTCGAGCCACACCGGTCGGGCTCTGGGGACGCTTTTCTCTCAGGAAGTGCATGCCGTCGAAACACATGACCGACGACAGCAAAATGCACCGCCACCCGCAGAGCTTGACAGGGCCCCGCAGGTTTCACCGCTGATCTCGGTCCTGTCTCCTCGGCAAGGGCCGCTGGTCCTGCAGGCAGCGCTCCTGCCTGTGCGCTGCCGGGAAGAGCGCGGACCCTGGGGCGAGACATGTGCCCATCCAGGTTTGGGGCCAGCGCCTGGGAGTGTGTGGCCATGGGAACGGCGTCTGCTCCGGCTCCAGGCCCTTTACCCCATGAGAGGGGGCGACCACCCTGCCCCCCAGGGCTTGGGCAGAATCGACCAGTTACCCCCCTGGCAGCGCCCCCTTTCTTTCTGACTCCAGAAGCTCTGAGTTTTATAGTCATGAGGCCACGGGAATACTCCTCCCGAAACTAGATTTCAGCGCCATAAATCCGATGCGATTTTATGGTTTGTAGTTGGAGTATCTTCTGCAGTGTGATGGGGGGGCGGGGGGGGGGGACAGTCCGTCCAAGCAAGTGGAGAGGCGGCGGCGTGGGGGGTCTCCGCGTGCGCCTTCAGAGCTTGCTGACCAGCACCGGCTGCTTCTCCCCCCCGAGGGGCGGGTGCCACGGTGGAGGCTGCAGCCTTTATTTGGGTGAAGCACCAGGTGCCCCTGAGTGGAGGCCATGGTGGGGGCGGCACAGCAGGAGTCCGGGCCCTGTCATTTCCGGTGGAGTTGAGCCCCCAGGCTGCCGGCCTGTGCAGGTGACATAAGAGAAAATGCATTTAACCCCAGTCCAACCTCAGGCTGCCCCGGGTGGGACTCGATCGTTTCCTGGCCAGCCTGCGGGCGCGGCAGTTTTCTCCTATCTGCTCACAGCCGTGCCTGTCAGATGTCGGGGTGTTGGTGGTTGCTCCAGACTCCTGTTTGTGTTTATTACTCTTACTGATTTCTCAAACTCCGCGCCGCCCGTCTCTTCCCCTGGCACAGCCGATGCCCGGGCAGCCCCGTGTGGGGCGGGCCCTCCGCACCCCGCGTCAGAGCGACAGCGCAAGCGCGCTGGCTGGCGTGTCCGCGGATACGGTTTCTGGCCACACTTTGTATTTTGTTTGCTTTTGGTCCTGGGTTTAATTTGCTTCAGACAACCATGAATCGGATGAGATTTTATAATTTAGACTTGGGGTATCTTCTGGGATTGGTTTTCTCGTTAGCTGAATACAAATATCCTTCTTATGACATCACGTCTGAAAGATACTTTCTAAACAGAAGAGGACAGTCTCGGTTTGTTTTCTCGGTTCCTGTCCTGCGGCGTTTCCAGTTCAGCCCCATTGCCTTCTGCCCTGCGCTGCCTCTGGGAGTCCGGCCGCAGTTTAACTCCTCATCATGGTTGTCTTCTCCTCTTTTGGTCCAGCTTCTGGAATGTTCCTTGGTGGGCTGTGTTGAATGTCACAGTAGTTCACCAGGGATGGGTGTTTGTGTTTCCCGGTGGGTGTGAGGGGCCCCCAGAGGGTTCTCCTTTTCCTGGGGGTGAGGGTGACCAGGGTCTGGAGCAGGTTCCGGTTTCCGGATCTGCCACGTGGCAGACCATTGAAACGGGGCGGGAACTCCGCTGACTCGGTTTCCCTGTCTGTGAAATGGTGTCGCAGTGGTGAGGTCCTTAAGAGATAAATGAAACACTGGCAGGTTCCGCCTCCTTCCTGCATCTGAATCCCTGCTGTGGTGTTTATGTTTACCCTGTGAGCCCTCCCCTGAGGCATCAGCGCCCGGGGGAAGGGGGAAGGAAAGGAGGGAACAGGGAAGGGCATACGTGGTCTGAATTGTAGGGAAACAGGAGGGTGTTGGGGGGTCTCATTCTTTATGATGATGGCACCATCATCTCAAGCACAAGGGTTTATAACTGGAAACGAAAGTGTAAAATCTGAAAACATGTTTTAAATAACAAATCCCGCCGCCTGCCTCCTGGTCTCGGTGCCGGTGGCTCCAGAGCTGACGCGGCAGCTCGTCTGAGAACAGATTTCTGGGGCAGACACAGCGAGGCCCTCATCTCTCCGCGGACACCGCTCCGTCCGGGGCACAGGCGCGGGAGGAGCTGCGCTTACAGTCCGTCCTTGGGCTCCCAGAGCGCCTTGTGGACCCACCCCGGGCCTCGCCAGGTCCGTCAGGAGGAAATACTGGGTTAGGTGCAGGTTACTCAGGCGCCCACAGCGTGGGAAACGTACCTCATTCAGAGGAGGAGGAGGAAGGTGGGTCCTTGGTTGAAGCTCTCACCGCCGCTCACATGGCTCAGTACCATGAGGTCGTGCCAAGGCAGCAACAAGCGCAGTGGCAGCCAAAGCGAAGGCTCACGGGGAGGAGACGGCATCGGCAGTGGCTGTGGCCAGGCCTGTGCTGGTGAGAGAGCAGGGGTGTGAGCCACCTGGGTTCTGGGAAGAATCTGGTTACAGACGGAGCATCTCTAAGTGGCCGCGCCCACGTTCATTCCTCCACAGTCAGGCCTCATCGCTCTCGTTCGGCTGCAGAAGCCCCTGTCGCCGCCTCCACGGGAGCCGCTGGGACAGCATCTGGTCCAGAACAACAGCCGCCAGCGTCCGTGTGGCAGCGCCAGGGCGGGGCCGAGGGACAGCGCGGGCCTCGGGCCTCTGAGAACGTGCAGCTCCCGGCCGCGCGGTGGGTTGAGGGTTGACTTTCTACGGACTCGGCAGCATCCGAGCTCGATCTGCCTAGGGCAGCGCTCCCGCCCGCACTCTGCGCGGTATCGTTCCTTTCCATTGAATGTGTGTGTGTGGGGGGGGGGGGGGGGCACTGGTTAATAAAGTCACATAGGTTTCAGGTGTGCACGTCTGTAATCCAGCATCTGATAGCATCTGTGTGTTCACCACCCAGGTCACCTTCCATCACCATTGATCCCCCTCTACCCTCCTCTACCTCCCCACCCCTTCCCTCTGCAGTCACCTATTGTTGTCTGAGTCTATGAGTCTTTCCTTTGTTTCTTTGCTTAATCTCTTCACTTTCTCACCCAGGCCCCCCCCCCCCGCCCCGTCCCATCCCCCATGACAAACCTAGGCTTTGAGAGCCTGGCTTCCTGGGGTCCTGCGAGCCCGCTCCTCTGATGACACGGAACTGAGTGGGCACGTGAGGGAGACGTGGTAGGTCCCACCAGTGACCTGCTGTGGCACCTGCATCCCCCAGGGGAGGGGGGGGTGGGAAGACGCCATGTTGGTGAAGTTGGGGGGTGTGTGCCATGCCTTTGGCAGCAACGATGGGGAACTTCCTCTGTTATCAAACAGTCCTGCTCTGCTGCTGGGCTCTGGACATGTCTGAGGACTAGACCACCAGACACTGACCCTGATCCCGTATCTCACACCCAGCGCCTCGTCTGGTCCAAGGGCGGCACTCTTAGACGTTGGACACGAGAGCGCTTCCATCAGGTGACAGACGAGCCTGAAAAGCCACGTGCCCCGAGAGGCAGCGTGGGAATGAGGCGGCTCCTGGGTTAGTCGCAGTGGGGGGAGGGGGGAGGGTAAATCCTGAAATAGTTTCGTGACCTTGAGAAACTCGTGCACCAGCCAAGTTGTCAGCTTCCTCACGTGTGAAATCAGCTGTTTGGTCTGGATTTTCTCGAAGCCGAAGACCTGGCCCTGAGGTGACAGGCCTCCGTGTGACAGGCAGAGGGTCAGAGCGTCCAGGTGCCGGCACAGGAGAGGCCACAGGGCATCCGCCTCCATCCGAGTGTTTCACTCCTCACTGTCCACACAAGAAGGATGGAAAGTGAGTCCTGAGTGGGAAGATGCAGACAGAAATCGGAAGAAACATTGAAAAGCGATCAAGTTAAATGAAAGCAGAAAATAAGGAAAAAGTTCCTCTGAGCTCTCGCCCAGATGAAGGGAAATGTTGAAAGTAAAAAAGCCCAAAGACAAGACACTGCCTCGGGCACCTTTCACCAGCGATTCCCTGTCCCTCCTGACAGCTCTCACTCCCGCCCTCACACGCCTCGGAAAGCCAATCAGAATAAAGCTCTTCAGAACCCCAGGGAGCAGGTTACTTCTTTCTGCCTTTGTATTTTCAAAGGACCTTTCCCCTCCGGCAGCTTCCTCACGGGAGGCGTGGAAATCAGCTCAGGACTGGAGCAGGGGTCCCCTTCCCGCTGGACCCCAGGGCCAGATGGGGAGGCACGGAAGTCAGCCCAGGACTGGAGCAGGGGTCCCCTTCCCGCTGGACCCAGGGCCAGATGGGGAGGCGCGGAAGTCAGCCCAGGACTGGAGCAGGGGTCCCCCTCCCGCTGGACCCAGGGCCAGATGGGGAGGCACGGCTCCCGTGGGGCTGCAGGGCTTGTTTCGTTCCCTGCACGTGCCGTGTTCCGGGACTCTCGCTCCGGGCATCCCCAGCCCACGGGGCTGACTGGCGCCTGAGCTTCAAACAACCTCAGTCTCTGTTCCTGACAGTCCCTGCGGCGCCTGTCCAAGGGAGCGGTAATCCTTTTATCGTCCCCTTTAAAGACGAGTCCCGTGACCCATTTCATTAATGATGTGTCGCACCAGAGCCCTGGCACATGGAACCGCAGTGAACCCACTGAACGAAGGTGCTGGGGTCCGCGGTGAGCCAGAGGAAGGACGACTCCCTGGCCCTCGAGCAGCCGGAGGCACAGACCCGCTCAGCAGCACGGAGTCCACCGAGGGAGGGACGCGCCGGCGCTGCTTAAGGAGGCAGGCAGGTGCACGTCTCTTCAGCTGCGGCTCGATGAGCCCCCCTGCGTTCCAGACCAGCCAGGGGCTCGCTCTCATGGAGAGCTGCCACTTGCACAACAGCAGGCAGAACACAGGCAACTGGGGAAGGGGCGTAGGGTGGCCAGGCCTCAGGGCCATCTGGTAAACCGAGTCCTGGTGTGGGACGTCCGTCAGCCCAGTCTGTGCTTCGCTCTCCTTCAGAGCTCGTGTCGGCCTCTGGCCGTGAGACGTAGTCAGTGCGCCTGGAACGTGACTGCGAGCGATGTCAAGGGAGGCTGTAGAGTCAAAAGGACCCGGCTTTGGGAACTAGAGGAGAGAAGCGCCCTGCATGCAGATCTTTATTCTTTCATCTCCTGTGCGCCTCCAAGCAGGTGGCTTAACCTCTCTGTGAATTAACTGAAATCAGTGCCTTAATGTCCCGCCTGTGAAATGTGGGCCACGCACATCAAATGATTGCAATATGTCTTGTCTGTTGTAATATGTGTGTGTTTCTTACAGTCGGATAAACCATAGTAACAGAATGCCTTTGCTTGGCGCATAGAAGCTGCTCAGGAAACGTGTGTGTGTGTGAGAGAGAGAGAGAGAGAGAGAGAGAGAGAGAGAGAGAGAGAGAGACGGGGAGGGGAGAGATTCTTTGAGGGAATTGCCGGTGGGGGAGCAGAGAACAGCACGGTTGAGCAGCGTGACTGTATGAACAGAGCTCGGTCACTGGCCAGGCCAAGTGTCCATGTGCCATCCTTGCCCATGGAGCTCCTGGCTGACCTGGGAGCCCAGCCCGGGGGACATCTGTCCCCCCCCACCAGGCGTGCCAGGGCTGGAAGCGCTCCGCGGGCTGCTGAGCCTGGTCCAGGGGAGGCGATGGCCCCACAGCCGTGCCTCTCCTCCTTCCACCGCATCACCCAACCCGCCACATCCACAAAGGCCGCCGGTGTCCGCCGGTGCGCGCCTCCCCCGGCCCCTCCACTGCGCACCAGATGCCGTCACGGGATTTTTAAAAATATGTTTTTATTGATTTCAGAGAGGAAGTGAGAGGGAGAGAGAGAGAAACATCAATGATGAGAGAGAATCATTGATTGGCTGCCTCCTGCACACCCTCCACTGGGGATGGAGCCCACAACCCGGGCCTGTGCCCTGACCGGGAATTTAACCGTGACCTCCTGGGTCATAGGTGGACGCTCAGCCCCTGAGCCAGGACAGCTGGGCCATCGTGTGATGTAAGTCCTGACCCCAGCAGCTCCTTCGGGTCAGGAAAGCAGCGGTCTGGCTCCCCGTCCGCTGGGGGGTCAGGAGGTGGGGAAAGCCGCGTTGGAGGCGTGGCTGCTGGCGGTCCGGGTGCAGCCGGTAAGCAGGGCTCACTCGCCCTTGGGGCCCTGCGGTCACTGGGGGAAGGAACATGTGCAGATCATCGAAATGGGGACCAGGTGTGAGCACAGGAAGCAGCACGTGAGTGCCGGCTGTTGGGGTCCCAAGGTGACATCTATAAGCCCTGAGGGAACCGGGGAGACGGGACAAGGCAGCGGGGCCTAAGGGATATGAGCCAGGAGTGTGTCGGCGACGGGTGGGCGCAGGCGGAGCAAACACGAAGACCGACGAGAAAACTGAAGACCAACCCAGTGGGACGCTGGAGCCTGTGCCTGGAAGGCCTGGGAGGGCGCTGGAGCCTGTGCCTGGAAGGCCTGGGAGGGCGCCGGAGCCTGTGCCTGGAAGGCCTGGGAGGGCGCCGGAGCCTGTGCCTGGAAGGCCTGGGAGGGCGCTGCGACGGTGGATGCCACGCTGCCAAGGCCCCCACTGCTGGGACTCTCAACAACAGCGTCACGGCAGCTCTGCCTCAAGTCCCTGCTGTGGGTACTGCTTTGCATATAAACTCCACGCAGTCTTCTTGGAAACATTACCTAGTTTTCTGTTGGGGGCACTCAGGACAGGGGCTTAAGTGACTCCAAAGACCAGACAGACTGGGGGTCACAAGCAAGGAGGCTCTGTTTACCTGGCAGGCGTGACCCCGTGTCTGGGCTCCTCCCTCCCTCCCTCCCTCCGGGCCAGGTCCTTTCCTTCCCAGCTGGCTCCCTCCTGCCTCGCTGGCAGGCCCCTGGGAGCTCCCGTGCTGTTAGCCGGGCTGCCTCGGAGCTCACAGCAGGGAGCGTCATCTGAGTCCACTCTGGTCTAGTCCAGGACAGACAGCCCAGGAGAAATTGAAAACGAGATTTGTCTTCAGAAATATACAGCCCAGCCAGTGTGGCTCAGTGGTTGAGTGTTGACCAATGAACCAGGCGGTCATGGTTCAATTCCCAGTCAGGGCATGTGCCTGGGTTGTGGGCTCGATCCCCAGGAAGGGGTGTGAAGGAGGCAGCTGATCAATGATTCTCTCATCATTGATGTTTCTATCTCTCCCTCTTCCTTCCTCTCTGAAGTCAGTAAAAATCTAGAAAAAGAAATCTGCATCGCTGGGTCCACATGGCTGGAGAAGAGCCCCAAGATTTGCCTTCATGCACACGCCAGGGAAGGAAAAAGATCCTGAAGCGTTTTAGGAAGAAAACATTAAACAAGCCCATAAAGTTTATTAACAAACCAATAAAGTGGTTCAGTGATGAGGCCTGCCTCTCCAGCTAACTACGAAGATCCCCAGTGATTTACTGCGGGGGTCGCCTGTCCGGAAGCACAGACCCAAGTCTCATTATGAATGGCACTGGCGGGCACGCCCAGCAATGAAGTCCCAGCAGGCCTCACTCTCACGGACGGAGCTGGGGCTCTCGTCCACAGGATGGGAGAGGAGCCCGGTTCAGTCCGAGGACCTGCATCTGCAGATACTTAAGCCAGAAATAGTTCACCCCGGCAAGGGAAAGCACGGATAACCCAAAGAATTGGTCAAAGGGTGATTTTCATCAGTCAAGCACTCGCCCTGTGTTGGGTAAGACTGAGCATGAAACCCCCGTGACAAGCCTGTCTCCAGGAGAAATGAACAAATCACGTTTTATTGTGGACTTGAAGGCACGACTTGGAGTTTGAATATTAATTGTACCATCACTGACCAGTGGTCACTGTTGAGCGAGTCCATTAAATCTTGGTTTTCTGGGAGGGAAAAATCTAGATTGTATCCCTGGCCTACGGTGAGAAGTAAATGAGCTCACGGAGAGCCAAGTGCTTTACATATAAAGGACTTTATTATCCTGGCACCCAGTGGCCTCCCTAACCATTTCAGCATTAACATTCTGGGGTCTGAATTTCTCAAAAAGGCTGGTGGCTCATTCAAGATGAGAGACGAGCACATTTATGGAGTAGCTTCTATGACTGAGTCACATACAAATCACCCTTAATCTTCTATACACACAGCCCAACAGTCCCAAAAACTATCTTACTCTCTTTCTTTAAAAATGAAGAAACTAAGTATCTTATTTTGTTGTTGCGATGGTAAGTGGAATTATGTTTTAGTTTCTCTTTGCTGAGAATTAATTATTGGTGTATAAAAATGGCATCAATTTCTGTTTATTAATTTTGTATCCTGCTACTTTGCCGAGTTCATTTATTAAATCTAGTAGTTTTTTGATGGAGTCTCTAGGGTTTTCTACATACAATATCATGTCATCTGTGAATAATGACAGTTTTACTTCCTCCTTTCCAATTTGGATGCCTTTTATTTCTTCTTGTCTGATGGCTGTGGCTAGCATTTCCAGTACTATCCTATATAATAAAAGCCTAATATGCGAAGTGTCTGGTTGTCCGGTCGTCCATTCAACCAAAGTGTTATATGCTAATGATATGCTAAGGCCACTCAACTGCTCGCTATGATGTGCACTGACCACCAGGGGCCAGTCGACCTGTCAACCAGTTGCTATGAGGTGCACTGACCACTAGGGGCAGACACTCTGACCAGTAGGTTAGCTTGCTGCTGGGGTTAGGCTGATGGGGACTGAGCAAGATGGGCTGGACATGCCCTGGCACCCTCCCATGGTCCTTCCCCGGCCCCAATCGTGTACTGGTGGGGTCCCTCAGCCTGGCCTGCACCCTCTCGCAATCAGGGACCCCTCAGGGGATGTCAGAGAGCCGGTTTTGGCCTGATTTCACAGGCCAGGCCAAGGGATCCCACTGGTGCACTAATTCGTGCACTGGGCCTCTAGTGTGAATAAGAGTGGTGAAAGCGGGCATCCCTGTCTTGTGCCTATTCTTAGAGGAAATGGTTTTAGTTTTTGCCCACTGAGAATGATGTTGGCTGTGGGTTTGTCATATATGGCCTTTATTATGCTGAGGTATTATCCCTCTATTCCCACTTTGCTGAGAGTTTTTAACAAAAATGAGTGCTAGATTTTGTTGAATGTTTTTTCTGTGTCTATTGATATGATCATGTGATTTTTATTCTTCATTTTGTTTATGTGATGTATCATATTTATTGATTTGTGAATATTGTACTAGCTTTGCATCCCCAGAATAAATCCCACTTGGTCATGGTGTATGATCTTTTTAATGTATGGCTGGATCCAGTTTGCTGATATTCTATTGAGGACTTTAGCATCTATGTTCATCGGGGATACTGACCTATACATTTCTTTCTTTCTAGTGTCTCAGAGGGCAGCGGGGAGGGGAGGGATCAGGGAAAGAGATTAACCAAACAACTCATATGTGTATATGCGTAACCCATGGATACGGACAATAGTGTTGTGAAGTCCTAGAATGGGGTTAGGGCTGGTGGACAGGGGAAGTGTTGGGCGGGGGGAGAGTAAGGGACATCTGTAATAATGTCAAAAATTAACTTAAAAAAAAAAACCAAGCCTGGCCAGTGTTGCTCAGTGGTTGAGCATCGACCTGTGAACCAGGAGGTCACGGTTAAATTTGCAGTCAGGGCACATGACCAGGTTGTGGGCTTAGTCCCCAGTGTGGGGTGTACAGGAGGCAGCTGAGCAATGATTCCCTCTCATCGCTGATGTTTCTCTCTCTCCCTCTCCCTTTCTCTGAAATCATTAAAAAATAAATTTTTAAAAACAAAAACAAACAAAATAGAGCAAAGAAAGGAGCATGGCCAGCGAGCTCTGCCCCTGTCCGTGGTGCTGAGTGACTCTAGTCAGCTTGGTCCGGGCTGTTTCTCCTAATCCAGCGGTTCTCAACCTTCCTAACGCCGTGATCCTTTAATCCAGCTCCTCATGTTGTGGTGACCCCCAATTTCATTGTTACAAGTTGAACATAATTAAAGCATAGTGATTAATCACAAAAACAATATAATTATATATGTGTTTTCTGATGGTCTTAGGCGACCCCTGTAAAAGGGTCGTTCTACCCCCAAAGGGGTCGCGACCCACAGGTTGAGAATCGCTATCCTATCCCAGAATCCGGGGACTCTGCCCAACTTTCCTTTGCTTTCCATTTCTGTTCTTGATGACATTTTAACAACGTTTACTCCGCTGCGGCATAAACAGAATCTGTCTTGTCTTTTAAAAGGAATAAGAAACGAACGTTCAGAGATCAGGTAACTCAACCGAGTTCACACAGGAAGAGTCAGAGGTAGGATGAACCGAGTGTCTGACTGAAATCGGCCCCCAGGCGGTGACTCCACACCCTGCCCCTCCAGTCTTGAGCTCCGGCACCTGGATACGGCTCTTACGAAGGCTGGAACCTGCTTCTGGACCGGGGAGTCCAGACTGACCCACCCACCGGCTCATGTTCTTATCAGTTGCCCCTTTGACCTGCAATTTCCCTCCGTTCCACATCTAAGATATCTCCTACTTTCCGAAAGTAAGTAGCACATGCTCCCTGTATGATTTTGTTACAAATACTTTACGATAAGATTATGACAATCTTGTCGGACCCCAGCAACACTAGAGTCCTGATCGGCCAGCCCCCGACAATGTTCAATTTTGAGCTTTCAATATTTTCTTCAATGGAAATAAATGAGATAAATCCCTATGCATATATTGAAATCATCTAGGAACACACTTTTGTCATTGCACACATGCCATTTTACTGTGTAGGCAGCCTCTCGTGTAACTTAAGAGGATTTTGTTCACCAGGCTGAAGTTTTCATTCGCCACCGTCATCTGAGCAGTGCTCTCACCAGCGTGGGTAGAATTCATCCCGGATTCACATTGCACTTGAAGAATCCACTCATATGAAAACAGAAGGGAGCATGGTGCCCTCTGGGTGTTTATTCCAGGAGTCAGACCAAGGGAGGGGTTTGCATCGCCCGCGGCTCTACGCGAAAAGCCGTCAGAGAGCTTCCCTGTTTCCTCTTCCTCCTAAACGGCTTCCTAACACCCTCCTCTCCTTCCGGGTCGCACTCCGAACCTTTGGAAGCCGCGATGTTGCAGAGAAATTCACTGCCAGCCTAACTCCTTCCCAGATCACGGTGGCGGCCAGGTAAGGGCTCCGTGTCCTCCGACGGCCTCATCCAAAGGCACGGCAGGCACAGCGGCCAGGTAAGGGCTCCGTGTCCTCCGACGGCCTCATCCAAAGGCACGGCAGGCACAGCGGCCAGGTAAGGGCTCCGTGTCCTCCGACGGCCTCATCCAAAGGCGCGGCAGGCACAGCGGCCAGGTAAGGGCTCCATGTCCTCCGACAGTCCCATCCAAAAGCACGGCAGGCACAGCGGCCAGGTAAGGGCTCCGTGTCCTCCGACGGCCTCATCCAAAGGCGCGGCAGGCACAGCTGCATTTACCCCAGGGCTCTGGGCAGATTAGCTCTCCTCTTCCCTGCCCCTCCCGGTGGCATCTTCCCAATAAAACCGTCTCTCCACTCTGCGTCTGTGCTTGTAAAGGGGTCTTTAAATGGGTGCTTTTCTTTAGCGACAGTGACAGGCTAATTTCCTAACCTTACGCAGCACCTAGTGGGTTCTGTGACGTCACAGACAAGCCCATTTGGAAAAACAGGTCTCAAGAAGGGGGGTAAACCCCTCCGTTCAGAAACGGTAGACAGCCCTGGGTTTTTACAAAGAACCAACGAGCGTAAAGAATTTCTAAACGTCAGCGTGCTGCTACAGCTTCTACAGCTTCTACCCCAAAGAGAACGCAGGTCTACAGTCAGTGGTGACGAGCCTTGTTCCGTGCGGTTTCTGTCGTGTCCGTCCCACCGAGAGCTCTGCCCGGTAACGATGCCACTCGAGCCGTTTCTCCTCCTTCCTGACTTGTCTGCCGGCCAAGCCCTCTGGCTCTGGGACCCTGTAACACACACGTCTAATTGTCTCTCCTGGTGGCCCCGGACTCGGTGCCTTCTTAGCCTGGATATGAAACCTGAAGGTTTCTCCACGTGTGTGCTCACCCTTTCTCTCCAAGCCCATGCTCTACTGCCCACCCTCCATGCTGCTCACCTGGCACAGCCACCCCGTGTCCCTTCCTGTTGGAGCCTCTGCTTCTGGCCGTTGTACGTGTCCCTTCGTCTTCCCGAGGCCGGTTCTGCCTCTCTCTGGCCAAGGAGCCTTCCTGTGACCCAAAGACCCAGATCTGTGGGCAACATGTTCCTGAGAGTGTTTATTTACCTGCCTCCTTTCCGCACTGGGCTGGGGTTTGCCCGAGGCCAGAGAATGTAAATGGTGCTTCTCGTCCCTCAGAGAACAGGGAGCACGAGAAGGACGGAAATACAGACATCCAGCCAGCAGATGTGCTGACCGCTCCCAGGAGCTGTGGGCAGCTCGGCGCGTGTGCGCTCAGCTGCTGACTCGGGCAGACAGTGCAGTCGAGGAGACGTCGTATGCGAGAGAGTCGCTCATAAGCTGGAAAGGTGAGTCACACTTAAACGTTTATTCACGTTTCGTTCTGCACAGACAGAATCACGTTCTGAAAACAGTAACTGCCAAGAAAGAACATACCTATCGACCATCACAGAAGGTCTCCTCGAGACGCACTTGGAGAGGCAGGGTCTGCACCGCAGCCTGCACGCCGGGGCCACGCCAGGTCCTGGACAGGCTACGGACGGCGGGCGCCGGGAGGACAAAGGGAGGTGCACGGCGACCAGGAGGACTGGGGGGGGCGGGGTACAGCTTTAGTAGATGGATGTGAGGACGAAGCCTCCGCCACGTGCCTTCAGTTTAAAGTCCACACACTCCACACCCTCTCCTGACCTGGCTCCGCCGTCCTCCCGTGCCCCCCGCATCTCCCGTGCCCCCCACATCTCCCGTGCTCCCCACATCTCCCGTGCTCCCCGCATCTCCCGTGCTCCCCACATCTCCCGTGCTCCCCACATCTCCCGTGCTCCCCACATCTCCCGGTGCTCCCCACATCTCCCGTGCTCCCCGCATCTCCCGTGCTCCCTGCATCTCCCCGTGCTCCCTGCATCTCCCGTGCTCCTCACATCTCCCGTGCTCCCCGCATCTCCCCGTGCTCCCCGCATTTCCCGTGCTCCCCGCATCTCCCGTGCCCCCCGCATCTCCACATGCTCCCCGCATCTCCCGTGCCCCCCGCATCTCCCGTGCCCCCCGCATCTCCCGTGCTCCCCGCATCTCCCGTGCTCCCCGCATCTCCCGTGCTCCCCGCATCTCCCCGTGCTCTTGCGGGGCGCCTGCAGACTCCTGGTGCACAGCTTCCAGACTCCTCTCGAGGCTCAGGCGTGCTGACCTGTCCTCGTTGCCATGGGGAATGCGTGCTGACCCAGATAGGCGGCTCCTCTCAGCGCGGGTCTCGCGGCTACAATAGGAAGGGCAGCCTGTGTGGTTTGCCAGTTGAAGGGCCTGGAAGGTGGGCAGTAGGAGACGGACTTGGAGACAAAGGGCAGCACAGACTTGGAGAAACCTTTGCACTTGGATATCAAGGCTCAAAAGCCACAGAAGTCCAGAAGCCAACATGAATGACAAATGAGGTGTGTTTTACTGGGTCTATCGGGCACGTGACCTTTTTTAAAAAATACATGTTTTTGTGGGTTTTTTAGAGAGAAAGGAAGCGAGAGGGAGAGAGAGCAAAACTTGGATGAGAGAGAAGCACCCCTCAGCTGCCTCCTGCAGGCCCCCTTCGGGGAAGCGAACTGCTGGGTGAGCTCTCGGTGCATGGGATGCTCAACCAACTGAGCCACGCCGGCCAGGGCAGAATGCATAAATACTGAGAAATGATTTAAACATTTAAAAATATATATCAAGACTTTGATTTAGCGTCATCGGTGAAGTTAAAGTGAAAACCTACCCTGTCGCCATAAGCTGAGATTTGATTGTTTTGTTAGCACCGTTTTCTTTTTAAAGAGAATACGATTGTTCGTAGCCCAGCCCTGTGTTGCATCTCTGTTTCCCGTGGCGATGGTGCCTTCTGTGCATAACTGATTACAGGCCGGGCACAAACTTTCACTTGCAAAGCTGTGCAGATGGTCACGGGACGTTTACCAAGAAACAGTATTTCCACATTGCTGAGATCAACTTTTTAATTTTTAGTAACTAGGACCATCTAGCCATTCCTGTTGTCACTCCGTTTATCAGAGAGTCTTATGTCTATCTTTGTCCTCTTTTCTCTTTTGTTCCAATAATATGCTCATTCAAGATAGTATCAAGTATCGTGATTTCCCGAGAAACTATATAAACTTTTAGAACCTAAGAGCCAAGGGGCTGAAGGAATGATTTTCACAATCCACACCGTCAGCCAGTGCTCTGCGTGGAGGGGCTCTGACCGCATCGCGGGTTTGCTGCTTGTCTGGGAGCAGCACGACTCCCCACTGAAACTCACCGCTGCCTTGTGATGGGATCAGCCTGTCTCCCTTTTTAGAACGTGGTGGCGGCAACCGACTTTTGCCTTTATTTCAGTTTAAAGGTCACTGTCCACTGGTCCCCTGGCCTTCTTTCCGAGGCCAGCCTGCAGGAAGTTAGTTGATGTTTGGTGTAGTAAAGGGGGCTTGGGCGCGGCTGGGTGGCTCAGTGGTTGAGCATTGACCTATAAACCAGGAGGTCATGGTTCGATTCCCCGTTAAGGCACATGGCTGGCCTGTGGGCTCCATCCCCAGTGTGCAGTGTGCAGGAGACAGCCAGACATGATTCTCTCTCGTCATTGATGTTCCTCTCTCTCCCTCCCTTTCTCTCTGTTCCTCTCTGAAGTCAATTATATATATATGTACATTTTTTTAAAATAGGGCTTCTCGTTATAGCACCACCTCTAACGATGTCTTTGCTGAAGAACAGACCATCCTCTGAGCCTTCAGAGCTCGTGTGCAGGAGATGGAAAGCCAGAGGCCAGGGAACCCCCGGCGTGTCACCTTGAGGAACAGGGACAGGGGCTCCAGGAAGCAGCTGGACCAGGAGGGGACACCCCCCCCCCCCCCGCGGTGTCCCTCCAGCGCCCTCTACTGACGAGCTTCCCACGGAGCCCAGACAAGCACTGCAGGGCCCCTGCCCAGGTCCCAGCGCTGGTCCCAGGAGGGCAGAGGGGGCAGAGGGGGCAGAGGGGGCAGGTGCAGAGCCCAGAGGCTGCGAGCCGGACACTGCACAAAGGAAACTCCTCGGTGCTATTGCAGGACGCGCCCTGCTGGACACCACGCAGGCTGACCGCTTCATCCCCTTTCCGCCGCTTTTCTGACTGACTTGCTGAGCTGCCATCACTTCACTGTTAACAGATCTTGGAAAGCAAGACCCACGTTTTTTGAATGTTTTGCAAATACGTGAACTTCCCAGCACAGTGCGCTGAGCGGGGGCACTCAGGCGCCCGTATGAGTGGGCACCTCACAGCCGCCAGGGTCTCACCGGCGGGGCCTTTATGGGGGAGCCCAGCACCCGCTTCCTCACCATGGAAACGAGAGAAAGGCCAAAGCAGATGGGACTTTTTTAAGTGATGTGTCTCAGAAGATTTTTTAAATGTTTCAATTGCATCTATTGCAAGAAAATCTTTAAAATCTCCCTCCCTCCCTCTCTCCCTCTCTCCCATATATATATCGCTCATTATTCTCTAGATTTTTTTTTTAATTTTTTTTTTTGGTTAATCCTCACCCAAGGATATTTTTCCATTGATTTTTAGAGAGGGTGGAAGAAAGGGGGAGAGACAGAGAGAAACATCGATCTGAGAGAAGCACATTGACTGGTTGCCTCCTGCATGCACCCCAACTAGGGCTGGGGTCCTGCAACGGAGGTACGTGCCCTTGACCAGACTTGAACCCAGGACGCTTCAGTCCACAGGCCAGCGCTCTGCCCACTGAGCCAAACCGGCCAGGGCTCTCTCTTCTCTAGAATATTAATGACCCGGACCCTCCTGTTCTGGGATGTGATGTTGCCAACATCCCAGCTTCAATGAAGTCGCTGACACGGGTCCCGCATCACAGCCCAGGCAGAGGCCGGGCCTGGCTGCACTCGCCCACAGCCCCCCTCGGTGCCAGGGGCGCCCCACTCTGGATCCTGCAGCGTCGACTTCGTGCCCTCGTCCTGCCATCGCAACCTCGTGAGTGTGACGACGGGCTCCAGCGTTGACGCTGCCGTCTGTCCTGCTGCTGTTCCCATGGTGCACCGCCCGCGCAGTAGATCCTGGTGAATCCACCATCGCACCCTCCATCTTCACCGACTCCTGTCCCGTGTCGACAGGGCACCTGGGCTGGACCCCAGCCCACTCCGTTTGCAGCGTGCAGCAGGAGAGCAGCTGATTATGAAAGGGGCTTGGTCGGCAGAGGGGGCGGGCGTGCCCTGTGACTATGTCCTACCCCGTGTGGCTCAGTGGATAGAGCGTCGGCCTGCGGCCTGAACGGTCCCAGGTTCAATTCTGGTCAAGGGCACATGCCCGGTTGCGGGCTCAGTCCCCAGGAGGGGAGTGGGGGAGGCAGCCAATCAGTGATTCTCTCTAATCATTGATGTTTCTCTCTCTCTCCCTTCCTCTCTGAAATCAATAAAAACATATATTAAAGGGGAAAAAGAACCAAACCCAGCCCATCTCAGGCTCTAAAGCTTCGTCTTGAGTGGAGAATCGTGGTACGTGACCTGCCGGCTCCATCAAGGGCGTGTGAACATTAACAAGTCCTGGGAGCGCACGCCTCGCGGAGCCACCGCTGTGGACGTGGATGCAGGGACTCGGTGATGCGGGAACGCCGTGCAGCCCAGACCGGCCGGCGCTGGGGCCGCGTTTTGCTGGTCGCCCGACGCTTCCTGGAGTCGGATCGGTCCACGGCGCCGGTTCCGTGATTCTGTATTCAAATGCGGGGATCCTTATCTCAGTCCCTGTCCAGGTCACAGCCACTTCTCACCGAATCCTCTCCCTCCTCAGCACTTCCTCTCGCCCTGCTGGGTGCCATGTGGACGCCGTGGGCTCCGGGCCCCGGGGAGGAGGGTGAGCCATTGCCCACACAGCGGCTGCAGGGCAGGGCCAGGCGCCTCTCTGGTCCTCGGAGGCCTTGGCTGCTGGCTTTCCCAGGCGAGGGGCTGCCACGGCCGCCGCCAGCCCGCGAGGAGTGAGACAGACCCCGGGTGGCCCCAGCCAGAGGGGGGCGGCCCCGGCCCCCCGTCGTGGGTGAAGGTGATCAGCAATTTCCAGAAGGCGCTGGCCAGGCAGTGCCTTGGCCCCGCTCACAGGCGGCTCACAAGCCCCCGCCTTCAGATGAAATTTGGAAGTCGGTTCCCAATTTTCAGAAACACTCTTCAAGCTCCTCCTTCAGCGCAGGGCCGGGGGGCGGGGGGACCCCGAGAAACACATCCCCTCCATCCTCCGCTCCCCACCGCAACCCTGATAGGAAACAAGCAGACGGAGCGGATGGCACAGTGTCCTGGTTTTCATGGTTTCCAACGAATGTGATTGGGAGGGTTCTGGGTTCGCACCGAGTCCCCTGAGAGTCAGGGTGCGATCGGCCAGGAGGACGCCTCACGCTGTCGGCCTCACTCAGGACGACAGGAAGGTAAGCAGGTCGGTCGGCTTATGCTGACACAGCCAGTGAGGGTGTCACGGTTCCATTGCTTGGGATTCAGACTACACTGCACCACGTGTGTCTATGAACAGGGGTCATGGTCAAAACAAAGGCTTGGGACCCTTTTGTACGTAGCTCACAGGACCTTGACGCCCCCTTTCCACGTCTGCAGGTGGTGGCGGAGTCTGTCCGTGCCCACGACACGGCCACGGTGAAGGAGACGCCGGGCCCGGTGGAAAGACCGAAGGCCCCCCCCCCGAGGAGCGTCTTCACAGGAGGGCGAGGGCGAAGGCCGCTCCCTGCTCCGTCGGGGATGGGACACGGCAGCAGGGACAGAGGACACGCGTGCCTAGTTCTCTGCTGGCCGGTGCTGAGCAGGGACCTGCAGAGGTGAGAGCTGACCGGCCTTTCCCGATGGAGCCGCCAGGGGGACAATGACCCCAGTCCGCCCAGCAGGCCAGGCTGCCTCGTCCTGCAGTTCCCACAGGTGCCCAGGCCTTCGCTGCCGCCACGGGGAGCCGGTGGTGCCACTGAACGTGTGAGCTAATGAACGGGGAGTAACTGGCTACGACACGGAGCTGCCTCCGTGTGAGTCCTCCCCCCCCCCCCCGCCCGTGCCCCCCCACAAACGCACACACACGGCGACCCCTTCTCCAGCGCTGGTGTCTGCTTCACGGAGCCAGTCCTCGCACTTTCCATTCACACACGTCACTTCCTTCCACGGAAAACGCCACGCGTGCTTTCTGTTCTCTGCCCAGTGCAGGCGCTAGTGAGCTCCCGGGGGCTGCGGGATGCACGGCCCCCAGTGGCTGCAGCTCCAGGGCCAGGCGCGCCTGGGAAGGGGCCTGGGGCGAGCGGGACGCGGGTTCGCGGAGAGCACTCGAGCGCTGGACACGCGTTTCATAAGCTCCTCGCCAATAACCCTGGAGTTAACTGGGCAGAACCAACACCAGTGGGGCTGTGGTTTGAGGACAAAGGCGACCTGAGATCATCACGGTCAGCAGGAGGCTTAGGCCGGAGAGCTCCCCGCGGAGACAGGGGCGTGGGTCTGGGTGGGACTCGGGTGCCCACCGAGCTTAGGCACGCGCGTCCGTAGACCCCGGAACCCGCTGCCAAACGGGCTGCAAGAAGACGTGCTGGTGGCCAAACCACCTGCTGTAAACAGTTGCACTCACAAGCTAAGGGCTCCTGCGCTGTGACTTGTTCAAACCAAATGTGCTCCTGGTATTTCTTGCCTTGGCGGGGGGGGGGGGGGGGGGGGGCGTGTAATATGTTTTATTGATTTTTTAGAGAGAGGAAGGGAGAGGGAGAGAGAAACACGGATGAATCAGGCCCCCCACTGGGGATCGAGCTGCCACCCGGGCCTGTGCCCTGACCGGGAATCGAACCGTGACCTCCTGGTTCCTAGGTCGGTGCTCAACCGCGGAGCCACCCAGCCGGCCTCACCTTTGCTTTTATAGAGCTACGTCTCTACGTTCTTCAAACCAGAATTTATAGATCGTGGGCAGTGCCCCTACTGTGGGGAACACGCCCCAGAGCCCCCCTCCCGGCAGCTTTGGCTCCAGCTGAGCAAGAATGTGCCAGGAGAGCAGTTAGAGCCCTGCACTGAGCAGGTGGCCCTCGGGCAGTGCTGCCGACCGCAGGGCGGGGAGTGAGGAGCTCACGTGGTCACCCCAAGAGACAGTTCGTCTTCCTTTAGCCTTTTCCTAACTGGTTGTTTACTTGCCTTTAAGTGTCAGTTGTTCAGATGTATGTGTATTTCACATCACAGTGTCCTCAAATGCTTTGGGATTGGCTGTCGCAGGCAGGCTCCCTAAGACATTGTCCAATACACGTGTGAACGCCATGCACGCAGGGGTGAGGGGTGACTAGAGAGCAGCCGTGCCCCACAGATGCCTGGTGGTGAGAGCATCGCGTGCACAGGCCCACGTGGCGAGCCGCCCCTGGCCCCCGGGGATAAGGTGGGGAAGGTGATCCGTGTCTGCCACACGAGGCTTTTTCTAAAATACTTACCAAAGCTGATCCTTTTCTGTGTCTCCCTGTACCCGACCGTCTGAGCTGTAAAGTGGAGTCAGAGAGAACTTTGTATAAAAGCCATACACGGTGGCTCTCGAATGTGAAATTCTTACCAATTGTTCTGAAAATCAGATATTACCAATAAAGTCATTGTATCAGAATTGAAGTATCTATTCCTGGAGACATTTTAATCTCGTTCCATGTAACAGGCCTTTGCGAGGCGCTTGTTGAATTTATTCTCAGTTACGTCATCACATAATGTGATCTCCCTAGAACCATGGGATTATGTCACCCAAAAGCTAGGGAAGCACCTCCCTTCTTGATCCGAGTCCCCACATAGGCAGGAGGCACCTACCAGCACACGGGTGACATAGTGACAGCCTGTGTGATAGTCACCCACTGGGACAGGGCACCGCCCTGCCACCCTCCCCTGGCCACTGTGCTGCATGGCTCCGGCTCTGGGCGAGTTAGCACACACCCCCTGCGCTCCCATAGGTGAGGGTGAGGGTGAGGGTTAGGATGTATGGTGAGGCCCTCCGCGTGGGCCTCCTGAACAACTTCCAGAGCTCGAGTCCTTCTCCACCACACTCTGACCCGGGGGTTCAGCCTCGGCTGAGTACGTCTCATGAATTGGTTCTGCCTTCCTTTCTTTCGGTCATTACATATTCTAAGGGGGGTGAGCAATTTTCTTGACTTCAATATGTTTCCCTGACAGAGGAAGCACCAAAAGGGAATTAAAGTTTCATAAAATCTCTAATATGCACTGTACACATTTCCCTGTCGGACAAGCTGTTTTTAGTAAAGACTTGCAGGAGATTCGGTTTCAATCAGTGGAAATTTAAATAAATTCATTCTAATCGCCAGTTCCCCTTCCAGCTATGAATCTGGGGAGACCTGCAGAATTCATCTGAGCTCATTACCGGGCAAGACCCACGGGGCCGCTGTCTTACTGATTTTAACCAGAACATTACAGGCGGCCGCGAGACGGAGCCTCTGGGTTGGAAGATAAAATAATAGAATTAAATCAAAGTCTGTCACCTTAAATCAAGACATTTAAATGTAAACTGTTGTTGGGGAAGGAAGTGCTGCATCAAGGACGATGTTTAACGCACCGTAAGGAGGGAAATAAAAGAATGTTCTGGTGAAGGGGAGGGGCCGCTCGGCATGTAGATCACCCAGGCTCATTCCCAAGACATCGCGTGTTACCGTATTTCTTTTCCTTTTCTGTTATTATTTTTGTTAATTTAACAGAAAGTCATCTATTTATGTTATGTTGCTTTTTAAATGTTATTTTTCTGTTCGTTTCATAGCGAAGTTGTTTTCAGTTATTGTAACGTGCTGTTTGTTTTGCTTCTCTGTTAACTTGACGGTGCAGGTTGGGTGGCCCAGAGCCAGGGCCAGTGAGCGTCACCTCTCGGGTGAGCTGGCCTCCAGCGCCTCCGCCTCTGACATTCCAGGAGGAAACGGCACCCGCCATGGTGGGGACCCGCCAACGTCTCCGCCATGCGGGGGCCGTGGCCACAGGCCCCGCACGGGCTGGCGCTCGGCTTAGAGGGACGCCTCGGGCCTGGGCTCCTTCCGGGCCTCCCTCCTGGCCCCCGGGTCTGTTCCGGGGTCCCTTTACTCCCCGTCCCGACAGGAAATCTGGGAAATTACCTGGAGTGGATGCCACTGGGTGGGACCAACTACCAAAGAGAAAGCATGACTCAGCAAAAAAAATCAAAACTATGACCCAGCGAAAAACAAAACCACAACTCAGCAAAAGTCAAAACCATGACTCAGCAAAAAATGAAAAGCATGCCTCCACTAAAGTCAAAATCATGACTCGGCAAAAATGAAAAGCATAACTCAGCAAAAGTTTAAAAATCATGACTCGGCAAAAGCTCAAGGTTAGGGTTAGGTTGTTAGGGTTAGGGTTAGGATTTAGGGTTAGGTTTAGGATGTATGGTTAAGGTTATGATTCAGTGTTAGGGTTAGGTTTTCAGGTTAGGGTTAGGGTTAAGGGTTAGAGTTTATGATTAGGGTTAAGGTTAGGATTTTGGGTCAGAGTTAGGGTTAGGGTTAGAGTTAGGGTTCAGGTTAGGATTTAGATTGAGGGTTAGCTTCAAGGTTTAGGCTTAGGGTTAGGATTATGAGTAGGTTTAGGATTAGGGGTTAGGGTTAGGGTTATGGTTCAGATTTAAGGTTAGGGTTAGGATTATGATTTAGGATTAGGGTTCAGTTAGGGTTAGCATTTAGGGTTAGGGTTAGGATTTAGGGTTGTGGTTAGGGTTATGATTTATGGTTAGCATTAGGGTTAGCATTTCAGGTTAGGGTTATTATTTAGGCTTAGGGCTCTGGTTAGGGTTGGGATTTCAGGTTAGGGTTAGGGTTGGGATTTCAGGTTAGGGTTAGGGTTAGGATTTCAGGTTAGGGTTAGGATTTAGGGTTAGGGTTAGCATTTCAGGTTAGGGTTAGGGTTAGCATTTCAGGTTAGGGTTAGCATTTCTGGTTAGGGTTATGATTTAGGCTTAGGGTTATGGTTAGGGTTGGGATATCAGGTTAGTGTTATGAATTAGGGTTAGGATTTCAGGTTAGTGTTATGAATTAGTGTTAGGGTTAGGGTTAGCATTTCAGGTTAGGGTTAGGGTTAGGGCTAGCATTTCAGGTTAGGGTTAGGGTTAGTATTTCAGGTTAGGGTTATGAATTTGGGTTATGGTTAGGGTTAGCCTTTCAGGTTAGGTTTAGGGGTAGGGTTAGCATTTCAGGTTAGGGTTAGGGTTAGCATTTCAGGTTAGGGTTAGGGTTACAATTTCGGGTTAGGGTTAGGGTTAGGGTTAGCATTTCAGGTTAGGGTTAGGGTTAGGATTTCAGGTTAGGTTTATGAATTTGGGTTATGGTTAGGGTTCGCATTTCAGGTTAGGGTTAGGGTTAGCATTTCAGGTTAGGGTTAGCATTTCGGGTTAGGGTTAGCATTTCAGGTTAGGGTTAGGGTTAGAGTTAGGGTTAGGGTTAGGATTTCAGGTTAGGGTTAGGGTTAGAGTTAGGGTTAGGGTTAGGATTTCAGGTTAGGGTTAGGGTTAGGGTTAGGATTTCAGGTTAGGGTTAGCATTTCAGGTTAGGGTTATGAATTAGGGTTTGGGTTGGGTTAGGGTTAGGGTTAGGGTTAGCATTTCAGGTTAGGATTAGGGTTAGCATTTCAGGTTAGGGTTAGTGTTAGGATTTCAGGTTAGGGTTAGGGTTTCAGGTTAGGGTTAGCATTTCAGGTTAGGGTTAGGGTTAGGGTTAGGATTTCAGGTTACTGTTAGGGTTAGGGTTAGGATTTCAGGTTAGGGTTAGGGTTAGGGTTAGGATTTCAGGTTAGGGTTATGAATTAGGGTTTGGGTTAGCATTTCAGGTTAGGGTTAGCATTTCAGGTTAGGGTTATGGTTAGGATTTCAGGTTAGGGTTATGAATTAGGGTTTGGGTTAGCATTTCAGGTTAGGGTTAGCATTTCAGGTTAGGGTTACGGTTAGGATTTCAGGTTGGGGTTAGGATTTCAGGTTAGAGTTATGAATTAGGGTTAGGGTTAGCATTTCAGGTTAGGGTTAGGATTTCAGGGTAGGGTTAGGGTTAGGGTTAGCATTTCAGGTTAGGGTTAGGGTTAGGGTTAGGATTTCAGGTTAGGGATATGAATTAGGGTTAGGGTTAGGGTTAGCATTTCAGGTTAGGGTTAGCATTTCATGTTAAGGTTAGCATTTCCGGTTAGGGTTAGGGTTCGCATTTCAGGTTAGGGTTAGCATTTCAGGTTAGGGTTAGGGTTAGGACTTCATTTTAGGATTATGAATTAGGGTTATGGTTAGGGTTAGCATTTCAGGTTAGCATTAGTGTTAGGGTTAGCATTTCAGGTTAGGGGTGCGGTGCTGTGGGTGTTGCTTCGCCACCTGTGCCTGCTATTCTGCCCAGTCTGCCGAGTGTAAGGGTCTCGGTCAGGCCACTCCCTTCGCTGCCTGTGAGCCGCCTCTCAGCCAGCCTGCCCAGAGCTGTGGCCTTGGTGTCACACCAACGAAAGGAATGACGACATGAGTCAGGATGCTTGGTGGATATCTTCGTTAGGACCCAGTTGGGTATTTAAGGCCAATAAAGCAGTGCGGTGTGGAAGGAGCCTCTTACCTGCCTGGCAGCGGTGCTGCTGGGACTCTTCCAGGTCCTCACGTGCCCGCCAGCGCCAGGTCCCCATGCCCTCTGCCTAGAACCCCCCCGCTCACAGCACCGACACTGAGTGAAGGGTGTGGGGAGGATGAGGAATGAGACTGTGAGCACTAGCACCCCCGCCTGCTGGGCCTCCTACCGCAGGGCCCGGTGTCTCCGGGTCCCGCAGCAGAACTGTCACTTAGCAGCCCCACAAACGCCTCAGGAAGTGAAAGGAACATGGAGAAACATGGGACGCTGTGACGAGAGCCCCGAGCCCCGTGCTATTTTACACCCAAGAGTCAAGTGAAACCATCAATTGTTCCTTCTGTGGCTCGTGGCTCCTGAGTGTGGGGTCTGCCTCAGGCGCCGCGGGCTCTCTGGCCGCACGGTCTGTGCTGCTTCTGTCCAAGGACATCGCAGACTTTTTATGAAAAGATGGTTTTGTTCAGTGGCCACTGTACAGTCTATGGGACACTTTCAGTATCAGCGTCAGTGAATAAAGTGAATACTGTTCATACGGAGCTTTAACCAGTGGTTTCCTGGGATAATATGAAACTATCCACCCATCACCCTCTGGGCGCCACAAGCATTCCTGCATAAACAGCCCTGGCTCAATCGCTTGAAAAATCAAATGTTCTTGAAGCTAAAAAATATACTTAGATCATGATGTTTACTTATAATGAATATTGAACATAGTCTTACAAAATTATTAGCGTTTTAAGGCATGTGTGATTTTGAAATTGAATTGCAGAATTTCAATTAGTGGAAAAAAGTACAGTCTAACCCCACTGTCAGGTCCTGTGCAGCAGCTGCAAATACACAAAACAAACAAGCCCTTCGTTCCCAGAGCCCACGGCCTAGAGAGGGAGAAAGACCATAAAACCCATAGGATTCCTGCTGCCATCACTACTGAACATTTAAACAAACTTTTTAAATACCATGTATGTCTGTACCATTTATATCTGTGCATTTTCCCTTTCCCAAATTCATTTTCCAAGTAACAAATTGTGTTGGTGTGGTCGGGAATTGCATTTTTTAACTGTATTGCTACTAAAAAATTGAAAAGAACAGCCGTGGCCGTGGGGTAAGCAAACCTCTTGAAAGTGAGGCGCTCCCAGCAAAGCCCACGGAGGAGAGGCGGGACTGGCTTTAAGGTGCTGCCTCTCAGGCGCCTCGGAGACGCGGGTGCTGGCGTGTTACTGTTTTTGCGAACCGAAGGTCTGTCGCATCCCCGTCTGAGCACGTCTGTTGGCACCATTTCCCCAACATTTGCTCACCTTGTGCTTCTCGGCCGCATTTCGGGAACCCTCGCAGCAGTGTAACGCTCCGTGATGATGTTTGTCGGGCGGCCTGTGGTCGGAGGCCGCGGAGGCTGCCTTGTGACTGGGCCGCACCGTCTGCCGGCTGAACAGGGAGAGGCTGTGTGCCTCGCGACGGCCCCATCCGCGGCCAGCCCCCGCCCCAGCTCCTTGGGTCCCCCTATTCCTGAGACACAACAATATTGAAATTGGGCCAGTTGATGACCCACGACGGCCGCCGAGAGTTCAGGTGGAAGGGAGAGCTGGCCTCTCACTTTAGACCAGGACTGGAAGCGGCCCAGCCTGGCCGGGAGGGCGGGCAGCGGGAGGGAGAGCGGGTGGCCCCCACGCGCTTTAAGGACTCACGTGGGTGGAAGCCACTCAGGAAGACTCACGATTCACACACGGAAGGTCCCTAACGACCACAGACAGGAGCGGCGGCTCCGGGAGGAGCAGGGGGGAGGGGTGGTGTCCTTGGGGGATGGTGCCCCCTCCTGGCACCCCCTCCCCCTGCGCCCCCCTCCGGGCAGCGGTCCAGGTGGGGCATCAGCTGTTCTTTCTCTTGAGTTTGGATGGTTTTCTCCTTTAATGCAGCCCCTGCCCCGCCAGCAGCTCCCATCTCTCCGGCCCCATCGCAGTCTCCAGGCACCACCTCGCCCCTGGCCAGCGGGGCCTCCGCCCTGTTCCCACAGCAACTCGCCCGTAAGAAACGCACCCGCAGGCGCTGGCCGCGTCCGTCCCCAGGAGCTAAGGGCCCTGTGCCGGGGTCCAACCCCAGCGGGTCCAGGGGTCCCCAAAGGTGTGGACGGAGTCGGCGAAGAAGGAATGACACGGAGGCAGCGTTCAGTTGATCATCATAGCCGGGTTCTCTTGTCAGGGTCTCCTGCCAAGTTCTGGTCTGGATCTCCAGCGAAGTTCTGGCTAGGATCTCCAGCCAGGTTCTGTGTCCATGTTCTCCAGCCAGGTTCTCCAGCCAGGTTCTCCAGATTCTCCAGCCAGGTTCTGTAGCCATGTTCCCTCGCTAGGTTCTCCAGCCAGGTTCTGTCCAGGTTCTCCAGCCAGGTTCAGTCACCAGGTTCTAGTCAGGTTCTCTTGCCAATTTCTGTAGTCAGGTTCAGTCCAGGATCTTTTGCCGTGTTCTCTCCAGCGAAGTTCTTCTGTCTGTAGGTTCTGTGTAGGTGCTGTCTTCTTTCTGTCTCCTAAGTTCTGTGTCTTGCTGTCTTGTTACATCTGTATTTATACCAGTTGATTTCAATCCTATCAATCTCTATTACAAAGGTTAGGGCGTTTCTTATCTCCATTCCAGGGAGTAAAGATTATGTAGCTTAAGCATGATTGTTCATAGTTAAAGTGATTAGTTACCCGCCTGGCACTTAGTTGAGGGGTTTTATTCCCTCCCTAACTTCAGGGAAAAATTCCTACCTGGGGAAACAACCTTTCTCGGAGAGGTGACCTTGGTTAAAACACAGCGCTAAGGGGAGCAAACATATTAAGAACAGTATGCTATATATGCCAGGTCCCTTGAAACAGCAAGGATGGACCGGCTCCCGCCAGCCCTGGGTGCTAAGGGCCCCAGGTGCTAAGGGCCCCAGGTGCTAAGGGCCCCAGGTGAGTTACCAGGATTGAAATCAGTCCTCACAGTGGCGAGGATTTAGGGCTTTTTACAAATACATATTCCTATTGCTTTCAGAGAGGAAGGGAGCGGGAGAGAGAGAGAAACATCGGTGATGAGAGAGGATCACTGGTCAGCCACCAGCCAGGAGAACATCAATGCACCGTCGCCCCATCCGCGCGGCCTCCACCCCTGGTCTCTCAGGGCAGAGGGACCTCTCGCACGGGGAGCAGGGCCCCAGGTTGTGAAACTCCCTCCGCTTCCCACTGCTCCTGGGTAGAATCTGAACTCCTTTGCCCAGGGCTACAGCCCCCCCTTCGCCCCCGTCCGCCTCGGGCTCCCCCTCTCCCCCTTCCTCCCTCTCACCTTGCCTCCTCGCCTCCTAGCTGCTGAGACCAGCCTGCCTCCGCCCGGCTCCCCCAGGGCCGCCCAGGTGACCCTTCTGTGTAGCTTGTGGCCACAGAGAGGCCCCCTTTCCCCACAGGGAGGACGCAGGCGCTGGTAGAATGAAGGAGGGGCCCTGGCCGGTGGCTCAGTGGTGAGAGGGTCGGCCTGTGGACTGAAGGGTCCCGGGTTCGATTCCAGTCAAAGGCATGTACCTCGGTTGCAGGCTCCATCCCAGTCCTGGCCGGGCCTGTGAGGGAGGCAACCAATCAATGTGTTTCTCTCACATGGATGGGTCTCTCTCTGTCCCCCGCTCCCTTCCACTCTCTCTACAAATCAATGGGAAAATATCCTCAGGTGAGGAGTAACCAAAAAAAAAAGAGCATGAGGGAGTGCCCACGACCCCTCCTTCCTGGCACCTCCATTCGGGCCTGGAGTCAGGTGAGGACGGAGGTGAGGTGGGAAGGAGTTAAGTTCCCAGCCTCTGCCTGCAGCATCCGAGGCACCGGCAGAGTTATGGCGGCGCCCGCGGCCAGTGGGGAGGTGATGATGGCCTTGCAGTGTGGAGGCCTATCCCTCACAGCGCTGGAGGCGCCTCTCGCCGGGAAATGAAAAGTTTATGAGTTCCTGCCTCAGAATCTTTAAAGGCCTCGGGGTGTCTTCTGAATTATGGTCTGAAAAGAGCAAAACCATTTAAGTGGCTGATGACGTGGGGAACGCTGCAGACAGAACACCTCCCCGCGCCCTCGGACTGATGAGGACGCCACGTCAAACCTTCGTTCAGAAACCAGCCCGCAGGCTCCCAGGCTGTGGCTGACGGCGGGCTTCCCTTCGCACAGGGCGGCCTCAACACTCGCGTCTTGAAGGGGGCAGTGACCCCCCAGATAGGAGCATTAAATCAAAAAAGACTTACTCGGAGAAAAAAGCTTAACAGCTGCTAAACAAATAGGAAAATTACCCGACTTTGATGGAAAAGGAGCCAGAGACTTTCTGCTTTCACCTATGAAGAAAAGTCTATAAAAATACATTTTTCCTTAAAAAAGGAAAGAAAATGCCCAGCCGGCATGGCTCAGTGGTTGAATGTTGACCCGTGAGCCAGGAGGTCGCAGTTCGATTCCTGGTCAGGGCACGTGCCCGGGTTGAGGGCTCAATCCACACGCAGGGGGCGTGCAGGCAGATGGTGGAGAGAGCAGGTAGGATAAACCGCACCCCTCATTTCTGTCCTCTGCTTCCCTTTTTCATGCAGATTTAAGCTATTCATTTAGGACAGAAATTGTGAGAAAAGGGGAGCTATGCCTCATGGCAGGGAAAGTCCTTTAGAACCAAGTAGGTCTTGGTTGGAGCTGCAGCTCCACTACTGCCTGGCAGCTCGGGGAACCTTTTTCCGGTCACGTCACCTGTGAAATGACAGGCACGTCCTGGCAGTGTTGTGGGAAGACCTGACTAGTTAAGGGCCATGCAAATGCCTTCCCAGGGCAAGCATCAGAGGAGCAGGTCAGTGTGTCAGTTTCAGCTCCCTGGGTACACTCCGTGCAGGCTGCTTGCATGTCTATTTCCCTTCCCAAGCCCCTCTCTACAGTCCTCAGCTCTTTTACCTGGTACATGTTAGCACAATACAAATGTTTAATTACTAAGAAAGAGTAAATGAATGCATGAATGAGTGCATGGATGGATGGATAGGTGGATGGATGGATGGGTTGAAAGGTGGATGATGAATAGATAGGTGGGTGGGTGGGTGGGTGGGTGGATGAATGGATAGATGGATGGATGAGTAGATAGGTGGGTGGGTGGGTGGATGGATGAGTAGTAGATGAGTGGGTGGGTGGGTGGATGGATGGATGGATGGATGGATGGATGGATAGATGGGTGGGTGGGTAGGTGGGTGGATGGATGGATGAGTAGATAGGTGGGTAGGTGGATGGATGAATGGATGGATGGATGGATGGATGGATGGATAGATGGGTGGGTGGATGGGTGGATGGATGGATAGATGGGTGGGTGGATGGATGGATGGATAGATGGATAGATGGGTGGGTGGATGGATGGATGGATGGATGGATAGGTGGGTGGATGGATGGATGGATGGATGGATAGATGGGTGGGTGGGTGGGTGGATGGATGGATGAGTAGATAGGTTGGTGGGTGGGTGGGTGGATGGATGGATGGATGGATGGATGGATGGATGGATGGATGGATAGATGGATAGATGGGTGGGTGGATGGATGGATGGATGGATGGATAGGTGGGTGGATGGATGGATGGATGGATGGATAGATGGGTGGGTGGGTGGGTGGATGGATGGATGAGTAGATAGGTTGGTGGGTGGGTGGATGGATGGATGGATGGATGGATGGATGGATAGGTGGGTGGGTGGATGGATGGATGGATGGATAGATGGGTGAGTGGGTAGGTGGGTGGATGGATGGATGAGTAGATAGGTGGGTAGATGGATGGATGAGTAGATAGGTAGGTGGGTGGATGGATGGATGGATGGATGGATAGATGGGTGGGTGGATGGATGGATGGATAGATGGGTGGGTGGGTGGGTGGATGGATGGATGAGTAGATAGGTTGGTGGGTGGGTGGATGGATGGATGAATGGATGGATGGATGGATGGATGGATGGATGGATAGGGTGGGTGGGTGGATGGATGGATGAGTAGATAGTTGGGTGGGTGGATGGATGGATGAGTAGATAGGTGGGTGGGTGGGTGGGTGGATGGATGGATGGACGGACAGACGGACGAATCTCTGGATGTGTCTCCTGGTCTCCAGTCTGCTAGGATGTCCTTTCTCTGTGCTCTTCTAGCAATTTCCACCTACCTTTCTGACAGGCTGTCTCTTTATTTTGAAGCCTCGTGATCTCTCTCCCTCAGTCCATGAGCTGCTGCGGGATTGCTAGCCGGTTTCTGAACACTGGGCAAGGCTCAGAAAAGGAAGGAGCTGTGTTAGCACAGCACACACTGGGAGTTTCTTAAAAGCAGCCGGGTACATAATTGAAACTAATTGAATGTTCTAGTCCATATGCATGAAGCACAGTTTGCATCGCTTCATTATTTAAAAGCAGAATGAAGATGAGGATGTGGTGGGGAGCTGCGTGAGGAGCGTTCCTCTCAGAATCTTCACAAAACACACAGCTTAGCTCCTTAGATCTTGGAAATAGAGTTTGGAAAAACCTAGTTTTATTTATTCCAATTAATAAAAACTGTATAGAGTAGGTGTATCCACATTGTGCCTTATAACCTAGCTCCAACCTTAAGCTTGTTTCCCACAGACAGAAAAACAGCTCAGTGTTCAAAATAACTCGCAGGGGAACCTCTGAGACTCTGAGGCCAGTCGTTTCAGAACCGTTACTGTCTCAGAAAAGCAAGAGGAATTTAATGGAAGGACATGACCATCTTCCCCAATATTAGTCTTCCATCTGGCCGAACCCCGTGCTGGCCATTTTGAAGTTAATTCTGCACCTTAAGTCGGATGGCATTCCATGTCACGTACTCTGCTATGGTCTGGCGTGTTCTCTTGCTGAAGGGGCCCCTGGCCACACAGCGAGCCCGTCACTCTGGAGTAGCCTGCAGCCTGTGTTCTTCCCGTCGGCTTCACTGTCCTTGATGAAAACGGTGTTTACAGGGAGGCTGACTTCTGACAGGACGGAGGAACCAGGAACCAGATTTGCCTTCCTGTCTGAAACAGCTGAAAAGAATGAGAAATGCCTGGCTGGCCTAAGAACCAGGAGGTCAGGGTTTGATTCCCGGTCAGGGCACAGGCCCGGGTTGCAGGCTCGATCCCCAGTGGGGGGCCTGCAGGAGGCCACAGATCCATGATTCTCTCTCATCATTGACGTTTCTCTCTCTCTCTCTCTATCCTTTCTTCTCTGAAATCAACAAAAATATATTTTAATAAAATATAATAAAAAGAATGAGAAATACCATCGGAAACAATGGTTCTCAGGAGTGAGACCCTCTGCGCTAGAGACGCCTGATGCCGTCAGAGACGTGGCACTGAGGGTGAGAAGCACAGTCACCCCAGCAGCCCCCCATTTCCTTCTGATCCCAGGCCCACTGCCTCCCTCCGCCCGAAGCCGCCCAGACTCCCCGCAGCAGGACGAGAGGACAACCTTCCCACCCCAGGAACTAGGAGAGCAGCT
The DNA here is from genome assembly GCF_964212035.1 of Myotis nattereri. Taxonomy (NCBI): domain Eukaryota; kingdom Metazoa; phylum Chordata; class Mammalia; order Chiroptera; family Vespertilionidae; genus Myotis; species Myotis nattereri. Next base: position 82,608,939 of record NC_138086.1, read on the forward strand.
CCCCTGGGAGTGAGGCCGGCGCCCGCGGGAGGGGGTGGGGACCCTGCGGTGGCGGGCCCACGGCCACACGTGGTCTGCAGGGCTGAGCCAGACTGTCTGCACGTGCTCTGTGGACCCCGGCGTCCTGTGCAAGGGCCTGAGCAAGACTCACTCACTCAGCCACACTCCCCGCGAGCCCCAGGGAAGGGACTTGGGGAGGAGTCGAACCTCCTGCTTCAGGGCGGGCTGAGGGGCAGCTCTCCGGAGCACCCCCCCCCCCCCGGCACCCCCACATGCACACACACAGCGTGCGAGCCCAGGTGCACACAGACCAGATCCGAGTCTCCACTAACCCGCTCACACGGCTCCCCGCCCACCCCCAAAGCGGTGATTCTCGAGGCCCCGGCCCAGCTCGTTCACACGCTCTCGGACCTCCTTCCCGGCCAATCCACGCGAGGGGCAGCCTGCACTCGCGCCCCAGCTTCCCTCCAATCTCTCGGCCCACGGCCCCGAACAGCGGCAGCTGCCTCAGCGGTGCCCAGTCGGCACCAGCATGGCAGCTGCCTCGGTTCCAGCATAACCCCTCCCGGGTGCTCCCAGCCCCACGGGCAGGCACGATCCCAGGCAGCGCTGTAGCTCTTACTGGGTGGCCACGGGCAAGACTCGGCACCGGACCTGCCGCTCACGCCCGGGCAGCTCCGTGCACGCACCTGCACACCACGTGCTCCTGTGCCGCCGTCTGGGCAGAAGGCGATCTGACACGGGTGGGGGTAGGTGCGAACCCGCCTCACCACACGTCGTGGACCCACAAAGGTGCATCTGAAGCAGGTCCCAGCTCCTGCACAAAACCAGAAAGCTCGCACACAGCCCGGCCCGGGGCAGGTAAAGTCACACAAACGCCCAAAGTGGCACAGGGCACTCGCAATGCCGCCTCCTGCCTGGAAGCAGATGCGCCCGAGACCCCGGCTGGTCTGCACCGTGGGCCTCGCAGGCGGGGATGCGGTTGAACTCGGAGGCCCCTTTTCCTTGAACACTTTAATGTCAGGAGACGGGTGGGCTCACCGAGGAGGTCGCGGAAGGCCGCCTGTGCCCCGACCGGCAGAGGCTCTGACTCCATCAGCAACTTGAACCCTTTGCAGCAGGAAATGCCGCCCATACAGCTCTCCCGGCAGCCTCCCGGTGAGGGCACGCCCCCTCGCGGTGAGGACACGCCCCTCGCGGTGAGGACACGCCCCCGCGGTGAGGACACGCCCCCGCGGTGAGGACACGCCCCCGCGGTGAGGACACGCCCCTCGCGGTGAGGACACGCCCCTCGCGGTGAGGACACGCCCCTCGCGGTGAGGACACGCCCCCTCGCGGCAGCGCTGTTCGCTCGGCCTCATGGGAGCCGCCGGCATGTCTTGCTTCTCCCGAGTCTGTCGCCCTTGACTTGGCAAAGGTGTGGGAGCCCCGATGGTGTCTGACCGACAGACCGTGACGCGGCGCTTTCATCCTGAAGCCGGAAACCTGGTTTGCGCGACACGCCCATCGCTCTCATTCTGCTCCCACGAAAGCGGCCACGGGCCTGCTCCCTCCCTCCCGCCTGGAGGCAGGCCTCGCGTCAGGCCACAGGGACACCGCACGGCCCAGACATCCCGGCAGCCGCGCTGCTGGCTCAGTGGGTGTCCCGGGCCGAGGTCACACAGCCTCAGGATGAATGAGGCTGCGCCGGCGGCCTGTCCACGGCTGGGCCCTCCCTCCGTCCACTGCCTCCTGTGGCTGCTTTGAGCCCCGCGGGCGCTGGAGCTGCAGCGGCCACTGCGGAGCTGAGGGAAATGACCCTCCTGGGGTGACAGGCAGGCACCCGGCTGTCCCTGAACCTGGTCCCTTTGCGCTGAGAGTCTCTCTCCCTCAAATGCCCGGCCCCTCCCTCCCTGGGTGAGGCCCACCAGGCGAAACTACTCCATGAAGTCGGCTCCCTGGCCCTGGCCCTGGCCAGGAGGAGCCACCTGATCACTGGGCCCTGGAGCAGGAAGCTCGTGCGGCCGAGGTCTCCCCGTGCCCCCCTCCCGTCCCCCACCCCCCACCTGTGCGTCTCGGGCAGAGCTGTGGCATCCTCCCCTTCCTCTTCACCCGGCGGGTGTTTGCGGTGCCCGCCGTCTCCTCACGTGCACAGACGGCTCAGAGGGGCTGACGGCGTGAGTGTGCGCGCCCAGATCTGAAAGGGCTGAGGACTGCAGGGTGACACTGATGTAACCAGAGCGCCCCGAGTTGAAACCATTGCAGCCGATGGGAAGCCGAGGTGCACCCGTGCTCACACCCGCTGAACACGCTGAACGTCTGCATCCCCGTGTGGGCGGGGCCCTGGGTGACGTGAGGTTTTGCCGGGAGCGTGGGAGCTGCTTTTCAACTCAGACCCCACAAGCCGAGCTCTCCGTGGCCTGCCGCCGCGCTTGGCTGCCACGAGCTGTGCTTTTTATCTGCCTTTCAGTCTGCAGTTTGCACGACGGCTGGGACTGTCTCTCAATCCCGGTCACGCCTTTGTCAGGTCAGCTCTGTCTGCAGGCTCCCCCGCCCCCGGGGGTGGCCGCCCCCCACGCAGCAGGCAAGGCGCTCCCAGAGCCGGTCTGTGTGCCCCAGTGAGTGACCTTAACCCAAAGGCCTGAAGACACGCGTCCACGTCCTAAGCCAGGGAACACCTGCCGAACAGGTCGACGCGACCAACACGGTGAACACGGGACCTGACCCGCAGCTGACACGGCGGCTCCTCCTGCCCGTTTGCTCTTCAAAGGCGCCTCCAGCGCGGCCAGGCCCACCCGCCAGAGACCAGGAGAGGAGCCTGGAGCAGACACAGTGAGTGAAACCAGGGACCTGTGAGCCTTCTCGGCTGCGAGTGCCCGGGGCGCGCGGGGGCCGCCTCCCGAGTGTCCCACCCCGAGGTGCAGCCCGCGGGCGTCGGAGTCACCGCTCAGCGTGTTCTAAGCAGGCGTGTTTCACAACTTCATTTATTGATTCAACAGCAACAACAGCAAAGGGTTACATCTCCCGTGTGACAATGAGCCGCGTGCGACCAGGGAGGTCACGCGTGTGAACTGCAGCATCCACCACGCGCCGTGGCCCCGTCCCTGCGGTCACAGCCCAGCCCTGGGGGCTCGGGAGGCAGAGTCCAGCCCGAAGATGCTCCCAGAAGCGCCCGTGGCCACTGGCGACCCCTCCATTGGAGTCAAAGCGGGCGCCCTGCACTGAGGCTGGAGAGACGGCCGCTCAGCGCAGACGGGGGGGTGTCAGCGCAGACCGTCCGACCGGAGCGGCCTCAGCAGTGGACATGTGACCGAGGGATTTAGGCGACGCCAGGCGCAGCCTCTCAGAGCCTCGGTCAGCACGTCAGACCTGAGGACGGACGTGGACAGTGCCCTGAGGTCTTTAGGAAGGGGGGGCGGTTAAAGGTCTGCGATGGTGGCTCTGCCCTACACCGTGCTGGCTGGGTGCGTAGCGGGAATGGGTGTCAGAATCGCGGGGGGCTTATTCAGAATTCAGGTCACGGGGCTCCCCCACGTCTCAGACCCATGGCCGCTGGGCCGGGCCACCTGCCTTCAAACAAGCGCCCAGGAGCTGCTGATGCTGCTGAAAACTACTGATTTAAAAGCGTTTAAAAATGGTGACTACTGATCCAAACTAAGAAAAAGAAAAGGCATTTCCATCCCATCGCTTCGTATACTCCCCTAATATTATCATCTGTGAAATTCTGATAAAACTTTTATAAACCACACAGATTACCAAGTTCAAATTACTTAATTTTGTGAAAGCAATCATCCTTTTTTATAGCATCTTTGAGATGAAAAGAAAGGTGATTTTTTTCATGTGGTACCATATATATCATCCAGTGTAAGGGAAATTTGCATTTAACCCACTGGAATCTTATTTAGACACTTGAGAGCTTATCCAGTAAAAAGATGACAAATTAAAACATGATCCTGGGACCATTTCCGTAAGGAGGTGGAAGGGGCGTGGCCGCGGGCCTCACAGGAAGGTGAAGTGTGTGAGGCCCGGGGCCTCGCCAGCGCCCAGTCTGAGTCTGGACTCAGAATCACGCACACGTGCGTCACCAAGAAGGGCCCCCATCCCCCAGCTCACACGGGGCGACTGGGCTGGAGGAGCCGCGCAAAGGCTTGGTTATTAATGAACAGAGGTGAGCGTGGGAAATACAGGCGACAGAGGAACCCCGGCCGGGCGTGTCCAGGCTCCTGTGCTGGCTGAGGACTGACGGGGGGCGGGGGGCAGGGGCAGACTCCTTCCTCTGAAGCGGCATCCGGGGCTCAGACAGGCAGGGGCTGGGGCTGGCAGCCCTGGGCGGGCGGGTCAGCGGGCGCTGGAGGAGCCGACTGCTGCTCAGCAAAATCAACAAACACCTGAAAGGAAGAGTGAACATGATTGTCACCTACAGGAACCCGGCCACCCGCTCCTCAGTGTTATACAAGGACACCCTCCCACAGCACACCCAGCCCTTCCTAAAGCCTCACCCCTCTCTCTCCACCCCTCCAAGACCCTCTCTCCCACCCTCCTAGACTCACTCTTCCCACATCCTCCTGGGTCCCCCTAAGCAGGTAAAACCTCTGAAATTGAACCCCAGGGGGGTAACTATGAGCAAATGGAAGCCTGGAGGCCGGGACCCGGGTGCAGAGCCGACAGCAACAGGCCTCCCACTGTCACCCATCCGCGTCCTGTGAAAGCATCAGCGCGCCCGGGAGCGGAGAGGGCACGGGGCGTGTCGTGCGGCCCACCTGCTCCAGCGTGGCCTGGGCCAGGGCGTAGTGGCGGATGCTGCCGGCGGCCTTGCTGTCCTCCAGCAGCTGGAACAGGTCAGCCAGGCAGGCCCACCCCGCGGGCACGTGATACTCCAGCACGTTCAGGCGCTGCCCCTGGAATCCAGACGGAGTGGCCCCTGACACAGGCATCAGCACAACCCATCTGGGCGCCACCCACGCGGGCACAGCAGGCGAGGGTCCCTTCCTGGTCTCCGCGTGGGGAGAGGACAGTTTACCGCGAGGCGCACAGGACACGCAGCAACCCCGGCTTCGCCCCCGCTGGCCTCCCGCCGGCAGGGCAGCCCCTGGGCGCGACCGTCTCCCGGGCCCATAGAGCGACTGGACAGGGTGTCCCTGCGGCCGCGCTCTGCCTGGCGGGACCGCCTCCTTCACAGCAGAATCGGCGGGTGACTGCGATGGGGCGGCCCCTCCTGGAGGCAGTGCAGGGGGAGCTGCTGGCCCCCCTGGAGCCAGGGCCCCGGGGCTCCGCTGCTCAAGGTTGGCAGGCAGAGCGCGGCCTGGACTCAGAGGCAGCAGGTCCCACCAGTCCCGGGGGAGGCTGTGGCCGCACTGCGTCCCCTGGGGAGCGGCTAAGGGGGCACAGGGGCCCTGGGAAGAAGGAGAGGCCCTCGGCCTGTCACCACCTCCGGCACTGAGGTAGCATTGGCCATTATCTGTCCGGGATCCAGGGAGCCGGGCCAGGAGCTGTGCCCAGGACAGGGTGTGACTACAGTCTCCTTGGGGGACCCCAGGCAGCCCCCTTCTCAGCGCCACCAGCTCCGCCCGCTCACATCTGCAGGAGGCGGCCCCTGCTCTGTCTGCGCAGACAGAAGCGGAAGGAGCAAGCGCAGCCACAGGAGCCTTCGCTGCAGACAGACACTCAGCAGGGTCCCAGGCGCTACCTTCAGCCGGGCTCCCGGGAAGCGCAGCTGCAGGCGGTCGGAGAGCGCGCGCTGACTTCCTCCCGCGCAGACCCACACGCGGACGGTGTAGCCGGCCCCGAACCTGAGCACAGGGAAGCGTGGTTACTGCTCAGACCAACACTGTGCCTTCTGAGTCCACTGCTCAGGAGGCAGGAAGAGAAGCAACCACTCCAAATGCTGGGGTCTTGGAAGCTCAAAACTATATTCACACCCGGCCAGTGCTGCTCAGTGGTTGAGCATTAACCTAGGAACCAGAAGGTCACGGTTAGATTCCCAGTCAGGCCCATGCCTGGGTTGTGGGATCAATCTCCAGTGTGGGGAGTGTAGGAGGCAGCCGATCAGTGATTCTCTCTCATCACTGATGTTTCTGTCTCTCTCTGCCTCTCCCTTCCTCTCTGAAATCAGTAATAAAATATATTTAAAATATATCTATATATATAAAAGGCCTAGTGACTGACCGTCCGTCTGTCTGACTGACTGGTACTTATGACACGCACTGGCAATTTAAAAATAAACATTGACTCGCACATGCGCGATACATGTAAAGCGTTCGCTGGTGCCAATCACATGTGACCAACCGGCCGGTACATATGACACGCACTGGCAATTTAATTTTGTATTTTAATCTTATAATACTATACTATATATACTATTTTGACATGTAATTTTTTGCTGTAACGTAATTACCACACGAATCTTTCTTCTAATTAATTTATTTTCCATGCACACGAATCCGTGCACCAGGCCACTAGTTTATGTATGTGTGTATATATATTCAGAAATTAATTATAGCTGTTATGTAGTTTGCTCTAATTCAACTTATACTGAATTAGAGCAAAAACTAAGTTAATCTCTTTTTTTTTCCTTTTCTTCTTTTTAAAAAAATATTTTGTTGGTTTTTTACAGACAAGAAGGGAGAGGGATAGAGAGTTAGAAACATTGATGAGAGAGAAACATCAATCAGCTGCCTTCTGCACACCTCCTACTGCTGATGTGCCCGCAACCAAGGTACATGCCCTTGACTGGAATCGAACCTGGGACCCTTCAGTCCTCAGGCTGACGCTCTATCTACTGAGCCAAACCGGTTAGGGCACTAAGTTAATCTTTTTAAAAAATCATCAGATCCTGGAAGCAACACCCATTTGATAGAGAGGAAGGTGAAAACGCAAACTGACAAAGAAAGTGCTGAGGTGGGAGCTGAGCTGCTGGAGCACCCGTCCCCCACCCCCACCCCCAGCAGGGCTGTCAGGTCTGCAGGGACCTAGGTGGCCGGGGAAGGACAGAGGGACAAGGGATGGGGAGCAATCAGCCAGCATGGCTGTCATTGAACCAGCCGCCCACCTGCCGCTGTGAGACCACCAACCCCAGGAGCCTCTGCGGCCCCAGGGAGGGCAGCCTGAGGACCTGCAGGGGGGCCCCTGTGGCCGAGGGAGAAGGGCCGCCCTGAGGAGCTGCAGGGGGACCCCTGTGACCTGAGGGCCACAGCTGAGGAATCAAACAGTGACCTCCCCAAATCCACGGGCCGCCCACAGCCACGTTATCCCACTGCTACAGGCCAGGTGCCGGGCATGGGCCATCACAGCATCTCCACGCTGAGTGCAAGTGTAGCCTCGACGCCTGTATTACCAGTCAGAACAGTCACCAGACAGTAACCGAGCCCCTCACCAGGCACCAGCCAAGGAGAGTGAGCTTAACCTGCACAAGGAGCCGCGCGGAGATCGTAGAGATCAGGTCGGGCACCAAGGAGACAGAAAGAAAATCAATGAAACAAAAACCTGGTTCTTCCCAACGATCAGCAAAATTCACAAACCTTTAGCCCTACTGACCGAGCAAGACGACAGAGACTCCAACTCCAGGATCAGGAGCCAGGAACTCCCAGCCTCATGGGAGGGAGGGAGGGAGGAAATGAGCGGCTGTGTCTCCCGCTGTTAGCGACACACGCTGCTGAGCCCGACTCCAGAAGAAGGGAAGGAAACAGACTTCCAACAAGAGAAGAGGTGAAGCTGGTGGTTTCAACCACCCAGGAAGGAAGTGCCAGGCGCGGCGGCTCACTGAGCAGAAGGCAAGTTTCTCTCCAGGACACGAAGGAGAGCCCACACGGACGCTGACGTCATGCGGGAGGGCGACCGACCCAGCAACACCCACCCGGGCCCGGAAAGGTGACCTTCGCGCCCCAGCACGGCGTCACAGGCCAAGCACCCACAGGGCTTTCTCCATGAATAAAAGCATATTAACCTGACACCTATGGCTCTTCAACACATCTCTGCCCGCCAAGTAACGTTAAAAACATCAAACAAACGAAAACAAGAAGAGATGTATCGACTTAACAATGAGCCGATATAAAAAACAGGTTAAACAAATGAAAACAGAGACTTTGAAGACAGTTTAGGCAACACGGGGTTTTAAGAAGTTATATTGGGACATAAAATACTCATAGAAACTGATGACAAAATCACTAACAGTCCAACAAGGAGCGGAAAGAGGACACGAAGAGGCTGAGCCAGGGGCGCCTGCGCGAGGCGTGGGCCCAGGTGCCTTCGGCTTCACCATCGAACGGGAGCACCCACGGCGCCCGGCTGCCACCCTCCCACCCGGGAGGCCTTCCAAGGCCAGCACGCGCCTGCCTCGCCCTGGGCCAGGGGCACGGGCACAGCCCTGCAGGACAGCCTGTCCATCTTCATCTCAACTCTGCCATGGACGGCCAGCCCTCCTGAGCCCACAGTGGTCCCCGTCCCCGAGGAAGGAGAGAGCGGGGGCAGCAGGAAGGGCCGGGCCCTGAGCTGAGGCATCATCACCCGCTCCCTCTGGTGGGGAAGCACCTCCAGGCACCACCCCGTCGCTGCGGACGACAGGGAATAGGCAGGCGGGAGAGAAGCAGACGTACCTGTCCTTGAGGTGCTGGGGGGTGCCCAGGCACCTGAAACTGCCGTCCACCATGATGGCGAGCCTCGTGCACAGGGCCTCGCACTCCTCCATGCTGCGGGGAGGAGGGAGCACGTCAGCAGAGCAGCGAGACGCCAGCCCGCAGGTCATAGGTCATCTGGTACCCACAGGTCAGCCAGCATCCACACCCACAGGCCATCTGGCACCCACAGGTCATAGGTCATCTGGTACCCGCAGGTCAGCCAGTACCCACAGGTCATAGGTCAGCGGGCCTGCAGGTCAGCCGGCTCGCAGGTCATAGGTCAGCCGGCACCCGGTCAGCATCACAGAGAGCACCTCTCAGTGGTGGGCGCCGACCCCACAATAACCAAGCGCCTGCGTGTTTCCAGCCCAGGAAGCAGGTGAGATCCGTGAGCGCCTCCAGCAACAGCACAAAGTGCGACTCAGCAAGAAGGACCCTCCCAAAGCGGTGACATTTATGGAAAGAAACAAGTTTCCTGATGGACTTAAATGAAGACTTCAATCAACAGAACGATGCATTAAAAAAAGGAAAGAATGGATATTTTTAGAATGGGAAATTATTACAATATAAAAATTTTTATACAAAATTATTGTAATGTAAAATATGATTGGTAACTTTAAGTGTCAAATATGATAAGCATAAACACTAAATGTGATTAGTAAAAAAATTGTATAAAATGTTAACCATATATAAAAATAAATGTGATATTTAATGTACAATACAATATAATAAATAACAATGAAACTTGTAATTATAATTCATTTTGTAATATAAATTCATATTATTTTGATACAAAATATTTAATGAAGATTTATAATTTTTAATTGTATTCTTATAATTATATAAAATATAACATCTATACTAATAAAAGCCTAGGTGGTCGTCACACACCATGATGCCCTCAGGCCGTAACAATCCATCACCAGGAGGCTGCATGCGCAGCAGGCACGGGCAGGTGGGTGGGTCCCGGTGACTCCATGCGGCGTGGAGGCAAGACCTCTGGCCCGGCCTACCTCTTTAGGGCAATCCATCGAGGAGCCCCGGATGGGTGGGCGGGGCCTACCTCTGGGGAGATGGATCGCGGGGCTCCTGCACTGTGAGAGGGCACGGGCCAGGCTGGGGAACCCCGCCCAAGTGCATGAATTTCGTGCACTGGGCCTCTAGTTAATTATAATAAGGCTATGGTACCATGCCCAAAAACATTTTATCACTCTGGATGAGAAACTTAGAGTAATTCTATGTCTATCTTTAGAAGCATTTCTGAGAGGCAGGAAGACTGAGGGAAGGGGAGGGTGGTCCTGTTTAGGGACCACATCGCGTGGGGCTGGGACAGTGACAGAGGTTGTGCACCAGGCACTGCAGGCGGTCCCTGGGCCAGGAGAGGACAGCGCAGATGAGACATTAACATCTCAGAAGGTGCGTGGCCTGAGGTCAGGGAGGAGGCACAGGCCCGGCCAGCCCTGGACTAACTGTAGTTCCTCTCTGTATTCCCACCCGCACCTCCTGCCCCCAGGACCAGGGTCAGGAGTGAGGAGAGGAGGGAGTCACCGAGCCGTCCTGCTGGCACGACTGGCCCTCAGACCTCTGCGTGGACGTGGACAGAGGCATGAACCAAGGCCACGGCGTCGCCATGAGCAGGGGCTGCTAGAGGCACCACAGCGGTGGGTCCTCTGAGGCAGTCGGACAGTCATGTGAAACATGGGAGCAGGAGGGGTGTGTCATGTGACACTGGCACCCAACCTCAGAGCCCCGCCCCCCCCGACCTGAGGCAGCACGGGGAGGGCAGGCAGAGTTTCCAGAACTGGCCAGCAAAGGGGTCATGTCAGGCAAGAGTGCATTTGTCACATTTAATTCGTTTAAACGTGAAATTCTATTCTCTGAAGAGCAAACACATACAGAAGTTAAAAAGGCAGAACTTCTGGTCACAACCAATGGAGAGAACTGACAAGTCCCTTCCCCCAAAACAACTCTAAACCGGGCGCAATGAGCAACAACAGCCATTTCCGAATCCTGCATATTAACCAAGGCGTGAGCCACCGGAGAAACACGGCTGACACCTGCGTAGCCGGGGGAAGGTCAGAGCTGAGGCTCCGGCTTCCCCACGCGGCTGCGTGTCAGGCACGAGGACTCCCGGCTGAACCACTGGGCAATGTCCACGCCCCACTCCGTGGGCGGTGCCGTGACTGTCTTAGAGCCGAGGGGACGGCCGGCGCCAATGGCTCCAGCCCCGGCCTGAGCTGGGCTCTGCTAGACAACACGGTGTGGTCGGGCCCACACACCTGCCAGACAACATGGTGGGGCCAGGGCGGGCCACACCTGCCAGGCTGCACCCCGTGGGCAGGGCAGAGCCTGTGCAGCCACAGACTCCACGTTGGTCCCCGGCTCCCCACACACGTCTCGGGGACCACGGAACCCAGGAGGAAGCAGCCTGGGCAGCTAGGAAACGCCTGTGCCCGGTGTCCTCCCTGTCCACACGCAGATCCCTACCCGGTCAGAGTCCCGTTGCTCAAGGCGGCTGAGCACCAGCCCCGCCCAGGTAGCGGCTGTGAAAGCTGGGAGGACCTCAGCACCTAGACTTTGAAAATGACGACATGCCCTGGCTGGCATGGCTCAGTGGATAGAGCGTCGGCCTGCGGATGGAGGGGTCCCAGGTTTGATTCCGGCCAAGGGCACATGCCCAGGTTGCAGGCTCGATCCCCAGTGAGGGGCATGCAGGAGGCAGCCGACCAATGATTCTCTCTCATAATTGATGTTTCCATATCTCTCCCTCTCCCTTCCTCTCTGAAATCAATAAAAATATACTAAAATAATAATAAAAATAAAGACCATTATAAACTTCTGAACAATAATAGATACAGAAGCAGAGCTGCCTCAAACTGACTGTCAAACTGCAGCGGGAAGGCCGGGGAGGGTTGGGGGGCAGGAGGGAGGCGGGTAAGAGATCAACCGAAGGACTTGTATGCATGCATATAAGCATAACCAATGGACATAAGACACTGGGGGGTAGGGGAGGCCAGGGAATTGTCAAGGGCAGGGAAAAAAAAGGGACACATATGTAATACCCTTTGTAATACTATAAGCAATAAAACAATAAAAAATTAAAAAAAGAATGACAACATTTAGAAACACACTTGGTGGAGGCGTCGGTCGCTGCTCGCCCACCTCGGCAACCCCACACAGACACACAACGACCCACAAACACCTGGCGACACCAGCGCTTGGAGAGGGGAGCAGTCAGGTCCGCGTGGGCCTTTAGTACCTAAAACGTCCACCTCTCCGCAAACCCTAGGCATGCAAGAAACAAAGGATGCGCGGTGCGCTCAGGCCACGGCACTGAGCCTTTTCCACGTGTCCCAGGTGTCAGACGAGCAGGAACGCTGCAACGCGGCCCCTGGAAACGTGTCCGACAACCAAAAGCACCGTGTTTACAGAGTGACAGCGACGCCTGACAATGCCATCACATGGCCATCACAACAGACAGTCTGCAGGGGACGGAAATGCATCTTTAAAAAGAAAGGCATGGGAAGCTTCCGGATGAGCCGTCCCTGCAGGCCCCGCACACCTGAGACGGAGGAGAGACTCGGTGACCGGGAAGATGAACCGGGAGAGACGGTCAAATCTGAGACGAGAGAAAGCTGGGCCGAAAAGAAAGGACAGAGACCCCCAGACCCGTGGGGGCCCGCGAGGCCCGCAGACGCGGCCTGCACCCACCACGGAGGGAGGGCCAGGGGCCGACCCCTCTCTCGGGCCTTGTCAGCCAAGCACGCAGCCCACTCGCCGGGAGCGACTCTGTAAGCCTCACATGCGAGTGCTGCGCGGCCAAGGAGGTTCTGACATCGAATCGTAAGATGAATTCTGTGAGCAAGAAGCCAGGAGACCAAACTCAGAGGCTGCTGTCTACACGTCAGCCCGTCCTCCTGCTGGGGACGCGGCCTTAGACGGAAAGGCCCGAGGGCCCAGGAAGCCAGCGGCCCACCTCTCCAGGGACCTTGGACCCAGCAGGCCCCAGGTGCGGATTCCAGCTGTGCTGCCGCTGGCACGGCCCTGGGTCAGTGGAGGGCACAGGCTGCTGTGGACACGGAGGACCCTGTGGGCAGCCAGAGCCCAGCCCCGGCCTGTGGGCCCGCAGCTCGCTCCCTGCTCACCTGTGCGAGGTCAGCACCACGGCGCAGCCCTCCTGAGCTTCCTTGGTGATCGTTTTCCACAGGAACCGCTTCGAGCAGGGGTCCATCCCTGAGCTGGGCTCGTCCTGAAGGAAAGCAACAGTGATGGGTCAGGGGCCCGGCCGTGAGGAGCCCCGCTCCGGCTCCGGGGCCGCTGTCCGCGCTGCCTCACACCGTGCTCCCCACGGCACCTCCTCCACGGGGGCAGGGGAGTGAGTCCCGATGTCTCTAAGATGCACCCTCAGCTGCTATAAAGTCTCAGAATGAGACACCAAGAAGGACGTACGACGGCAGGAAAAGGCTCCATTTACTCAGCAACGTCAAGTCACGTGCCATTTCCTGGAGCCTGACTTCTCCCCTCAACGCCAAGCACGTCCTGTTGGAGTGTCAGGGAGAGATGCTGGCCCAGTGGGAGGTCGGGCTTGTGCGGCCGGGGAGCCCCCAACACGTCTCCCAGAGCTCAGGCCGCTCTCCACGGACGGGTGCCGCGGGGATGTGTACACAGGCCTCCCTGCCAGGTGGTCAGGGCGCCGGCCTCTCCCCCGAGACTGTCCAATAAGGGACAGCAGCCAGCACAGCCACGGCGTCCCATGTGGAGGGACCCAAGTGACACCTAACCTATTGTCAGAGCTACAACGACACGGATTCTGGTGCCGCAGGACGTCACCCGTGGGTCTGAGTGCCGAGATGGAAAAGGCCGGCGCCCTCCAGGCAGAGGACAAACAGGTGGGTGAGCTTCCGGGTCCGGATCCTCTAATGCTGCTCTTCATGTCACAGTTTCACTGACGTGTCAATTGGGCAATGAAAGGGACCATCGAGAAGTAAACACTTCCGTAAACTCCCGGGGATGGTCCGACTGTGGGGGACGCTGACCCCGAAGAGTGTTACTTCAAGCCCGCCCCGCCCCCCCCCCAGCCTAGGAGGCACCCCCCACCGCCCCCCGCCCCGCTGACGCCCGCTGCTCACCAACAGGAGAAGGTGGGGCTTCCCCAGCAGGGCCAGGGCTGCGGACAGCTTCCGCCGGGTGCCCCCGCTGTAGGTGGCCACCGGCTTGTCCACGTGGGCCTCCAGGTGTAAGCGCCTCACCAGGTCCCCGGCCACCTGGAGGAGAGGAGTCTGTGCACAGCCCACTCAGGCCCCAGCCCCGCGTCTCCGCCTCCCCCTGCCCCGCTGGGCGATGAGGAAGGACAGGCAGGGCTCACTCCTGAGGCTCCGGGGGCACTCGGGCCGGGGAGCCCTCAGAGGGCTGGGTTGGAGCCCAGGGAGCCAGGGCGGCCGGACACCAGACAGCCCAAGGGGGCAGGCAGGGGCCTGACTGGGAGAAAAGCCCCGACCCGCGGGGGGCAGAGAGGCGTCCTGGGGGCCTCACCCTGGTCCTGGGGGCCTCACCCTGGTCCTGGGGGCCTCACCTCGGGGACGTGCTGCCCTGGGATCCCACGCAGGCGGCAGTGGTAGCGCAGGTGCTCCCAGCCCGTCAGTGGCTCGTCCAGCGCGTCCTGCTGCGGACAGTAGCCCACGCGCACGCCGGCCGCCCCTGCCGAGAACAGAGGCACGTCCTCCCTGCAGAGAGCGGCGGTCAGAAAGCTCCACACAGAACAGACCAGGCCTGGGCCCGGCCCCTCCCGGAGGCACCGAGGTCTGTCTCAGGAGGAACTCGCCGCAGGAGGGCTCTGGCCTGAGCAGCACCTGCGCTCAGACTCCGCGGCCACGGCTGCGTGTCACGGGAAACGGTGTGTGAGCGCGGAGCCGGGGGCCGGTGTCTCCCCACCAAAACAGCTCACCGGACACCTAGCTCATCGGTGACGAGACTATCGACGGGGTCAGGTTTTAAATTCATAGGTTGAACAAGAAAAGAGCACTGCTCCTCACGCTGGAACCTTAAAGGGCAGGAGCTTCCATAGGGTGGGGCCGGAATCACATGCTCCCGTCCGGAGGGATGCTGTGAGCTGCGTGGGCAGGAAGGTATATACACTGAGTGCTTAACACTCCATTGTGCCCTAATCGCGTTTTAATTCCTTGAATACCAATGTACAATTCACATTACAAGTAATCAAGGTTGAAACTATAATGAATGCAAGGGCGCTGTACTTACAATTAAACGAGCTGCACAGACATGTAGCCGGGCTTGCCGACCATTATGGAGATGTGCATTCATTGCTGCTTTCCAGAGCAGCGATTTGAATTTCATTTCCCAATTATTTTAGAAACGATGGACCAAGATTACAAAGGAGACAGACAGCCTCCCAGGGATGAGAAAATAAACCACATATCTTTGTTTCCTTTTGAATTCTGATTATTTTGTCCTTTTGTACTTGTACACAGAGAAGTTACCAAAATAAATAAATATATAACAAAACACCACCCAATCAACAGAACACCTTCTCACTCCGAGGACTGCAGGGAAAACCGACAACACAGCCTAAGAGCTTCACTGCCACACAGCCACCTGGATCTGCAGCTTGATTCACTCCATTCACACCACACACACTCCCTCAGCCAAACTCTGTTTACAGTTCTTAACACAATTAGTTTGAAACACTGACTTGTTTCCAGTGATATGGACTAACCCAAGTGTAACTGTATCCTCTGCCTGCAAGCAGCAACACTGTGACAGCTGGGAGCCGATAGGCAACACTGTTGCAGCTGGGAGCCGATAGGCAACACTGTGACAGCTGGGAGCCGATAGGCAACACTGTTGCAGCTGGGAGCCGATAGGCAACACTGTTACAGCTGGGAGCCGATAGGCAACACTGTGACAGCTGGGAGCCGATAGGCAACACTGTGACAGCTGGGAGCCGATAGGCAACACTGTTGCAGCTGGGAGCCGATAGGCAACACTGTTACAGCTGGGAGCCGATAGGCAACACTGTTGCAGCTGGGAGCCGATAGGCAACACTGTGACAGCTGGGAGCCGATTGCAACACTGTGACAGCTGGGAGCCGATATGCAACACTGTTACAGCTGGGAGCCGATAGGCAACACTGTTACAGCTGGGAGCCGATAGGCAACACTGTTACTGCAGCTGGGAGCCGATAGGCGACACTGTTGCAGTTGGGAGCCGATAGGCGACACTGTGGCAGCTGGGAGCCGATAGGCGACACTGTTACAGCTGGGAGCCGACAGGCAACACTGTGACAGCTGGGAGCCGATAGGCAACACTGTTGCAGC
Source organism: Myotis nattereri (assembly GCF_964212035.1). Classification (NCBI taxonomy): domain Eukaryota; kingdom Metazoa; phylum Chordata; class Mammalia; order Chiroptera; family Vespertilionidae; genus Myotis; species Myotis nattereri. The sequence continues at coordinate 82,624,861 of NC_138086.1, forward strand.
TGGGAGCCGACAGGCAACACTGTGACAGCTGGGAGCCGATAGGTGTTACAGCTGGGAGCCGATAGGCAACACTGTTACAGCTGGGAGCCGATAGGCAACACTGTTGCAGCTGGGAGCCGATAGGCAACACTGTGACAGCTGGGAGCCGATAGGCAACACTGTTGCAGCTGGGAGCCGATAGGCAACACTGTGACAGCTGGGAGCCGATAGGCAACACTGTTACAGCTGGGAGCCGATAGGCAACACTGTTGCAGCTGGGAGCCGACAGGCAACACTGTGACAGCTGGGAGCTGATAGGTGTTACAGCTGGGAGCCGATAGGCAACACTGTTACAGCTGGGAGCCTATAGGCAACACTGTTACAGCTGGGAGCCGATAGGCAACACTGTTGCAGCCGGGAGCCGATAGGCAACACTGTTGCAGCTGGGAGCCGATAGGCAACACTGTTGCAGCCGGGAGCCGATAGGCAACACTGTGTCGGGCCCTCGGCTCCAGGGTTACCCCCGACACCCCCCGCCCCAACCCGGCAGGAAAGTGGCGACGGGCTCTTACCCCGCGGGCGTCCTGACCACGGCGTGCCCTGCGCTCGGGGCCTCGTCCCCGCTCAGCATCTTGAACGTGGTGCTCTTCCCGGCCCCGTTCAGGCCCAGGAGCCCGAAGCACTGAGGAGGGGCGAGCAGAGGACACGTCACGGTCAGACGGCACTGGCTCTCCGCGGCCCCGAGGCTTCCTGTGCTGTGACAGGCCCGCGGCGTGGACCAGGAACCTGACCACCGGGACCCACGTGGAGCTCAGAGGGGCCACGTGATGCCGTGTCCTGCGGCCGCCAAGCAGCTCCAGGCATCTCCCTCCAGGGACTAGGATGCCGTAAGGCACAGCATGACCATCGCTGTCCCCTGGCTCCTGCACATGCCAGCACTTTCTAAAAGGTGCTCCGCCTCCTCCCACCTCCCTCCCAAGGTGGCGCCTCAACTCCCAGCACCAAGCCAGCTCTGGGCTCAGCCGTGTCGTATGTCCATCAGCCAGTAAAGGCAGAGGGCCAGTCCCCCCAACACACCCCATTTCCTGCCCAGCTGAGTGACAGGGGGTCAGCAAGCAACCCACCTTCTGCTGCCTCCGCAAGGTCCCCTGCACGTGAATGTCCTCTAGTTCATTCCTGCACCTGTTCCTCCCCTGGTACCTGGGCACCAGCCCTGAGCACATTCCTGCACCTCGTCCTCCCCTGGCACCTGGACGCCGGCCCTGAGCGCTCTCCTGCACCTGGTCCTCCCCTGGCACCTGGGCGCCAGCCCTGAGCGCTCTCCTGCACCTGGTCCTCCCCTGGCACCTGGGCGCCAGCCCTGAGCGCATTCCTGCACCTGGTCTCCCCTGGCACCTGGGCGCCAGCCCTGAGCGCTCTCCTGCACCTGGTCCTCCCCTGGCACCTGGGCGCCAGCCCTGAGCACATTCCTGCACCTGGTCCTCCCCTGGCACCTGGGCGCCGGCCCTGAGCGCATTCCTGCACCTGGTCTCCCCTGGCACCTGGGCGCCAGCCCTGAGCGCTCTCCTGCACCTGGTCCTCCCCTGGCACCTGGACGCCGGCCCTGAGCGCATTCCTGCACCTGGTCTCCCCTGGCACCTGGGCGCCAGCCCTGAGCGCTCTCCTGCACCTGGTCCTCCCCTGGCACCTGGGCACCAGCCCTGAGCACATTCCTGCACCTGGTCCTCCCCTGGCACCTGGGCGCCGGCCCTGAGCGCATTCCTGCACCTGGTCCTCCCCTGGCACCTGGGCACCAGCCCTGAGCGCTCTCCTGCACCTGGTCTCCCCTGGCACCTGGGCGCCGGCCCTGAGCGCATTCCTGCACCTGGTCCTTCCCTGGCACCTGGGCGCCGGCCCTGAGTGTGCTCCTAGTTGAGGCGACGTGCCGGCTCTGCGGGTCTGGTTCCTCCCATCTCCCTCTGAGGTGCACATTCCTGACGGCGACCTTTTGTCTGCGGCTCCAGTGGCCTCCTGCCTCCCTGAATCTTGGACACTGACCTGTGGGCTCTCTGCCGCCGTCCCACTCGTCATCCCAGGACCGACTGCGTCCCTCTGGGCGGCCGTGGCTCTCTGAGTCCCACCTGCTTCAATAGCCACGCTCTCCCACCCAGCTGGGTCTGTCACCCCCGGCCCATCCTGTCCCACGGTGTCCCTCACACAGCGCAACTGACTGCTGTCCACACTGCACCCCACACTGCACCAGTCCTTCAAGAATCCCACACTGCCCCCACCCAGACGCCCCCCCACCCAGATGCCCCCCAGCCAGCTGCCCCCCTACCCAGCTGCCCCCACCCAGCTGCCCCCCACCCAGATGCCCCCCACCCAGATGCCCCCACCCAGCCTCCGTCCCTGACTCCAAGCTCTAAGGCAGCCCAGTGTAACGCCACCGTGTGACACTGGGCGTGCTACGATCTCCCAATTCCGGGCAATCACAGATCCTCAGAGGAACAGGGACACCTCTCAGCCGGATCTGCTCCCCCCATCTGCCCCCCAGGCCCTACAGGCACCCCCAGTCAGCAGCTGAGCGGCGATGCTCCCTGGAGGCCTGGAGAAGAGCCCACGGGGAGTGTGGCCTGCATCAGCGTCTCCTCTGAACTTCTCCGGGCTTCCTCCACCAGCCCGACTGCGCAGAGGCAGTGCAGCCTGGGCTGACTGTCCAACAAGGGAAAACCAGCTCGCAGCCCAGCCACATGGTCACGTCCATAGAGGCAGACCCCACCTCCCCGCTCCGCAGGCCCAGGGTCACACAGACACACCAGCCCCTCACCTCCCCCGCCGCAGGCCCAGGGTCACACGGACACACGCAGCCCCTCACCTCCCCGCTCCGCAGGCCCAGGGTCACGTCCTGCACGGCCGGCCGCCGGGAGCGCCCGTAGCTCTTGCTGAGGTTGCAGAGCACCAGCAAGTCCCCGTCGGTTCTTCCCTTCAGCACCCGCACCTGCTCCGCCTCCACATCGGCGTCCGCACAGGCTGTGACTGTGCCCTGGACAGCCGAGCGCCTCCTGGGACGAGAGACGCTGTTAGTCCACACCCGGACGGGCCTGGGGCATCAGGGAGGGGAGGTCAGAGATGTCCTAACGGAGGCGGCCTAGAGACGGCGGCAGCAGCTCGGCCCGCGCTGGTCCCACCAGGGCAGGCAGGGTCCCCAGGAGGCAGCGGGCAGACACGCTCCGAGCCCCTCGCTGCGTGAGACACGCCCGCCGCCCGCACTGAGGGAGAGAGGTCGGCGCAGGCTGCTGTCTGCGAGTCCCCGCGCTGGGCACTCGGACCCCTGGGCTGCACGGCACAGCCCGCGGCTGAGTCACATGCTGTGCGGGGGCCGCAGGGAGGACTGAGCCCAGGCACCCCGCACGACGTCTGTTCCTGCATTTAATGAGTTTGTCAGATGGACTCACATTCACTTTCCAGCTACTCACTCACACCCAAGCTGCTCACTCCCCACTCCTGCTCCCGACCGCTAACCTGGTGCGTGGAACTTCCAGGAACCCTCCGTTTCCCTGTGAGCCGCACCGCGCAGCCCTGACTCACTGACAGGGCGCAGCCCGCCGGCTGGTGTCCTCCGACCCTGTGTCCTGGCCCTGCAGGTACCGTGTCAGCACATGACCCAGTGTCACTGGGAGAAGCTGGGCGCAGGGGACACAGGCTCTGCACCCATTTTGCAATTTCTTGCGTCTAAACCACTTTAAAATTAGCAGGTATTTAAAATAAAATAAAACCTCCACGTCCAGGCCCCAGTGCCCCAGGTCCTCTCCCTGTACTATTTTCCTGTCCCTGAAACCTCCAATGGAGAAATCACAATTTATTCCGTAGACAACGCAGCTGATGAGGAAACATTAGATACTTGGGAGCAGACATCCCACGATCCCATCTGTGTAGCACTGAAACGCACTGGAGCAGCAGCGGAGATAGGAGCAGCTGAGGGGAGGGGGTGGGGAGGGGAGAGGGGGGAGGGGGAGCGAGGGGGAGGGAGGGGGCGGGGAGGGAGGGGGAGGGGGGAGGGGGAAGGGGGGAGGGGGCGGGAAGGGGAGAGGGGGGAGGGGGGAGGGGGCGGGGAGGCGGTCGCCTGCAGAGCCCACGGGCCCACGTCCTGAGGGCCTGAGAGGCTGACACACTCAGTCTGGGGAAGGTGACACACGTGTCCAGTTGGTGAAAATTCATCAAGTTCTACACGTGCCTTTAGACTGCTCTCTCCCCTCCCCCACCAGCCCTGAGCCCCGGCTCCCAGGGGCGTCTCTCGACCAGGAACTATCCCCTTCTTTCCCTCCCACTATTAGGACCCGCCACAAGGTGCCCACCAGTGGGCTGGCCTGTCATCAGTCACCAGGGAAGCTTTATGGACACCTGTCCCCCCCCCCGCACCCATCCCCCCCCAACACTGTCCCCGGGTACCGTCCCCTCTCCTGATACCCATGCCCCCTACACCCGTTCCCCGACCCTTCACCCCCAATACCCGTCCCCCCTCCTGACACCCATCACCTTCCCGGCACCTGGTCCCCTCCTGACACCCATCCTCCTGGCACCCGTCCGCCTAACACCCATCCCCCTGACACCCATCCCCCTAGCACCGGTCCCCCTGACACCCAACCCCCTAGCACCCGTCCCCCTGACACCCATCCCCCTAGCACCGGTCCCCCTGACACCCAACCCTCCCTAACAAAGAGGAGACACAGCCTGATGGCAACAGGACTGGGCGACGGCGCGTGGCTGTGGGCGCTGAGCCGTGCACGCCCGCCCGGGAGGTGACCCTCACCACACACACAGCCGCCTCCCCGTCCAAGGGCACCTGAGGTGCCACGTCAGAGCGGAGGGGCTGCGCACTGGCCAGGAACCTCCTGGGACGAGTAAGTCAGGGAACAGGGCCTCACACTGTCCCTCCTCGTGTCCATGACTCACCCGACCCCAAAGCAAAGGGAACACGAGCCCCTCATCAGAGCGTGCGGGGCAGACGCGGTCCCGTCCGCCCGCAGCCTCCGGGACAGTCGCCCCTTTGCTCTACGTGGGCGCCCGAGGGGCAGCACGTACCTGGCCCTCCGCACCGCGTCCCCGTGCAGGAGCAGCCGCAGGAGCAGCAGCGCCGTGCCCTGCGAGGCCAGCAGCAGGAAGGCCCAGCCCAGGAAGCTCATCCGCAAGGGGCTGGCGTAGGTGTCGACGCCCAGGCTGTGGCTCAGGTCGAACTGGATCTGGTTGTAGCAGAGGTCGATCAGGCCTTGGCCCAGGCAGAATTGGGGGAACAGGGTGAACACCCACTTGAGGACCTCGTAGATGGTCTGCAGATTCTGCACAGGGAGAGGGAACAGAAGCCCAGCTCGGCGCTGCTCACAGGCCCCGCTCTCCTGCGCCGCACCCCCCCCCCGACCCCCCCCTGCCCTGCCCAATCCCAGCCTCTGTCACACTCCCCGCGGGCAGCACAGTGGTTCTGTCTACTCCACAGCCCGGGTCTGAGACGCCGCCTGGCTGGGTGGGACCCGCGGCCCAGTGGCTCCCTGTAGGATGGAGTCTTTCCCACGCTGCCCCCCACCGGTTCGGGAGGGAGCTCTTCTGCCTCCCAGGCTCCTGGCTGGAGAGGAATTCTCAGGACGAAGAGACCTGAGTCGCCCGGGCCTGGCAGGTGGGAGTCAGGTGACATTTCAGACCTCAGCGCTGGTGCTGAAATGAGCTATGGCTTGGGGTCTGCTGGGATGACATGAATGTATTCTGCATGCGAGAAGGACATGGACTTGGGGGGGTCAGGTTGAATGTTATGGACTGTGTGTGTGCGCCCTAATAGCCATCTGGGGAGGCCCTGACCCCGCGATGACATTGGGGGCGGGGCTTTGGGGAGGTGACTAGGTTTGGTGACCCGGCAGCGCTGACCTGAGCCCTGGTGACGATGGCCAGCAGCCGGGGCATGGTGGTCATGAGCAGCGTGCAGAGGCCCAGGACGAAGTTCAGCGAGACGTAGGCGATGAAGGCGACGTCCGCACTGGGGAAGAGCCCGGACGTCAGGTACATCCACGGGAGGGTCGCGTACCTGGAAGTCAGGCGGACACGTGCTTACTCCCTGCTTATTTGCATGAGGATGGAATGACCGGCCCGGCCGCCTTCCGCACTCGGTGGACAGTTTCCTGGCCCCCTCCCCCGGCTCTCGGCACCGCGTTCCCGCAGCATCCCCCATGGAAGCAGCCTCAGCGCTGGGAGGGAGCGAGAACGCAGCCCACGGCGGCTCAGAGCCCCCCGGGGTTCCTGCCGCAGGACACAGGCCCCGTTGAGCGGCCGCGCGGCCAGTCACGTCACGCACCCGAACAGCACCAGCAGGAGGGCTGTGGCCGCCAGGTTCTCGCGGAAGGTGAAGGCTGGCAACCCGAAGGCCGCGACCACGGCGACACACAGGCCGACGGAGACCAAGTAGAAGAGCTGAGGAGACAGAGGGACCTGTGGCAGCTCCGCCGACCGCCATGGCGCACTCTGTCCCACAGTCCCGTGCGTTTATGGTGCACGCCGCAGGCTCCGCAGCCATGCTGGCCAGTCCCCCAGGCTTGTGTCCAGGCCCAGCGCCCCCTGGTGTCCTGGACATGGACCTGGAGCTGGGCTGGCAAAGGGTGATCCCGGCAAAATGAGAGGAAGGCCGGACCGAGGCCAATGCGACTGGTGTCCTTCCAGGAAGAGGAGGGGACACCGAAGGGCACAGGGTGGCCATGGGGACACAGGCGAAGGCAGGGGCCTTGGGGGTCCTGGAGGCGGGGCCTCTCCAGGCCTATCCTCTGCCCTCTCCCGGGGAAGCTGTCGTCGCTGCGGTTAAATGGGGGGCATGGCAGCGTGCAGACGGGGACAGGCGGGAGCCAGGACTGGGCAGCTGGCCCTGCTCTGAGTGGACGTGGGCCGGGGCGGCCGTGTCCTCTCCTGACCCGAGAGCCCCTCAGTAGAGGTGGGGCAGGGCCAGCCTTTTTCAGGCTGGGCTGAGACCTTAAACCCCCCGGGGCTGACGAATGTGCGACTCAGGCCCGCGGCAGGTCTGGGGAGCGTCTGTCCCGGAGCCCAGGCGTCGCGCACAGGCAGGCGGGGGAAGCCTCACAGACTCCGGCCGCCGGAAAGGCTGAGGCAGCAGCGCTGTGGCCGCAGACACCACAAGCCCAGCTACATGCTCAGAAGGGCCCGGTCGGCTGAGCTCCATGCCGGGTCCAAGGCAGGAGCCTGCCGGGAGCCGCCGGTGACGCACAGGAGGACTTCACCTGAAACGCTCTGCCCGTGAAATGACCCCTGCTCTGTTCACGTCTGAGGTGGCCAGGCCCCCCCAAATAACACCACACACGTGTACACATACACACACACATGCACGCACACACATGCACCCGAAACACACACACATGCGCACACACGAACAGGTCACGTGCGTGCAGCGACTCGGGTAGTACCCACGACCTACCATGTCATACAGGAAGTTAGCGAACCAGTAGGCCCCGTAGCCCAGGCCACTCAGGTGCTGCAGCCTCTTGGCTCCGGTCACCCGGTCCCTGACCACGGAGCTGCCGATGGAGGCGGCCAGGACGGAGACGCCCAGCACGATGCAGAGGGCCACGCCGCACTGCCGGATGCTCTCCAGGCTGCGGGGACAGAGCAGCTCGTCAGGGGCCAAGAGCGGGGCCTCTGCCTGCCGGTGGGACCAGCCGTGGAAACCTTGACTCATCACCCACACCTTTCCAGCAGGGGCACTGCTCCCACGTGCAGGGCATCACCGAGGAGGCAAAGCTGAGGGGCTTTCCCCGGCTGCGTCTCCAAGTCGGCTCCTGACCACTGAGCCCGACCCCCGGTTACAAGGAAAGACGTCCCGGAGCGGCCGCTGCGGGGCTGTGGCTGCGGCCGAGGTGGCCCTGCCAGACAGCAGCCCCCAGGGAGCGGGCAGGGGCAGCTCCAGTGGCCCCCCAGCTCCCGGGCCAGCCTGCCTCAGGGCCAGCGCGGAGCCGCCTCCACCGTCACCCAGAGATCTGTTCCTCGGCCGCCCGCCCCACGTCCGTCCCTCAACTCACATCTTGTCCTCGTTCAGCAGGGCCCCTCCGTACGGGCGGCTGTAGAGCGTTATTCCTGCGAGAGACGGGGAGTGAGCCGGGCCTCCCCTGCACGGGCAGCGGGAGCCCGAGGACTCCTGTGGGCTCTGCCCTGCCTGGGGCGCCCGTGCCGGGAAAGGGAGGCCACAGCACGCTGGACACACCTGACGACAGGCCCGGTGCTGACAGGGGGACACTGCCCTCCAGCTCTGACAAGCACCCCGTGGCCTGAGTGGGCCATTTCCCTCTGGTGCCCAGGAAGTTTTCAAACATGTGACACCTGACTATCTGGTCAAGGCACTGACCTCTCTTCCCTCCAATCGTCAATTTAAAGAATGGCAGTAGCCCACACAACGCGTCCAGTCGTGACCCACAAATACACAGGTCGTATAATGGAGCTGCATCTTCTTTCCTAGGTCAGAACAGAACCTGTTCTTTTAGAGAGCGGCAGTGGTACTCCACGGATGGTGACGGCAGCTCAGTCAGCCATTTCCTACCGGTGGGCCCACCGGGGGTTCCCTGGGAAGCCACGTCCGCCTGGTCTAGGCCGGTGCCTTCCAGCGGCTTGAGAGTGACCCCATGCGAACGGGTGTCACTCTAACGGTTAGAGTGGTCGGCAAACTGCGGTTCGGCAAACCACGGCTTGCGAGCCACATGTGGCTTTTTGGCCCCTTGAGTGTGGCTCTTCCACAAAATACCGACTTCTGCCCATGGGCCACAAAGTTTCAATCGCACTGTAGGTGCGCGCCCGCACGTGGTATTTTGTGGAAGAGCCACACTCAAGGGGCCAAAGAGCCACATGTGGCTCTCGAGCCGTGGTTTGCCGACCACAGGTATAACCTACCTCACACGCCGTTCCCTCTTAACGCTGGGGGCCTAACACTCTCTGGCTGCCGAGTCTTTAAACATCTCCCCTCCCCAGCCCCCACCTGTCTGTGCTGTCACTTCCCAGATGCCCGAGCCTGCCCGGCGCCTCTCAGCACAGCCAGCCCTCCCTCCCACGCGGCTTCCAGAGGGTTCTACCTAACGGATAAGCTGGACATGCCACTCTCGTTCCCAAACATCAGAGCAAGCCGTCCTCTGCCTGCCGGGTAAAGGCCACACTCCTCTCTGTTGGCCCAGCTCAGCTGGCCTGGCTTCAGATGGCCTTGGAGGGGTCACGGCCACCCCCCCACACACACCCTCCTGTACAAGGTCACACTGGCCCAGCCTATCCTGGGAATGGACACCATGGTTCCTCTCTCACCCTGACCCCTACCCAGTGTGTGTGACCCCTCCAGGCGGGCGCCCGACAGCGGTGACCTCTGACCTCTGAGCCGGCTCAGGGACGCACCCTGGCAGAGCCAGCCCTGGCCCGAGCCTGCAGACCTGTCTCACCAGGAAGCAGAGCGACGGGAAGATGCAGCGAGACCAGGGATGCCGAGTATCTAGTGGCCCCTCGGCTCCACACGTGCTCCACGCGGCCTCCGCCCGCTGCAGGCCTCACGCGCGCGTCCGTTCCCAGCCACCTCTCAAGCTTTTATTTTGCTACTATTATTCCAAAATACAGGCCCCCACATAAGCAAGTCCAACGTATTTTTAAAACGGGTGGTGAGGGAAGCCCAACATGGAGAACAGGTGAGGAGGAGCGAGGTGCTGGGACGTTGGGGCGAAGGTTCCCCTTCATGTCTACGTGGCTGGCAACAGACTTGGTGAATAAACTACGTGCAGAGGCCGGCTGGTGCTTATACGTCTTTTCTTTCTTTTTGAAAAAAAGGAGATGAATTTGGTAAATTACACCTTTCCCCGCCCCCCCCCCCCCAAGTGGAGCACCCGGCGTCTCCGCAGCCAGCCATCCACTCCGCGCCCGGGATGAACCATCATTTGCCAAAACGGGCCTGGACGTGGACCGTGACCCACACAGCCGTGACGGGTCGAGGCCCAGCCCGAGGGGTTTCGACCTCCCTTCCCGAGGTCCCGGTGATGGCAGAGGCTGCCTCAGCCCCCAGCGCAGCCCGCGGAGGGAGCCGTAGTGACCTGACACAGCAGGCCGCACCGCCTGAGCGAGTGCGGCTGACCGCTCGCCACCTTCGGGCTCCTGTTCCGAACCCCCTGCTTCTCGCTAGTGGAGCGCGGGCGTCTGAAGGGAGAGGCGTGCAGCCTGCGCAGGGCTCACCGTACTGTCTCCAGTCCGCGGCCGGCGGCAGCAGCCTCCACAGGAGGAGGTTGCTCAGGTGGTTCAGGTAGGAAGGGAGGGCGTGGAAGGCCTTCTGGTTGTACCACACCTGGGAGAGAAGGACAGCTGCAACGCTCGGGGGGGGGGGGGGGGGCGCGTCTCCTCGCCAGCGCTTCTCAGACACGAGGACCACGCGTGTCCCTTGGCCTCGCGGGACCTAAATGCTGCCTCAGAGCGATGTCCGTGCACAGCTGACTGAGCGGTCAGCTCCCGTCCGCTAATTTCACATTTATCTCAGGCATATAATTCACAGCTAAAAATAGATTAATTTTCCCCAGAACAAATGTGAATGTTGCTCTATAATTGTATTCTCACAGCGAGAAAAAACCTAAACCCATCATCTTTTTTCTTTCTCGGTTGGTAAGCTAATGAAATTTGACCTGCAAATTAAAAGTGGGGAAAGTGATAAAAAAGATCACTTTCAAATTAATAACTGAACGTGGGACATGATTTCTTAAAACGAAGGGAGCTGAGCATCTGCTGAGCGTGGAGAATGGAGCCGTGTGCCTGCCAGAGCGGAGGACGGTGAGGGAGGAAGCAAGACGGACGACGTCATTAAAGTTGAGATCGTCAGTAACTAAGAGGTGCTGATTGAGCCATCAGTATCCGTATTTCAGAATGCTCGTATTTAAAGGGAATTTTAAAAAACAATCTCCATGTGGAAGGCTGGTGAGTGTCTTGAAGGAGTGCATCGCCCGGGCTGGTGCACCTCAGTGGCTGAGCGTCCCGGCACCGAAAGGTCACAGTTCGATTCCCGGTCAGGCACGTGCCGGTTGCAGGCTCGATCCCCGGTGGGGGGTGTGCAGGAGGCAGCCTGTGGAAGTTTCCCTCTCACATCGATGTTTCCCTCTCTTTCTCCCTTCCTCTCTCTCTCTAAAAATAAAAAACACTTTTTTAAAAAAAGAAGAAAGTACATCAACCAGCAAACTCCGGTCCTCGCTCTGTTGACGGACAGCCCACCCCTCGGGACACGCCGTCCCTGGGACAGACCCCCGCTGCGGAGCTGGGCTGCTCTCAGAGTGTGCGTGCTCGGGGCGGCCAAGCTGTCCAGCTGACGCCGCGTCAGGACCAGCTCTCAGGCCCCGAAGCCCTGTCCTCCCACCTCGCCGCACTGTGCCCGACGCTTAACCGGGGTCCCGTGTAGCAACTATGATGCCCACGGAACAGCTAAGTGGTAAACGATTGTCCACATGGTTACAACGGACACCCGTATACGCCCCCCTTGCCCTGCCCCCCCCGCGCCCGTGCTCTCTCGGACAACCACCTCATTGGCAGCTCAGGAGATGGGCCCTGTCTCCTCTAGAGGCCACGCTGCCCTCTCCCTCCTCCAGCGTTTCCAAGTGGAAGGAACACCGCTGGAGACCCAGGGCGGCGCGATGCCCTCGGCTGGCAAACGAGAGGCAGATGGCGGATGGCAGGACGGTGTGGAGACACCAAGGGGAGCGCAGATCCGTGTATGACAGACGCAGTTCTGAAAAGCAGGGGAGCACAGACTGGCCGCCCCAAAGGAGGGGTGTCACCCCACAGGCGTGCCGGCCTCCTGCACCCACTCAGCGAGTCTCCTGCCTGCGGGACTGAGCCCAGCCCTCGCCTGCCGCCCGCACAAGCACCAGCCTGTTTCTGGCCGTGACAGAAGCGTGGGGCTTTGTGCAAGTTGAGGGACCAAATGGAGAAAACCTCTGCCTGTGGACCCTGCACCCCCACTGCCCGCGACCTGCCTCCCCGACTGTTCAGCTGGAGAAGGCGAGGAACGGTGGTATCTTTGTATGAGATCAAGGGACTCACATGCTTTGTTTTTCATTTGTTTTAAAAGCAGGGTGACTTTTTTCATCTTAAAAACGACACCGTACAAGGGTATAAACACCGAAGTGGGGCCGTGGGGGCTGGGACACAGGCTGCCCCTCCCCTGCTCCATGCTCTGGGCCCTGGGGCTTCCGGCTGGACTGCACCCACAGCCCCGGCCGGCACCCTCCCCACCCACACCTCCCCGGGCGACTTTCAGGCCTCGGACTGGGCCAGCAGCGAGTGCCGCCCAGGGGGAAGGGCGCGGGCTTCCCGAGCCCCTCGCTGCTACAGCTGGGATGCGCACGGCGACGGAGACAGGCTCTGCTGCTGGCCAAGGGCCACTGTCACAGAAATTGCACATGTGCCCAAGGCAGCCGCCGGCACTCCTGTGCCCGGCCCCAGCCGAGCCAAGTACACACCAAGCACACGCCAAGCACACGGAGGGGAAACTGGGGGCTGCAATACCTCTAACAGCAGTAACCTCACAGGCGGGCGATCGGACCATAAAGTCTAACAAGACGGCTCATGGTGGATGGTGGCTCCCAGGCAGGTGACTCCTTTCCTAACGGGCTCATCTCTGCCTCGGGCCAGCCCTGCCCACGGTTCCTGTGCACCCTGGTGAGCACACCTCTGAAACCCCTCTTCCAGGCCCTGCAGAGACAGAATCCTGTTCTCCCCGTAGCCGTCCCCGCAGGCCTCTCCCGCCTCCATTCCAGACGCAGGAAAGAAACTGCGAACATGTCCTCTGGACGTCTGAGACCTTGCTTCCCAGCATGCTGTCAGTTTGGCTCAAATAAACTCATAAAAATTCTATGCAGGAAATTTAGAAAAATTCTCTGTAGGTTTGGACATTCTTAGATCAACAACCTCACGACTGCAGAAGCCCCTAGTCCCGCAGGTCGGTGCAGAAGACGAAGCTAAGCCCAGGGAAGAGGAGCCGCCAGGGGAGCACGGATGCCACACCCCGTGCAGCAGAGACTGGGGGGTCCGGCTGCGGCCCAGACGCCAGCGAAGACGCACCCATGTGAACAGGAAGGTGTGTGTTAGTGCCATGAAAGGCTAAAATATTCTCAGAGGAAAGGAACAAAAGTGTTGCCTGCTGAAGGAGGGACCGCTGAACAGTCTACACAGCAACGTCATGTTTCATCAGGGATCGCGTGTGCAGGTGGGTGAGGCCGCATCGGGGTTTGCGTGTGCAGGTGAGTGAGGCCGCATCGGGGATCGCGTGTGCAGGTGAGTGAGGCCGCATCGGGGATCGCGTGTGCAGGTGAGTGAGGCCCTGTGGCCTCCCTGTGACCGTCCTGTTGGGACTCAGCACCCGAGTTCCCCCTGGTGGGAGGCCTGTCCTCCCCGTCCTCATCCCCTCACCTGAGGAGCCCTCTGCACGCTCGCGGGGCACAGGGAAGTCCTGCCGAGCCCCTGCGTCTGTGTGGTCTCTGGGCCCCGCCTCCGGACTCTGGAGGCGGAAGGCTAGTGCGCAGGACGTTCCGCCACCAGGGGCCCCAGGCGCCTTCCCCTGTGCTTCAGGTCTACTGGGTGGGTCTGGTCTTAACCAACAGAGGCCGTGTGCTCCGTGGCTACAGGAAAAGGACCTCGCTCGGGGTCGTTGAACTATTTTGATTCCACAGGAACACACACTGGGATTGGCCTGGTTCCTCCTGAGCCCACGAATATGCCTGGGTCTCAGGTGTATGATATCCTAAATGCCTCCCAACAGGAAAAACAAGCAACAAGAACTATTACCTTTGCCAGGTTTTCTGGTTTTGACAGGTTTGAGTTCGCATCTTGAGCAGGATCCGGGCCTCGCCCTCCGAAAGACCAGCCCCCGAGCCTGGGGACAGGGAGCAGTCAGAGCTTCGCCGAGGGCGCGCAGGGCCCCCCGCGGGCGCTCGTCCTGACCGCACTCATCTTAATGGCCCTGGAGGAGCAGCCGGCTGAGCATCCGCCCCGGTGACATGGCCACAGAGGTGGGTCAGCAGCAGAAGGAACGGCAGCTCGCAAGGCCGGGGCAGGGAGCTGCTCAGACAGGAGGCCTGCAGGGGGCTCCGCCGTGGCTGCTGGAGCTCACCGCCTGGGAGGAACTAGGCGCCACGGACAGGATGGCCGCGATGGCCACACTCTAATCACCACTCAGGCTCCTTTCTCTGCAGACCAGCGGCTCCGAGCCCCATGTTCCCTGCTCTGTGCTCCCACTCCCTCGGTGGGGTGCAATCTGCCTTGCTCTGTGCGTTGGGGCTGGGGCTGTGGCTGTGATTTAAAACCATGAGAGGCACTCTTCCTGCTCCCCTGCCCCGGCTCGCCACCGAGGCCCAGGGAATCCACACACGGCAGCTCTCCCTGCAGCCCACACAGAGCTGGGACACACGGCCCGAGGGGCGCTGAGAGCAGAGGGTCTGAGGGGCATCGCCCAGGAGCGGCTCCCACCTGCTCCCACTCTGGCGGTGATGTGACCAGGGGATGCCCAGGGCATGTCAGTGGTCAGGGCCTGTTACCCCAAAGTGTTTGCGAGACTTCCCGTCCTGAAGACACTGCGTTTGGAGCAGCCGGCCCTGCCCAGCACTCCCCGGGCTCTGCACCCACCTGGGGCTCTCCCCGGGCGCCAGCAGGTACTCCTCCGGGCGGAGGGCCGACAGGTTCAGTAGCGTGTGGCCCCGGAGGTCGGTCAGGGCGGGGGCCCGGGCACTGGAGTTGGGGCAGGTCTGCAGGTGCTGGCAGGGAGATAGAACGGAAACGTGTTTTTAACCCACACAAGCGGGTGGGCTGATGTTCTAAGCGTGGCATCGCTGCAGCATCATTCCTACTGGCGTCTACGCTGATTTCTCAAACTTCCTCTGGGGGCACCCCCATCCGCCATGACACAGACCCGCCGGACGGGGCGCCGGTCACACTGGAAACTGGGGATGCTTTTCGGTGTGAGAAAGGCAGGTGGGCGAGCACGCGGCAGGGAAGTGCCTCCTCGCCCGTGACCTGGAAGAGCCCGGACGCAGGGGCGGGAAATCGGGAGAGCGACGGGTGAATTTGGGGCTTCTTCCCGAAGGGCCTCAAGCAGGAGCCTAACCGCTCCTCTCAGTGATTCACACGCTCAGAATCATGGACTCACCGCCCAGCAGGGGGGAGGCCCGCCTGGCAGGACCACGGCGGCAGGGGCACAGGGCACCCTGTCTTCCACCTCGGACCCAGGCCCTGTGCTCCTCCCATCTCTCGGGACATCCAGGGAAGGTCACGCCTCGGACCCGGGCCCTGTGCTCCGGGATGTGTAGGGAAGGTCACGCATGAGGACTGTCACGAGTCCGGACAGGACACTGGCTTGCACATCGGCTTCTGAAGCTGATTCTCCTCCTTTTCGTAACCGGGGTCCCACGTTAGCTGCCCACTGTGGCCGACAGGCGGACGCCTGCATTAACTGCCCGCTGAGTTTTCCTTTGAGATGAATTCCAATCGGTTCTCCAAGTGGATCCTGACCTGCGCTCCTTGCAGACGGGGCAGCCAGGCCTCTGCCTGGAATCGATATCAGCACCTCCGCTCAGCAGGCATCAGCCGTCGGCAGGAGGCGGATGGCATCTTCGCGTTCACCCCCGTCCTCAGAACTCACGTAAAGAACATGGGGCAGGAGCCCGGGCATCCTGCCGGGATATGGGGAGATTCTCCCCCAGGCGAGTCCAGCTTCCCGGTGCCAGCAGAAGCGTAAACGAGGGACCGCCGTGGAACCCACGTAACGTCCGTAACGTCCGAGGGTATGAACGCTCACTTTGTGGGATGGACCTTCCCAAGGGGCAGCTCCCCACGTCAACCAAAGCCCCCAGGCTCAAGTTAACAGAAATGGAGGTTTTATAAGTGAAGTAAACATTGTTACTTGAGGTTTAGACTTTTTTAAAAAACCAGAATGCCACTGACACCTACCAGGCAGCCACAGGAACCAGGGGCTTCTGGGTGAGACGCGGGCTCCGGGTGCCAACAGGAGGCGTTCGTCCTGCGGAAACAACAGGACCGAGTGAGGCTCCGGCTGTACACTGGCTTCTGGGCAAGTCCCATCGACAGTTCACATCGCTGGCTGCGAGCCCGCCCCCGCCCGCCCCCACGCGCCCCCACGCGCCCCCACGCGCCCCCACATGCCCCCACGCAGATGTCAGTCTGAGGACAGGGTTTCCAGACTCGGGGCGAGTCCTGGTCTCAAACCCCAGCACTTCAGCAGCAGCACAGGAGGCCACGTGCATGGTGAACCGCGCTGTCCACCCGACAGACACGCACTTGGCCGTCGTTTACAGAGGAGCCGACTGCTCCGCTTCCGCCTGGAGAAGGCTGCACACAGGACTGTTAGGAAACAACTGGCAGCCACAGCTCAAAACCCTGTTTATTCCGAAGTCCCCCGAGCTCTTTCCTCGCAGGCCTCGTGCTGTGCGTTTATGACTGTCTGTAAGTTAAACGTTCCTTTAGTGAGAATATTCCTATTTACTCAGGGGTTGGGAAGGAAGGGAGGCAGCTGACTGGACGGAGCCTGGGGCAGGAGCGCTGGGGCCTGGCGGTGAGGCGACTCCTCCACCCTCCGCTGCGGGCAGAGCACAGGGCACCGAGGGACACGCGTCCGCCCGGTGAAAAGAAACCCCTGTTCCTGTTACCCGGTGGGCAGAGCGCAATTCCACCTCATTTTCTAAAGTATAAAAACTGACCTCAAGCCTCCCCAGTCCTGCTTCTGGGCAGTGACCCCGGGGTCACAGGCGGAGACCACGACTTTCGTCGGACCGTGATCCGACCCTGACGCCTTTCACTTCTCCCGCTCAGCAGGCTGCCGCGCTTTGCATGCCTCCCATGCCTGCTAGCGAGTGTTTGACAGCGAATTCTTCCAAAACAGTCTGTTTGTTCCAACCCCCCCCCCCCGCCCTCCTCCCTTGCTCCCTCTCAGACAGCACACAGGGCCGCCCGGGACTGGGGGTCCCACCGGGAGGCCCTCCTGTGGCTGCGGTGGAGTCCGCACAGAGAGCGACGCCCTCCCCACGCAGCCTTAGGAGTTCAACAGGAACATGGACTGGCTAACTCCCACTTTCACTTTACAGATAAAGACCAGCGAGAACGGGTGGGAAAGGGACCATTTTACCTCCGAAATCATGAGGGAATCGTCCCGGAGTGCCAGGGGGTTGCTACCTTGTAAAATGAATCTAGACATAAACCTGCCGCCTGTTTCTAAGTTAGCAATGCCGGCACATCTCAGACTTCACACCCGTTAGGAGAACAACGCGGCAGCTCGGTCTCAACGGGCAGGCGCTCTGCAGGCCTGACTGCTCAGAGCTCAGCAGAGAGGCCGCCGAGCGCGCAGGTGTGACCAGCACCGGGGCCTCCTCTCGGGGAACCGGGTGGTAGCTGGGCCCGCCAGGAAGGGCGCGCGTAGGAATCACTGGACTCAGCCACACGTTACACCCAGAGAAGCCAAGGCCCTTGTTTTAAGTCAAAGCCTTTGCTTCGGTCTCAGACCTCAGCTGTTTGTGCAGCATGGACGGAGGTGCGCCCAGCACCCCTGCATGAGGCAGCCCGCAGCACAGCCTTTGCCCAAGGAAAAGGGTAGAAATGGAGACAAAATAGGAGTGAGTGAGGAACAGGCTACCTGGGTTTTACAGGTAAAGGAAGGAGGGCAGGGGAAAGGCAGAGCGTGGCCTGCAGGCTGGGCTGGCGAGTTTGGGGACCAGGGCCTTGCCTGGCCGAGAACCTAAAGGTGAAATTGCTGTTTGCACAGAACGTGGAAAGCGTCCTGCTGCCCTTGGCACTGGCTCTACGCCTTCTCCCTCGAGAGGCCAGATAAGGAACCGCCCCCCCCCCCCCCCATGCCCTTCTCTGTGCGAGGCTGGGCCAGGACGGCGCCCAGACCACGAGTTCCTCCTCGCAGACGATTTCACGTCCCGCTCAGTTCAGTCGCAGAGAATGAAAGCCTCACAGAGCAGCTTTATTTAGTAAAGCAATTGCTTTGTTTTCAGAAGAAAAGTAAAGGGAAACAACATAATTAATTTTCTATTAATCCCCCTGCCGAGACCATTAACAGCCCTTCAGTCTGGAGCTAATGGCCGCCATGACTAATGGGCAGAAGTGCCACCATCAATTAGAAAAAGAGATTCCCAACATGGCATTACTGTCTGCATTTTATATTTATCACTTGGAAACACGCACTGCTGTCCTTAATACATCATCATGGTTTTCATCTCTTCCCCGTTTGCTCTGCCCTGAGCGCTAACGCCTGAGCCCAGGCCGTGCCCACACCCGCCCGGTTCCGCCACATGGAGCTCCTCAGTAAGTAGCAGCCAGGCCCGCGAGGGGGGCTCAGCGAGAAAGCGGGCTCGGGCCATGCTCGCTGAAGGCCAGGCCTCTAGGATCCCTTCACGTCGTGAGAAGAGATATTCAGGGCAATTGGCTCCCAACCCGAAATCGCTAAGTCCCTCAGTTAAAGAAGAATTAGAGCGAATTGTTTCACACACACACGTTTCCCTAAAAGTAAATGGCAGGTGGTACACAGGCCTAGTTAACTGCGACTCCATGTTTTAGCGCTGGGTTCCCCACAGACACGGGATGCCGGGAATTACTGATACTCACAGGCCGGGGGCGAGGCTGGCACAGAGCTGCTCCCCGTCTCCGAACTCGCGCAGAAGCACGCGGGCCAGGTCCATGCCATCGCTGTCACTGCTGTCGGGAGACAAAGGGCGGTGGGGAGGCACAGAGCCCTCAGACGGAGGTCCAGGCAGGTCTGACCTCACTGCCTGCGCTGGGCTGGCCACAGGCACGGTTCCGCAGCTCAGAGCCAGCGGCTGGTTTGGTTTCCATGGTAAAACCAAGCCAGGAAGGAGGGAAGAAGATTCTCCACTGACCAGTTTGCCAGCACAGGCCCCACGTGTGCACAGCTGCCTCAGGTGTACTCTCTTCCCCTCTTTTCGTTTAATGTGACGTCACCAGCTGTGGCGTTCTTACACGGATTTAAAATGAGTTTCAGAGGCCGCGTGTATTACACGGTGCCACGACGTTCACGTCTCCGCCAACGTTCTGTGCTGCTGGAGCTCCGGCGGGCGGAGCTGGTGCCCTGGCAGGCCTGCAGGGAAACCCCGTGCCTGTGCCGCTGCCGCATGTGTGCTCTCTCTCGAACCCCTGCTCCCAGGAAGGCCCGGCGCAGAAGCTGGGCGCGGCCGGCACACACAGGTCTCCTGGGCCGTCGGCAGCTGAGGCCCCCCGAGGAGAACCAGGCCGCCCACCGTTCCCTCCTGGAGGAGCCCCAGTGGAAGACGGGCTGTCCTAGTCTGGGGGGAGGGTGGAAACAAACTCCACTGAAACTGTACCCACCCACGGCAGGAACGGCGGATGTGGGAGAATGTGGAGGAAACGGCACTGCAGCCCCTGCCCGCTGGCCTGACGGACAGCCGGGCTCACTGCACTTACTGAAAATTCTGGAGGACAGTCTCACAGACACAGATTTGTGACTGCCTAAGACAGGGGTCCTCAAACTACAGCCCGCGGGCCACATGCAAATACAAATATTGTATTTGTTCCCGTTTTGTTTTTTTACTTCAAAATAAGATCTGTGCAGTGTGCATAGGAATTTGTTCATGGTTTTTTTTTTAAACTATAGTCTGGCCCTCCAACGGTCTGAGGGACAGTGAACTGGCCCCTGTTTAAAAAGTTTGAGGACCCCTGGCCTAAGACTTACATCACGACTGTCATCACATGCTTTCAGGTACGTGCCGTGGGAACATGCATCCCAAAAGCAAAGACGAGTGGGCGCTCTGAGCGCAAAGGTGACTTAACGCAGATACCTCGCCTTCCGGGCAAGGACGTGCAGCAGGAGCCCCTCCTGGGAGCACCGAGCCCACAGCCTCCTCAGCCCCCGCTGTTTCTACTTGGTCTCCTGGGTCATGGACAGTGGCCATCTGACTGACTCCCAAATATCTTTCTGGACGGTCACCAGCTTTCAAGCACAGGGACGTCCGAGCCGTCAGGCTTACTGTCCCCACATCCTGAAAGCAGTCCCGCCCCAATGAGAGGTGACGTCATGTTTGTGCCGGTCGCCCTCTACTCGGTGGGGATTTGACGAGATTCCTAATCCCCTAGTCCCTTCTCTGAGCCTCTACCAGACCCATCTGGCATTTTTTATCTCACAAGTTACCAATGGCTCCCTGCTGCCGACGTGGGAGCCTTGAAACAATGTTTGAATCCCTCCGCACTCTCAGACCTGCACATCTTGGGACGAACACCCTCTCCCGGGAGCCACACCCAGCCCAGCCCGGCGGAAGCGCCCAGGTGCAGCTTCCTCAGAGGGGCACCCCCTTTCCTGCTACTGGTTGGAAACCACCCCCAGCCGGTAAGTTCCTTCCCGTGAGCCCCCCTGTGCTCAGGGACCCTGCCGACATCTCCATGGGTGTCAAGTCTGGCTTCTCGGTCTCTTTCCTGGAACCCCTGCTCCAGGAGGGAAGGACAGTGGCTGGAGCACAGCATGTTCTCCAGAGGCTCCTGGTGAACAGCTGCGATGTCACTGCTGCCCTGACGTCGTGGGCCTGTCCTTCGCCTCTGCTCCTTAGTCACTCCCTGGAACCGCTCTGCCCTGGCCTCGTCTTTCGAGGGAACACGGCAACGGAGAGGACGCGCTCATCACACCGGGTCTGTCCTGCTGAGCAGTAGCCACGCACCCACCGCTGCAGCCCAGACCCCAGGAGGATGTCACAGAAAACACCATCTTCTCACGGACTCAGCACCCATCGTAACTGCTCAGGCGCTGGTGACAGTGAGGGAAGAAAACCTCCTTTAACGTGGAGTGGGGCCCTCAGGGACACAGCCCCAGGGAAGAGACTGCTCTGTAGTCCAACCACCCCACAGGGGGAGAAAGGTTTTCTCCTTGCCCGGCAACTAGCTCAGCCAATGGGAAGCCATCGCCCTTCCCTGGGACTTGCATTCACAGCGCCCTCCCACTTCCTCCTCTGTCTCTAACGCTCTTTCTCCTCTTGGCTTAACTTGCCTAGTTTTGCTACAGCATCCTCATCCCAGACTGCAGTTCTCTGCTGTTTCCGAATAAACCACTTTTGCTGGTAAAAGTAACTGGGTTTTTTACTGTTAAGTCAAAATGGTTTATGACTGGCCTAATATGACTCCCACGGCTACAGCCAGAAACGCTCCTGATGGAAACGCTGACGTTTACAGCGAAGTTACGTCCCGTAAGCGGGCAGTGTGACCCCTGCACCACAGCCCTCACGTTCCTGACAAATGAGAAAACACTCCACAATGAGACACATTTTCCACCGAAATGTCGCTCATAAAAGGAAAATGCTCCTGTGACATCTGTGAAAATGCTCAGATCGCCCTCTTTCGACCTATTAATCTAAGAACGAACACAAAAGTTTAAAATGCTTTTTCTGGGGGAAAAAATATCGACCCATAAAGTGGTTTGCTTGGAATAATTACTAAGAGCAAGATTTACAGTTATGGTTTACT
Source organism: Myotis nattereri (assembly GCF_964212035.1). Classification (NCBI taxonomy): domain Eukaryota; kingdom Metazoa; phylum Chordata; class Mammalia; order Chiroptera; family Vespertilionidae; genus Myotis; species Myotis nattereri. The sequence goes on from NC_138086.1 coordinate 82,646,350, forward strand.
TTTTGCTATTTTGTTGCTTCGGTCTAGAGGTCACTGTTTGAAAAAACAAACCAACTGGCTTTCGCTTGTCCTGTTGCCATAAAACTCAAAGGCTCGCTCCTCCACGACTGCTCCGTGGTGCCCTGGAACGGGGCTACTTAAGGTGCTGCAGGGGGGACCCTGCCCTCCCACCAGGATGGAAACCAGCGCTTCCTTGTGGCTCCTGAGGCGGCTCTGAGTGGGTCCCGTGCTCTCCCCACGACAGCACTTCCGAGGTGCCACGTCCACGCGACCCCGCAGCCTGCTGCAGAGAGCGTGGCCGGCACACCACCCTGAGGGCCTGTGTCCTTGTCTGCCCGCCCCCCCCATGACTCTGCTGCAGATGGAGCTCAAATAGCAGGAGGGCGAGGGTGGGAGGGGGGATGGGGGGGCCTCAGGCAGGAGAGTAGCTCCCCTCTGAGGTGCCTGGGCTGATGAGCAGCAGCAGGGCCTGGTTCCTGGGAGTCACTGCCCCTTCCCCATTGTCTGGCAGCACAGGAATGCGGCCTGAAGACCAGCTGCAGAGCCGGGGCTGGGGACCAGGAAGCGCCACCGGTCTGCACCCCAGGAGTGGAGGAAAGCGGCCCACAGCGAGACGCCCTCCTGCGCCCCAGCGGGGAGAGCGCAGAGGAAGGAGGAGCGGAGGGTCGTGACCTCCATGCCAGAGACCTGGCTCCGGTGCCTGCTGGAGGCCGTGGGCTGGAGGGGCCGGGCCGTGGCATGTCAGCCAGGGGCACTCACGGAGGGACTTGGTGCCTGGGGAGCTGCGGGTGCCCCGAGACACGAGCTTGGAGGCCAGGCTGCCTCGTTCACCCTGAACGGGGCCTGGAGAGCGGACCCTCCTGCTAGGACTCCATGTAGGAAACACGCGATCCCGGAGCTGCTGCTGTGCCCTCTGTCCCCACGGAGCTCGGGAGTGAGGGCCTCCCCGAAAGAGCGGGTCTCTTACCTGAAGAAGGAAGTCTCGGCTTTCCCGTCGCGGCCAGGCGTGAGCTGGAGGGCAGGGTAGTCGGTGGCCAGAGGCCTCACCATGAACAGGCCCATCGCCAAGGCCATGAAGAGGACGGGCAGCAGCAGGTCACAGAGCGCACCCCGCCAGGCCCGGCGCGTGCGGCACAGCCGCTGGGTCAGCAGGGCAGCCACCTGCGTGAGGGTGCTGACAGGGGCGCCGTCTGTGGACAAGAACACACGCCCAAGTCACCTCGGGCCCCACAGCCCCGGCTCTGTGACCCCTCACCTGGGGCCCAGGCTGTGTCCCTTCACCTGGGAGCCCCGGGCCCCAGGTAAACCGGGCAGCTTTGAGCACAGACGACCCCTCACTGAATGAGAACTCTGGAAAAATCTACACGACGGGTCACCTCCGGACATCAATGGCCATGACAAGCTGCACCTTCTCAGACGTGTGCAGCAGGTAAGGGCTCCAAACCCCTGATGTGGAAGGTTTTGTCTGGGCTGCAGGTGGTACAGAAAGAGGGGAGACAAACCACTGGGTGTGGATTCCACTCGGGAAACGTGCCTGGTGGTAGAGGGCAGGAGCAGAGGCAGAGGGTGGCCAGGGGTGCCCACGGCCTGGCCGGAGACTCACTGGGGCTGGGGAACTCTCCGCCACAAATGCTGTGTGACTTCTGGAAAATGACCTACCCTCTCTGAATGTCGCTTCCCTCAGCCTTAAAATGAAGACTTGGGACCTCTTCCCTCTAAGTGAGGAGGATTGTTATTGCCACACTCACTAAGCTGCAGAACAGAGACAACATCGGCCTCAGTCACAGTAAGTGCTCACCACACCGGCTCAGTTAAGTCGGGGGGAAAGACTTTGCTCATATTAAGAAAAACGAATTTCCCCACCTCCCCCCATATGCTAATGGGAAAAGTAAAAGGCCAAGATAGTTCATGGCCATGAATCAACCACCAATCAAATATTCATGGCTAAACTCATAAAAGCGTTTGCATGAATAATTTAACAGACAGAATTAAATGCTGACCCAAACTGTTGGGAGTGGTCGTGTCTGACTTATGAGTACAACTACGGAATGCCGAGTGAGAAACAACTTAAAGTGACAAAAGAATAGCCAAGCGACCGCATGCACCGACACGCAGCTCACAGGCAGCCCACAAGAGGGCCACACCGATGAGTGCGAGGTGGAGCAGCAGGAAGAGCGTCAGCTCACCAATACGGCCAAGAGCGCGGGGCGCACACCCTCATGGAGGGGGCTCGGGAGCCCTGGCCTGCTCTGCAGGGCCGGGGCCAGGCGCAGTCTGGCTGCAGGAACCCAGTAGGGTCCGCTGAAATGCATCAAGGATGTCAAAGAAGGAGCTGTTGCGTCCCAGAGGAAACAGTCGCCAGGAGTGGGGAACGCCCTCACTGCCCGCGCGTGGGGCTGACGGAACAGGTTGCAGGACCTGCGCGAGCTGAGCAGCCTCCGGGAAGCAGCACGGCACCCACGCGGGGCGCGCTCACTGCGTGGCATGAGGTGAATAGAGCACGTCAAGAGGATGATGTCATCTTTTCAAAAGAAATGTCTAAGAGTCAGTGAAATGAGTGGTGGAGGAAATATGAGCCCCAAAAAGGAGAGGATGAGAATGTGAATCTGTAAGTACAGGAAAGACATCAGATGAACAGAGTGTATCGCAGAGCAGCACACAGGATAAACATAACTCACAGGACATGCCGGGGCGTATGTACGCCCATGAAATAGGGTGTCTTTCAGGAAACAATTCCACACTGTACTCTCTGACTGAGTGCGTGTTTGTATTTGAAAGCTAAAGCAGCACATGCATTTTCAATCGACTTAAATGTTTACATTTTTATGTGGTAAGAACATGGCTACTTTACATTTTTTCTTCAAAATATTCTGGATTTTTTCCACAATGAGTATTTGGGCATCTTGTAATCAATAAGCATTTTGTAAACACTGTGTACTTATTCCGAAAATGAAGCCAATTTCATGAAATAGAAACTTAATCATTCTGTGTTCACTGAGTTGCAGAATTTGAGAGTTGAAACGAACCTTAAAATTGATGTGATTAATCTGTCTCATTTGTAAATGCACCCCGTTCAGGAGGCTGTGAGACGAGTTCGACTTGGGGAACAAAGCCTGGTGCTCACTGCACGTAGCACTGGCTGGGCCAGGTCACGGCCCTCTCTGAACAACATCCTGGTCAGATAAAGAGCTGCACCACCGACAAGAAAAAGCTAAAGGAGTTCATCACCCCCAAACCAGTGTTACATGAAATCCTGAAGGGTGTTCTCTAAGAAGAGGAAGAAGAAAGATAACATTTTAAAGATAAAAAATTATGAACAAAGTGACAATAAATATATATCAACAGGTGAATCTAAAAATCAAATGAATAAAAAATCTGATGAACAGAACAAACTGGTGAATGTAATAGAATCAGGGGCATGGAAGGGGAGCGGATCGACAATTCTCAGGGGGGAGGGGGTGTGGGGGGTGCAGGAAGAGACTGGACAAAGAGTTTACACCTATGGACGAGGTCAGTGGCGGGGGCGCTTGGGGGGGGGGACCCGGATGGAGGGGAGCTATGGGGGGGGAAAAGAGGAGCATCTATAATAATCTCAACAATAAAGATTTTAAAAAAACATCCTCAGGGCTCTTGGTCGTGTGAGGGAGTCAGACCCTGACAAAGCCTGTCAGTGAGCCGAGGACAGCAGAAGGACATGGCCCAGCGGAGCCTGAGGGGGCGCAGGGCCCGGAGTCCAGCACAGTTGGCTGCTGACAGGGGGGGTGGCTTGAAGAAGTGAGCAGGGCAGGGCTGCTCAGAGGGGCCCAGGTGCCTGTCCTCAGGGAAGAGGGAGTGGGGGAGGGAACGGGGCTCGGGTTGGAGGATCACAGCCCGCTGGGGTGCCTGCTGCCCTGACCCAGGACCAGAGCCGCCTGCCACCACCTGGCGCACTCTGGCAGCTCTGGTCTGGGCAGCTGCCAGGGCTCGTGCCTCTCACCTCCCCGACCCCCCACAGCCCCTAACAGGATCTGCTGCGTCCGACCTGCCCAGCATCTGTCTGCCCGAGTCCTTCTCAGTTCCATTTTCATCTGGGCAGACTGCTTTCTGCAAAGCGCCCGCCGCCAGCTCTCCGGGGCTTTCGCTAACGTGGGAAACAGGCCTTCCCTGGCCTGTACCACAGGCAGCAGCCACGCTCCCCACCCCCACCCCCGCCTGCTTGCAGGGAAGGCAGTGCCCCACGTTCGAGGAAATGTGGGCAAAGGAAAGACAGCCCTGGGGGTTAGCAGCACGGCTCAGCCCAGGAGACAGAGAACCTGAAACAGCTCGTTCAGGGGGCAGAGGATGATGCCTCGCCGCGCAAGGTGGGCTGTGCAAACACAATCCTTAACAAGCCAACGAGAGAGGCTGCAGGCCCTCCGCTAACCACTGTGGACCCTGCTCTCCATCGGCACAAGCAGCAGCAATGAGGAATGGAGCGCCGGGGATGAAACTGTGGAGAAAGCAGGTGACGGTGGGAGGTGGAGTGTCCCTGACAAACCAGAGAGCTGAGGATGTCAACGCAGTCTCAGACCTCCTGTGGGAGAGGGGAGGCTTCTGAAAAGCCGCGGAGAAGCCTTAAAGGGGAAACCACGTTTCCCAGCTCCTCCCTGCACTCGAGGGTCTGGGGTCCTTCCCACACGCTGAGCGTGGCGACGCTCACAGCCTCTCAGGGACCCCGGCCCGCGCACAGGAAAGCGGCGCTTCTCCAACCGACGTGGACGTCGGAGTCCTCAGAACCCAGCGAGCGGAAGCTGGGCCTAAGCGCCTGCCCGCCTATGAGCACCGGGTCGTCTGTGACGGCCATGCCCACGGGGGCGCGGTCACCACGTGGCTCCCGCTGCAGGCCCGGACGCGCGGGGAGGCTGCGCACCTTTCCCGCCCCTGGTGGCCATCTCTAGGTCTTCTTTTGAGAAATGTCTGTTCAGGTCCTTTGCCAATTTTTAATCCGGTTATTGGAGAGGTTGCCGTTTCACTCAGTCATTTCCTTTGCTGTGCACCAGCTTGGGGGGGCGGGGTGTGTGGAGAAAAGCGGATGTGAATGGGTGCGGCCGCTGTGGAAGGTGCTGTGGAAGTTCTTGAAAATATTACAAAGAGAACGGCCGCCTGGCGGGAGTGACTCGGGGACAGAGCGTCGGCCTATGAACCAGGAAGTCACATTGATCCCAGTCAGGGCACAGGCCCAGGTTCTGGGCTGGATCCCCAGTGGGAGGCATGGAGGAGGCAGCCGATCCATGATTCTCTCTCATCACTGATGTTTCTATCCCTCTCTCCCTCCCCCTTCCCCTCTGAAATCAATACAAATATATTTTTAAAAAGAGAACTGCCATATGACCCGTTGGTCCTGTTCCTGGGTGTTTATCCGAAAGAATCCGAATCAGGACCTTACAGAGAGGCCTGCACGCATGTCCCTGCCGCTGAGCCGTGGGAACCACCCACGTGTCCATCGAGGGCAACGGACACAGACTGTGCCCTGTTGGTACCACGGCCATCGCTCAGGGGTGACCCTTGTGACGCGTGGATGGCCGCCGGGCACTGTACAAGCCGGACACAGAGACCAATCCTGCCTGAGGCCCCCTCGCAGAGGCACCTAAACTACCTCAACTCGCAGTCCTGAGCAGGGAAGGGCGACTGCGGGGCAGGAGGGGAAAGCCCTGAGCTTCCTGCTGGGAACCTCTCCATCCGTCCAGCCACACCTGGCCCTGCCTTCAGTCTCTCTCTGATCAAATTCAAAGCCAGGGCTTTGCTGGGGACGAGGCACTTCCCTCGGGGAAGCTCACGCAGACGCTCTGTACTCACAGTGGGAGCCGGGAGTGGGCGCCGGAGGCCCCGGGCTCTGCGCCTCCAACGCCGTCCCTGGGGCCACGTCAGACTGCTCGCTGGGATCTTGCAGAAGCATCAGAAACACCTTTTTGAGAATGAAGAGAGCTCTGTGTTAGATATGCTCCTTGCACACCGCACTGTTTATTGGCCTTAGTTACCCAACTGGGTCCTAACGAAGATACTCACCAAGCACCCTGACTCCCGTCTTCATTCCTTTTGTTGGTGTGACCCCAAGGCCACAGCTCGGGGCAGGCTGGCTGAGAGGCGGCTCACAGGCCGCGAAGGGAGTGGCCTGACCGAGACCCTTACACTTGGCAGACTGGGCAGACCAGCAGGCGCAGGCGGCAAAGCCATGCCCACAGCACCGCACCCAGTCCCAGTGCCGACCCACGGTGCCTGCAGCTGGGAGGCCTCTGACGCTCTCAGCTTCCTCCGCGGGGACTGGGTGTCTGTGTGCACATCCCTGAGGAGGTCCCTGTGAGGGAAGGGCCTGAGGTCCCTTCTCTGTGCTGGGAGCACAAGTCCCACCTCCGTCTGGTTGAATCCAAGCCCCAGGCCCCCACCCTGTGGTACTCAATGGGCAAAGTCTGCCCAGGAGTTCTTTGTTCGCAGAACATAAACCACAACATCAGGCCTTGATGCCCCTGGATCCGATCTTTGTCATTCGGGACCGAAGCTCCACCCCGCGTGCAGGTGGGGGGTCTGAGCTCACGCTCCCCATCTGGCACCAGATCCTTCCTGAGACACAGGGGCCCGCTGAGCAGAGTGGGTGGGCAAGCAGAGACGCCCACCTCACAGCCACCAGCCTGTGATCCTAAGCCCTCCGGAACCATGGAGGACACACCCCTGTGCTGGTCACGGGAGCTGTGCTGTGGGGGCGGGCGCGTGGGCCATGTCTGCACCTTTCGCGAAATATCGCTGTGAACCCAAAACTGCTCCAAAAATGGGTCTATTCACAAATCCACCACTGAAACCGGTCTGATTGCATTGCGTCAGCAGAACCCGTGGCTTCAGGGGCTGTGCGGGCGCCACCCTGTGCCATGGAGCCCTCAGCACCCTGGCCCAGCCCCACACCCGGCAAACACAGGTCCTCGCAGGAGAAAGAACGTGTCCATTTTGTAATGAAACTGGTGACAGCAGTGGTCAGGTTTCACACTTAACCTCGCTGGCTGGGGGTCTACGTGGGGACCATGTTTACGAGCAACGCCCTGCGGTTTAGAGCGAGACCTGCTCCCCAGCGCAGAGTCGGGTGTGACTGTGACCCCCTCCCCGCAGCGTCCTGGGCAGGACCGCCGATTAGCAGCAAGCAGGCACGTGTGATCGCGTGGTCGATAGCAGGCAGGAGACAGGAAAGTCAATACTTGGCGAGTGTGAGAAGTCGAGATTGGCTGGGCGGCTGTTTTATAGACTACACCACACAAAGGAAAGCTCTCCAAGTGCTTAATCTTTTTCCAATTTAAGATCTTTCCCAAACAGGTCCAGATGTGCCATCATGTTGTATTTTGTTAAATGCGGTTTGTACCCTTTGCTTATGGCTGTCCTTCACACAGATAACTTCTTTTTTAGCATCTGTGTGTGGGAGAGACAGAATCTGATCAACTGGTATTTATTAGCAGCTCTTAAGTGCAAGGCACGAGCTCAGCGTAGCGGTGGCAATCACCACGGGCGGGAGCAGCAGGGAGCCTCTCCCGGGGAACCGGGCGCGGGCTCTGGGGCTGGCTGTCGGGCTTCTTGGTGACTAACTGCAGGTGTGAGCGGGGCCTGGGGAGCATGCGCAGAGGCGCGCTGCGGGAAGAATTGCGCTTTAGGGCGGGAGCATGGCGCCCCTCCACTGTGTGTGACTCCCTGACCCCACGCATTTGTCAGAACTGAGGGGAGTGGATCTGGCCATGTGCAACTTCATAAACAACCAAACATTTTAAAAACAGCAGCAAAGAGGAAGAAGATTAAGACATTTCCAAAAGGAACATGGATGGGCAAAGTATGAATCAAAATATTGTGGAGCCCAGCTGGTGTAGGAACGATTTCCCAACAGGGCACATGCTCAGGTTGTGGGCTCGATCCCCAGTGAGGGGCGTGCAGGAGGCAGTCGATCCATGATTCTCTCTCATTATCGATGTTTCTCTCTCTCTCCTTCTCCCTTCCTCTCTGAAATCAATAAAAATGTTTAAACTTTTTTTAATATTTTGGAGAAAAATTAGTAAGCAGAAAAGAAATACTGAAGGAACACAGCATCACCAGGGTTTTCAGAAGCGACGCGGAGACAAAAACACCTCCCACATGGAGCGCCCGCGCAGGCTCTGACAGAACGCGGGTGGCGGATGCCCAGGGCCCGCGTGCCGGGTGTGGCAGCAGGAAGGGGGACACTGAGAAGCCCTCACTGGGCGACACCCCTCTGTGCAGCCCGTGCTCAGCGCTGCTGCCACGTTATCTGAGGCGCAAGCACTGCGTGAACGCTGGGGCTCTGGCACCCTAAGCGCTGCGGGACTTTAGTTCTCATGGTTCCTCAAGCTCCTGACACGGCTTCGAGTCCAGGAGCCACCACCCACCACCCGCCGTGTCTGCGCTGCGTCCGGGCACCGCAGGGACGGGCAAGCCTCCCACCTCCGGCTTTCATCTCAGCACTGACTGCTGCTTTCACCCCTCAGGGCCTTCTGTAGGTTTGAGCAACGTAAAGTGAGACTCGAATCGGGCCCCACAGGCAGCCCAGCCCCACTCCAGCTGGCCTGCGGTCGGGGACGGCCCGGGGGGACCTGGTCTGACCCGCCAGCTGTGTGAGCCACACACGCCGACGGCAGTCCTGGCAGAGGCCGGCGGGGTCAGCTTCCGCACCTGATGGCGCTTGGTTTCTGCTCAGCCTCTCTGCCCAGCAAGGGCTGCGGGCACCCGGGCTCCTGAGCCAAAAAAGGCCCCGTGAAAGGGAAGGTGCCCCCATGACGGAACCCCGCCAGCGCCGGCCCGACCGCATGGGACACGGATGGCCCTGGATTCGCCGCCCACGCTCTCACTATGCAAGTGCTCGCTTCCCTGCAAGAGCAGAAGCCGCGGTCGGGTGTGTGCAGTTCCGAACTGGCCTGCACCCCGCCTGACGCTGGGAAGTTGGAATAAACACACACACAGGTGTCCGACCCCCTCCCCACGGCAGCCCACCCTCCTCACTGACAAGCCACAAGGACAGGGACAGGCGGCGGGAGCCCAGTACCTCCTCCAGGGTGGTGTCTGCGACCCCGCAGCCCGCCAGGCGTAGGCGGTGCTGGTTCTGCTCCAGCGCCTGGAAGAGCCCCTTGAAGCCGGCTCGGTCGGCGTCCTTGGGGAGGGCGTAGCTCAGCGTGCGCCCGCTGCGGTCCCTGAGAAACGCTTGTGGGACGTAGGTCTGTATCAGGGCCGTGGTGCGTGCCACGTCCTGCAGGCTGTCCAGCTCCAGAGCGGAAGGCTGTCCAGCAGAGGAAGGCGCAGGGGCATGAGGGCAGCGCCCAAGCACACAGCCGCTGATGTCAGCGTCCGGCCCCAGGAGGCAGCCCCCGGTCACCTGCTTCGTGAGTGTCAGGCAGAGGCCCTGGCCGCAGGCCTCGGTCAGGCCGAGGGGGGGCCCGCAGCAGCGGAGCCGGCCCTGCTGCAGGACGGCCACGCGGTCACTCAGCACCTCCGCCTCGTCCAGGTGGTGGGTGGTGAGGATGATCGTCCGACCTGCGGCCAATAGGAGGCGTCAGGGCCGGCCTGACACAAGCAGCGGGGAGCGGGCAGTGCCACGATGCCACCCTGTCTAGCCAGAGAGAAGCAGCCCGGACCCTCCCCTCTGCGGGCCTCAGGGTCGGGACCAGCTCCCAGATCCTCCCCTCAGCACTCGGGGCTGGGACGGGCCCAGCGGGAGAAGCAGGCCGAGCGCAGGGCCCTGTGTCCCCGCCGTCTCTAGGCCCCGAGCACTGTGCGAGCAGAGGAGACGTTTTATAAAGAGGAGAGGAAGCCGGGCCCCGTCTCCCCACGCATCCTCGGGCAACAGGCTGGTGGGCGCTGGAGGAGAAGTCTCCTCTGTGAAGCGCTGTTGTGTAAGAAAACGGACGGCGCCGTGTGAGGCTGGAGGGGTGTCCTTCAGACCAGGGAGCATGCGCGTGTGGGAGGAGGGGAGCCGGACAGACGGTGCTCTGGGAGGCGGGCGGGGAGCCGGTGAGCAGGCAGGGGGGGCGAGGACAGGAGGGGAGGCCAGAAGCACCAACCTGCAGACGGGGCCGGCTACCCACCACCCTCTGCACACAGTCCCTGCGCTGGCATCGGGGCGGGGTGGGCTCTGTGGTCCCTGCACTGGCATCAGGGTGGGGTGGGCTCTGTGGTCCCTGCACTGGCATCAGGGTGGGGTGGGCTCTGTGGTCCCTGCACTGGCATCAGGGTGGGGTGGGCTCTGTGGTCCCTGCACTGGCATCAGGGTGGGGTGGGCTCTGTGGTCCCTGCACTGGCATCGGGGTGAGGTGGGCTCTGTGGTGCCTGTGCTGGCATCGGGGTGAGGTGGGCTCTGTGGTGCCTGTGCTGGCATCGGGGTGAGGTGGGCTCTATGGTCCCTATGCTGGCATCGGGGCGGGGTGCGCTGGCATCGGGGCGGGGTGGGGTGGCATCGGGGCAGGGTGGGCTGGCATCGGGGCGGGGTGGGCTCTGTGGTCCCTGCGCTGGCATCGGGGCGGGGTGGGCTGTGTGGTCCCTGTGCTGGCATCGGGGCGGGGTGGGCTGTGTGGTGCCGCCTCGCGGTGCAGGGGCCCGGCCCGGGGAGAGCCGGGGTGCGGTGCCCCACCTTCTCGGTGCCGGAGGAGGATGTCCCAGATGCCGCGCCGGGAGCAGGGGTCCACCCCACTCGTGGGCTCGTCCAGCACCACGGTCCGCGACGTGCCGAGGAAAGCGGCGCCGATGGACAGCCTCCGCCGCAGGCCTCCGGACAGGGCGCGGGCCTGCTGGTGCTGGTGCTGCGTCAGCCCCACGGCCCGGAGAGTCCTGACGGGAGAACGGGCCTCTGCTGCCTCCGGAAACCACCGCCAGCACCAGGCCAGGCGGCAGGGCGGTGGGCAAGGAGGACCTGACCCCCAGCAGCCCCCAGACTGGAGGCCGACAGGAGTGGCACCTCGAGGGTCATGCTGGGCTCCAAGGACGGCCGGGTCCCAGGGAGTCCCAGGCCCTGGTAGGGCTGCCTGCTGACCCGCGGCGGAAGGTGTGTCTGTCTCATCTGCTCCTGCCCCTCCTGACACCTCCTTTCTCCCGCTGACCTGCCTCCACAGTCACTGAACCCCACAAACTGTCTCCCACCGCCCCACCCCTAACCCGTGGGTTTAAAGCCCACACGCTCGGCCCTGCGTCCTTCCTGCCGCCTCCCCGAGCCCCTCCTGCCACACGGAGGGCTCCAGGCCACCCTCCTCGGCCTCGGCCGCGGGTGCTGGTGGCGCCTCCCTTCGTCACCTCACTTTCCCATCTCCATCCCGTCCCATGTCTTTGCTCCTTTGCAGCAAAACCCCTTCCTTCTCTGGAACGACCGCGTGACCTTCCTCAACAGGCCACCGCGGCCACCGCGGCCCAGCATTCTCCACCCAGAGCTCACTTCTCAGGCTTCACTGAACGACCCTCCACAGCACCCCTGCACCTGACCTCCTCCTCATGGACGTGCCTCCCTCCTCCCTGCTGGGCTCCCCTCACCTCTGCAACCTCTTCCAGTCGGAGTGACAAGGGCTCGGTCCTTAGCCTCCCCTGCTGTCCACCTGCACACACGCCCCCGACCGCCCATCGCCACCCAACAAGCCAGCCTCCCGCAGCTCCAGGCGCTGAGCTGGCTGCCAACAGCACCCCCGACCCAGGCCTGGCCGAGGTCCCCGACTTCTCTCCTCTCCTCGAGGGAGGCCTGGCTCTGGGCTCTGCTCTCTGTCCTGCCCTCAGTGACCCCTGCACTGCCAGGGCCACCCCTGCCCGACGAAGCTCCAGCTCCTGTCCTCACCCCCAGTGCCCTCGCCCTGCACCCAGGTCCGTGGCACCGACTCACACTGGCAGCCACCCACGCGCACCGTGTCCTCCGCCCCCTCCAGGGCGAGTCAGCGAAACCTCCCAGACGCTCCTCGGGGCCCAGGGCTGGCGGCCATGTCACCGCCATCAGGAGCCGTGTGCTCACTTCCTCTCGTGTAAAGGCACTGCCCCTGTTTCCGAAGCGCCTCTCCCTGTTCCCCTCAGGGCCTCACAGAGCAGACCCCGAAGGGACCCCACTCACTTGTCCACCTGCTGCCGGCGCTCCGCCCGCGTCCGCTGCGGCGACTTGATGGCTGCGAAGAGCAGCAGGTGCTCCAGGACAGTGAGCCTGTCCAGCAGGACGTCCCGCTGAGGACACACCCCCAGCTCCCTCCTGACCGCGGCCAGGTCTGTCTGCAGGTTCCTGCCGCCCACGAGGACGGCTCCAGAGGTGGGCGCGTGCAGCCCGGTCACCAGCGACCTGCGGAGAAGACGCGCCCGCAGGTCAGCCCAGCCCAGGCCGCTGGGTGCGGGGTGGGTCTGTGGGCATCGTGCTGGGTCTGTGAGCATGGGGGCCGAGGGGAGGGGCATGGGAGCCGGGCGGAGGGGCATGGGGGCCGGGGGGAGGGGCATGGGAGCCGGGCGGAGGGGCATGGGGGCCAGGGAGGGTATGGGGGCCAGGTGGAGGGGCATGGGGGCCGGGGAGGGGCATGGGGGCCGGGGAGGGTATGGGGGCTGGGTGGAGGGGCATGGGGGCCAGGCGGAGGGGCATGGGAGCCAGGTGGAGGGGCATGGGGGCCGGGCAGAGGGGCATGGGGGCCGGGCAGAGGGGCATGGGAGCCGGGCGGAGGAGCATGGGGGCCGGGGAGGGGCATGAGGGCCGGGGAGGGGCACAGGGAGTCGTGGGAGCTCAGCGCCCTGGTGGGTGCTCTGCACTTCAATGTCCTTCGTGATCAGCTGTTTGCTGGGCGATTTCAAACCTCTGGACAGCAGGGGAGGTGTTCCCATTGCTGTGCCTCAGGGCTTTTGTTTAAACAGTAACAACCCATCTGCTAACTGGCCCTGCAGCCTGTCCTCTGAGAGCTGCTGGGAGGGACAACCCCAGGTGACCAGGGTCCTTCCTCACACCTGCAGGGACGAGGTCAGAGGACCTCGGAGCAGCAGGGCCACCTGCCCCTCTTTGCCCTGCAGGAGGTGTGGCCCTGGGGCCCTGGTCGCGGCGGCTCCAGCCCAGGCCCGTGGAGAGAAGGAAACGCCCGTGTTTTCCCTCCAGCGGTTCTCACTGGGCTCCCTGAAGCTTCGTGTATGTTCCTCTCCCGTCACTGCTGTCATGAGGCAGAGACAGCAGCTGCTCCACCAGGGACGTCCCTCATCGCTGCAGGCTTAGCCTTAAAGGGCCACCGTCGCCACAGGCCGCTCGGCTGCTTTGCGGCCACGCGCGTCCGAGCTCCTTATTTGTCTGGGACCACGAGGCTGGATGCTTTAACCAAAAGCACAGCCTTTGGATTCTAAACTAAACATCAAATCTTAAAAGAACAGCCAACCACACAAAATCAGAACATGAAAAACTACTCAGGTGTTTACAAAACTACAAACTCCGCTCTGAATGTCACCTTCCTACAGAAACGCAAACACAATTAAACGGAGGAGAACAATGAAAAGGGCCCTAGAACTTTCCAAGACTCAAGTAAAAGCAGGTGAGTTCATTGTAAGGAAAACAGGAAGAATTAAAGATTTTAAAGCCCATCACCCTCCCCTTGCACCTGCCCCAGGCCTGCAGAGTGGCTGGGGGGGGGGGGACAGCAACCGGGCAGAGGGCAGGGGCAGAGGGCAGAGGGCAGAGGGCAGGGGCAGAGGGCAGAGGGCAGAGGGCAGAGGGCAGAGGGCAGGGGCAGAGGGCAGAGGGCAGAGGGCAGAGGGCAGGGGCAGGGGCAGGGGCAGGGGGCAGAAGGCAGAGGGCAGAGGGCAGAGGGCAGAGGGCAGGGGCAGGGGGCAGAGGGCAGAGGGCAGAGGGCAGAGGGCAGAGGGCAGGGGCAGGGGCAGGGGGCAGAAGGCAGAGGGCAGAGGGCAGAGGGCAGGGGCAGGGGGCAGAGGGCAGAGGGCAGAGGGCAGAGGGCAGAGGGCAGGGGCAGGGGGCAGAGGGCAGGGGCAGGGGGCAGAGGGCCATGCTTCCTCCATGAGAAAGGAACCGAGCCTCGCTGCTCGGTGGACTGGCGTTTAGGAAGGGGAGCCCCGAGTTTTACGAGGTGGAAGGGGACGCACATGATGGTGGTCTTCCCGGCGCCATTGGCCCCCAGCAAGGCGGTGATCTGGCCTCTGTGGAAGGTGAGGGTCAGGTCCCGCACGGCCGCCTGGCGGGGCTGGTACTCCTTGGTCACAGACACCAGGGTGACGCCCGGGGGGTCTCCTTCCCGCTCCCCTTTTCCCTGCTGAGGCCACGACCCTGTGAAGGTGCAAACACACCTGAGGGGTGGCACCCCCCACAGTGCAGTGACCCAGCCGTGGCCCCAGACATGAATTCTGGCTCCAAAACACGTGAAACATGCAAAAATCTCCCTTCACCAAAATCAAAAGGCAAATTACATAACAGCAACAAGTAAGTGAAACCTCTGGCCACAAAGGTTTGTACCCTCGTGGTATCCATTCTGTAATGAAACAAAAATAAGCACACACGCACCTGCACATACATGCACACGCACGCCCACACACGTGCACATACATGGACACATCCACGCACACACCCACGCACATGCATGTGCACATACATGCATGTACACGTGCACACTCACACACCGGCATACGTTGCATGTACATCTGCAGAGGACAGCAGCAAGCAGGTTAGTCACACACCACAACGTCCTCAGGCAATAGCCTCGGGCGGAGGAGGGAAAGGTGCTTGCTGCGCCCGATCTCCTAAGAGGCTCCAATTCCCCGTGTGACGGGGGAGACCATCCCTTCACAGACTGGCTGCAGAGCCACCGTCCCGGGGCCTGTGCACTTGGATGCCCGGCCGTCGTCTCCCACAGGCCCAGGGATGGCAGGCCTGGGCAGAGGGGCCACCGCCTGCCTGTCCCCGTAGCCTCCCGGGAGCAGGAGCAGGATGCGCCCCCCAGGGAAGCACCAGGGGAGGATGTGGGAAACCCCGGGAAACCCTAAGTGTCTGCCATGCCCCATGCCGCTCTGTACACACCTGTGTGTCCGACGTCCTCACGGAGGGAGAACAGCCTGGAAGCCCGAGCACACGGCCTCCGGGTGGCCAGGCCACACGAGCCCTTCCAGGAGGATGCCATGAAGGGGAAATACCACGGCTTCTGGACACCCCCGGAGCCTGGGAAACAAGGCACCGGTCAGACCCTTTCAGCTCTTTTCTACTCAGAACAATATCCTGCAACTGGACATCCTAACGCATGAACACCGCGTTATTCCATGCCGACACGTTCCACACACGTGCCGTGGACGGGCCAGCGGCAATCTCGGGCCTGACCCCTCCTCACTGCACCGGGCCACCTGGGCCCTCCCTCCCCTGCCCCTGGGGCCCCCTGAGCAGGTGGCAATACAGGTGGAAAGCAGACAGCTGGGAGAGGCCTTGCAGAGTTAGGAGAAAGACATTAGAAATAAGTTGGATATTAATGGTGATTTGCTCATTAGGCCATCCCAGCTCTAACCGATCTGGACTTTAAAGATACCCCTCATTGATCTAGTAACGAAAATGAATGGGAGCCGCCAAACCCAGGCTGGCGGGGCCGGGGCTCCCAGCTCCTCGCCCTGTGCCCTGCTTCCCGTGCACGCTGCCCGCTCCGCGCCTGCCCACCACCAAGTATGGCTGCGCATCCACATGGGCCCCGAGCTCGCCTCCCAGGCCGGGAACCCATCAGCCAAGCCCCACACTGGCAGTGATGGAAGCAGGCAGGGGCGTCCCAGGGGAGGTAGAGACAGCACCAGCCGCCGGTCTGGGGCCCTGGCTGGAGCTGGCTGGGTGTGGCTGGGTCCGAGGGAACTGCTCCAGTTCATGAGAAGACGTTATGGGTAGAAATTTGCCGTGAGCTCCACCGGGACTGCTGGGTACAAGGCTGACACACGGCCCTCCCCTCAGGAGGCACCGAGCAAGAGCCCGCGAGCAGGCGAGCCGGGAGGAAGGGACAGATCCCCAGCCTTCTCCACCCGCCAAGGGCTCCCGAAACTTCTCCCGATTGGCATTCAGGTGTCCTGTCCCCGGAGCCCTGAGCTGCTTCATTAGCTTCTGCAAAAAGAAAACTCAGCACTCCTCTGAGCCACCGGCGTGGCTGATGCCCACTGACCCCACAGGACCCGCTGGACGCCCCATCGCCCCGATCGGCCCCCTGGGCCGAGCCGCCTTCCTCATGGCTACCACCAGCTCCTTCACCTGAGTCTCTCCAGAGGTGACCTCCAAGTGCACTTCTGCACCCAGTCTTCTGTGTGTAACTGTCTTCAACATACGTGACAAAATACACGCCTTCATCGTTAAAGCGCCGCTGAGCACACTCACACTGCTGTCCAACCAACCTCCAGGACCTCTCCTCCGCCCGCCCACCACCCACTCTCCGTCTCCGTAAACGACTGTTCTCGGGTGCTGCCAGGGTCTCCAGGGGGACGGCCAGCGGGACACGTGGGCCCGTGGGAAGAGACGCCCTACGAGGGGCGGGGGCACAGCCTGGGTGCTCGACTCCCCACCCCACGCCTCTCGTCAGCTCTCCCCTCCCCAGAGCAGGGCTTTTGCAAAACTTGGCGCAAGTCTGGGCAGGTGTCAATCCAGAGCTGCCAGAGCCGAAAGCAGCAGAAACTGCCACGAGCTGTGCCAAACATGGCACTGGCATGGGGGGGGGGAGGGGGGCCGGAGGGAAGGTGCTGAGAGAGGGGCGGGGACTGCTACCTGCTGCCAGACAAGAGGGAAGAGGGAGGGGACACACAGGCGCCCCTGGCAGCGAGCCGAGGGCATGGGACCCAGGGCACAGCCCGCTCAGACACGAGGGCCATCCCTCACCATCGTTCCTCTCCCCAGGGCACAGCGCCACCTTCATCAAGACACTGCCCCACCCGCTCTGGGCCTTGTGACCGCTGTTCCGACCCTCGAGTCCTCCCAGGGAGAGCAGACCCCGCCCTCGCACCCGTCTCCAAGGAAGAGGAGGACAGGCGTGTCCAGGCTCACTCCTCCCAGCAGCACCAGCGGCTGCTCCCCGGCACGCCTCTCCCTGCTGTGCAGCTGCGGGGCCACACCCAACACGCCTGCTCTCTGCGCTCATTAAATCATTCGCGTTTTGAAAAAATGAAATATAAAGCATGTAGTCAATTCCTGTAGTTTAACTGCTTACAGGAGAAGTGCATGTTTAAAGCAGAAAAATTAACAACGGAAAAAAGATGTCGCATAAGTCCACATAAACAACCATTTGGCATTTAAACCAAATTACGATGTTTTAAAATTGTTAACTAAATACTGAGATATGTCTTTTTAAAATCTGATTTGAGAATGTTATCATTTTCTTTAAATAGTTTTATAAGCTTATAAATTGTCTTATAACTTTATTTGGCTATTTGCAATTTGATTTAAATTCTTATAAATGAAACTCGATTGATTTTCATTACTTATGTCTTTGGTGTTTAGAAAAACCTTCCCTACCTTTAACAACCGTGCTTTCCCTATTGACTCATTATTCTCACGGTGTTTGTTTCTGATGACGAGGAACGAGTCTGGTTTTCTCTCCTGCAGGTTAACTGAATGTGTGTCTCTTCTCATTGACCGACATGCAAACACCACTACAGAGTGACTCGCTCACGAGTGGGCTGGCTACTGAGCGCTGCCATCTGCTCTGCTGACGGCTCCACTGTTTACATCCTCGTCGAGTTACAGGAAGGTTTTATACCATCACCAGTTGCTGTCGTTATCTTCAATGATTCTTGAACGTTATTATTAATGTAAATGTCTATCTTTTGGAAACATTTCATCAATTAAAAATTTCCTTGTTTAGTATTTTATTTAAATAATTTGTGTTTTAGAATATTATGTTAACATGTTACATAACTTAAAGTTATATAAATGTGTACATTAGGCCCAGCCAGTGTGGCTCAATGGTTGAACATCAACCCATGAACCAGGAGGTCACGGTTTGATTTCCCGTCAGGGCACATGCCTGGTTATGACCTCAATCCCCAGTAGGGGGCGTGCAGGAGGCAGCTGATCAATGAATCTCTCTCACCATTGATGTTTCTATCTCTCTCTCCCTCTCCCTTCCTCTCTGAGATCAATAAAAACATATTTTTAAAAAATAATGTATACATTGAGTGGAGAAAGCCAGCATTGCTTAAACAACAAGCTCCCACATTTCCTCCCTCTGTCTCTGGCACAGCAGTTTCACTGCAACAGCACAGGAGCTAACTCGCTTTAAGTTCATTCTGTCATCTTACAAAGTGTAGGCGTCTTACCAGGAACCAAGCTGCTCAGGTACCAGCCACTCAGAAAGTAAAGGCCCGAGTCGACCAGGATCATCCCGCAGACCCAGCCAAGCGCCATGCCCGCCTGCTCCGGAGGCTGGTCCAGGTTGCCCCACTGGACCCCTGGAGGGAGGGAGGGCAGAGTCAACCCCGGGAAGGAGAGATGGGGGTGTTAGTCCTGGAGGCTCTGGCAGAGCTGGCAGCAGCTGAAGCCCAAGGAGGTGCGTTGGGTTCAATGCTACAGGCAGAGTGGCCATGAACATTAATATCCAACATTTAAACTTTCTGAAAGGTGCTTTCCTCATTTACTGGTTTTGAGAAAAAAGGCATGTGATACAAAAAGATAAAGAAGGCTCCTTGCAATCCAGACTCTAAATTATATCATTTTCCCTGCTCTCAGGAAATATATAAAAAGGACATACAAGGCCTGGGACGGGGCTAGGACCATTATTTCTTACAATGTATTTGCAATTTACTGCGGGTTAAAATACACACTAAGTAAGATATCCCTCTTCCTCAGTCCCCTAAGGACAAGCCTAGAACTCACAGAATAAATGCTGACACTTGTGGGAATTTGTCCGAAATGATCAAAGGCCTGACAGTGACTGCTCCCTCCGCCTCCCGGACCAGCTGGTTTCGGAGCCGCTGCGGGCGCTCAGGAGGCCTGGCTCGCGCGCCTGTCTCGGCACAGCCTCCGTGTGAAATGGCAAACGGCTCAGCGTGTTTTGCTGAAATGCCAGAGAATTCCGAGACCAGCGCCCAGTGAAAGGGCTAGTACACAGCAGCTGGAGGTGAGCTGCATTTATTGCGTATATTTTAACAGTAAGTGTTCACAAACACCATATAAACATGGAAGAAATATATGTCTGTCCTGGCTTAGGATGTCAGTTGTCAAAATTTCAAGATGAGTGAAAAAGACTGACAATCAATTTTTTTAAATGTTATTTTAGGCCGAATTAATAGGGATGCAATCATGGGAGTAAAGTGGATAATTGTACCCTCTCTGCACTGGTTAAGTCCCTTTCTGGACGCAGAGGCGAGAGCAGGCAGACCGCAGTGGAGGCTGACACGTGAGAGAGAGAATGGGAACGGAACTAGGAAAGTGGGCAGAGACCCAGGGAGGCAGAGTCCAGTTCGACAGGACCGTGAGAGCCAGGCGTGTGCACACCCCGTTCCTGGAAGCATTAGAAGGTTGCTAAGGGAACGGGGTGTCGGGGTGCCGTGAGGAAAAGCCGGGCATTGGCTGGTGGGCGGACCGGGCAGCGGCTGGGCCATGGCGCTGTGGCTACTCCCGAGCGTTCCGAGGGCCAGGGCAGCTGGACGCGGGAGGTGCTGCGCAGCCACGCTGAGCACCAGCATCTCATCCCAAGGGCCCTGCTCTGGGGTGGGGACCTCCTACTGTCCCCCCACAACAGGACCCTGCAAACCCCTAGCACCCGGGCCACTGAGAGCGCCTGTAACCGCGCGTCGTCTTACCTGCCTCCTGCCCTTCCAGGAACGTGATGAAAAACACTCCTTGTCCAAAGGCGGTCGTGGAGAGGAGGCACTGCGTGGAGCGAGGAGAGAGAGAAACAGCCGCTGGTGCGTGACGGGACAGGATGTCCACGGCGCCACGCAGTTCCCCCTAAGGGCCCCGTATGCCCGTGTCCACACCTGGACACGCAGCCCACTGCCAGCCGCCGGAGACGCGGGGGACACGCTCGTCTCTAACGCTGAAAGGAACGGTCTCTCCTGCAGCGCCTGCAGGGATGACCCCACGCTGGGGGCAGAATGCGGCACAAGGAGGGGAAGGGCAGGGCCTGTCCTATGTTCTGTGCAGAGCGAGGCCCCCAGCCCAGCGCAGGCTGAGGATGCGCACGTGTCCTCCCCGGGACGATCAAGCGCGAGGGAACCGCCGCTCCGCTTCCGTGGCAGAGCTCCCGGGGCCGGAAGGCGGCCGAAAAGGCGCCTCGCGTTACTAAAGCCTAAGGTACCAGAGGCAGGCTTTCCCGGCTGGAAACCACCTGAGCACGCAGAGGCGATCAGACTTTGCAGGGAGCCCTTCCCCACGAGGTGGGTGAGACCGGCCGCAGCGTCTGAAACCCGTGCGGCGTGAACAGCCCTTTTCCTCCCTTTCCCTCCGCGGAGAGCATACGGGCCCTGCACGGCCCCGGCGGCTTTCATTCCCCTGAAAACACCCAGCACCAGCCCCAAACCGTGGTCATGGGTTTTCACAGGCAAGAGGCAAGTAGTCACACTGACGGCACCAGGCATGCACACGATGCTCGCCCAACAGGAGCGCCCGTCCGCCTGTCCGCCTGCACACGGACGGTGCTGTGTGCGTGGCCCGCCGGGACGCTGGAGAAAGGGATGTGGTTCGCACAGAATATTCTACCCTCAGGTCCGCACCAGCAGGAGACCCTCCCACCACTGAGGCCACAGGCAGCCGAGGCCACACCTGCAGGGGGTGAACCCTGAGACAGCCCCGTGCCCGTGCGCTGAGCCCGACCCCGTTAATGACGATCCGTCCCTTCCCCACCGACCACGTGTCCACGGGCGAGCAGCACTGTCTTCTCCCTGAGTCACGTCAGACCTGAATGTGTCCTGCCGCTCCTTCCGGAGGCGTGTTGAGTGGGAAAAGCCTGACTTTGCTGACGGACAGACTTCCACTTAATGCGCTGGCATTCATGGAGCTTCCGGGAGAAGGCTGGCTGCTTACACTACGATAGCTATGGAATTGGGATTCTTCCCACGCGCGGAGCAGAGACCTGAAGCACATGCTCTCGTGGGTACTGGGGATCGCCCCGTCTCCCCGGGAGGGGCTGTAAGGGGAGAAACTCGCAGCCCCCCGCAGGGCCCCTGAGGAAAGGAGACCAGAAGGCCGCAGGCGGAAAGGGCCGGGCGATGCGTGCTGTGGGTGGTGGAGTTCTGTCTCGTCGGGCATCTTGCAAAGCCGCACACTCACCAGCAGCGTCTGGGCGGCCGCACTGAGCCGGCTGCGCAGCACCAGCAGCACGACGTAGGGCAGGAAGCTGGCCATGTACAGCAGGCTGCAGCAGAGCGCGGCCGTGGGCGCCCGCCGGAAGCACGCGCTCAGCAGGTAGCTCAGCATGACCACCGACACCCCGAAGTCCAGCAGGAAGAGGAACACGATGAAGGCGTTGCTGTGCGCAAAGATGCCGCTGGCTTTCAGGACGACGGCCAGGGCAGCGCTGCCCACGGCCATCACCGCCGCGTTCTCCAGGAACCAGGCCAGAAAGCTGGTGGCCGGGTGCACCCCCATCATCCGCAGGTGCTGCAGGGGAGGAAGCCGTTACCACAGCAGTGGGTGTCCTCGTCCTGGGGGAAGGCAGCTGGCGGGTGGGCGCCCCGCCAGGACCTCCAGCCCCACGAGGGCTCCGTGCCAGGCAGGTCCCCCGCATTTCATTCTTGGGAGCCCACAGAGGCCGGTCCCGTCCCGCGAGGGCAGAGAGCTGGGCTGCGAGTGCGTGGGAACAAGTTCCTGGCGGGAGACCACACGGGACGGCTCAGGCCAGTCCTGCCCGGCCCCCGCTGACCACGCAGGCCGCAGGCTTCCTCGCTCCTGCGCCTCCTGCTCACTTCCATTCTGTGCTGTTTGCATTTTGCTTGTGTTGGTTTTGTTTCATAAGGACAAAGAAAGCAATAAAGGGGAAACACTTTTCCTTAAGTTCGAGGGGTTATGGCATAGGTTTTAGAATGAGTTTTGCTAAATAATTCAGTTTGAAGTAATTCAATAAAATTAATTCACTTGCTCATCTATAACATCACGATACTGAGCATGAAGAAGGATTTCTGGCCAAGGAGCTGGGAGCCCATGAGACTGACCGTCCCCCAGGCCCTCTGCCCAGGGGCCCCCCTGGATCAGAGAGACCGGGATGCAGGGGGGAGGCGTGCAGAGCAGCGGGCAGCGCCACGTGGAGCCGAGCGGGGCACGGGGCACTCGCACACTTGTCTGTGCCTAATAAACAGCCGGTAAATAAACCCTCTGCCTTTGTCTCCCGGCCTCGCCCTCCTGTGGCGAAAGGGGGGAGGGGTTCCCCAATACTTGCTTTGTTAAAAGCAATTTTGATAGTTTAGGTTTTGACAAAAATAGCAAGTATGAGCCTGAAGAGCCCCAGCTCCGTTAGGACAGGAAGATGGCTATCCTGTGGTCCTGGGTGGAATAAGAGTGGCTGAGCCCTGGGCGGGCGGCTCCACCAACCAGGCACCAAAGGCTGCCAGCTCGCTTCCCGGTCGGGCACTGACCTAGGCTGCGGGTTCGATCCCCAGTTGTGTGTGTACAGAAGGCCACGTCGATGTTCCTCTCACGTCAGTCTCTCTCTCTCCCTCTGTCTCTCTCTCCCTCCCTCTCCCCTCCCTCTCTCCAATAAACATCCTCGGGAGTGAGCACATGGGTTTCCCTCCTCCCATGTCACCTGCCTTTCACTTCCTCCATCTCCAAGGAAAGGCCTACTGACCCGCAGGCTTGGGACTGACGGTGATGTTCCCGGGACAGGGGCCCCAGGCTCCACGCAGAGCCCAGCAGAGGAGGGGCAGGCAGAGGCCTGTCTCCCAGGCAGCCCCGGGCGGCTCACCTCTTCCATCTGGATCTCCCGCTCGTAAACCAGCCTTCGGACCATGCTGGCCACAGACACGATCCACGTCAGCATCATGATCAGGGGCAGGAAGAAACCCACGTTGTTCAAGAATCTGTATGGAGGCACCAGGGGCTGTGAGCGCCAGCGGGCGGCTCTGCTCCCACCAGGCAGCACCACTCTGGGCATGCCTCCCCTCGCCGCCCCCTCCCACAGACACGGTCCCCACGCCGCCCCCTCCCACAGACACGGTCCCCACACCGTCCCCTCCCACACGGTCCCCACACCATCCTCTCCCACACGGTCCCCACACTGCCCCCTCCCAGAGACATGGTCCCCACACCGCCCCCTCCCACAGACACGGTCCCCACACCATCCTCTCCCACACGGTCCCCACACCGCCCCCTCCCACAGACACGGTCCCCACACCGTCCCCTCCCACACGGTCCCCACACTGCCCCCTCCCACAGACATGGTCCCCACACCGCCCCCTCCCACAGACATGGTCCCCACACCGTCCCCTCCCATGCCGGGAGCCAGTCCATCCTTGCTGTTTCAAGGGACCTGGCATATATGGCATACTGTTCTTAATATGTTTGCTCACCTTCTTGGCACTATGTGTTTTAACCAAGCTCTCTGAGAAAGGTTGTTTCCCCAGGTAGGGATTTTCCCCTGAAGTTATGGAGGGAATAAAACCCCTTACCTAAGTGCCAGGCGGGTAATTAATCACTTTAACTACGAACAATCATGCTTAAGCTACATAATCTTTACTCCCTGGAATGGAGATAAAAAACGCCCTAACCTTTGGAATAGAGATTGATAGGATTGGAATCAACTGGTATAAATACAGATGTAACAAGACAACAGAACCTACACAGAACCTAGACACAGAACCTAGACACAGAACATGGCAAAAGATCCTGGACAGAAACTGGCTACAGAACCTGGATAGAACATGGCAAGAGAACCTGACTAGAACCTGGTGACTGAACCTGGCTAGAGAACCTGGACAGAACCTGGCTGGAGAACCTAGCGAGGGAACATGGCTACAGAACCTGGCTGGAGAACCTGGAGAACCTGGCTGGAGAACCTAGCGAGGGAACATAGCTACAGAACCTGGCTGGAGAACCTGGAGAACCTGGCTGGAGAACCTAGCGAGGGAACATGGCTACAGAACCTGGCTGGAGAACCTAGCAAGAGAACATGGACACAGAACCTGGCTGAAGATCCTAACCAGAACTTTGCCGGAGATCCTGACCAGAACTTGGCAGGAGATCCTGGCTAGGCTGCTGATCACCTGAACGCTGTCTCCGTGTCATTCCTTCTTCGCCGACTCTGTCCACACCTTTGGGGACCCCTGGACCTGCTGGGGCTGGACCCCAGCACTCCCACACGGTCCCCACGCCGCCCCCTCCCACAGACACGGTCCCCACACCGTCCCCTCCCACATGGTCCCCACGCTGCCCTCGCTCCCACAGACATGGTCCCCACGCTGCCCCCTCCCACAGACACGGTCCCCACGCCGCCCCATTCCCACTGAGCGCTGTCGGGAACAGGCTCCCGCGGCCGTGGCCACAGCCTGTGACAGGCAGGACAGCTCTTTGGGGTCCTGGCTCAATAGCTGCGCGAACTCACAAGGAGACATGTCTCGCTGACAGGGCTGTGGCCTCCACCGCCTGCCACTGCGGGTGACTCGCTCCCCCGAGGCCCTGCACCCCTTGGGGCCTGAGGCTCTCTGTCCTGAGCAGCCTTGGTCACCAGCATCGAGGCAGGTGACCCACTGCTCACCACGCAGCAGCCACAGGGTTTCCAAAGCAGAGAGAGGGCGTTCTCCTGGCAAAACGTGGTCGTTTCAGTGTGTGAGGCACGCATCGCCCCTCGAAGAGTCGCGGGATCGTCCCGACACAAGCAACCAACCACCTGATGTTTAGATGGCGCTGAGCTAGCGTTCTTCTCTATCTTCTCAGCTCTCGGTCGGTAACCACTGACTTCTAAAGCCAATAGTCACAGAGGAGACAAGTTCCGGTCAGGCACATCGCCCAGCACCCTCCCCCCATCAGATCCCCAGGAGAGCAGTCCTCCCAGATCCTCAGGAAAGCAGCCCCCCCAGATCCCCAGGAAAGCAGCCCCCCCAGATCCCCAGGAGAGCAGCCCCCCAGATCCCCAGGAGAGCAGCCCCCCAGATCCCCAGGAGAGCAGGCCCCCCATCCTTAGGAAAGCAGTCCCCCCAGGTCCCTGGGGACTGGCCCCTGGTCAGGAGCCCAAACAAAAGCACTGCCCCCCAGGGGCAATCAGGATCAAAGCTTATCTTCTTAGCACTCTGAAAGGACAGCTGGTCTTCAGCACATTTAATTGTCACCTCTCTCTCCTGCAGCGAAAGTGCTCCATCTACATGACACTCGCCTTAACAGTGTTTTCTCTGGGCTCCCCTCTATTAGCACCATCCTGCTGAATGCAAATCACACCAGGAGGGACCCGGGAAACTGGCTCTTGTGTTTGTCAAAGACACACAACTTTGATCCAAGTGTCCGTGACGGGGGACTTGCAGCAAGTGCCTGCCCCCCACCCCACCCAGCCTCCTGCTGCCCGCCCCCACCCCCGCCCCAGGCAAAGGTCAGCAGCACCCAGAGGCCACTGGGCAGCGGGAAGGGCTGCAGGGTGTCCTCCTTGGGGACCAGCCCACAGGCAGGAGAAAGTGATGGTGACACAACCTGAGAGTCTGTCCCTTCCCTCCCCCACAGGGGGTGCCACCCCCCAGCGCCTGCCAGCCCCTGGCGGGAGGGGGACAGACCGGAGGGCCTTCCTAGGCCTGAGGACGACCAGCAGGGGGAGCTTCTGAGCAAACAACAGCTCTGCTTGCAGGTGAGGGGGTTTCCTATAGGCACCTGCGGACACTCCCAAGGAAAACATGACCAGGAGCGTAGGGAGACACCCTCGCAGGCTGTGAGGGTCACGCTGGTATTTTTTTGGAAGCAGGAACCTGACACTTCAAGCATGAACCCCTGACCCTTCACTCCTCACTTCCCCTGGAGCCCTCACTCGGCCCCCAGTGGCTCCCCCCTCCTCCAGCCAGCACTCCCTCCTCCCCCAAGTCAGCCCTCCCCCTCCTCAGGGCCAGGTGGACCTGGCTCCCCCCTCCTCCACGCCAGCCCACCCCCCTCCTCTGGACCAGCCCTCCCCCCTCCTCCAGGCCAGCCCTCCCCTCTCCTCCAGGCCAGCCCTCCCCCCTCCTCCAGGCCAGGTGGACCTGGCTCCCCCCTCCTCCACGCCAGCCCACCCCCCTCCTCTGGACCAGCCCTCCCCCCTCCTCCAGGCCAGCCCTCCCCCCTCCTCCAGACCAGCCCTCCCCCCTCCTCCAGGCCAGGTGGACCTGCGCTCCCCCCTCCTCTGGACCAGCCCTCCCCCCTCCTCCACGCCAGCCCACCCCCCTCCTCTGGACCAGCCCTCCCCCCTCCTCCAGGCCAGCCCTCCCCCCTCCTCCAGGCCAGCCCTCCCCTCTCCTCCAGGCCAGCCCTCCCCCTCCTCAGGGCCAGGTGGACCTGGCTCCCCCCTCCTCCGGACCAGCCCTCCCCCCTCCTCCGGACCAGCCCTCCCCCCTCCTCCAGGCCAGGTGGACCTGCGCTCCCCCCTCCTCCGGACCAGCCGCTCCTGTGGACAGCAGGGCCTGAGCTGTGGGGCAGAGCGCGGCGCCCTTCGCAGGAGCCAGGCTGTGTGCATGTGGAACAACTCTGCAGGCTGTTGTTTTTCATTTCCTGAAAGCCTTTCATTAAGTTGCCCTGCTCTCCGAAGCAATGTATTAACACTTGGAATTCTCTGTATGCACGAAGCGCACCATAAAGTTGTCCTGCCATAACCACCATGAATCACGGGCTGAAGGGAACATTAAATTTTATAGAGTCCCGCTCCCATCCCACCCTGCACTCCTCAAGTGACATTTCCCCCATATGTCCCGCAAAACATGAGCCATGGCTGCTAATAGATATTAAATGGGAGGGGGAGAGAGAGGGGGAAAGGGAGAGGGAGAGAGAAAGAGAGGGAAGGGGAGAGAGAGGGGGGAGGGAAAGGGAGAGGGAGGGGGGAGAGAGAAGAAGAGGGGGGAAGGGAGAGGGAGGGGGGAGACCTGTGGCTGAGACGGGACGCGTTCGGATCAGTGGAGCTGAATCTTGTTCCTCTGGATGAAAGGCCTGCGCTCGGCCCCGCCCCTTGCGAGGGCTGCCCCCCTGCATTACTGTAGTTACACCCATCAGTCCTCGCCTTCTACTGGACTATCACCGACAGCACCCTATTTCTTCAAAAATGTAAGAAAACCGCCCTGGCCGGTGTGTCTCAGTGGCTGGAGCATCGGCCCACCCACCAAAGGTCTCAGGTTCCATTCGGTCAAGAGCACGTGCTGGTCGGGAGCGTGTGGGAGGCAGCCAATCCATGTGTCTCTCACACATTGACATTTCTCTCTCTCGCCCCCTCCCTCCTTCCCTTCCACTCTCTCTGAAAAGCAACAGGAAAATATCCTCAGGTGAGGATTAACAGAAAAAGTTAAGAAAGCCTCTTCTTCCCACTGCCCACCTCCCTCTCCCGCCTACAGAGACTCCTGGGCGGTCTGAAGGCTGGCTCCCTCCTGCCCTCCCGTCCCAGTGTCCTCGCTAACCTGGCTGCACCCCCTCCGTGGAGGCTGCCTTAGTGAAGTCCTCAGTGTCCCAGGTGCCCCCACACGGACCCAGCCTGAGCGCGCACTGGCCACGCCTGAACACACACATCCCCCCCCCCCACCCCCAGCAGCCGCGCAGGCTCTGATCGCGCTCTGTCCTGCGGTGGGCCGCACACCCATCTTTAAAAATCTGCGAAAAGAGAGCTGTTTTCTGCTTCCGTCGTTCCCACAGGTGGACCTGGGAGTCTGACCTGCGGAGCCTGGACAGCACCGCACCCCCAACCCGAACGTCCGATTTACAGCCACCGGCCCTGCCGCGCTGTCCCTCCCGCCACGGCTGTCCCTCCCGCCGCGCTGTCCGTCCCGCCACGGCTGTCCGTCCCGCCGCGCTGTCCCTCCCGCCGCGCTGTCCCTCCCGCCACGGCTGTCCCTCCCGCCGCGCTGTCCCTCTCGCCGCGCTGTCCCTCCCGCCACGGCTGTCCTTCCCGCCGCGCTGTCCTTCCCGCCACGGCTGTCCTTCCCGCCGCGCTGTCCTTCCCGCCACGGCTGTCCTTCCCGCCGCGCTGTCCTTCCCGCCACGGCTGTCCCTCCCGCCACGGCTGTCCTTCCCGCCGCGCTGTCCTTCCCGCCAGGCTGTCCTTCCCGCCGCGCTGTCCTTCCCGCCGCGCTGTCCCTCCCGCCACGGCTGTCCTTCCCGCCGCGCTGTCCTTCCCGCCACGGCTGTCCCTCCCGCCGCGCTGTCCCTCCCGCCACGGCTGTCCCTCCCGCCACGGCTTGGGCCGAAAAGTGCGCCTAAGACACTGAGTGCGCCTGGCGGTCTCCTGATGCTGAGGTGACTACACAAAGCCCAGGAGGTGCCCCATCCGGCCTCCCGCTGAGGGGCCACGGGGAGGGACCGGGACTCACAGGTCGCTGCTGTGGCAGGGGTACGGGATGGGCTGCGCCTGTGCGGCGGGCCCCACGGCCTCCCGCCCGGTCAGCACGCGGACGAGGGCCCGCTCCAGCATGTCTTGCAGCGGGGCGAAGACGTAGTTGTACTTAAAGCTGTCGGCCGGCAGGCTCTGGGGGTGGAACTTCCAGAACGGGTTCTCCGCCTGGTCAGTCCGCATGCTGTACAGCAGGCTGGTCCGGATGGTGTAGGCCACGCGGGGCGGCAGCTGGGGCGCGTCTGCGCCGGAGCGCCTGCGCACGGAGGAGCTGTTGAAGATGACACCTGAGGGACGGACGGATGGATGGACAGACGGACGGACGGCCGTCACCACGGAGCAGCTGGCAGGGAGGCCCCAGAGGAGGACGTATGGGGGGGGGGAGCACGTGAGCGCGTTTGTCACCAGCGTCGCACAGACAGCTGGGGCGACGGGACCAAGGCCTCCGGCTCCTCGGCCATCCCCGTTTCACTGTAGTGAACCCACACGGCACCCCGTGCACAGAAACGGCTGGTTCTGCGTTTCTCAGGACTTTGCTCTCTGGGACCCAGGACATTCCTAAGCACCGATGTCCTGGTGTCATCGCTCAGGGACCCAGGGAGCTGCCTCTGCCTGCGCCTTCCATGTCTACTCAAGTTGCGTCTGAGAACACATCGGATTCACCGTGAGTGAGTGAACCACCAGTAGATGGGGCAGAATCGGCCGCTGTCCTTCCTCCCCCCACACCCCCAGCCCAGACGTCAGGAAACTGATAAAAATGGGAGCAGTTTAATCAGGAAACATCTAATTTGTCCTGTGAGACTTCCCCATAGAACCACAGGGTCACCCAGTAAGGCAGGTGCAGGCACAGCCTGGGCCAAGGCAGTGACAGCTCAGGAGCCAGGCATGGCCACCTCTTCCTCAGGCGGAGCCCTGCTCTGTGTGGAGGGCGCTTCTCCCTGAGCCACGGGAGGCACATTCAGGGAGCAGGGGCGTGCTGTCCGGGGAGGGGCGTGCTGTCCCGGGGGAGGGGCGTGCTGTCCCGGGGGAGGGGCGTGCTGTCCGGGGAGGGGCGTGCTGTCCCGGGGGAGGGGCGTGCTGTCCCGGGGGAGGGGCGTGCTGTCCGGGGAGGGGTGTGCTGTCCCGGGGGAGGGGCGTGCTGTCCGGGGAGGGGCGTGCTGTCCCGGGGGAGGGGCGTGCTGTCCCGGGGGAGGGGCGTGCTGTCCGGGGAGGGGCGTGCTGTCCCGGGGGAGGGGCGTGCTGTCCGGGGAGGGGCGTGCTGTCCCGGGGGAGGGGCGTGCTGTCCGGGGTGGGGCGTGCTGTCCGGGGAGGGGCGTGTTGGCGCAACCCCGTGAGCAGGGTTCGCCACTGGACACTTACTGGCCAAGAAGCTGTTCTGCCGCATGAGGCTGTGGGCGGCGGCCTCCAGGGCGGCCCCTGACTGCAGCCCCCGGAAGCGGTCCAGCCGCACACAGGACGACAGGTTGACCAGCGCGTGGCCCAGGGAGAGGAGGTGGGCGGCGCCCGTGCGGCTCAGCATCCAGTCCAGGCCCCCTGCGGAGGACAGTGAGCAGGGGACATGCAGCTTCCCCCAGCACAGCGCCTGCCGGGACACTGCACAGGCGCAGGGACACGCAGCTAACTTCCTGCAGGGGGAGCTAGTCCAGACCCAATTTGTTCACCAGCAAACTGCTGCTGTCAGCTGAGCGTGCCCTCCCCTCTCGTACGCGCTCCCATGACACGGACACCGCTCGAAAGTGAAAAGAAAGGGTTACATCAGCAAAGGCTGGGCACGTGGGGCAGGGACGGAGAGTAACGGAGCCAGTCTGGGCAGCAGGAAGTCACCCGGACTCGCGCGACCCTAGGCCAGCGCCGCCCGGGAGCCAGGCCTGTGGTAGCCGCTCCGCGGCAAGGCCGAGTCCACGGACGGTTATGGAGGCGAGTCCGCTGCACTCCCGGCCGGGGAACGGGGGGTGGGGGTGGGCGGTGTGTGAGGGGGAGGCCGGGGGGTGAGGGGGTGCGTCCGCGCAGCAGGTGGCATTGGCAACACCTCCGCCGGCCGTGGAGGCTGCGCATCAAACTTTTTCAGGACGAGACCCCACGAGGGCTCAGCGACTGGCTCCGGGAGAGGAGGGGCGGGGTCACGGGAGAGCACAGCCAGGCCGGACAGCAACTACCGAAGGGGCAGGTGTGGGGGCATCCAGCCCCGGGTTTGCTCTGACGAGGGCCCCGCAGCAGGAGAGGCCCCCAGGCCCAGAGGTCCGTCACGGTGGCCCCACAGGCGGTGTGAGCGGAGGTGGAGGCCCTCCCCTCGTCGGTGCAATGCTCACCGCACAGGGCTCTCCCCCGCTCCCCACGCCTCGCTCCCCAACAGCACCCACAGACGCTGGTGCAGGACTTTATGAAGAAAGTCCGAGCAGTGAACATGCATGCAAACACACCAACATGTTTTTACACACCCACCACACACACGTACATGCACACAACGACACTCACACATACACGCATGTATGCTCACACACACACTCACACATATACTCACACACACACACTCACAATCACACACACACACACTCACACACACACACACACAATCACACATACACTCACACACACTCACACTCACACTCACAATCACACACTCACACACACATTCACACTCACACACACTCACCATACGCCTGCAGCTTCTCAGTCAGTTTGTCTACGTTGATGTGTAACTGGCTTTCCACAAAGTTTCTTATGAATCTGTTCCTCAGGACTTCCTACAGGAAACACAGTTTAACAAAAATAACGGCATCGTTTTTTCTTACTGACAACACTGGTTGGTTTACTCCGTTTATTGTTGTTCAAGAAAAAGGCACATAACATGCGTCATCTTGAAAGCGGGCCTACACGTCCCAGTGAGCCCGGGAGGATGTGGTAGGACTTCGGCTTAAACAAGGACCAGCTGTGCCCGCGAGGCCAGGCGTGGACCTGTCGCAAACACTGAAAGCCAAGACGCAGGGAGCGTGACTCTGGGCAGGTTCCCAGCAGGCCTTCCACGGCCTTTCCCACGGGCAGAACGTGACGAAGGGGCTGCACTTTGCCGACCCTTAACCCTGTGACGCTCTGAGCCTCCGGCTCCCTCCACACCGTCACCCTGTCACCCTGTCGGTCCTCTTTCCTGACTACATCCCACCCCTGCCTCCCCTGCCGACGCCTGTGCCTGTGCCGGGGGCGATGCTCCGGGACTGCTCTCCTCGCCTTTAGGTGGGCAATGCCCAGGGACGTGCACCCTGTTCGCACCCGCGCAGCCTCCCACCCTCACCCAAGCCTCACCTACTCACCCCAACTCACTGCAGCAACGCAGCCCCATTCCTGGGTCAGCGCGCTAGTCCCGAGCAAACAAGCTGCAGAAGGTGTCCCAGCAACGGCCAGCGCCGACACAGCTGGGCCACATACTCCACCACCAGGGATGCCCATCCCAGTTCGCCCAGAGCCGCACCTGCCTCGCTGGCTCCCGGCCCAGGGCCACCGCACCAGCCCATCCTCGGAGCAGGGCTCCTCTGACCGGACCCGCTGACGACTGACTGTGGCTGGATGGCGGGTCGGTCCCTAACGGTAGGGCTGTCCCAGAAGCTGCAGCGACTGCCTCCCTCTCTCCACCAGGGCCAGACCTGCATCGCCATCTGGCGTGGGGGCTCCGCCCTCCCTCCAGCTCCCGCCTCCTCTGCCCTGACAGCCAGGTGTTCTATGATGCAATCTTGCCCGTGCTACCCCCTCCTGGCATCTGCTCTGCAAGGACCAGACACGAGGCACGTCCTGCCTGCCCAACACCGCTCCGCGTGCTTTACACGCCCCACGCCATTCACAGCTGCCGACCACTACCCCTCCCTTCACCGGCAGGAAACTCTGCACAGAGCAGTCCAGTGACCAGCCCGATCACACAGCACAGGGCTGGAGGGAACCAGACAACCAGCCCCTGAGCCCCTGCTCCCATCACCTGAACTGCTCACCTGGGCACGAGAAATAACCAAACGCAAAGAGAGATGTGGCCTGTTTCTCACCCAAAGGACAGGCGTCCGTCAGAGCGGCACCCACGCCCCCAAGGGCGTGACCTCCCTGATGGCACCTCTGCAGTTGCGGGCTGCAGGCCCCAAGGAAGGGCTCATTGTACACCGCAGCCTGCGGATCTTGGAATGTATTACGTATTCAACACAGAATATTAGGAAATGATCATTGATCATTTTAATAGACCTACAGTTGAAAAGTATACAAACCACCCCAAAAAGCATTAAGTTAATATGGAACATAAAGCTTGTGTAACTATTAATAAATTATTAACAACTAGCAGCCCGATGCACGAAATTCGTGCAAGAGTAGGCCTTCCTTCCCCTGGCTGCCGGCGCCGGCTTCCCTCTAGCACCCAGGACCCGGGCTTCCCTCGCAGCCCCAGCTTCGTCCAGAAGGACATCCGGTCTAAATTAGCATGTTACACTTTTATTATTATAGATACCTTGCATGGTGGGCAAAATATTTGACCATTACAAAAAGTCCTCACACATATCCAACTGCGCGTCAGTGTTATCAGTCAACTGGGAAAGCCGCGCCGAGGTGACCACACACCCTTCTCTTGGACGCGCCCCACCCCCACCCCCACCCCTCCCCCCGCACACACTCCCCAGCCCTCAGAGGAGGAGCCACGCTCACCTGCAGCTGCCCCAGCATCTGGCCATGCCCACTGCTCTGGAAGCGGCGGGCCATGCTCAGCAGTGTCTGTGATAAAGTCCTCAGCTTGTCCACAAACACAAACGTGTGATTAGCCTGCAGAACAGAGCCCCGTGGTTACGGCGCCATCTCAGCTGGAAGGATGGTAGCTGTGGCGCCTGCAGAGATGAGCAGGAGTGACTGGACCCCAAGCGCCGGTCTGCCCGGTGCTCCACTCCAAGGCCCTCCGGTCTGAGGTATGTCCCTGAGACCTCTCGCCCAGACTCTCCCACCCACTTACCTGTCCACCTCAGTGTGCCCTTGCTGTCCTCCTCGGGGTCCCCACTTGTTCCTCTTGGGGTCCCCACCTGTTCCTCTCAGGGTCCTCACCTGTTCCTCTCGGGGTCCCCACCTGTTCCTCTCGGGGTCGCCACCTGTTCCCCTTGGGGTCCTCATCTGTTCCTCTCGGGGTCCCCACCTGTTCCCCTCGGGGTCCCCCACCCGTTCCCCAGGGGGTCCCCACGTTGACCTCACTGTCTAGAACAGCAGATGCCTCTGCTACACCTCGCTTCCAGAAGTACTGCCTATATGGCTCACCCGACCCTCATTTGCAGCTTACCTTTCGGATGACCTTTTTAATCTCCGGGGTGTTGGGTGTGTACAGTATTTTTCCATGTAATACAGGTTTTAGGAAGGACCACACCAAAGCGCCATTTGGAGACTGTAGTATTTCCTGATAAAGCTTCAAGCAAAACGGTGCTGTTGCAATTAAAAACAGAAAGAGTGTTACCAAGATGGGATGCCCAGGGATTCGTTTGCATATCCATGCGCCTTGCTTTCAGTGAGTGATGGACACAAGTCTGCATTTGGGCGGAGACTCGGGAATGTGGTTCTTGACTGTGTTTAGTGGCTCCTGTCTCATGAGCAGCCTCAGGCACCACGTTCTCATCGATATTTGAAAGAAACGGAGTGTGACCTTCACATTCCAAACTGAGCTTCGACGAGAGCACTAGGTGTCAGGGACCCCGAAGACCGACACGGTGAGAAAGGGAAGCTCTGGCTCCCAGTCCAGAGAGCCTGTAGAGTTTGGGGGCCAGCACAGATTTTTGACATAAAATTCGCTTTATAAACTGCTACTGATGGTCTGTGCTGCACTACACAGAGCTGGGAACTCACTCCTCTGATATGGAAACTGCCTTGTTTTCACTCAGATCCTCCATTCCTCACGGTGGTGCAGTGGGGTGTGCTTGGCACAAGCACAGGTAGGAATGAAGGCAGGGCCTGCATCGCCATAGCGATGAGTAATCAAGTGTCATCAGGCCTGAAGCCGGCGTGCGTGCTCCCGTCCCTCTTGCATTTCCCCTGAAGAGAGCATGTGGAATGGAAATGCTCTCTCTGCTGCGATCCCCGATTCCTGACACCCGAGGCGTGAAGAGCACGGTTGTGGTTATTTCCTCCACATTCACCATGTGACTCAGAGAGTACTATAAAACCGATAGAAATAATCCCATAAAATGTCAAGTGAGAGCATGAGTACATAATAAATTTAAAGCATGAATTATAGAGCTTGCTCTGCATTTTAACAACTTGCACTTTAAATTATGAGCTTAATGTAGACAGTAGCGACTTTGATTTCAGAAGAGACATATTCGAATTTATGTGCAGCTGCCACGCCAGCGCCGGGCAGCCTGACTGAAAAGGAAGGGCACTGCTGAGAGTGTTGGTCATGAACGGGTTCTGACTTGTGTCAGATGCTTTTTCTGCATCGATTGGTATGATCATACGATTTTCATTTTGTTTATGTGATGTAACATGTCAATTGATTTGCAGATATTGAACCAACCTTGCATTCCAGGAATGAATCCCACTTGATCATGGGTATTTTCTCTTTAATGTATTGCTGAGTTTGATCTGTTAACGTTTTATTGAGAATTTTTGCACCTATGGTGCCAGGTGGACACTGGACTAATGGGGTGGTGGGCGTGGGGGGAATCACTTCATAAATTATATAAATGTCTGACCACTATGCTGTACACCTGATACTGATATAATATTGAATGTCAACTGTAACTGAAATTTTAAAATTCCAATAAGAAGGAAGGATAAAAGTTAGAGGGTGGAAAAGCAATTCCTTGACAACCTTCTAAACCAAGCATTTTGTATAAAGCAAAGTGAATGGTCAATATGCAAATTAATCAAAGCAGACATGGATTACAGTTTTCTTACTTGAGTCTTCAGGAATGTTGAATTTTTCTTTGTCACTTGCCAAGAGCTCGTGAACTCTGGGCAAGTTAAAGAACATGTTCGAGTGGCTGAGAAAAGACTCTTGCTCCTGGCAAACCATCGTCATCACGGCCTGGAAAGAACTGAAGGCTGAACGGGCCGGGTCCAGGGGGGAAGCCTGAGCACAGGGAAACACACTTCAGTGAGCAGTGACGTGAGCGATGCCCTCGCAGGCCTGTGGAAGCCCCCCTCCTCCCACTGAAAACACACAGCAACTAGTCAGAGGTGTGCAGTCCCTGCCGTGGCCTGTTCTGTTCTGCGAAAACCATGCAAACCACCAGGGGGTAGGTAGGGTCACACACACACAGCCAATCCCTATCCACGATGAACTATGATCCACGCAATGTCACCAACGCAGACTAACCCTCTCAGTGTGGTCTCTACTGGGAAACTGCCCACACCGACGTCTCCCCTAACTGTCCCTGGGCTGATGGGCAGCTCCGAGGACTCACTCCACCATCTGCCACATCCTGCCCCCCATGTCCACACCCGACACACTCCCTCCCAGTCAGCTCCATGCCAGGCAGAGAGTTGAAGCAAGGACAAATATCACACCACTAACCTTTCGAGTTTGTTTGTATTTGCAGAAATGGCCTGTAATTTTATGCCAATTATTTATATGGAAGTAACTGTCTCAGGTTTGAGAAAGCATTTACTCTCCGACTTGAGTCAATAAGCCCTGGACTCCCATTTGTGCTGACAGACTAGGCACAGACGGCCCCAGCCTCCCTTCTCAGAGAGATGCCGGGCCTGGCTTTTTGTCATGCTGTTGCCCCAGAGCCATTCAAAGGTTTTCCTGTCCCTACATTGTTGTCTCGGGCAGCAGTTAGATGTGGCAAAAGAAATACAGGCAGAAGGACCGAGGGCCCAGCACGTCTGAATGCTTCCCTGAGGCCCAGATCAAACACACACCTGCTGAAAGCCGGGCACGTCCAGCAAGGCTGTGATGTTCGACGTGTGAAGGAACTGGGGGAGGTGTTCCAGGACGCGGCTGGCTCTGGGGAGCAGGTGGCTGAGCCTGGAGACGACGTCCAAGAGGGAACTGAGCATGCCCTTGGCTTCCGCCGGCATCAGAGTCTTGAAGGAAAACACACAACACGAAATCACCACCACCACGCTCTGCCTCCCAGGGGCGTCATCTGAGGGCGAGGACCTCCTTGCTCTCGTTCTCTCCTGACCTCTTCCCCACCCCCAGCAGCAGCCCCACAGACGTCGCACAGGCCACGCCAGCTGCACCCTACCTTGTAAATGAAGTTGCGCAGGTCCAGGTTGCGGATCACAGACACAAGCAGAGAGTACACTCTGGCCCCGGGCAGGCCACACAGCTCCTTAGTGGCAAAGCCAGCCTTCCCGTCCTCAGGAAAGGCCAGCAGGAGCCGCAGCACGTCCTGGTCACATCTCCCGGACAGAGCCACCATCAGGGCGCCAGACAGGACCTGGTGGAGGAGGGTCCAAGCAGATGCACCCAAGCCTGGCAGCCCCACTCAGGGAGGAGCCTGAGCACCCAAAGCCCTGAATGTGGGGGGTTTACCTGGAGACACACGAGCCCACCTCTGTTCCACTCACACATTTGGATGAAAATGTTTCTGAAATGTGCGCCTAATTTAAGCAATCTGCCCTCTGATGACTCAGGGCAACACATGACCACCCGCCTCCCCCCGGCCCTCCAACCCTGACTGCTCTCAGATGGAGCGCTTGTGACTTCTTCTTCACGTTCAGCCTCAGCCTCTGCTGTCAGTTTATCACTTTTACTTCTCACAGTTATCAGTGTGAAACTATGTGTTTTCTCCTCTTTTTGCAACTTGAAAACCAGAGTTCTGAGCTTCTTATAATTTTTGAAAAGGAAAAGCAAACAAAGCCAGAAGGAGGGGCTGAGGAGGACCTGTGTTCAATCTAGTTTGTGACTAATGACCCAGTGCACGGATTTGTGTACATTGAAAGGAAATTAATTAGACGGTGGCCAGGGAGGTGGGACTGGGCAAGACGGGCCAGACACAACCTGGAGCCAACCTCCCACGGTCCCTCCCCGGCGTCAGCGGAGTGAACAGAGTCCCTCTGGCAGGTGGGGTCCCTCGGCCTGGCCTTCGGGGATCAGGCCAAAACCAGCTCTCCGACATCCCCCAAGGGGTCCAGAGTGCAAGAGGGCACTCTGCAAAGTTGCTGTCGTACAGGGTGTGGAACACAAACTCAAGTGTGCAGTAAACCAGATTCGGGGCCGACAGAGTCCCAGCAACAACATTACCCACACCCGAAGGTGGAATCACACAGCCCCACAAGGAATCAGGCTCCCTCCTCTCCGGTTTTGGGGTGTGTCACCCTAGAACTGCTGCTGCCAAGTCGCTGCAGCTCGGCAGCTCCTGCATTGAGCGTCTGCCCCATGGTGGTCAGTGCGCATCACAGCGACTGGTCAGACAGTCAGGCACTTAGCATATTAGCCTTTTATATATATAGATAATGCCCTCAGAGGAGCTGAGCTGCTCTCTGTGTGGGTGTGGCTTTCAATTACTGAACAATAAGATTTTAAAGACATGAGCTTCCCTTCCTGTCAATGCTCATACTCTGACAGGTACAACTGCTGCGAAACGTTCGACCCAGCGAGGGCCGAGACCACAAGCAACTGTTCAATTGCCAGGAGCCTGAGAGCAGGCGGAACTCATCAGATGCTTTCATATCACGTCATAAAATGCCCAAAACAATGAAGAGTTAGGGTTGGGGCTCTCCTGCACACACCAATAGGACGTGTCTATAACATGCAGAGATATTTCTAAGGAACTGGCTCGCACAATCGTGGGCCAGCAAGAAGGCGGCCCCAGGCATAGCTGACACTGCAGCGCAGGCCCAGAGCCATCCAGTCTCCTCTGAAGCCCTCAACTGATGGGATGTGGCCCACCCCCACAAGGAGGGCTGCCTGCTTCACTCAAAGTCTATCCATTTAAAGGTTTATCTCATCTTATACCTTCTCAGACATTCAGTTTGGTGTCTGACCAAATATCTGGGTGCTGCGGCCCAGCCAAGCCAGCATTTAAATGAACCCCACAATGACTGGGATGTGCGGAAGGACATTTGCAACCTGTGAGGGGACATGTCAGGTGTGTCCAGACCTACTTCACCAATTTCTTCACAGGGGGCTCATGGTGCAGACACACCTTCACCTTCACCAGAAGACGGAGAAGTGCGGGGATTAAAAATACCTGAAGGGCCCTGGCCGGATGGCTCAGTTGGTTGGAGCAACATCTTGTGCACCTAAAGGTTGCAGATTCGATCCCCCTTCAGTGTACACAGGGAGGCAGCCGATCCATCAATGTTTCTCTCTCACACCAATGTTTCTCTCTCTGTCTCCCTTCCTCTCTCTAAAATCAATCAACATCCTCAGGTGAGGATTTAGAAAAAGAAACTGACCGTTAGAATCACTGGCCAGAATAGCAAGCGCTTTGGAGAGATCAATGCAAACCCTGAAAGTGAGGTTCAGAACTATGTACCTAAGTGCACACAGGTGCACCCCCTGCGAGGTCCCCAGCACCCGCCACCCACACGTGCCTCCCCGCATCCCATGTCCTGACGTAGCCGCCGCCCAGAGAACCCTGCTGCTCGGAGCCGGGACAGCCCAGCTTCTGGAGGCACCGCCGGGAAGGGCATGTCCACGTGGACGTGTGAGTGAGGCCTGCTACTTGGCTCAGTGGAGAAGTGCTCCCTGCAGGCGGCCAACAGCTGGACTGAGGATCCGATGCGACGAAGGCACAACCGAGCGGCCGTGCCGGGAGTCCAGGGAGACGGGTATCAGCAGTGGCCACAGGGACACGCAGGGCGCTACCTGCTGCCATGGGACAACCTAGGAAACCAGGGCCCAAGGGTCGCCTCCTAAGGGACCCCAAGTGCAGGCAGGGTCTGTGGACGCGTGCGGGTTCGTGGACACACATCATGATCAAAGTGCGTGAGTGTGTCGTGTTCTTGAACGGCAGGAATGCGAGCTTTCTCACAGCCTCCCGTGCCTCACTGTCCAGCAGTTAGGTGACCACAGTGACGTCCACTGTCAAGCAGGCAGAGGGAGAAGCAGGGACTCGGGGATCAGCTGGCAGCCATCTGCACAGCAATGTCCCTCTGCACAGCCTCCTCCAAGCACAGCCTCCTGAGATGGGGCGCCGGCGACACCTGGTGGCAGCATGCTTGACAGGCAGCAGCACCAGCCTAGGTCAGAGCCTGATGGGAAAGGGCCTGGAGGGAGCCAACTGTCCCAGCTCCAGCCGGCGGTCAGCCTCTTCCTTAGCCAGTCCTGCCCCACTGCCTGGAGGTCCCACACGGAATTTGATCACAGCTGCATACAGATGCTCTCTTACCACCTCACCCCCCACCCAGGCACTGGGGCCTCTCCTACCATCTCACCCCCCCACCCAGGCACTGGGGCCTCTCCTACCATCTCACCCCCCACCCAGGCACTGGAGCCTCTCCTACCACCTCACCCCCCACCCAGGCACTGGGGCCTCTCCTACCATCTCACCCCCCACCCAGGCACTGGGGCCTCTCCTACCATCTCACCCCCCACCCAGGCACTGGGGCCTCTCCTACCACCTCACCCTCCACCCAGGCACTGGGGCCTCTCCTACCATCTCACCCCCCACCCAGGCACTGGGGCCTCTCCTACCACCTCACCCCCCACCCAGGCACTGGGGCCTCTCCTACCACCTCACCCTCCACCCAGGCACTGGGGCCTCTCCTACCATCTCACCCCCTACCCAGGCACTGGGGCCTCTCCTACCACCTCACCCCCCACCCAGGCACTGGGGCCTCTCCTACCATCTCACCCCCCACCCAGGCACTGGGGCCTCTCCTACCATCTCACCCTCCACCCAGGTACTGGGGCCTCTCCTACCACCTCACCCCCCACCCAGGCACTGGGGCCTCTCCTACCATCTCACCCCCCACCCAGGTACTGGGGCCTCTCCTACCACCTCACCCCCCACCCAGGTACTGGGGCCTCTCCTACCATCTCACCCCCCACCCAGGCACTGGGGCCTCTCCTACCACCTCACCCCCCACCCAGGTGTGTGGCACTCAATGAGCCGCCTTTTGGGATTGTCCTTCAAGACAGATGTTCTGTGACAACCACAAAGAGCTTGCTGATGCTGCCATTCGAATTTTGGGTTCCTAGCTTCGCTCTATTTCTTTCTTAGTACAGATTCATTCTTCATTAACTGATCTACCTGCCACGGTTTGCATTTAGCCCCAATTAGCCAGAATCCACATGAAATTTAACACATGAAATTGGGGTCCAGCTGATTGTCAATAAAAATGTTCACTGGAAAGCCATCTTCATGGTGACTGCTCTGGAAGGTTCTCTGCGGGGAAAGTAAACCCTCAAGTGGCCAAAGTGCTGGAAGGGCAGCTAGAAATACCTGCTAAGACTCAGGTGCTTCCCAGTGCAGCATGAGGTTCACCTGCCTGCCCCGCCCTCCGTGCGTCCCCACCCCCCAGCTCAGTCGCCCTGCCATGCATCTCAGCCACCCTGCGGGGCCCAGCTCCTCGCCACAGCCCACCACACTAGCGGTCAGACGGCACAGCTGCTCTCTCCCTACAGGAAGCCATAGCTCACTCGGACAGTTTGAGGCGTGTGGGGCGTGCGTCGGGGCTAGAATCCCTGGAGTAAGTATATCGCCAAGTTCATCCTTCCTCACCCCAGGGAGGCAACACTGTGACACTGAGGGCCCCGAGGTGTTGGCATCAGACAAGGGCACCTCAGTTCCCTCTGCCTCCGGGTGGCATGGATCACAGCAGCCCAGCCCGGTGTGGGAGGGCGGGAGGAGGGCGGAAGCGGCCACACTGTACCTGTGAGCGGGAAATATCTGCTTCCAAAATCCTGCTGATGGTGTCATCTGAGAGGTGGGCAGAGCGAAGCTCCTCGGTGAAGGCGGTGAGGTTCCTCATCAGGTCTCTCACTCTCACATCTGAGAAACGGCAGCGGGAGAAACAATACCGTAACGCATGCCGGGGCTGCTACTGAAAACAATGCTAACACCTGGCGAGGCCCGTTTCCTCCCGCAGCCGCAGCCACGCCAACACCACATGGTCTCACTGACCGCGCCCTGAGGCCCGCCCCTCGGAGCCGGCAGGTTCACCGGTTCACCGGAGCCCAGCAGCCCCGGGCGCGGCGGCTCTCCCCGCTCTCTCTGAGACCTGCACGTTATAGATTTCCTCCGGGAAGAGGTTCCCTTGGGAGCAGGACCACGTGCCTCCCTTCCCTCCGTGCATCTACTTATCTACCGCTTTCCACCAGAGCAGGGTCATGGACTGCCGGGGGGCCCAGGCCCGGGCACTAATGCCACAGGCGCCTGTGAACTGCCAGAGTGAGGGCCACGGGTCCCCGCGTGGCCGGGGAGCAAGGCGGGTTTGGCAGCAGGATTTGAGGACCTGCCTCCTTCACCCCAAGCCCCTCAAGCCAGCTGAGCTCTGAACTGTTATTAATCACAACAGCATGACTTTTCTCTTTTATGTTTTATTTTGATCATATTTTTGTCTGAGAAACTGAACTTCACTTTTAATCACGCAAACTTGGAAGAACCACATACTTACCCACAGCTCCTGTGAAACTGCTAGGAGAAGTCATCATCAAATTCCCAGGAAACAAAATCTTTTCGAGCCTCTGGGCCAACCTGAAATGGCAGAAATTAAAGCTGATTTACACATGACGCCACGACAGAGGCGGTGCCGGGTGGGGAGCCCTGCCTGGCCCCCGGAGGGGAGCGACCACAAGATGACATCTCCACGGAGTCCTCACACCAGCGGACAGGTCTCCTGGCACTCTGTGTGGGCGACCACTCAGTGACACTGCGCCCCAATCCTTGCTGCAGGGCCCCCCGCTGGGCGGGATGAGTCTGGGGAGTAAGGGTGCACACTGCCCTGGCCGGGTGGCTCGGGCGGTTGGAGCATCGCCCTGTCACAGAAAGGTGGCGGGTTTGATTCCAGTCGGGACACGTACCCAAGTTGTGGGTTCCATCCCCAGGCAGGGTGCATGCGGGAGGCAACCAATTGATGTTTCACTCTCACACCACTGTGTCTCTCCCTCCCTCCCTCTTCCTCTCTCTCAAGTCAGTCAGTGTGTCCTCCGGTGAGGACTAAAATGAAGGGGCGGATGGAACACAGGGATGTCCCAGGAACTAGGAGTCGGAAGAAAGCCTCACTCCAGCAGGATACCAGGTGCCCGATTTCCCCTCCTGTGGTTTGTACTTGGAGAACATAAAACAATGACTCCACCGTGAGGAAGTCGTTTGGGAACCTCTGCCTGTAGTGCCGGGTCTCAGCATCGGATCTAAGCCCGCGGCCACCGCAAAGCCTGAGAGCTAGCGCTGCTCTCCCATCTCACCACACACGCTGCTGTGCACACGGTGAGGGTGCGGCCCACGCCGCTGCCTGCAATCCGTGACTGGGAAAGGCAAGGCAGCGCCCACCTGGAGGAAACCGGGGTGCAGGGGCCCCTGACATACGTGTGCAGGCGCCGCGGGGTCCAGTCCCACGCGGGCGGGCACGCACAGCCCCGGGCGGCGCTCTCCAGGTGGCTCTTGAAGCGCCGCAGGGAGCGGGAGAGGTTCCTGCGGAGACCCTCACAGGCCAGCTGACCGGGCGCGGACACCTTCTCCAGGTCCTGGAGCAGCAACGAGTCAGAACGCAGCTGGGTCAGGTCTGAGCCCACGTGCTGGGAGGTTTCAGCTCATTTTCCCAGAACGAGAGAAACAGTGAGGAGCCAGGCGGTCCCGAGAATGCGGGCTGGAGGAAGGCATGGCCCTGGGGCTCCGCGTGACACCCCTCACAGGAAGGCACCTCCCGTTCACAGTGATAACTACCTGCAGCCCTGACTCCCCACACCACCGTGCACACCGTCAGCAATCTCGGGGGGCCCACGCTGCTCCCCACACCCAGCACCAGCAAGCTCAGGGGCCCTCACTGCTCCCACAACCGTGCACACCGTCAGCAATCTCGGGGGGCCCACACTGCTCCCAGCACCGTGCACACCGTCAGCAATCTCGGGGGGCCCTCACTGCTCCCAGCACCGTGCACACCGTCAGCAATCTCGGGGGGCCCTCACTGCTCCCACCACCGTGCACACCGTCAGCAATCTCGGGGGGCCCACACTGCTCCCAGCACCGTGCACACCGTCAGCAATCTCGGGGGGCCCACACTGCTCCCAGCACCGTGCACACCGTCAGCAATCTCGGGGGGCCCACACTGCTCCCAGCACCGTGCACACCGTCAGCAAGCTCAGGGGCCCTCACTGCTCCCCACACCCAGCACCAGCAAGCTCAGGGGCCCTCACTGCTCCCACCACTGTGCACACCGTCAGCAATCTCGGGGGGCCCTCACTGCTCCCCACACCCAGCACCAGCAAGCTCAGGGGCCCTCACTGCTCCCCACACCCAGCACCAGCAAGCTCAGGGGCCCTCACTGCTCCCCACACCCAGCACCAGCAAGCTCAGGGGCCCTCACTGCTCCCACACCCAGCACCAGCAAGCTGCACGGGCCAACCCCATGGACATGAAACTCTGAAACATGAAAGACAACCAACCTGGTAGAGGTCATGCAGCACAGGGACCCCCTGCAGAGCAGACACAATGAGCCACCTCACCCCACCTGGCTGGCAGCTCCGAGCAGCACACAGGGCATCCCTGACCAAGGATGGGTTTTCTGCCAGAGGAGACAGAGAATAATTACTCACCCCTTTTCTCCGGAAGGAGCTGCTCTCCCGGTGTCATTTCTTAAAGACTCAAAGTGATACAAATTCAGAGATTTCTTAAATCATCAAAATGAACCTTGGACCATGAGGGGAGAGCTGTGGCTTTTCAGTTCCAAATGTAACTAGTTACTCAGTCTCCTGGGCCTACCCGATGGGCAGAAATGCGTTTCCCTCCGCCATGTCCCCACAGTGGTCCCTCTT
Organism: Myotis nattereri; assembly: GCF_964212035.1. Classification (NCBI taxonomy): domain Eukaryota; kingdom Metazoa; phylum Chordata; class Mammalia; order Chiroptera; family Vespertilionidae; genus Myotis; species Myotis nattereri. The sequence goes on from NC_138086.1 coordinate 82,690,621, forward strand.
CTGCACTCGCTGGGCAAGGTACTCACTCACGCTGAGCTTCTCTCCTCATTCCCTCCGTTTTCTCTGAAATCTTGCTTCTCTCCCCATTCTCTACATTTTCTCTGCTCTCTCACTTCTCTCCTCATTCCCCCCATTTTCTTTGATTTCCCACTTCTCACTATTTTCTCTGATCTCTCTCTTCTTGACTCATTCTTTCCATTTTCTCTGATATCTAGCTTCTCTCCCATTCAAATTACTCACTCAGCAAAAATTCAAAGCCATGACTCAGCAAAAAGGCAAAGCTATGACTTAGCAGAAATTCAAAACCATGACTCAGTCAAAAAAAATCAAGAGCCTAACTCAGCAAAAAATCAAAACCAGACTCAGTAGAAATCAATATCATGGGTAAGGGCCAGGGTTAGGGGATTAGGATTAGGGCTAGGGCTAGCATTACAGTTAGGGTTAGGGTTAGGGTTTAGGATTTAGTGTTAGAGCTTAGGGTTAGGGCTTGGGTTTAGGACTAGGGCTAGGGCTAGGGTTTAGGGGTTAGGGTTTGAGTTAGGGTTCAGATTCTCACCTACTGTCCCTGAGCAGAGATGGCAGTGCCCTTTCAGTCCCAAAAGGAAGGACAGTGGCACACTGATCAAGGTTAGGGCACCCAGCCTGCATACTCATAGGTCACATCCAAAAATCTCCCCCCACCTCACGTCCTCACAGCCATCTCTCCTCCTGACAGCACCCGCTGGGTCTCCGCCCCAGCTCACCCCTGCACCGCCTTCCTCTCTGAGCCTGGGGCTCCCCCTAAAGGGAGCTGCTGTTATGGGTCCTCCGAAGGCTCAGGTCACATGTAGGGCCTCCCCCCAGCTCACTCCCCAGCTCCAGCGCCCCAGTCCCCTGCACCTCCTGCACCTCCTGCACATGCTGCCTCCCCTCCGGCCTGCCTTTCGGGGCCCGGCCTCAGAACACCTGCGGCCCCGGCGCAGGGCCTTGCACTCCTGCCCCAACTGTGCGGACCGACAGGGGCTCATCCCAGCTGCATGGACCCCCAGCACGCACACGCTGGGCCAGACTGTGCAGGGCTGTGCTCACTTCTTGTCCGGGCCACTGTTCTCACGCACTCATTCCGACATAATTCAAGTATTCGATCCGCAGGAGGAAATGACAGCTCTCCTCCTGCTTCAAACTCAGCTCAGTGGCATGTTAATAGCTACTCCATTTCCAGTAGGAAAGTCACTGGGCTGACTGCGCGCCCGGATGCTGGAGGAGCAGCCATGCCCACAGTGGCCCACTCGGGCCCGAATCCTATCAGTACCTTCTCTGGGCCTGTCACCGCCTCCTGCTCTCTCTACAGAACAAAGCGGCCGTTTGATACAGAAAGGAGCACGACAGGTGTTTTCCAGGCAGCTTGCAGATGACATACTTGAGTTTTCTTGTTGTGAAATGTAAAAGTTCAAAATTAACTTTCTGTTACTAATGTAACTTCAAGCATGCTATATTAATTTAGCAGCCGCAGTGCAGAATGACAAAACGCACATAGATTCAGGTATTATTGAATGTAAATTCCTTCCGCTGCCCTCCCACCAGCTGACTGAGATGTCAGCGTCATCACGCCTCCGAGGTGGCTGGGCGCAGGGTGCCACATACGCGGGCGGCAGAGCAGCAAGCGCGACCCGCGCCGCCTCCTCCCGGGACCTGGGCACTGAGGCCCTCACTGACCGTGCTGCCGGGCCTCACCCCCCGCCCCGGAAACAGACTCCCTCTCAGAAAACAAGACCTCCGTGGCCAGCGGGTTTCCTGGGAGGCAGCCCGGCATTTCCTTCAGCAGCAGCACAGAGGGGAGAGCTCACTGATACACGCAGGAAAGGACTTGGCAAGCAGGACCCCAGTAGACGAGTTAATTCATTTACAACCCAAACATTTAGTCCAGGGGTCCTCAAACTACGGCCCGCGGGCCACATGCAAACACAAATACTGTATTTGTTCCCGTTTTGTTTTTTTACTTCAAAATAAGATCTGTGCAGTGTGCACAGGAATTTGTTTGTAGTTTTTTTTTTAACTACAGTCCGGCCCTCCAGCGGCCTGAGGGACAGTGAACTGGCCCCGTTTAAAAAGTGTGAGGACCCTGATTGAGCCATTCATCGCACAGGTGTGGGGGGGACGGAGACGGACGGAGTCAGCGGCAGACCCTGCCCTCGGGGAAGTCAGACGGTGGTAGGAAAGCCTGGAACATGAGCACTGAGGGCCCTGGGTTCAGGTGACCGCGTGGGTCCCTCGGCACACCTGGGGGAGGGGAGGAAAGAGCATCCTCTGAGCCAGGCACAGGATGTGCGCCAGGTGCGGACGTGGCAGCTGCCTTCAAGGAACACGACTCCGCTAGAGGAGGGAGCTGTACACACACCAGTGAGCGCCTCGGCGTCGCATCCGACAGAGGTCTGCTCCAGCCACGGCCGGCGAGGGGTGGAGGCAGGCCTCCTGGAGAGCCACCCCAGCTCTGGCCCCTCAGGGCCTCGGCCGCCAGGCTGGGAAGGCTGCACGTCACCCTCAAAGAAACTAGGGCGGTGTCCACCGTCTCGCTGACAGCCAGGCCTGGAGACGGGGCGTGAGCAGCACTTCCCACGGAGCGGCCCACCTGTGAGCATGAGCAGCACACGCAGAGCCAGCGTCCTCGCTCTCTGCAGGGTCCCCACGGCTGCTGCGGGCCTCCCGGGCGGCTGGGGATCCTGGCACATTCTGGCAACACTCGGGAGAGAAAGAAACGCCATTAAAGGGTGAAGGTGTGGGCCAGGGCGTCCTCCCTGTGCCCGGGAACAAGCGGCAGCACACGAGTGGGGACTCCTGGCCCCGGCACCGCGCACACCGCCAGGGCCTCCTGCTCGACCGCAGGCGCGGCTTTCAGCCTGGTGCTGCCACGCCAGGACCGCGGGAGCTCAGTGCTGTGACTAAATGCCCTGGGACGGGCCGCTGCAATCCGCGAGCTGCTGAAAACGGGTTTCTGCGCAGTTGCCATGAGCCCCTGCAGGTGACCGAGTCTGAAGTCACCTGACGCCTCGGGGAGCCAGACGGGAGAGCCGAGCATTGCTCCAGATACAAGAGACAAAGGTCTACTTCTCGGCTACAAGAAAACACAGGCGAACTGGAAGAGAAGGTGGGCTGAGCCAGGTTATTACTGAACTATGTTTTAGCCACAGAAGGACAAACATAAGAACTCATCTTTCTGGCCAAAAAAAAAAAACCTGACGGTGTGCAGAGCCATTTACTAATCACCATCCGGTAATATATATTTTGGTAAATCATGAGGTTTAATTATTATATTTCAGTTGTGTCACATGATCGGGGCCTGGGAGCAAGAGTCACTATTCAGTCTCAGCACAGCCATGGGGGTGACTTTCATTCTTGCTCAGTAGATGTGTTGTTCTGAGTGTGAAAACGCACTGTCCCTGTCTCAGGGTCCCAGCCTCTAAATGAGGAGTGAGGTCGAGGCCAGGATGTCAGACGACAGCATGGCTGCAGAGCACCGGCGACCTTGCTCATCACACACAGGCTTCGACGGGCAGGTTCCCACCAGCTCCCAGGGAGGCGCTGGTCCTGTGAGCTGACACTGTGGAGACAAGTGCTCGGGTCTCCTTGCACCAAAAGGCTGCAGGTTCAATTCCCAGGCAGGGCACATACCTAGGTTGCGGGTTTGATCTCTGGTTGGGGCCCTTATCAGAGGCAACCGATCAATGCCTCTCTCTCGCTCTCGTTCTCTCCCCCCCTCTTCCCCTCTCCCCCTCTCTCAAAAAAATCAATAAAAACTTATCCTCAGGTGAGGATTTCAGAAAGAAGAAAGGGTGGCCTGGGACATCCAGAGCATCTCTGAGACATGGGAGCAAGTCCTGCAACCTAAGGCAGCAGACAACTCTGAGCCTGACACGTGCAGGCTTCTCAGAGCAGGGTTCCCCGACCTACCATCCAGGGGCAGGGGCAGTGCTTGGAGTGGGTCAGCCAGGTCGTGTGAGGTTGAATCTAAAGAGGGAGGAAGCCAACCGCTGCCTGGCCCCTCGCTGTGGCCCGGCAGTCACAGCTAGAAGCAGCGTTTCCTGTGGGAGGCGTGTGGCCTCCCATCTCACCTGACACAGCGTGACCTGTGGCTGCTCGAGCACATGAACAAACGCTGTGTATCGACCGAGTCTTGGGATAGGTGAACAGAGTTAAGAGGTTTTTACTGTTGAAAATAAAATAATTTACCTTTGAAAATTTGTGGATAAATTCAAATTCTATTTGCAAATAAATGAGTCAGACAGTGAAAGAGACTGGACTTGACTCGCGCCATGGAAGCTGCCTTCGGACAATAATGAAGATGAAGTGAGGACACAGGCCCTGGTCAGTGTACGCCCTGCCTGTCCTGCTTTAGCCGCTGTGGTAGGAAACAGCGAGTGTGAAATACCTTTCATCTGCCAGGACTTCCTGCCAGGACTCCATCCACGCAATTAACCCCTTCACGCAGTTCTCACACGGTGCCGGTGCCGGTGCGAGGTCAGGAGAGGCGGTCCTCTCTCTCGGGGCCTTCTCCCCTTTCTCTGACGTGACACTCTTTCCAGCGGCTGCATTAAGGAGAAGCTCCAGGACGGGCTGAAGCGCAGTTTCTGCAGAACTTGTCCACTGAGGGTTGCTCAAGAGAAGCTCTTTCCGCAGGAGCGCTGCCCCGCTCAGCACGCTCCGGGCGGCTTCCTCCAGGTGCCGAGGCGTCACTGCCCGAATCAGAGAGGAGGTGAGAGCCCAGGCTCCACTCCCGGCGCCTCCACGGGCGACCTCCACAGCTGTCCCCACGGCTTTCAAAAGGGCGTCTGCATGCTGAGCCCACGTCAGCCACAGCTGAGAAACATTCAAGGCATCCTTCTCTAAGGGACCCCACAGAGCGACGGCCAGGTCAGCCACCACTCCCAAGAGGGGCCCCATGTCTGTGCTGTCTCGTGACCGCATTTCATCCAAAACCAGGGCCACTGCGTGAGCATCCCAAGGGAAACCACGTGTGGAAACGGGATTCGGACGTAGTAAGTCTGTCTGGTTGGTGACATGATTTATAGAAATTAAGCAATCTAGGATTTCTTCCCATACGTTGACAGAATCCATAGAAAATATTTGAGTTCCGTTGTTAATTGCTACCAGAAGATGTTCCATGTCTCCCAAATTGATTTCCCCAGAAGTTAAAAATTGTGCAATTTCTTCTGAAATACCAGAAAAGTCCCTGGACTGGTTCACATAGGACAATATGCTAGATGATATATTGAAAATATATTTTTGGGAAATATTAGGTTTGATCCCAATCATCCCAAAGGCCAAGTCCAGAAATGGCATCAACAAGTCATTTATATTTTCAAATACTAACTGATCCACTTTTTTCAAAGCAGTTATTTCATTTACAACATTCCCAACATTCTGTTGCAAAATGGAATATAGAGAATCAAAGAATTTCATGGTGTCGTTGGTACCCGAGACAGGATGAGTTTCCAACGCAGCGGCCACCTTCCGGGAAACTTTCTTGGCGAGCCGGAGCAGCGCCACAGTGGAGTTCACAGACGCGGCCAGGTCCCGCATTTCCACACCTGCGCTCACCAGCACGCCTAGAGCACCAGGCATTTCCGGGAGGGGTTCCGGGATGGGACGTCCTCCACCAGCTCTTGAGGTAACACCAAGAAAGCTCTTAGTAGTTTCTAATGTTGCTCTGTTTCTTAGAGGGAATGAGTGGTTTGTGAAGGAAAGCAGATCAGTCAGGTTAGCAAATAGAACTTCTCGGAGGGAAGGACACGCGGCACGGAGGTCCTGGTTGGGAGAGTTTAAAAGAGAATCCGTAACAGCTGCTCTCTCTACTGAGGCTTCTCGCATGCGGTGAAGAGCTGCCTGGAGCTCGTGGCTGAGCTGGGAGAGGTTTGCAGAACTATTCATGTGGGAAAACAACTGACTTACCTGGGTAAGAAACTCCAAATTATTTTCAGTCTTATTTTTCACAGAAGTTTTACTTAGAAGAGCATTAAATAAATCTCGCAGGAACTTCCATCCTCGGTGATTATCAAAATAAAAGTCTGTGTGGTCTGACATGAACCATCCTTTGATTAGGTGATATACAGTCTCCTTTAACCTTGAAAAAATGCTCATCAATTTTTCTTCTTTCATGTAGGTAAGAAATTGGTCCACTTTCAGAATTTCTAAAACTTTATCCTTTGGGACAAAGCTGTAAATATATATTTTTTATTTCATGTTTAGCAATGGAAAGATTAAAACATATAGTTTTTATTTTTGTTTTATATGAGCATTATGGGGGGATAATACTGACTGGTTGCTGATGCTAAAATACACCGCCAATGAAAGTTAATATTTGTTCCAAACAAAATAAAGCTTGTTGGCAAGCTTCAAAGGGATGGAAAAGGGTATATGGGAAAAACATGTGACTGTTAGTTTTAAAATTTTTGAATTTTGTCAATTCCCAAATATAAACATCACAGTACATAAACTGGAAATATTTAAACTCCTCAGTTGCGATTAGACAGTTATTACAATAATTTGAATTATGACCATGATTTATATGCGTAAGTATTTAAAAACTAATTTTAACTTCATATAACAGAATTTCATAATTATATTCATAATCAAAAAAGACAAGAAAGTAGAGTAAGTGACTAATTGCCAGGGGCTAAGCAGTTTCTATGTATGTTTAGTAGCTAAACAACAGTCATCCGTTACTTTACCCTGACGTTTCAGTAAGATGTTCGCTAGGCCACAATTCACTTCAAAGAGCTTTCACAGGGCCAGGCACAGTGCTGCTCGTGCAGGTGCGCCGCGGGAGGTAAAGTGGGTTGAATGTGTAACGACATGTACTGCACAGAAGCGGACTCACCTCATCTCTGCAACGATGTCGTGGAGGTCTTTCGGCAAAAGAGATGTTTTATTCTCAGAATTTTCCTTTTCTAAAAAGGTGAAGAATGTTTTCAAAAGCTGTCCCATGGACTCCACCATGCCTCCTGGAGGGAGAAGTACCCTCTCACCCTTGTCTAACGGTGTCTGGTTCAAGGTGAGGTTAATGAGATTCAGGATCTGAAGGTCAGTGTCACTTAAGTTCCAGGCTGCTTGTCGAGAGCCCGCAGCTAAGTTATTGACTGAATTCATTAGGAAGCTTTTCAAAAGCAATCTAGCAACTGAGAAACTGGTTGACTGTTCTTGGTTGACCAGTTGAGCAAGAAGGTCAACGTGAGAATCACCTCCTCTGGAAATGTTTTTGAGATAATCCGAAAAGGTATTAATATCTTTAATCAATGTTGAACTCTCACTGACCAGAAGGAGGAATAATATTTGTATTATTCTGGAGTGTTCTTCACTTGCACGTTTATGAAGCCAGTTTTTTGTGACAGATGGAAAACCTCCAGTCGTTTCTGATGAAGGCAACGATGATGAATTCAGGCTTTCCAAAATGTGGACAAGTTGCTCAGTCATTTTCTGAAGAGCCACTGAGTTAATCATTGGAATCTCTTCATTTATTTTAGAGAACAGGGTTCTTCTCTTGAAATTGAGGTTTGGATCTTTCATGGCTTGTTCAGACTCAAGCCACAGATCTTCAAACTTGTAAGCTGATTTACTCTTTTTAACAAAACTTGATAGTGCTTTGAAATGCCTTCCTAGAAGGTTTGAATTCAAAAACGTCATGAATAGAGAGACTACAGAGCGAGTACTATTTCCTAGGCTCTCATCCCCAGAAAGTGAATTTATCACCCTTCCCAAACGTAAGGGAAGGTTCCTAAGAGATGCCTCTGTGCCTTCATTGTTAAGGATCCTGTTTAAAAGAGCTAAGTTATCAAGAATATTTTCATCTGATGTAGCTTTTGCAAAACTGACGTTTCTAAACTTTTCTATGATTTGTAAAGCAACTTGCTTCAAGGGGCCAGGAGGACAGAGTCCAGAGGTGCTACCCTTGCTCTGATTTCCAGATAGGACAAATGGAAACACCTTACGCCTAAATTCTTGTACAGTTTTCACAAGCGAGGTTTTCACGTGGAAGGCTTCCGACAGCTCTAGAAGAATGGAGCTCCAGTCCACTAGCTCATGAATTACGCAGACCATTTTCTTAGTTATTTCCATCTGTGAGCTTTTATTTGAACACTGTGAAACCTCACCCGGGGGAGACAGGTGGAGGTGGTCAAGTATACTAGCCACTTTGCTGTAAAAGCGGCCATTACAGGCTTCTAATTCTGGATCCTGCTGAAATCCAGATATTGTGTAATTCCAGCACCAAACCACAGGAAGGCAAGTTACAACCTGGGCAAGAACCCCTGGATTATCTGATACTAATTCAATGGTGTCCAGGACAGTTTTCATCACAAACATAAAGTCTTCCTTGGTGACATGAGAAATGCCTATGCCATGAAGGACTGTGAAGTCGTAGACATCCTTGAGGGCTTTGGTGACGTTCTTGTCCACCACTCTCTGCAGGAGCCTCACAGCATGAGGGAGGGCATAGTACAGATCCACCACAGCATCCACGTCCTCTCTGGGGAACAGGCGTGACAGCCTCAGCAGATGATTGACATTCCAAGAATGGGAGCTGTCTACAAACTTCTCCATCAAGCCAACAAGCAACTTGACCCCCAAACTGTCAGTACCTGGTCTACTGATATTCTTTATAAAATCCATTAGGCTTTCACCAACTTGTTCGAGTTGGTCTACCAGAAGGTCTATGTCGGTCTTCTTTAGGGTGAGCAGGAAAGAAGCTATCTTCTTTAAAACTTTATTATTACCTGGATCTTCTGGAATATTGTGATGGACTGGGGGCATTAGGGAGTTGAACACATCCCTAATCAATTGAATACCAAGACCCATAGCTCTCATTATTTCACGTGGAATTATTTGGGGTGTATTCTGGAGATCATCTGATAAGTTGAAGACAAGGTAACTTGCTAAATGAAAAAGTGAATTACCTAAACGATGTATATCCTTTTCCTTTGGACTGGCAGTAAATATATTTAAGAACTTTTCAGCTTTAGAAGAGACGTTATTTTCCAGAATGTTAGGGGAAATATCTTTCACAAGTTCTTGAATTTCTTTCCCCAGATCTACTAAATGCAACCAAGTATTTTGAAATCGGCTAGGAATTTCTTCTGACATTTCTATAGGTCTTAGAATTAATTCAGTAAAATGTTTCCAGTTGGATTGAGATGCAAATTCAAAGTCTCTTGTTAAGTTGTTGATAAGCATACTTACTTGGTTTGTGGAATTATTTAAAAGAGTTAATAAAATCTCCAATTTTGGTGCCTTTTCTTTTTCAAATACTGCTGTAAGTATAACATTTAGGAAGTCAGTTACATTTTTTAAGTAAATAGCCATACAATTTACATTTGACTTATTCAACGAACAACCAGATTCCACTGTATTCAACAGCCAAGTAACAAGTGTCAATGTAGAATTAATTTTATTTTCCACATCACTGAAATGCTTCAAAACACCCTGAAGAGGACCTTGTGAAAAACTAGGGTTATAGGCCACATACGAATGATTGAAGATGTCCACCCACTCAACGCATCCTTCCAGTCTACTCACGATGTCCTCGGAGGAAAAGAAGGAATTTAACATGGCCGGAATACGTAACGCCCTCTGTGAAGTATTTACATGTAATAAGCCATCTTCCAAAATAAATTCAATGATGTTTTGGAAACTATCAGCACAGGACAATAGAGTATGGTCATGTGACACATTTCTAAGAAATAATATTGTTTCTCTTAGGTCAGTGATGATGCTTTCAGAGTTTACTTCATAATCCGTGAGGTTATTTAAAAGGAAGTGATTGACCAAGTGTGTATGTCTGTCTCTATAGCCTGAGGTATTGCGTACCCCCGTGAACACATTGAGCACAGAATACAAAAACTCCCTGCCTGCTCTTGTGTTGAGCGGAAATGCCTGCAGCTGACTCAGGGCAGTGTCCAGGGTGGAGAGGGATTTCTCCACCTGGTCCGGGTGGAGCAACTTGACTCTAACCAGTGCATCACGTACTGCTCCCCAGAGGGCCCTGAGATCCCGAAAATCGTCCCGGTCATGGAAGCCGCCACCTTGAGTCATGTTTTTCAGCAGGTTTAATATGAGTGTAGCAGGGCGATGAATGGGAAATATTCCCTGGCAGCTTTTAGAAATTTTCACATCACTTTCCAGTTCACCCAAAAGCTGGGTAAGCGCGATATGAAGAGGAGTGAAAGCATTCACATCCAGCTCCAACATCTGAGCTGTGCTTCCCCAGATTTCAGCCCACGCCTGAAGCCACGAAATGGAACAGTGAACAGCCATCCGCTCACTGAACACGCTGCCATCTGCGGAGAGGTTTGAATGAATCTGTGCCCACAGAAGCGTAAGTGGAGGCCCTCCATCTACTGAGTAATTCATAGAAGAAGTGATTTTATTATTCAAAGTAAAGCATTCATTACCCAACAGGGTTCCTACTGAACTGTTGAAGAGCTGGTTCACATACTGAAATAAAGAAATACGAAAATCTTCATCCCCCATGAGCAGCTGTTTGAGGCTGGTCAAAGTAGCGTGGATCACTTCCAACTCCGGGTGCTCTGCAGACAACAGAGACTGGGCTTGAAGCTCCAAAAAGTTGAAAACTGAAAGCAACTGCTGACAATAAGATACTTCAGAAATTCCCCCAAGGAGTTCTGTTGTCTCATATAAAAATGCAAATGCTTTGCTGATATTCTGAAAATTAAATTGCTTCATAATCTCAAAAATGTGCTTCGAGGTTTGAGTCAGGAAAGAGAGCAAAGACTCTCTCCTCTGGATGCCCAATAATTTGTCAGTGTATTGGTGAAATGAAGAATAAACCTGCAGAAGAAAAGCTGAATCTGGGTCCTTAAAGACATTTAGATAGATATGAGTCAAAATGTTATCAACTTCTTGTCTTTGCGGTTCAGAAAGGGCCGAGAAAAGAGCAGATGCATTCCTCACAGCATAGACAGTGTCCAGAGCCTCCGAGACTTGCTCCTGCCTCAGGAACCCAAGTTCATAGAGACTGTGGATTATAGATTCACTTAGATGAACAAAATCTATTCCCACAGCTGGTGACTCAGGCCAATCCGAGTAAAACAACTTGGAAAAATTAAAGCTTTTACTAAGAATCCTCTCATTTTCTAGAACAGAAAAATTTGAAAGTGTAGACAAGTTTTCGAATTTAGTTCTCTTTCCTTTGGAAATGCCGTACGTCCACAATTCCAGGAGCTTGGGGTTAATTTCAGAAAGTACTGTTTCCATAAATCTCAAAATATAGCTTGATTCCTTCTTTTTAAGAGTGTGCATTTTTTCAATCGCCTCTTTGCCAAATTCCAAAAGTTTCTGAGCATCAAAACCAGATGGCTCTCTTCCTAAATTCTTTAAGTGATTTATCCAGGGATGACTTGCATTTAGAAGAGTCTCAGTGGGACCGCTAGATGAGTCAAAATGGTTAGGCAACAACAAGTTCTCCAAAAATCCCACGAAGGACAAAAGAAAGTTCATTTGCTCATCCTCAAGGGCATCCAACTTCTTTTCCTTCATGAGATGTTCCTTTGTGGCATTTAAGACCCTACAATATTAACAGAACTGTATTGGTATCAGAAAAAAAGAAAGATAAAGTCAACCTACAAATTTTCAAGACAATAATCAGATTTATTGTTAAAGATAAATGAAATATTTACTAGACAGTGTGTTTTCCCAGTAGGAATTATATGAATGTGAGCATCTGAACGTTTAGAACTCCGCAATGCAGCTGCCCGTATTTAGCTAAAAACCTGCTTGCTGCGCCGAAATAGCCCATTTTCCTCCGTATGGAGGTCTGCTGCTTATTTATGCAGAAGAACCTTAGGGTGCGATTCCTCATCACATCCCAATGTCTTGGCTGCAGGGATTGTCCCCAGGGCAGCGTGAGTCAGACACTGTCTGGTGCTCTGAGGACCAGTGTTGGGTCCCTGTTCTGGAAAGCAATTCCTGTACCTCCCACCATTACAACCTCATGGGGTACTTTTCCTCTAAGTGTTTATTTTTAAAATACACACCTTTAAAACAAGAGTTCTGCCACAGTAACAGCTGAGGAGTCAGGACAGGCCCACACTTGTGAACAGAAGTCCTGACTCAGGAGCGACAAGCCCACTGGGGAAGCCCTGGGCCCCGTGTGTCTCAGACATCAGGAAGAAAACATGGCGCACCTATCAGATGAGTGACAATGCCCCCTTCGCCCACAGGGGCTGGGGCAGCCCCTTCCCAACCCAGTGACACGTCTGTCCACTGAGAAACCCAGGAATGGACTCAGACCATGTGTGAAGGGTCAACAGACTCGTTAGATTTCAGAATTGTAGATAAGAGATTTGGCTATTAATGGCTTAAAGGGTGAACCTTTCTCAGCTTCTTCAAGTCTAATCCTGCTGTGTGGCTTGGGCCCAGGAGACACAGGACGACCAAACACAGGAGCTGAGCGGTGCTGCTCTCTAACACCTGGGCCCGGAGCAGAGAAAACACGGGCTCAATCGAGCCTGTTCTTTGCAGGACAGAGAGTGGCTACTCTGGCCCACGGAACACGGAAAACATGCCCATTGGAACGAAAAAGCTCCAGCCAGGGACCCACACCTTCACCTGCCCGGCCCTCCGAGAAGCGTCCGCACACGCACGGGGCGCGTCATCGGGGCTGACAGTGCTGGGGTACGTGCGTCGCGGGGTGGGAGGAGGCGGCTGTGCATGAGGAGCCCTTGGTATAGAGCCAGTGCCATGAGTGGAATGTGGCCCCACAGTCTTTGTGTCCCTTCACAATCTGTACAGCCACAGCCACAGCCACAATCCCAGCCATCCCTCCACAGCCTTCTGAGGGACATCATCATTTCCATTCGTGGGAAAAGAAACATTTCAAAGAGGGCAGGAACGGGACGGCACGTGGCCCCGTGTTCTCCCTCCCTGGGAGAGGTCCACCTCCCCGTCACCTCCAGCTCCGCGGTCTTACATTGGTGGCTTCCTGTCCTTCTACCGACTCATTGACCACCACCGTCTGGCCTCTATCAGGAAGGTCCCGTGCCGGCTGCTACAAGCACAAGCACAACCCTGAACGTGCCATGGAGCGCATACAGACGCCGTGGTTGTTGCCGTCTCTCTCGGGCTATTAAACATTTGAGACTTTCAGGAGAGTAAGGCAAGGCACTGGTTCTCCTTCCCATCCTCCTCCTCCTCCCGGGAGTGAGAGTCCAGGCCTAGAGGTGCAGGTGTGCTCTGAACCAACTGTAGAACCCGTTCATCTACAGAAACCTGGGCCCTGCACACGGCGAGTCAGCGTTTCTGCGGCAGGTCCAGACCTGCCTATGACGGCAAACTTCACAGAGAGGTCTGATCCACTCCAAGTCTGTGAGCCCTGCTCTAATGCCAAGCTCTGTCCCGCCGCGTCCCTCACACCCCGCCAGGACCAAAGCATGGGGACTTCAGGAGGGTGGAACATCGGGTCTCGGAAAGGCCACAGTGGCTCCTGGATTCTGCTGGAACCCTAACAAAAGAGGACTCGGAATCCTTCTGACTCGACCTCCCCTCGGGCCGAGATGGACAGACAGATGGAAACAGGTACGCTGGGGCCGCTTGGACCGAACAAGGACATCCTTAACCTAATTAATATGCATAAACCCCGGTGCCCGACAACAGAAGTCATGTTCTTTGGAAGAGCACGTATATTTACCGAAATCGATTGTGTGAGCATAAAGTTCATCTCACCAAATTCAGAGTCTAAAACATCCAGAGTATGTCCTCACTAAAACGAAACTAGAAATCAATCTTTAAAAGTAACTTGAAAAGCCCCCACATGTCCACAGAAATTAAGCGATCTGCTTCTAAATAACTATGAGTCAGAAGAACTCACAATAAATATGAGGAGATTTTGAATTGGAAATATTAGAAATTGATGACAGAGCCCTGCTCATCCAACTGTGTGGAATGTACCAGAGCTCTGTAAGGAGAGGGGGTGGCCCTAGCATCTGTTACAAAGAAAGAAAACCTGAAAACCAAGAAGCTGGAAAAAGATCAAACTAAATTTAGTAGAAAGGGCTAGTAAAGATAAAGGAGAAATTCATTAAATAGGAAACAAATGTTATCGTTCATCTTTAAACAGACATCAACGACGTAAAACCTAACATCCAAAATGCTGGCCCTTCTCAAACGCCCTGCCCATCAGGTGGCCTCCTCGCACAGGCTCACTAGACTGGGACTCAGGATCCAGCAGTTTTAAGAATTCGTTTCTAACAGTTTCAGTGTGCTCTGGGCTGAGAAACCCTGAAACGGGAAGGGTGTCTTACGCGTTTGGCGGAGCGTGGCTGCCGGGGCCTTCCGCTGTCACGCTGCCCGTCAGCAGGAGCAGCCCAGCCTGCACAGCGCCCACCACCTCTTGCAGGGAGCGGTCCCGCTCCAGCAGGCTCCTGAGCGCCGCCAGGCCTCGGCCGCCCTCCCGCCACCGACGGAGCACCTGCCATCAGAAACGGGCAACAGCGTCTGATCAAGAGACATCCACAGGCCATCGAGGTGACAAACGGCCCATTTTACAAGGTCGGGAGACTGAAAGGATTGGTCACAGCTGCATTGCGGCTGAATGTCTCGGACATTAAAGACTACAAACTGCAACAATGGATGGGTGCGACACTTTCGTCAGCCCCATTTCTCCTTCCTCCCGCTCCCATTCCCAGAAGAGAAAGCAGTAGGTACATTTCTAAACAAGTGAAACATGCTCCCAAACTGAGCGGACGTGTCTGAGACGTGTCTGAGACGGTATAAATACAGTCGTCCTTAAAATGAGGTCATAATTAACACCCCGTCACAAAGGCCCCGGACGTCACAGACTTGGGGATGATGAAGCTCACGGCAATAGGTACGGTGGCTCCACCCGACATCAAAACACATCGTTCACACGCAGTCATGGAAGGCAGGGAGCACGTGACAAGGCTCTGTTGGGGGGAGGGGGGCCCTGACAACCCAGCAGTCAGGGACCCGGATAATGGCTGAGCAAGGCGTCCACCTGCCCACGCGATTGATTCCCAGTCTCTCAAGGAGAAAGCCAAGCGCGAGAGGAGCGGGAAGTGTGCGCACCTCGTCCAGTTCAGCCGAGTAATTCAGGATCTGCTCCGCGTGGAGGTCGTCAAATCCAAACCGGGCCTGCAGGTCCGCCTGCACCTCCCGGGGGGCCCGCAGCAGGCCGCGCAGGGACAGGCCGCGCACCGGCTCTGCAAGGCAGCAGGGGGGACAGGTCACTTCTTCAGCACTGTGGCAGGAGCTGTCGCCGCAGTTCAGAGAACAGCGCCTTCACTTTCAAAGGGAAAGCAAAGGGCAACCCAATGCTATTGGGTCAGTCAAGTAGGAGAAGCAAACCCAGGCTGGCCCTGGTGCGGCCGCGTGGGGAGGGCGCCCGCTCCCGGCGGGAATGACTGAGGATCTCTAAGGTTCTGTGCATCATCCAAGTTACAACGATCACAGAATTCGGGAAAGAAAGGGAAGTAGTCACATCAGCCCAGGAGCGGGTGGAACACTGTCCGATCGGTCTAACATCAGAACGACAACTTGGGTTCTGGAAGTCGGGGCTAATGACAGCTCAGAGCACGCGGATGAACAGTCCAGAACAGAGCACAGCCGGCCCCCAAGCCGGAGCCACTGAGGGCCTTCCCCTCCCCTCGCGTGCTGTCCTCTGCTCGTCTTTGGAGACACAATTAATGAAGATAATTTGTAGCTGCCTCCAGAAGCTGTTCCGTGATCGCTCTTAGCTCTCACTCACTGAAAGTTCACAGCACGTCACTAATTTTAATTACATTCTTAACTGTAATTATATTTCCAATTGTAAGGTAAGTGGATCGTGTAATTTGGATGACGCACAGAGCCTGAGCTTCCTGATGACAACGCACTTGTTAGCGGAGGTGGCGGAAGGGTTCCGCGAGGGGGTCTGTGTCCCCCACTCCGCTGGGCTCTGTGCTGAATTAAGAACCCGTGGCGCCTGCTGCGATGAGCCCACAGGAGAGCAAGGCAAACACTGGCGGCCTGGCTTCCCTCCGGCAGGGCCAGCGGACGCCTTCCTGTCCACGGGTCCTCCCTCCGCTGAGCCACCAGCAGCGGGAAGAGCTGAGGGCCTGGGTCTGGAGGGGGTCGTGCAAGGCGGCTCCACGGGCGGGACACCGGGAAGGAGAACAGATGTCTCCGTGTAAGCTCTCCCTGGCAGGTCAGAGGCGCCAATTCCCATCTACTGCTCCTTTTCTTAAAGAAACAGCTGTTCTTGTTGCCTTTATATTTTAAGTGATTTGAACAGCACTTGAGCTCCGTTGGTTGTCAATAAATTTAACAAGTGAACCACTTGAAGTACCGTAACTGCTTAGGTACCCACCCGCACCAGCGGCTGCCACTCCATGGTCCTGCAGGAACGTCAGCGCGGAAATGGTCACCTTCAGCAGCGTTTTGGAAACCCTGGAGGTAGCAGGGTTGAGTGGCAGCCAATCTAGATCTTCCAGAGATGCTAAGGAACTGGAACCAAACAAAAGCAAAGCAGCGTGAGCTGGTCGCTGGCGCAGGGCATGGACTCCACTCCTCCGCCCCAGCCACTGTGCCAGCCCCTGCAGCTGCGCCGGGCCAGCCACACGCAGCATCCGTGGTGGCTTTCAATGTGGCCGCAACACCCTGGACTCGGGACTCCACAGAACAGCCCAGTCCCTCTCATGAACACTTGGCACCTGGGCCACCTCCCGCTCTGCCTGGGACAGAACCCGAGTCTCTGACACTTTCCAGCGCTCAGCAGGGCAGCCAGGGTGCGAAGCACTGTTATCGCAGAAGGCAGGTGAGCATCAGCCCGGCTGCCTCCAGGGCAGGTGCTCAGCTCACGTCTGGAGGGCGCCCCCTGGGACGCCGTCTTAACCTCCGGATCCGAGTGGTCAGCGATCGTGTTTATCAAACCGCTTCACACACAGGCCTCAGGGAGTCCACATGCTTGTAGTGTTAGCGTTGTTTTTATATATCAGTATTTTATTTCATAACTAATTATGCTTGAACGTGTAAATTTGAAAATCCATTCAACTGACATGGGAAAATATCTGAATTTTAGCAACACGAGACCAAAAAGACGTAAGTTGTGCTCCAGAGAGGTCCTTCCCTGCAGCTTCTTGTGAGGAAGATCTCGCGTGGCATCCTGCACACCGCGGGGCCCAGGTTACAGGAGATGCCACTGAAAAGTCGTGCCGGGGAAGCACTCCCGGTGTGCAAATGTGTAAGTGACAAGTCAAACCAACAATTGTCAAAATACGTTCCTTCTTCCTACGCTGACAAATACGCCTTCGTAACAACTTGGGAAGCCATGCTCAAATTAGTTAAACTTATTATATACGTGTCATATCTCTAATAGTGAAAAACTCAGAAATAACCAAACATCCAAGTACATATGGTAGGTGGCATGGTACCAAAAGGGAATGTTACGCAGGCATAAAAATGTTCACTTGAGCCCTGACTGGTTTGGCTCAGTGGATAGAGTGTTGGCCTGCGAACTGAAAGGTCCCAGGTTCGATTCCGGTCAGGGGCATGTACCTGGGTTGTGGGCACATCCCCAGTAGGGGGTGTGCAGGAGGCAGATGATCAATGTTTCTCTCTCATCTATGTTTCTAACTCTCTATCCCTCTTCCTTCCTCTCTGTAAAAAATCAATAAAATATATTTTTTTTAAATGTTCACTTGAGGACTCTAAGAACAAATGAAATGCCAATGGTTAAAAAATTTAAATCAAGGAGAATGTGCTCTGAACAGCATTGCTGCACTTATGTAAAATATTTACACAGGTACATGAGGGCAGGTAGAGACGCAGGAATTCCAGCTTTGGGATGACATCACTCTGGAGTTTTTCTTGTCCAATCCTATATAATTAAAGGCTAATATGCAAATCGACCAAAAGGTGGAACTACAGGTCACTGTGACACACACTGACCACCAGGGGACAGATGCTCAACACAGGAGCTGCCCCCTGGTGGTCAGTGCACTCCCACAGGGGAAGTGCCGCTCAGCCAGAAGCCAAGCTCATGGTTGGTGAGTGCAGCGGTGGTGGCGGGATCCTCTCCTGCCTCAATGGCAGCGCTAAGGATGTCTGACTGATGGCTTAGGCCTGCTCCTACCCCCACCCCACCCCCCCACCCCCGGGCCTAAGCCGTCAGTCAGACATCCCCTGAGGGCTCCTGGACTGAAAGAGCGTGCAGGCCAGGCTGAGGGACCCCACCGAGTGCACAAATTTTGTGCACTGGGCGTCTAATTATCCAATAATTACTCGGAGCCCTGGCTGGTGTTGCTCAAGTGGTTAGAGCATCGGCCAATGCACAGAAGAGTCTCAGGTTTGATTCCTGGTCAAGGGTACATATCTGGCTTGCAGGTTTGATTCCCAGCCCTGGTCAGGGTGTGTGCAGGAGGTAATCAATCAATGTGTCTCACATCAATGTTTCTCTCTCTCACCCTCCCTCACTTCCTCCATTCTATTCTAAAAATCATTGGAAAAAATACCCTTGGGTGAGGATTTAAAAATAATAATTACTCATATATATATATACATATATATACATAATTTCCCATTAAAAAAGTGAGGAGGTGGATTAGAAAACTGTGGTACATCTACACGATGGAATACTATGCTGCTCTAAAAAGGAAGGAACTCTTACCATTTGCAATGGCATGGATGGAACTGGAGAGCATTATGCTAAGTGAAATAAGCCAGTCAATGACGGAAAAATACCACATGATCTCACTCATTCATGGATAATAGAGACCATTATAAACTTCTGAACAATAATAGATACAGAGGCAGAGCTGCGTCAAACAGATTGTCAAACTGCAGCGGGAAGGCTGGGGAGGGTTGGGGGGCAGGAGGTAGCAGGGTAAGAGATCAACTAAAGGACTTGTATGCATGCATATGAGCATAACCAATGGACATAAGACACTGGGGGATAGGGGAGGCTAGGGGACTGTCTAGGGTGGGGGGAAAAAATGGACACATATGTAATACCCTTTGTAATACTTTAAGCAATAAATTTAAAAAAAAAAGTGAGGAGGAAGCACCCCACACCTACAATTCGTTGTACTTTCTTTGTATCTTACTTCAAGACAGCCTGGAGAAGGTGGGTGGCACCGCGGAGGCCATCGTCGATGGGGACATGGTGTGCGTACAGTCTGGGCAGGAAAAGCAGGAAGTCCCAGACCTGGGGCTGCTGGTGAAGGCTTTCCAACGCCGCTATCACCTCCTCGGTCTTGTTGAGATCGACCTGATGGAAAAAGATACCAAGGGTCTTTCTCTTTATTTGTGTTAATTAAATGATGGGGCGTGGGCTGCAGTGTCAGAAGCCAGAACCTCAGCTGGCAGAGACCACGCCTGCTACGTCACAGTGCTGTGAACAGAGAGATGTACAAATGACTGTGAGGTCGGGCTTTTAAATGTCGTGCCAGCGTGGGCCGGGAAGAGGGGCCGAGGTCTGCTCTTGTAGCCGATTTCCGTGCCTGCAAGGCAGGTCTTAGCCATGAAGGAGTGTTCCATTGTGCGTAAGGGACACCCGCTGCGATGGGCTTTTCTGTTACCGCAGCTAAACCCAATGGCAGTGACACACCCTGTCCGATCGGAACACTCCCCACGGACATCCCCACCCCCTCCCCACGGCCGCGCAGGGCTTGGTGGCACCACCACTGAAACGTCGGTGCGGAGAAAGGGGAATAAAGATGCCGGCCAGCCCTGGCCGTGTGCTCAGCAGTGAGACCCGAGGGTGATGGGTTCGGGTCTCGGCCCAGGCCCGCGGTCACATGGATGCCGGCCTCCCCCTTTCCCCCTTCCTCCCCCCTCCCCCTCCCGTTCCCCTCCCCCCTCCCTTCCCCCTCCTTCTCCCCCTCCCCCCTTCCTTCCCCCTCCCTCTCCCCCTCCCCCCTCCCTCTCCAAGAACCAATGGGGAAGCACCCAGGGAAGATGAACAACAACGACGGCTACAGGAGCGTTCTGCCAACAGCCTCGGTGCGAACCCACAGTGGCCGCTTCCTCCTGGAGCAGAACGAGGCCGGCGGGGAGCCGGTCCAACCGCGCGGAGCGCCCTCCGGGCTGGAGCTGCTTCCACCGCAGGCGGCGGCCGAGGTGCGGGCGGGGCGGGCCCGTGGGCACCGGGCGTGGGCCCAGCTCGCGAGGCGAAGCGCAGAGGGGGCGCTGGGGGACCCCGGGCTGGGGGACCCCGGCCGCGCCTGCGCCCCCCGTGCTGTCTTCTGGCGGCAGCGCCATCGTGTCCGGGAAGGGCCTCCCTGTGCCCGTCGCCGCCCCGACACAGGCCCCACGTCCGCGGGCCCCGGGCCCCGGCCCATGGCCACGGCCCCGGCTTCCCCCCGCGGCCCCGGCTTCCCCCTGCGGCCCCGGCCTCCCCGTCTCTCGCGGCCCGTCGGGCCTGGTCCTCAGGCCAGTGGTGCCGGGACCTGCTCCTTCCTCGGCGCCAGGCCGTCCGCGCAGGCGCAGTCACCGCCCAGCGCTGAGCAGAGACCTCGGGGCGGAACCAACGTGCGGGGACCGGTCCCCGCGGACCCGTTTCAACGTTTCAACGCGCTCAGTGCCTGCCACTGCGGCTGGTCGGAAGGAAAAGCCGACGCACAGGGCGTGATGTCCTCAACCAATCAGGTCCCACCAGGACGTGGTACCATCCGGGTCCTGCTTCCTTCCGGCTTCTTCTCGGGTGACTCCAAGCCCCGGCCATCGAGTCAGACCCGCAGTAGAACCAGCGGATGCGGAAGCCCTACCTCCTCCTGTGGTGAAGGTGCTCCACCCTCCCGGCCCCGCTGGTCCATCCGGGCGCAAAGACCCCTCAGTGGCGACACATGGGCCGCAGCGGGAGTCATGCCCAGGGCGAGTCAGAGGGACCCAGATGCGGGATTCAGCGCTAACCTGATGTCACAGACATCAGAGCTCCGCCCCAGGCCTCACTGCACCTGCTGCTCCGCCCCCCCAGGCCTCACTGCACCTGCTGCTCCGCCCCCAGGACTCACTGCACCTGCTGCTCCACCCCCAACCTCACTGCACCTGTGGCTCCACCCCAGGCCTCACTGCACCTGCTGCTCTGCCCCCCAGGCCTCACTGCACCTGCTGCTCCACCCCCAACCTCACTGCACCTGCTGCTCCACCCCAGGCCTCACTGCACCTGCTGCTCTGCCCTCAACCTCACTGCACCTGCTGCTCCGCCCCCCAGGCCTCACTGCACCTGCTGCTCTGCCCCCAGGCCTCACTGCACCTGCTGCTCCGCCCCCAACCTCACTGCACCTGCTGCTCCGCCCCAGGCCTCACTGCACCTGCTGCTCCGCCCCCAGGCCTCACTGCACCTGCTGCTCCGCCCCCAGGCCTCACTGCACCTGCTGCTCCGCCCCCAACCTCACTGCACCTGCTGCTCCGCCCCAGGCCTCACTGCACCTGCTGCTCCGCCCCCAGGCCTCACTGCACCTGCTGCTCCGCCCCCAACCTCACTGCACCTGCTGCTCCGCCCCCCAGGCCTCACTGCACCTGCTGCCCTGGACCCAGACCAAGCTCCTCTTCCAGCCCATCTCCTCGGGGAGTGTGCCTTCCCCAAACCAGAGTCCACAGGCTGTTGCTGAAGATAAAATCAGGAGATTGAAACCGTGTTTGCAGCCTAACCATTTGTCTCTGAAGACCATGTTTCAAACTTCCGGCACAATACTTACTGTTAGGAAGCTGGGGCCATAAGGAGAACCTACAACAGAGAAGATTTCAGACGTGTTAGTTCAGCCAGCAGTCAGAGCGCACTTGCTCAGCGGCCGTTTAGTTCTAAAATCAAAAGGCTCAACACAGAGTCTGGGCCACAATATGGTTACACGCCTGACTGAAGGATAGACAGCCACTTTCGATTTCTAAAACACTTGGATAGTAAAGTAAATTCCTGGGGAAATTGATAAACCAGATTTCACTAATTTGCAGAAAAAGTATAATTTTATCCATCTCTCATTCCACAGGCATTGTGACCATTCAGGACAGAACAGAGAACGTGAAGGAAAAGAAAGCAAAGAAAGAAAAAGTTGAAGAGGAAAAGCGAAAAATTGTGATTTTCCAGACCTAGTGAGTGCCCACAGAGAACTGAAGAATTACTTGGTGTAGAAAACCAAGACATTTGTTGTGCTGTGAATAGAGATTTTCTTTTATCGTGAGAAATGGCTCAAATAGTGGCAAACTGAAAATGAAGCGGAGATTGCCTCTCAAAAAACTTAGTTCTCTCTTTAACAGAATGTTGAGAAGCTCATTTGAAAAACACATTTTACTAAAGTACAATGATCCCAAGAGCACCTGCTAATCAGGACTCCATCTTTCGTGTCTGGAACCGTTCTAGTCCGCGGTAATGCGTCTGGTCCACGGTGAAGCCTGCCCCTCCTGGCTCCGCCCTGCACAAAGGTGCTGGTTTCTCTCTTAGAAGTAATACATAACTTCACCTGCTTCGTTTCTCTGCCAAACTTTCTATTTCACTTTCTTGTATTACTCTATAAAGAGGGGGGAAATCACTTAAAAAGAAAAATTGGACCTAGCCGGCTTGGCTCAGTGGATAAACTGTTGGCCTGTGGACTGAAGGGTCCAGGTTAGATTCCAGTCAAGGGCATGTATGTATCTTGGTTGCAGGCTCAATCCCCAGCCCTGGTCTGGATACCTGCGGGGGACAACCAATTGATGTGCCTCTCTCACATCAACGTTTCACTCTGTCTCTCCCTCTCCCTTCCACTCTCTCTAAAAAAAAATCAATGGAAAAATACCTTCTGGTGAGGAAACTTTAAAAAATTGCAAGTGGGTTCTTAGGGTTGCCAGATTTAGGAAATAAAAACATACTTAAACTAAAAAATTGTTTACCTGAAATTCAAATTTAACTGAATGTCCTGTATTTTACCTGGCAACTCTGGATGGGGTTGTGTTAGAAAGTTGCGGGGGAGGCACGAGAACAGGATCACTGTGACCCCAAAGTATGGATGAAGTTTGTAGGCAATAACTCAGCTTTGGAAAGATAGGCAATTACCTGCCCCCCACCCTGAGGTCCAAGCATAAGAGATCATAACTGAAGTGTTATAAGCATAGAAAGACCCATTCAAGTCTACCAGAGGGAGGAACCAAATGATCAGTGTGTGTGTGTGTGTGTGTGTGTGTGTAAGGCAGGATCGGACTTAAAACAGGAAGAGGGGATGAGAAAGCAATAACAGGAGAAAGGAGGACAGGGAATGGAGGAGGGTCTGCAGAGATAAGCAGGATGAGCTGCAGCCGCTCTGAAGGCTGTGCCCAGTGTGCCATCCCGGGGGAGGTGGTGGGAATCTCGCTCGCCCTCCGCAGCCTCTCTGGGTGCTGGGCCTCATCCAGGCAGGGCGCCTATTCTAAGAGGAAGAAGGACCGCCCGGCCCAGTGCAGGGCTGCTCAGGCCCGTGTCCAGGTGAGAGGCTGACAGTGTGAGCTTGACTTGCCTGGAGCCCGGGAGCGTTCCACCCACAGTTGTTTTAAGTCTGTTGCCTTGTCCATCAGCTCGCGCACGTCATCAGCCAGGTCCTGCATCTCTTGTAAGAAGGCCAGGTCATGGATCTCGTGATGGGCATCTGTGGCTCCGAACCTAGACGGACTTCAGGCAAGCAGAATGATAGCCCAACAGAACCGTCTACAGGAGGACGTGTCCTGGGCGTTTTTAAGATTCCTGATGCCAAGTATCAAGTCATTGTCAATGCAACCTGTGCCCATTTCCCCTTCCACCGGCTGCCCGAAGAACCCATTTTCCTTGCTTGTCATCCAGAGTGGAATTCAGATTTTTACAACCTTTCCCAACTTAAAATTAGAAAGTTGCTCTCAATCCCGTTATTATCTGTGAAGTGTAACCATTTTACATGGTTATTAGTCACTTTTTTTCATTTATTTTTCGCATGTGCTGCAGCACGCCCTGTGCAAGGTGCTGGGAATAAACACACCAGCGAACGGAGGCACCACCACCCCTGGGTATGGAGGACACAGGAGGGGAGTCCACAGATGTGCCTCGAAACTGTGGGTGAAGTAAATGGCAGGAGGACGGTCAGTGAGATCGGATGAGGCCGCGCGTGCGTGGAAGTGTGCTGTAGAGACTGCGCTCAAGATTGACCTGAGCGGAGGTGATGTTGGGCTGAAACCTGAAAAAAAAATGGTTGGCCAGTGGGAACAAGTGGGGGTTACAGGCTGGTCAGAGACTATCAGACGGCCCAGAGGTGGGGAATGGCTGAGGGCGGCGGGGGGGAGGAGAGGGGCATAAAGTGAGAAATAAAATGGAGTCACCACAGTCAAACTGAAATCACTAAAATCAAGTCGGCTGAGGTCTGAGGAAGCAATTCTGCTCGGGGACCCTAGCCCCCTGCACCCTCCAGCCCTGCCTCGCTCCGCTCTCCAACCCCCAATGACCCTGCCCGTGAGCCCCGAAACCCTCCTGGCCAGCTAAGGGGGAGGCTCCTCGTAGCAAAACCAGGAAGGGAAGTGGGTTTGCAGAATCATAACAGCCCAGATGGGAGGAGACCTGGGCCTTGTGCCCAAGAACTTTCCCGGGGGGATTAGGAAGGGCCTGGAGTTCACACTCAATTAGCCGAGATCGTGTTCCCACAGACTTGAATGGAAACTGGCCTCCGAGCACCTGCAGAGTGAGGCCACGGGGATGTTTACTGATGGCGATAAAGGTCAACTGGCTTCATGGTTGCACCAACATGAGAACCAATGAGAAAGGCCGTCGGGGGCAGGGTCAGAAGCCAGAGGTGAGCTAGCCCGTGTGTGGGCGCCTTCCCGGTGCCTCTTTCCCCCCCATTTCCTCAGGTCTTCCTCTACTGCACCTCATTTCTCACACGCGGGCCTCCCTGCTGTCAGTCACAGCCTCGAGGTGCCGCTGCTGTGAAGACCACGGCTCTCGCAGGCGGGGGCCCTGTCCGGCTCCCGCTGTCATCCCTGCGTCCAGCACACTGACCGGAGCCTGAAGTGCAGGGACCCGGAGGAAAGGACAGTTACTCCCTGGCGTGGAGAAGCAGGTACTACCAGCCAGGGACGCGAGCTGGCTTCCGGGAACCCCCTCTGCGCCAGGCTTGCTGTGTTAAGTGTTTGGCCTTTGCCCGGCCGGTGTGGCTCAGTGGCTGAGCATCAACCTATGGACAGTTTGATCCCTGGTCAGGGCACAGGCCTGGGCTGCGGGCTCCATCCCTAGTGTGGGGCGGGCAGGAGGCAGCTGATCCATGATTCTCTCTCATTGATGTTTCTATCTCTCTCCCCTTCTCCCTTCCTCTCTGAAATCAATAAAAATATTTTTTTAATTATCTTGCCTTTAACACTCACAACACTGGAAGTAGGTACCTGAGAAACAGGTTCAAGGGTGCGCCGATGCACAGAACTGAAGGGGGCAGGGCCAGTGCCGTCTGGTGGGAAGCCCCCCCCCTCCCCCCCCTCCCCCCCCCGTTCCCACGCGAACAGCATTTCAGGTTCCTGTTCTGAGTGAGGAGGGACACGAGCACCTGAGAGGTGCGGGAGAGCTCGAGCCCTTCCGCTGCTCCCCGAGAGGTTCTGTGTGCTGCCCTGACAGCCCAGGGGAGGCCTGCGTGGCGGCCTTGCGAACTCAGACCTAAAGCCACCACAAGGATGGTCTGAAACGAAACTTTAACTAAAGCAGTGATGGTGGGGAGTCACGTCCTAGGCCGGTATCTTCCCTGACAAGGTTAACCTTTACCTTAACTGAGCCTGTCTGTCTTTTTGCGTCTATGAGAACACACTCATGAAATGTCTGGGCAACTGGTAGCTTCCCTTTTTCCGGACCCCTCTGGGCACAACCTAATGTGCTGGGCGCCAGGACAGAGACCACAAATTCCTTCATTATCATGTTAATTTTGACTGTTGGCTATCCTGCACCCATCTAAGTATGTGTCTATCATTTCACTTTTTATCCAGTCCCAGAGGTTTCTCCCGCCTCCCTAATCTATCACCAGTGGATTTCATGTAACCCACCTACGTCCCCTCCTTTGATTGCAATGTATACAAATAGATGAAAACCCGCCATTCTCCTGAACGTAATCCCAAGCTGTTGAGATACTGCTTCCCAGCAATTGTCGACAGTTTGGCTCAAATAAACTCACAGAAATTCTTTACAGGTTTGAATGTTTTTACGTTAACCCTTTGTGGACAAAAGGGGCCACAGGCTGACCTGACAAGCTCAGGAGAGGCCTGCATGGCAGTCTTGCAGACTAGGAGACCTAAAGTCACCACAAAGGATGGTCTGGAATTAAACATTAACTAAAAGCAGTGATG
Organism: Myotis nattereri; assembly: GCF_964212035.1. Classification (NCBI taxonomy): domain Eukaryota; kingdom Metazoa; phylum Chordata; class Mammalia; order Chiroptera; family Vespertilionidae; genus Myotis; species Myotis nattereri. The sequence continues at coordinate 82,716,892 of NC_138086.1, forward strand.
GTGGGCAGTTACGTCCTAAGCCAATATCTTCACTGACAAGGGCAACCTTTACCTTCACTGAGCCTATCTGTCTTTTTGCATCTGTGATAACATGTCCTTGAAATGTCTGGGTAACCTGTGACTTCCCTTTTTATGGAGCCCCTGGGGCACAGCCAGGTGTGCTGGGCCCAGGACAGAGACCACCAATTCCTTCATCACCATGTTCATTGATCCTGCACCCCCCTAAGTATGTGTCTGTCATCTTACTGTTTATCCAGTCCCAGGGGTTTCCCTGCTTTGCTTTATCCCTCCTCCTTAGTCTGTCACCAATGAATTTTATGGAAACCACCTACATTCCTCCTTTGATTGGAATGTATAAATACGGATGTAACCCCGCCATTCTCTGGAGCACTATCTCAATTCGTTGAGGTTCTGCTTCCCGGCATATGTCAACAGTTTGGCTCCAATAAACTCACAAAACTCTTTACAGGTTTCAATGGTTTTCTTACGTTAACACCTTCCTCCTCCACACACACAAGAAGACCCTCGACTGTCTTGGGGTTCTGCTTTCAGACTATTTCCACATGATGCTCTTTGCATAATGCTTGGATACACAATACCCATCTCAGACAACGTAAGCGCCGTGTAGAGTGCACCAGGCTGCCCAAACTGCCTGGAAACGTCTGTTTCTTCTTGTAACTTACAGCTGAGAGGTAAAGAGCCTGTTTCCACATCTTTACCTTTAAATGTCTTAGCTCATCCGTGGCAGGAGGTTCAGAGGAACCGAAACGCAGGCCATTCGTAGCCGATAAGTTCAAACTACCGCCCCGAGCCAGCGCTCCCTCCCCCGCCCCCTCCCAGAGGCTCCCGGCCAGGCAGGGCCTCGCGTGAACGCCCTTTGTTTTGGCTCTTGTTTCAGAAAAGACTTCCCGCTCTTTCTCTGTTTGGTCTTTGATGCCACAGGAACCACAGGTGTGGCCTGGGGAAGGGTCAGAGCTGCACCCCTGTCGCCTGGTGAAGGGAGGGGCCAGGCCCAGAAGGAAAAGCTCAGTTATGGGCGGCAGGGGCGCGGCCAACAACCACACGGGCGGCTCAGGCCAGCACTGGGCACCAGCGTGAACGGGTAGCTCAGCAGGTCGCTCTGAAGTCGGTCTCAACCACAGGAACAAACCTTTGCATGCAAATGACACGTGCCAGTTGCTCAGCAACCACTTTGGGGAACAGCCGTGGGAACCACTCAGGCTGGAAAGGCACTGCCGTGCGCGTCTGCGTTTAATAAGCAGTTTTCCTTGTCACTCTACCTCTGTGCTTGTCATGGCCTCTGACCCGTCTCAAATGACGGAGGTGCTACTGAAAGCCTGGCGCCTGTGCTCGCCCCGCTCCCCACGGGCTGAGAGGCGCTGCGTCTCTTACCGGAGATGGTGCTGCGTGGGCCCCGGGTCGCTCGTGTTCCGGCACCGCGCCCCGGTGTTGCAGAGGAGGCCCCGGACAAAAGGGAGGACACCCCGGCTGGGCAGGTCCCGGGGCTGCAAGTAACCTGGAGGTGGGTGCAAGGAGATGACCCATGCACCCGGCAGCAGAAATGCACTGCTACTGAGTTAGAATCCGAAGAGTAACCTGTCCTGTCATGCTATTGCCTAATTAATTCTGTCCCGCTCAGACGGAGGGGACGGGAGGGGAGGGGAGGGGAGGGGTTTTTAATTTGCGCAGAATGTTGAAGTCTAATACCCCTTGCATTCTTAAATGTTGGAGTGTAGCTGCTAATGATCATATAAAACGAAGAAGTTTAGAAAAACCGACGGGACCCTAGGTTTTCAGGACTAATGTGGCCCCAGTAAGCCACCTCCCTTAGGCAAGTGCTGCTCACGTTCCCCCCGGCTCTTGGCACACACTCCGCCCCCTGCCCTTCACACACACACACACACACACACACGCGATGGATGAGAACGGCTGGGACGGACACTGGTAACTGTAGGGAATCTGGAAGTGCCCCACAGAACCGGGTGGACAGCTGCCCACGAGCCCCGGTGGGTCAGCGTAGCTAGAAGAAGCAATCTGTCTGGCCGAGTGAGCAACCATGTGGCTGTTACTCCAAGAGGGAAGCTGTAAACGCTGCTGCCGACACCCCAGAACCGCAGCCTCTGTGATGGGACAGGGGAGCCCTCCCGGGCGTCCGCTCAGAGCCCGAGCTCCCGGGAGCGGAGGAGGGCTGCCCGCTCTCCCTGAGATCCGCAATAAGGGGCACTCACAGTTGTCTCGGTGCCGGGGAGGTTCTTGAAAACGAAGTGCTGTCAGGATGACGAACAGGATGCATGGCCAGAGGAACTCCGCGAGGCAAAGGACCTGGGGAAGTGGTTGATTTTAAATAAAATAGTGCTGAATAAACTGCAAAGCGTTACGGTATCTCCGTCTCTTAAAAAATGGCAAACTGGCCCGGCTGGGTGGCTCCGTGGTTGAGCATCAGCCTATGAACCAGGAGGTCACGGTTCGATTCCGGGTCAGGGCACAGGCCTGGGTTGCAGGCTCGGTCCCCAGAGGGGGGCGTGCAGGAGGCAGCCGGTGTTGATTCTCTCTCCTCATTGATGTTTCTCTCTCTCTCCCTCTCCCTTTCTCTCTGAGATCAATAAAAACATTTTTTTAAACATTATTTTAAAATGGCACACTGGCCAGGCTGAGCCTCCTGCCCTGGGTCTCTGAGAACAATGGTTGGGAACAGGGCCCCAGAGGTCACTGGAGAGAGGAGAGGAAGCAGAGGCCGCAGGCAGGCTCTTCCCAGGTGCCAAGGTCAAGGCGACCAGGCCCCGTCCTCACTCGCACTGCCTTAGTCACCCACCCTCGCCCTCCCAGCTAGCAGTGGGGAGCCCGCTTTGCACACAGCACACCAAGGACATAGCCCGTTTGCCCCGTATCCTTGCACCAGCTGTGACGGAACCTGGGCTGAATCTCAGGCCTGAAGACGAAGTAACTTTCCTTCCGCTTCAACAAAGCGTCATACAGACAGAGTTCAAACCCATTTTTTGTTGTTTATGTGTTAATCTTCACACAAGGATTTTTTTTCCATTGATTTTTAGGGAGAGTGGAAGGGAGAAGGAAAGACAGAGAAACACCGATGTGAGAGAGACACATCGGTTGGCTGCCTCCTGCACGCACCCCGACCAGGACCCAGGCCAGGGAGTAGCAAAGTACGAGCCCTTGATGGAATCGAACCCAGGGCCCTTTTACCCACAGGCTGATGCTCTGTCCACCGAGCCAAACCAGCCAGGGCAAACCCATTCCTAAATCCTCCAGTTGCTCAGGGAGCTGGTGGTTTTGGTTGCAACTGAAAACCACAAGGAATAAAACATTCCGTGCAAACAATAAAACTGTAAGGGAATGAAGGCGGGAGACCTCACTGGGTGAGAGGACACACCTGGGTGGGTGCGGCTAGAATATCCAGGAAGGGGCAGGAAGCGTGTAATTAGCTGAGGCCTCTGCTCCTTGGAGACAAAGGGCTCTGCGCTGGGCGTGAAATTCCATTGTGCCCTGGGGGCATGCGGCCCCGGCCTCTCAGAAGGGGACCCTTTCCCAGAGTATCAGGTTTGTTTGTAAAACAGCAAGAAACGCGGGTTCACACTAACAGGAGTCCCAGCGGGTTAGGGTTAGGGTTAGGGGAGAGCCTGAACCTGCCGCTCGGCCCCCCACCCACGGGAGGGCAGGGTGCGGCAGGGTCCTCGCTTCCTCCCTGCTGAGCCCAGAGGTGAGGGGTCTTAGGGAGGACAACGTGGAGGGAGTCTCTTTACTTGACGCCAGTGGGCTAAGCAGCATCTTTCTCCCTGGGGTGGGGGTGGGGGTGGCACTGAGTCCAAGCCACCTGGGGGCCCTGTACCATTCAGAAGGCCCAAGCAATGGGGGCGAGCATGAGTCTCCTTGGGCTCACAGGACAGAGCCCAGCGGACGGTGCCAACACGCCGCCATGGGCTGAACTGTGCCCCCAAATTCCCTCGCTGAAGTCCTGACCCCTGACCTCGGACCAGCAGCTGATTTGGGAACAGGGCTCACAGGTGCGGTTGGTTAAGATGAGGTCCAGGCAGCAGGTGGGCCTCCTCTGGTCGGACTGCATCCCATAAAATGAGAACCCGATGCCCTGCTCCGTCCTTTAGAAACAGCCCGAGCTTCCATCTGTCGCTGTAACAACCTGCTTCCACATAAAAGGAATGCATTTTGCCCTGCTCTGTTGCTCTGTGCTTAGAGCCTCGGCCCACAGACTGCAGGGTTGCGGGTTCAATTCCCAGTCAAGGGCACGAACCTTGGTTGCAGGCTCAATCCCCGTTCCCAGTCGGGGTGTGAACAGGGTGTGTGTCTCTCTCACATCGATGTTTCTCTCCCTCTGTGTCTCCCTCTCCCTTCTACTCACTCTCTAAAAAAAAAAAAAATCAATGGGAAAAATATTCTTGGGTGAGGATTTTTAAAAAAAGAATGCATTTTCCCCAAATAGTTGAGTAAAATTGTCAGAAACAAAAATAAGGAGAAGCTAGGACACAGACAAACAGAGGGGAGACATGAGAGCACCCAGAGGCCCCAGGAGGACCCAGCCCGCCCACACCTGGACCTAACTCTCCTCGACGCCGCGCTGAGCTATAAGCATGTGCTGAAGGCGTGGCCTTGGTATTTGTTACAGCCGCGCTGACTGATACACTCCCCACCGTGGGGCTGCCCACTGACGGCCTTGCTGGGCTGCGGAGAGCCCGTGTTGGCTCACCAGGACTCCAGGTGAAAGGATTTAGTGCATGAGCCTCAGTCACCCCTTTAAGCACAAGATTCCACATCAGTGACTCCATTTTTAACCTTTTTTAGTGTAAAACCACTGACAGGTCATCATTCCTTTAACCCAGTGGTTCTCAACCTGCTGGCCCTTTAAATACAGTTCATGTTGTGACCCAGCCATAAAATTATTGTCGTTGCTACTTCATCACTGTCATGTTGCTACTGTTATGAGTCATATGTAAATATCTGATATGCAGGATGGTCTTAGGCGACCCCTGTGAAAGGGTCGTTTGGCCGCCAAAGGGGTCGCGGCCCACAGGTTGAGAACCGCTGCTTTAACTCCTTCCCCAGCACTTGCAGCCCCAATCTGTTATTGCTCAAACTTCCTGTTTTTCCCTCGTATGAAGCTATTCTGCTGCTTTTTTAAAACACACAACCACCCGCTTGGGTCCCTCCCCGCAGCAGGGAGCGTTTCTGTAATGAAACTTTGCTTTTGCTCAAAAAATAAAACAACAACAACAAAACTTACACACCCAACAACTACAGCATCTTGTCAGAAACCATCCTTCCATCCTTTACCCAGCCTGCCTATCGGAGAGGTCAGGCTCCTGACCTCTAACCTCTGGGTCCTGCTCAGCCTCTTGGACCTTCCTAGCAAATGAAAACCACATAGTTGATGACTTGTGATGATACAAAACCAGCAAAAATGTACCTCTAAGACTTAAACAAATCTAAAAGAAAAAGTTACTTGACTTCTGGGGCTGGATATCTGTCATTTTTTGCAATTTCCGAAAATACAGAAACTGTGAGCAACATGTTCATTGACTCCAAGGGAAACTATTCGTTAACACCAAGTTCGGCTTTTGGCACCTGAATCCAGGGGTGGACAAAACCTCAAAGAAATGTGAGCGTTTTGTTTTATAAAAGGACACACACACGCGCACATGCACACGCACATGCACACGCACACGCACGAACGCACACATGCAGGTTCTGAGGTGGGAGGTCCTTGGAGCTCAGGCTGAGGATTTTAGAGAAAACAAGTGGCTTCCCAGTGGGGCTGTGAGGACCAGGCCCTAAGGCAGGAGACAGATACCAAGCCTTTCCTGGGGTTCTCTAACAGGAGGGGGGTGGCTTGAACTCAGCTTTGTGCTGAGTGCAGAGCCCCCCAGTGTGGAGCTGAGAGCCTCAGGGGCTTCCTGGGAGCCAGGGAAGAAGCTCAGGGGAAGGAGAAGCCTAGGGGGGAGGAGAAGCCTGGGGGGAGGAGAAGCCTGGGGGGAGGAGAAGCCTGGGTGGAGGAGAAGCCTATGGGGGGAGGAGAAGCCTGGAGGGAGGAGAAGTCTGGGGGGAGGAGAAGCCTAGGGGGGAGGAGAAGCCTGGGGGGGGAGAAGCCTGGGGGGGAGAAGCCTGGGGGGGAGGAGAAGCCTGGGGGGGAGGAGAAGACTGGGGAGGGAGGAGAAGCCTGGGGGGGAGGAGAAGCCTGGGGGGGAGAAGCCTGGGGGGGGAGGAGAAGCCTAGGGGGGAGGAGAAGCCTAGGGGTTAGGAGAAGCCTGAGGGGAGGAGAAGCCTGGGGGGGAGGAGAAGCCCAGGGGGGAGGAGAAGCCTTGGGGGGAGGAGAAGTCGGCGTTAGGAGAAGCCCGGTGAAGGAGCCATCATTTGTGTCTGCGTCTAAGAGAAAGTGTCCCTGAAAGCAAGAATCCAGTGGTTCGTGTGGAGAGGGACGAGGTTGAGCCGAGTTTTATTATTTCTGTCGGCCCGCGAACCCACCGTCAGGAGAGGACCACGCATTTTTAGGACAAGATGTCCTTGCATGAAGCTCAGCTCAGCCCCTCCACTGGCCCAGGTCCTGGGGAAACGCTCCCCACACCCAAAGGCCAGCACCAGTGCTCATTGTGGGGGGAATTGGAGCCCGTTGACCGGGGAGGGGACAGGGCAGTCAGGCCAGACGCAGACAGAGACTGGAGGCACCTGTCTGAGAAAGGCCCCTGCGCCCCGAGAACATGACTGTGCCCCGAGAACAATCACTGCGCCCCGAGAACAGTCACTGCGCCCTGAGAACAGTCACTGTGCCCCGAGAACAGTCCTGTGCCCCGAGAACAGTCACTGCGCCCCAAGAACATCACTGCACACCAAGAACAGTCACTGCGCCCCGAGAACAGTCACTGTGCCCCGAGAACATCACTGTGCCCCGAGAACAATCACTGCGCCCGAGAACAGTACTGCGCCCCGAGAACATTACTGTGCCCCGAGAACATCACTGCGCCCCGAGAACAGTACTGTGCCCCGAGAACAGTCACTGCACCCCGAGAACAGTCACTGCACCCCAAGAACAGTCACTGCGCCCGAGAACAGTCACTGCGCCCCGAGAACAGTCACTGCGCCCGAGAACAGTCACTGCGCCCCGAGAACAGTCACTGCGCCCGAGAACAGTCACTGCGCCCCGAGAACATCACTGCGCCCCGAGAACATCACTGCGCCCTGAGAACATCACTGCGCCCCGAGAACAGTACTGCGCCCCGAGAACATCACTGCGCCCCGAGAACAGTCACTGCGCCCCAAGAACAGTCACTGCGCCCCAAGAACAGTCACTGCGCCCCGAGAACAGTACTGCACCCCGAGAACATCACTGCGCCCCGAGAACATCACTGCACCCCGAGAACATCACTGCGCCCCGAGAACAGTCACCGCTCTGGGATGTGTCGGGCAGGTGGGGCTGTGCAGCCGCAGTGGGTCAGCTTCTCGTCCACATCAAACCCCCAAGACGGCAGAACGAGGAGGACTCTGAGCAGCAGGCGTTATTTTATAATTTCTTTTATGTTATTTCTTGTTATTAATTTGTTAAACTTAAAAACATACATTTCCTTTTCCCCTGACAACATTTTTTCTTTTTGTTGTCGTCATGAAATTGTTCAAATGAGAAAGAAGCCTCAGGCTGATGTTCGTCAGACTGGACATACGGGGACGCTATGAGCTCCGTGGCCGTAGGGCCGGGCCCGCCCCCGCCAACCCTGCCAATGCGATGAGGCTGCTCAGCCACGGCCAGGCGGGTGCTCCTGGGGGCCCTGCCAACGGGCATCGACCTGCCCCCCAGGTGTCCTACCTGCCCCCTGAAACCCAGTTCCAGGAAATCCATTCCAGAGAACCTGCCTGGAGGAGGGCATCGTCACAGCAGAGGCCTCAGCACGGCCGCCTGGACCGGGCACAGGGCCCTGCTGGGCGGGCAGCGAGTGGACCGGGCACAGGGCCGCCCACGGGCGCCGGCTACAGGCTGGGCTCCACCCTGGCTGCTGGGCTGGAGGGTGAGATGCCGGCGGCCGAGGGCCTGGGGCCTGACTCCAGTCAAGGGCAGGAGCCTCAGCTGCAGGCTCCCGGTCGGGGCAGGTGCAGGAGGCAACCAGTCGAGGTGTCTGTATCCCTCCCCCCTGCCCGCTCCCTGCTTCCATGTCTGAAGACCAGGGAGGGGGACATGCTGGTGAGGAATAACAGAAACCACAAGCTACTCTGAGCGCCCCCATCACCTGGATTCAGTCCAGAGGAGGCGAATCCACACGAACGCCCGGCAGGAGAGGGTAACGCTGGGCCGCCCGGCGCTCCTGCGGGGACCGGGCCAGCCGAGGGCACTGGGGGGGGGGGGGGGGGCAGGACACACGGACTAAGGGCCATGGACTAAGGTCACACCTGGTCCCGCTGCCGGAGGACCCACAGGTTCGGGTTCACAAGAGGCGAAGCCACAGCTGCGCTGAAGCTCCGCCTGCTGTCCTTTCCGAGCGCCCACGCCCGCCTCTCCTGACCACACGCCGCGATGGTGCGCGGGCCTCGGGTCTGGCCGGGGCAGGTCCCGGCTCACGGCCTGAGCCTCCGGGCTCCCTGCAGGAGGGGCAGCCCCACGCCCTCGGTCCCCCCCAGGGGCCCCACTCACCCGGTGCCGGCATCGGACCAGCCAGTTCTTCCAGACCAGGGCCCCGAGCTGGCGCCCGGCCGGCCACATGCTTTCTGGGCGGGAAGCTCTGCTCTGGGCGGAGAGCCGAAGGCGGCTTATACCTGCGGCCGGGGCGTGTGCTCCTCAGTCACACCCCCCGCAGCGGCGGTGACGCCAGCGGGGCCATGCCCCCCCCCCCCCAGCGGGCATCCGACGCCCTCCTGCTGAGTGTCTGCGGGGAAATCTCTCCTTTCCCGGCAGAGAGCTGAGGCCCGCAGCCCCGGGCCTCTCCCGGGAAGGGAGCGAGCTCCCCCTGCGCCCAGCCCCCCTCGGGCTGATGGATGGGGTCACTCCTCCCAGAGGACATGGCAGGGCTGGACCCCGGGACCAGGGGCGAAGGGTTCGCCTCAGAGGCGCTGTTGCCCCTCCCCCCTCTCCCCTCTCCTTCACCCACTCGCCCCAAAGGCTGGGACCCGCGTGCTGAGGCCTGAGGAGGTGCAACTGAGGGTCCACCCCCCCTGCAGCTGGAGGGGACGGGACCCTGAACCCAGGGGATTCCCGCGCCTTCGCCTGTCCCAGCCCCACGGCTCAGACGGCTCAGCGGCAGCTGCTGCACCGCCTCCGTCCGAGGCCAAGGCCGGGCAGCCGGGCTCCTGGGCCCCTCGGACACCCAGAGTCTGTGGTCACCCGTTTCATAAAGCGCTTCACCCGCCCTGAGTCCCGGCCGATGGCTTTTGCAACAAGAACCCGGCCCGGAACTCAGCAGCAGGCGGCCCAAGTGCCCTGCAGGCCTGCCTTTCCCAGACCATAGCTTTCACCTTCTAGTTACACATTTCCCTGCTCCAGCGTGAGGGCCACCGCCTGGCGGGGGGGGGGGGGGGGGGGAGACGGGGATGGGGGCCGCGGGGGGGGGGGGACGGGGGGCGCCGGGGTGGGGAGCAGCTCGCACGCACGGGCACGCACAGACTTGGGTTTGATGTTGCCAGTGCCCTGTCTCCCTGGCCTCACCTTCTCCAGGCCCATTCTGTCCTCTGAGTGTCGCTACCTGGTTCCTTTGGCAGGTAACACGCCTGATCCTTGGCAGGTAACACACCTGATCCTTGGCAGGTAACACACCTGATCCTTGGCAGGTAACATGAACAGCACTTCCCATCCTGGGAGACTGTCATTATTTCTAAAAACCAGGATTAGGACACTCCCGTCACGGGGTGCTCCTATTTCAGGTCTGTACCGGCCAGTTTGCATGCACGTACGTGATTGCAACCAGCTCCAGGACTGTGGGATCATAGGTGTCTTGTTGACCTGCACCTGCAGGCGGGACTGGGTCATGACCACCCAGGGACCGATTCTCGCAGCTGACAAAGGAGGCCCCAGCTGCTAAGCGGGCCGTGTGCGCCTGCAGGCGAGGCTGGCTGGGAGGCTGAGGCGGGGCCTGCACCTGACCCAGGTCCGGAGGGAACGTGGAGCAGGCGGACAGGCATTGGTCTGAAAGGATCCTGAGGATGGAACGTCCTGGGGACCCGCTCTGACGCGGAGGCTGCCGCGAAGGAGAGCCGGTCACTCTAGCCGGGTCCGCGCTGCCCCGTGCCTACAGGGATCACAGGACCGGCCCCGCGTCCGCTCCTTGCTGCCTCCCCACCCCATCCCTTCTCCCCTGCCACTCAGCTAGGTCCTGTCCATTAAGGCTGGAGTCCGCGGAGAGGTGGCCAGGAGGCCGGCACACACCGCGGAGAGGACGGGCTAAATCCAGGAGAGCCAGACCTGCCGGCCAGTGCTGCTCAGTGGCTGAATGTCGCCCCGTGCACCACCCAGAGGTCGCCAGTTCAATTCCCAGTCAGGGCACCTGCCCAGCAGGGGGCGTGCTGGAGGCAGCCCATAGATGTTTCTTTCTCATCAATGCTTCTCTCTCTCCCTTCCTCTCCCTGAAATCAATTTAAAAAAGCACAGGAAGGGCTGAGACCCTTGTCTCCGTCCGTCCGCACTCACGGAGCCCTGCCCGACGCCCGCTGCAGGCTAACGTGCTTCCGTCAGAGCTGACGAGCTCCCCCGGATGAGCACGCCCCAAACCTGGATGTAGGAGATTAACACACACTCGGCTGGTCTCTCTGAAAGGTTATGCTAATGCAGTTTAAAAACGGAAACGTAAATTATTCCGCAGTTTCAGGTGAAATGGCCTCTTTGTCTCGGTTTAAAAGCTTTATTAGAATTAGGGGCAATAAGCAATTAGAAGTTTTAGAGTTGAAAGAACTTGCATGACTCAAATGTTCCTTATTTAATTGTAATTTATAAATCCTGAAAAAATAAATAACCTCTTGGGTGATTTAAATAACTCATTTTCTCTGACACTGAAATTCCATCCAGCTAATTTCAATAACTTCTCATGAATCTGAATTAGTCTTGCTCCTCGCTCTAATAGAAAACCATAATTCCAACTTGTAGTGAAAGCATATTTGTTCCAAAGACGGCAAATGGATAGAAACACGAGGTTTCATCTTCCCGTGCTGTCTGGTGCCCTCGGAGCTAAGGAAATTAAAGGAACCCCCATAAATCCATTGGGGACGTCGAGAGGGAGGCCACCCACACCCGAGTGGGTGGGCAGAGGGCGGTGAGGAGGGTTCCCGCCTGTCCCACTGGAGAATCTGAGGCCTAAATCACACTCTCCCACCTTCCATTTGCGCTGAATAGTACTTCTCCATGAAAACACCTGAACGCCTCACCCCAGTTTCACCTACACCTGGACACCTGGCTCCGGGACCCCCCCACCCCCCAATTACAAGGTGCCTGAGACACCAGACTCAGTTTCCCAAATCGGACCCGACAGTTCCATCAGAACGGACCCAGCATCGTCCCCAATTCTCTCTGACCCGCCCAGGCAGCGAGGGCATAGGGTCGCTGTCACCTGCCCCTGCTCGGAGGGCCACTCTCATCACCGGGGGGGGGGGGGGGGGGCGGGGGGGATGGAGGGAGCCGGGACCAGGGACCAGGCCAGGACCGGGTGGGGGGCCGTGCAGCGAGGAACCCAGGTAACTCGTGTTTGAGGGCGTTTTCCAGGTCACCTTGAGTCACCTTAGTAACCAGACTAAATCCGAGTCCAGTTGTCCGGATAGAAGTGTATTCTTATCCCATCAGAACAAGCTCCTTTGCTCAGAGGGCGCTCCCTGCGCTGGGCACTGTCCGGCCCCAGGAGGTCATCTTGCAGCCTCACGCCCACCATGAGGGAGGGGCCGCCCGCTGACAGGCAGCACCTGTGGGGTAAGTGACGTGTCGTCCCACCCGTGGCCAGCAGGAGGTGGTGCAGGCCGGCTTCGAGCCTCAGGTCCTCCCGGGAGCCCTGGCCCCCCCACCCCGCCCCTCGGGGGCCTCAGCTCCAGGTTCTGGGAGGAGGCCCTGAGACCAGCCCTCTGGCGGGGAGGAGCTCCTTCAGCTTCAATGTGCCAGTTGCCCAGTGTGAGTGCCCCCTCTGCTGGCCAGGTGCGCTCCCAGGAGTGGCCAGGTCCCTAGAGGCCACAGGTGCCTGGGAAGGGTGGGAGGGGCCCCCACAGGCCAGGCGATGAGCTCCTCCCTCCTCCCAGGCAAGTGTGGGGCCGCGGCCCACTGGGCCTGGCGACTATCCACCCAGAAGCGAGCCTGCGTCCACGGCGCACTGGCCCCGGGGCCACTCTCGGCCGGGGCTGAGGTTGGACGGGCAACACCCAGCTGGAGCCTGGGGCACCCGGGAACTTGGGGACAGGTGGCAGAACAGGACAGTGGCCTGGGACCGGAGGACAGAGTTCGGGTCCTGCGCCTCGGGCTGGGGTCACAGCGGACAGGCTCCCCGGGGGCTCTGACGGCCGGCCCTCCAGCGCTTGCCCTCCTGGTCAGCCTCCTGGTCGGGGCAGCAGAGCCACTGGCAGAGGCTCCCGGGGCTGCTTCTCCACAGCACAGCCTCCAGGCGCCAGCAGGGAGCGGCTCCTCCTCTGAGCCGACCTGACCCTCCGCCTGGAGTGACTCAGGGTCCCAGGGAAGGGCCTTCACTAGAGCGCACGGGCCACACACAGCGACACCCCGAGTCTGACACTGCCCTGCCCCCGTCACTCAGCTGACTGCCAGAGCGGAGCCGGACACGGTGGGGGCGCAGGACAGGCGGGGGGAAGGGGCCTCCGGGCACAGCCAGGAAACACCCCTCCGGTGCTCACAACAGCATCCAACACCAGAGAGTGGCCACCCTGACGTGGACTCCACGAGCCACGGCCGACTCGCCAGACGTGACCATCCCAACCCACAGGCCCAAGGACCCAGCCCCATCGGCTGCGTGTGGGGACCGGCCCGTTATGGCAGCATCATGAGGCGGACACAGAAGTTTCCAGAAATGCGGCTGTGTGCGGCGAGGGAACTGCGTATAGACCGTGGACTGGGAAGCAACACCCGGTGCGGGCCGCCTCCCTCACAGGTGACCGACTACGGGCAACTAGAGCCGGCCTCCACGCGACAGTCCCAGCCGCCAGTCACCCCGGAGCATGTGGGTGGACACCGCACAGCAATGCAGCTGTGGTCCAACGACAGAACCCGCGTCTGGCCCAGGCTGGGCTGCTCGGCTGGTCAGAGCGTCACCCGACATGACACGGTTGCAGGTTCAATCCCCAGTCAGGAGTGTACCGGAGGCAACCGATTCATGTCTCTCTCTCTCTCTCTCTCTCTCTCTCTCTCTCTCTCTCTCTCTCTCTCTCTTTCTCTCTCTCAAACCAATTAACAACAAAAACATATCCCCAGGTGAGTATTTTTTAAAAAGCAATCAACCAATGAATACGTAAATAAGTGGAACAACAAATCCATGTTTCTCTCTCTCCCTCTCGCTCTAAAAATCAATTTTTAAAAAATCCTCTAAAAAGGAAAAACTCCATGTCTGAGTGGACCTGCGCAGCTCAAACCCGTGTTGCTCAGGGTCCGCCGTGACACGCGTGTGCGTGTGCTCCTGGGGGCGTTTCCTCCTGTAGCTGCCTCTGGGTGTTCGTGGCTCTCGCTGCAGAGGGCTGTCAAGCAACATGAGGAAGGGAATGTCTGGCCCTGGAATCAGACCTCTTGCTTAGCGATGTGAAATTGGACAACCATTAGCGTTTAAAAGTCTGAAATTTCCCCCCAGAAATACTTTCATTTCAGAGGGACGTTCACACAGGAACCCCAGATCAGGCCGATCCGCATGAACGGCTCCCTGGAGCCCGCGGGGCCCTGGGGCGGAGGCCGCCTTGGGCTCCCTCATCAAGGGCACAGGACGCAGAGGGGACTGGACAGCGATTTTATTTGCAGCTGCGACGAGCTCGGCTCCGTCTCCGGGACGCAGGGACCTCAGGCCCCCGCCAGCCTCTTCTTGATGAAGTGGACGACCAGCCGCTGCGGCCGCTGCTCAAACTTGGCCAGCAGGTCGTGGGGGCTGGAGACCTGGTCCCCGCGCAGGCGGTCCAGTAAGGTGACGCACACCACGGCCGCTGCGGAGAGCAAAGGGCCGTCAGCGGGAGGGGCAGGGCTTCCAGCTCAGGGCGCCGAGGAGACCAGGCGCCACCTGCCATCCCCAGGGGACGGGCCCTGTGGGACCCACAGGCATGTGGACGGGTGGAGAGCACACAGGCCTGGGGCCTCCTCCTCCTTCCGCCTTCGCTTCCCACCGAGTCGCAGGCACATCCCCGGCCGGGAGGCAGGACTCTCAAATCCAAGGCTGAAAGCCAGACCCACCGCAGGGCTGGTGGTGGGTTTGTTGCCCAGAAAACCTGAGGGAGCTGGTGCCACCGTCCTCAGCCCACCTGGTGGCCCAGGGCTCCCAGATACGGAGAATCCTGCCCTCGGCCACGGGACCATCACAGGCGTCACCCCGTCCAGCACAGGCTCGGGGACAGACGCGGGCGGAAGGCAGACGCTGGAGGGGACGCTGGGGTGGGGACCCGAGAGGATGGACTGGGCAGGAGAAGGGAGCGGGTGGCGGCCCAGTGCCCGCCTACCTGGGAGGCCGCAGGCGCTGCACATGGCGGCCAAGACAGACGACTCCATCTCGATGTTGCGGACGCCGGCTGCGTGGGCCGCCCGCAGGTACTCCTGCTTGTCCTGCTCCGTGTAGGAGCACAGGGCCCCGTCCAGACGGCCCTGCCCTGCAGACACGAGGAGAGGGCCATGCTGATGGGGTGCTCCCCGCCAGGGCGCAGGGATGCTTCGACCCCCCAACACCCCCCCACCCACCTGCCCTGGAGCCCAAACCGCCACTCCCAGCAGGCGTGGCGCCTGACATGGACACACCGGTGAGACCTCCCTCCCTCCCTCCCTGCCTCCCGCCGGGACCCGCCCACGGCACCTTCGTAGAAGTCCAGGGTGCACATGGTGTTGCCCACGACCGTGGGGAACTCGCCCAGGTCCGCGGAGCACTGCAGCAGCTCCTGCGCCAGCCGCGCGTCCAGGTCGGTGCCGCGGACCACGCGCTTCCCCAGCACCAGCTGCTCGAACTCGGGCTTGAAGCAGGCGTCCACCGCCTGCCGGGTGATCACCACGGAGCCGGGCTCCAGACCTGAGGACAGAAGCGGTGTCACCGGCGCTGGGGGCGGAGGGCGCGACCGAGCGCGTGCGGGAGAACGGCCGTCGGCACGCCACACGCTGAAGCACTGGCAACGTTCTATTTTTTCTTAAATACGTGTTTCTATTGATTTCAGAGAGGATGGAAGAGGAGAGAGAGAGAGGGAGAGAAACATCCATGATGAGAGAGAATCACGGACCGACTGCCTCCTGGGCACGGAGCCCACAACCCGGGCCTGTGCCCTGACCGGAACTGAACCCTGACCTCCTGGTTCATGGGTCGACCCTCAACCACTGAGCCACACCAGCCGGGCTCACCAGTAACGTTCTAAGAACAGGCAAGGCCCAGCCATGCGGCCACTCACCTATGCCGCCCGATGTGCCCAGGCGGATGGCGGTGACGCCCGAGCAGCGGGCGTGGTACAGCAGCTTGAGCACCTCGTGCAGCATGATGGCCATGGAGGGGACGCCCATGCCGTGCTGGCGGGAGGAAGGGGCGTCAGGCTCTGCGGCCCGTGTGTGCTGCCGCACCCCCCACCCCCAAAGCCCTCCTCCCCACCCCCAATGCCCCCCCCTCACCCCCAGCAGCCACAGAGCACGAACCTCAGCCGTGCACCTCGGGAGGCGGCACAGAGCTGTCCCCAAGGGCCGTGTCACACAGCCAGCCCCGCACGGCCCCCCACCTGCCGGCTTTCCTCTCTTCCTTTCCTCCCACTCCCGGCTCCCGCACTAACTGCTGGCCGCGGCCGACGGTGCCCCCTCGGTTCTGCCTCCTCCTCCCGGCCTGACCGGCCTGTGTGTGGAGGACAGGGGCCTGCAGAGCCCGGGACCGGCCGCCCGAGGGACAGGTACTCACGCTGACCGACAGCACGGGCCCCACTTTGAACATGACGAAGCGGTCGGTCCCCGTGCAGATGTTGGGGTGGTCCTCGCCCGACCGGCCCAGGCCCAGCTCCGAGGCCACGTACTTGGCGAAGGCCCTCATCCGGGAGGGGCTGCCCCCGACGCACACGAACTGCGGGCAGAGGACAGAGCCGTGGGCGCAGGGCCCACCCCCACCCAGTGACACATGCGCCTCCTGGAACTTGCTGGAAATGCAGCTCCCTGGCCCCACCGAACAGACTGTCTGGGCGCCTCCTGGTGACTCGACGCTCACGAGTTCGGGGGCCAGGCTGGTGGGGTCACACTCAGCAAAGCCACGGCTCGCCAGACGCGGGCCCAGACCTGCTTCTCTGGGAGGCGGGGTGGGGCCCTGCCTGCCGGCCGTGCAGCACAGGGTCTGGGGAGCCGGGGGTGGACTAGGACAGCACCGGCTCCTCGCTGACCCCACAGCCCGCCTGTAAAGTGGGCTTCTGGCCCCGGCCGGCGTGGCACAGCGGTCGAGCATCGACCTAGGAACCAGGAGGTCAGGGCTCAGTTTCCGGTCAGGGCACATGCCTGGGTTGTGGGCTCGATCCCCAGTGTGGGGCCTGCAGGAGGCAGCCAATCAATGATTCTCTCTCATCATGGATGTTTCCATCACTCTCTCCTTCTCCCTTCCTCTCTGAAATCAATAAAAACATTTTAAAAAATAAAAATTAAAAAAAATAATAACATAAAATGGGCTTCTGTCTACCACCTCTCACCACCACCCAAGCACCAAATGGCCAACGCGTGGCAAGCGCCCGGGGCTGGTGGGGGCCTGGGAAGTGGCCACGGAGGGGCGGGACTCAGAGAACTAATGCAGTCACCCATCTATAATAATAAAAGCGTAATATGCTAATTAGACTGGACAGCTGAGCGACCTTCTGGACATCCGTCCAGATGAAGCCATGGTGGTAGGGGCTGAGGCAGAGGCAGTTAGGGGCGATCAGGCAGGCAGACAGGCAGGTGAGCAGTTAGGAGCGAGTGGTCCCCGACTGCGAGAGGGATGTCCAACTACAGGTTTAGGCCTGATCCTGTCTAATCCGACTGGGATCGGGCCTAAACTGGCAGTCGGATATCCCCCAAGGGGTCCTGGATTGCGAGAGGGTGCAGGCCAGGCTGAGGGTCCCCTGCCCCTGTGCACGAATTTCGTGCACCGGGCCTCTAGTCTGTATATAAGAGCTTCTCATTTTGTTTTACACAAGAAAAGCAAGTAAGCGCGCCAGCTTAAGGGCGTTAATGGTCAAAGAGCTAAGTCTCTAAAGATGAAACAAGCCACTGAGGCGGCTGAACAGGTGGGTGTCACCGTGTTACTCACGGACCACACACCGCGCAGCCCCTCTGACTATCCTGCGCCCTAGACACCGCCGGCGTCTCCTGTTCCCTCAGAGGCGCACTAGGAAACCCACTCGCATGGGTCCCATTACCCCCTAAACGCGCAAGGAATCAGAGGGGCCCACGGGCAGGCCCGAGTACAGCTTCTGCTCCTCACGAGCTGGTGCGCAGACCAGGAACAACTCGCAAAATTCCGATAAGCCTGTCGCTTGGTGAGTGTCCTCTGTGGGGGCGTCGACTCAGGCCGCCGACAAAGGGGCTGACGGAAGCTCCTCACCTTCACGTCCCCGAACATGGCCGGGAGGTCGTGTGAGCTGGTGCTGAGGCTGAGGTGGTAGAGGATGTCCTCCTTCATCGTCGCGATGTTCGGGTTACAGAGCCGGACGCAGCGGTCGCTGTTGCACACCCGGAGAGCGGGAGGTCAGCCGAGCACCAGGTCCAGTGGCCGCATGGCGACCAGGTGCCCGAGGCCAGCATGCGGCCCGTGGCGGGAAGGACAGGCCCCCGCACACCAGGCTCCACCTCCTGTCTCCCCTCTCCCCCTTCTCTTCCCCTCCCCCCTCCCCACACCCAGGGCCCTGTCTGGAGAGTGGATTCGAAACAACCCAAGGAACCTAAAATGGACAAGATCAAAAGGTTTGCCCAACCAGTGTGGCTCAGTGGTGGAGCATCAACCCATCAGCCAGGAGGTCATGGTTCAATTCCCGGTCAGGGCACATGCCCCGGTTGTGGGCTCAATAACCAGTTGGGGGCATGCAGGAGGCAGCCCACGGATCAATCTCTCTCAATAGATCGAAAGGCTCAATCACAGGCCCTGGCCAGTGTGGCTCAGTGGTGGAGCCTCAGTCCACGCACAGAACGTGGGTTTGATTCCTGGTCAAGGGCACATCCCTGAGTTGCAGGTTCGATCCCTGGTCCCAGTTGGGGTGGGTGTGAGAGACAACCAGTCCATGTATCTCTCTCACATCGATGTTTCTCTCTCTGTCTCTCTCTCCCGCCTTCCCTCCCTCCCTCTCTCTCTAAAAATCAAGGGAAAAAATACTCTTGGGTGAGGATTAACAAATTTTAAAAAAAAGGCTCAATCCCATACAAAAGGTACAGCCGGTTGCTACCCAACTCACGTTCACTTCCCACATATAAACTTGACCTTATTTTTAAAATGTCACATTCACCAAGGACAGGAGCAGAGGGAAAACATGGCCAGGGACCAAGCGTTTCTGGTTAGTGAGCCCCTGAGCTCTGCCATCGTCCCACGAAAGGGAGCGCCGGCAGCACGCCAGGGAGCGTGGCCGCCCCGATAGGACCTCACTGACGAAGAGGCGCCCAGTCTGCCTCAGCTGCCATCGCATCCCCGTCCTGCCCGTCCGTCTTAGCCTTCACGGCGTCCTCTCCTCGTCTCCTCTACCATCTCATCTAGCCTCCATCTGGCTTGGGCATCGGCCGTCCACTACCCGGCTCCCACCCCGACGCCCCCTCCCACTTCCCTGCAGTGGCGTCCAAACCGGCTCCCACCTGAACATTTCGAAAGGCGGGCACTCGCACAGGAAAGCTGGACACCGCGCAGTAAAGATCTTTCTGTGAAAGGGGACCTGCGGCGGCTGCTCTCGGTCAGCACAGACCCCAGGTCACCGCGATGCCCGGACCACACCTGTCCGCCCCGCCCCTGACCAGGCTCCCTGGGTCTCCAGACTCAGGGTGTGTTTCGCTCTCCTGGGGCCGGGAGGCCACTCTCCAGGGGCCACACCCAGGCGTCTGTGTCACCAGGGCCCCCGCTGACCTGTGGGCCAAGCAGAAGCCTGACCTCACCCCCCGCCTCTGAGCTCCGAGCACCAGCGCCGTAAACGGGACCAGGTCCCGCGATGAGACCTCAGGGCGCTGTGCGCGCAGGGCGCCAGCAGAAGGCCCGCTGCCTCCCTGTCGCTCCGGTTCTGGGAGAGGACAGCGCAGCAGGGCTGTGGTCCCTGGGGGCCAGCAATGGTTTCAAACCAGCCGGCGTGGACTCGCCCCGAGACGCACTGGGACGGGCTCACACGCATCTCGAAGGGTTTTACATGACGAGTCACGGGCACATTGGTGGGTAACGGTGTCTCCAGCCCACGGACGTGAAGCGGCTTCGTTCTGCTTTGTTCGGTCACTTTACTCAACTACCAAGTACGTGCTGGCGTGAGGCACGGACCAGCAGGGAGGGACCGGCTGTTCAGGGCGGGTGGGACCAGGGAGCAGGGGCTGGGGGGCTGGGGAGGCTGCGGGGACCGCGCCGAGTCCAAGGCCGGCCTCACGTCGCGCCCTGCACTGCGTGTCAGAGACACCGGGCAGTCAGGCGGAAGGCGTTCGACTTTGTGGGGAGGAGTCCCTAATCCTGGGACCTAATAACTCAGCGACCCCCATGCCGAGGGCTCGGGGTCACAGCTTCAGTAGAGGCTGCACCAGCGGAGGCCGCACACAGGGGAGGCTGCACCAGCGGAGGCCGCACACAGGGGAGGCTGCACGCAGCGGAGGCCGCACACAGGGGAGGCTGCACCAGCGGAGGCCGCACACAGGGGAGGCCGCACACAGCAGAGGCCGCACACAGGGGAGGCTGCACCAGCGGAGGCCGCACACAGGGGAGGCTGCACCAGCGGAGGCCGCACACAGGGGAGGCTGCACGCAGCGGAGGCCGCACACAGGGGAGGCTGCACGCAGCGGAGGCCGCACACAGGGGAGGCTGCACGCAGCGGAGGCCGCACACAGGGGAGGCTGCACCAGCGGAGGCCGCACACAGGGGAGGCCGCACACAGCGGAGGCCGCACACAGGGGAGGCTGCACGCAGCGGAGGCCGCACACAGGGGAGGCTGCACCAGCGGAGGCCGCACACAGGGGAGGCCGCACACAGCGGAGGCCGCACACAGGGGAGGCTGCACCAGCGGAGGCCGCACACAGGGGAGACTGCACACAGCGGAGGCCGCACACAGGGGAGGCTGCACGCAGCGGAGGCCTCGCCAGGCATGGCCCCTCGGCAGGTGGCCATAAAACTGAAGGAGGGTGAACAATGACGGAGCGAGGGAAGGGGTGACTCCTGTGGAGCCCGGCTCCCCTTCTGCAACTTCGCTTCAACCACTTCCCCTCGCAGCCCCGGGGTCATCAACCCAAGAGGGGCTCAGAGCCGGGGACAGGGCCTCCTGGTTGTCCACCACGGAAAGCAGCAGGGATTCTACCAGTTCAAACAAAGTCATCTCCGCAGGAAACGCTCGCAAGGCCGCCTGGCACGTGGAAACGGCTCAGAGCCCCCAGGGACGGAGGGAGGGGGCCAGGTGTGCCTGTGCGGTTAGCACCTGGACACGTGACCAGCCCGAGGGGCCTCGGGGTCACAGAGGAGTTCCTGAGAGTCCCCCCAAGCAGGGGCTCCCAGAGGCTCAAGATCCGAGACCTGGGGGCCACTGCGGCAGGGCGGGGTGCCCAGGTCACCCTGGGTCAGCCCGGCAGAGGCGGGGCAGTGAGTGTCCAGGAAACCAGAAAAGCTAGTGGACTTCAAGTCCGCACAGGAACTGGGACTAACACAGGAAATGGGTGCTTTTCCAGCAAATAAACATAAAAGGTGCCATGAGAACGACCAACGAAAACTCTGAAAAACCCGGAAAGTGCTGAAGATCCAGGACCAAGAGGGGGGTGGGGAGAACGGGGCCGAGTTCCTGAAGCGTGTCCGGGTGTCCGGTAAACCCCACGCGGGGCAGAGCTGAGCACGAAACCACCCCTCCACCCAGCTCTGCACCCGCCTCCGTCCCCAGCCCGTCCTGAGCGGCCGCTGGCAGGGTCCCCTCAGTCAGCACAACCCAAGCCCTGCCCCGGGCTCACCTGTGGGTCTCGGGCTCCTTGGCGCCACCTCCCTGGAGAGCCATCCTGGCAGCCACAGCAGGACCCTGGGGGCAACAGGGAACCGTGTGAACCGGAAAACTCAGCCACAAGCAGGCTGCGGGCTCTGAGCGCAGATCAAGTCGAACCGCAAGTGGGGCGAGCCCAGCCCCGGGAGCCTGGGAGGGGAGGGCGGGGAGGGAGGGGCTGGGCGGGGCTGGCCGCTGGAGACCGGCTGTGCCTCGTGGCCTCACTTGGGGACCTCCAGGCACCGCCAGGCTCGGTGTGCTGAGGGCATCAGAGAAGAGGCCCTCAGTCCAGTGGCCGCTTGTTGAACGGACTGAACCACAGTGACCCCTGGGAGGTCCGAGGTCACGGCCGTCAGGGAAGCCAGGTAACCTGCAGACAGTGAAAGGCGCCTCCACCCAGCAGACCCCCCGCCGCCCGTGCTTCCAGCGCGTTCCCTGTCCCCCTCAGGCCCCAAGCGCAGCTCGGAGAGGGGGGCTGCTCAGGCACCAGCTCCAGGGACCTGCCCCGGGGGGAGGACTGAGGCTGGTGCTGGGTCCTCGGCCCGGGAGGGAACAACCCCATAGACTTTGGGCACCAAACATGGCCTAGGACAGGGCTCCGCGGGGAGGCGGAGAGCCGAGCCACAGCGCGCAGGGGACTCGGCTGACACGGCTGGTCCCCGAGCACCTGGCCTGGCACCTGGGCGGCTCCAGGTTCCCCCAGCCTGGCGCCCGGCGGGAGGGACACCGAGCTTAGCGATGAGCAGAGTGACGCCAGGGCCCCCCCACGCCGAGGCAGGAAATGGGGGGAGCGGCGTCACCAAGAGCAGCCAGGCCCGTCCAGCCAGGGCAGGTTCCCAACCAGGTATCTCCCCAGCCACCTGTCAGACGCCGGGCCACCCAGCTAACACCCCACAGGTGCCTGTGGAGGAAGGGCCGGTCACTGGTATCGCCAGCCAGTCCCCAACGCGGAGAAAACGAGCCGGCTGGGCCTGGAGCTGAGGCTTCCCTACAGCTTCCTGTCCTCCCCTGGCTTGTCCCCCGGCATCGACATGTCACTGCTCTGCAGACGCCAGCCTCGGGCCCAGCGAAGGGAGCTGAGGAGGCCAGCGAGTCCTCAGGGGCAGCAGTGAGGGCCAGTCCCAGGGTCTGTGATGCGGGATTACAAACATACTCGGTCTTCCTCCCGTTCCTGGCAGAGCTCCTAGGCCCTTGCCACATCCTGCTGAGATGGGAACCGTGTCTTTTTATTGTTTTTCCTTTCTTTATTGATTAGCAGCGGTTCTCAACCTTCTGGCCCTTTAAATACAGTTCCTCATGTTGTGACCCAACCATAAAATTACTTTTGTTGCTACTTCATCACGGAAATGTTGCTACTGTTATGAATCGTCATGCAAATATCTGATATGCAGGATGGTCTTAGGCGACCCCTGTGAAAGGGTCGTTCGACCGCCCAAGGGGTCAAGACCCACAGGTTGAGAACCACTGGATTAAGGTATTACATCTGTGTCCTATACCCCCATCGCCCCCCCCCTCCAGCCCCCCACTCATGCCCTCACCCCCCTGGTGTCTGTGTCCATTGGTTAGGCCTATATGCACACATGCAAGTCCTCTGGTTGATCTCTCCCCCTAACCCCCACCCTCCCCTACCTTCCCTCTGAGGTTTGACGGTCTGACGGATGTTTCTCTGTCTCTGGATCTGTTTTTGTTCATCAGTTTATGTTGTTCATTATATTCCATAAATGAGTGAGATCATGTGGTATTTATCTTTCTCCGACCGGCTTATTTCGCTTAGCATAATGCTCTCCGGGTCCATCCCTGCTGTTGCGAATGGTATATCCCTCCTTTTTACCGCAGCGTAGGATTCCATTGTGCAGATGGACCAGTTTTCTCACCCACTCATCTGCTGATGGGCACTCGGGCTGCTTCCAGACCTTAGCTTGGTGAGCTGTGCTGCTATGAACCATGTCTTTTGTTATATCGAGGAAGTGACCTTAGGGCCGCACCTGAGGACCAGCTGGTTGCCAGAACCAAGCACGTGATGGGAGGACTGGACCCCTCAGCCACCCCCACCCTGGGGAGGGGAGAGGGGCTCGAAGTTGAATCAGTGGAAAGAGAGTTTGTCAATCATGCCCGCGCAAGAGTCCCCGCTGAAAGTCAGAAGGACAGGGCTTGGCCCGGTGTGGCTCAGTGGTTGAGTGTCGACCTATGAACCAGGAGGTCACGGTTCGGTTCCCAGTCAAGGGCACAGGCCCGGGTTGTGGGCTCATCCCCAGTACGGGGCGTGCAGGAGGCAGCCCATCCATGATCCTCTCATCGATGCTTCTCTCGCTCCCTCTCCCTTCCTCTCTGAAGTCAACAGAAACATCTCTTTCTTAAAGTCTGCTCCGAGAGCAGCAAGGCGCTGGCTGCGGCTGAGACGCTGTGTGCGCCCTTTGTCCTGAGAGGCACCTTCCAGGAAACTGACAGCTTGGCCGAGGCCCAGCCTCCTGCTCAGCGGGTGAGGCTGGACCCTGGCACCGAGGCAATGCTGCTGCAGCAGTTTCAGGGGGCATTTCCTCTGACCCCGCACACGATGCTCAGACCTCTCCCTCGGGAGGGATGCGCGTGTCCTGAGACAGGCCTGCCCTCCGCAGCAGGGCTGGGCTGTCCCTGCAGCAGGAGGGGGTCCCGGACTCCCGGCCAGGACGCCGCGTGCCAGGTTCTGCTCGGGCCCCTGTGGACAGAGAGGGGCCATGTGCCAACCTGACTAACCCTCAGAGACCCAATTAACCACAAAGGATGGCCTGCAGTTAACATTTAATTACAAAGCAGTCTACGGTGGGCAGTCACATCCCAGGCTGGCATCTGCCCTGACAAAAATCAACTGTGATCTTCACCGAGCTGGCTGTGTTTTTGCATCTATGGTAACAAAACTTTGGAATGTCTGGAAAACTTGCAACCTCCCTTTTTGGCTAGCGAAGGCCTCATAAACCCTTTATTTTAAAAAGGGGAGTTAAACCGGGGGGGGGGGGTCACAGTTCATTTACCCATCAGGGCACGTGCCCAGGATGCGGGCTTGATCCCCAGTGTGGGGCGTGCAGGAGGCAGCCAATCAATGACTCTCGCTCATCATTGATGTGTCTATCTCTCTCTCCCTCTCCCTTCCTCTCTGAAATCCATAAAAATATATTTAAAAATAAATAAATTAAAAGGGCGTTAACATTTTTTAACATCACCCATTAAAGTACAAGCCAGACAGGCACGTTACTTTGTGTAAATAGCTCCCGCGAAGGAAAAGCCTCGTAAGGGTTTATGGAGACAAACCAAAGACAACCGCCGGAGGCAGCACCCAGGGCCTGGGATGACGCTGGGAGACGGCCCTTCCCCTGCCTGTTCTGTACGCAGAGGCCCAGGCTTCCTCCGGGATTATGTTCACGCCACCCTCTGTGGGTGCTGGTCTCTGAGCTGGTGGGGCCCCCACGCAGGCCTCCCCTGAGCTCTGGGGTGTAGCAGGGCCCCTCACCCACGGTATGCAAATGCTTATGGTGTCTTAAGTGAACACAGTTCATATTTCAACTGGGGGGGGGGGGGAGTTTGCCTGTAGGTAGTAGAAGCAGCTGGAAGTTTCACTTTGTTATTTACTATTTTTTTTACGGCGAATAGTAACTTGACAATCAGGAAAGACAAAGAAAGTCCACTTGGACAGAAACCATTGGAAGGAAAACTAACTTATCCGCTTTAACTGCAATGTGCTGCCCCTGCGGGAACCTAGACTGTAATCTCTCCGGGAGGAGCCGGCGGAGTGACAGCCAGCGATGGGGCCCAGGAAAGGAGGGGGAGCTCCCTGGAGCCGGCCAAGGAGCAGGGCTGGGCCCAAGGCTGTGGCCGCACCCTGACAGCGGACTCTGGGAGGATGGGCAGGGCGTGGTTTCAAATCTAGGAAATCCCCATTTCTCAGCGCCAAGCTCCGAGCCAGTGAAGGGAACGGAACGGAAGGACTCTTTAGCCCCAGAGGGCAGGAGGGGGTGTGACCCAAAGCGCCGGCGGCGGGCGGGGGCAGGGCGGGTGGCTGTTTATGGACTTACAACCCGGGGAGTGGGGAGTGTCCAGGGGAAGGCCAAGGTCGCCTGGAGTCCTCAGGTGCCTGCAGAAAACGCGGGGCCGGCGGGCAGCATTTCACACAGGGTTTCTCTGTAAGCGCCCCGAGGGGCAGGGGCCTGACGGGGCGCTGACCTCAGGCCAGGGAGGTGCTGCCTGGTCCGGGAAGGTGCCGGCCGGAGCCGCGCTCCCGGGAGACCATGAGCCGCTTGGCCAAGCCCTGGCTTAGGAAGGGGCCATCTGGGGACAGCCAGTGAGGCTCCCCAGGCCCCAGGCCCGCCCACCGCGGACAGGAGCTGCGAAGGACCCGCTCCCTCCCGGCGGGGACCGTGTGCCCTTTGACCTAGGACAGTCCAGTTTCTCTTGCGCCGCCAGTCCGTGCGCTGTGACCATCTGTCTCTGCGGGCTCCGCACCCACTGGGGTCCATTGGACGCTGCGAAACCTTCTTGTCCAAAGTGCAGCTGCTCTCCCCGCAGGAAACGGGGAGCTCTCGGGGCTCCCGCGCCCCCTTCCGCCGTGTTTGGAAAGCGTGGGCTGGGGGTGGGAGGCTCTCTGCGGGGTGTGTGGGGGGGGTACCCCTGCTGATCCCGCCTCCAACAGGTGGAACCTGGCCGGGGACCCACACCCCGCTGCGCCCAGGGTGCGAGGACACGGGACAGGCCGCTGTGGGTGGACGCGAGTAAGCCCCCCCTCCCGCGCGCCCCCCCCCCGCGCGCCCCCTCCCTCGCATCCTTTCCGGGCGCCCTCGTCCCCGCGCGCCCCCTCCCTCGCATCCTTTCCGGGCGCCCTCGTCCCCGCGCGCCCCCCTCCCCGCGCGCCCCCTCCCTCGCATCCTTTCCGGGCGCCCTCTCTCTTCCTCCTGCAGCCCCTCCCGCCCGCGCCCCTCACATCCTCCCAGCAAACAGCCGAGGTCTACGCGGCCCGAGCCACCTCCCGGGTCCGTCCGTGGCTCCCGGAAGCGGGGCCGGGCCGAGGACCACTCACCGCGGGAGCTGCTACCCTGGCCGCGCCACC
The DNA here is from genome assembly GCF_964212035.1 of Myotis nattereri. Lineage (NCBI taxonomy): Eukaryota > Metazoa > Chordata > Mammalia > Chiroptera > Vespertilionidae > Myotis > Myotis nattereri. The sequence goes on from NC_138086.1 coordinate 82,743,233, forward strand.
TGCGCGCGCCGCCGGCGACACACACCTCGCGGGGCCCGAGGAACCGGGGTTCTGGGGCGGACACGCGGGGCCGGAGGCTGCGCGCCCGACTGGAACGGGGAGGGAACCCGGAGTAAAGGGAACTGGGGTTCCGAGCCCGCGGCCCGCCCGCCCCCGGGCCGCGCCCCCGGCCTCCCCGCCCTTTCCGCCGATTGTTTACTCCCCGGAGCGCGCGGGCGGGGAACGCCCCGGACACTCCCCGCGCCGCCCCCGCACCGACGGGACCTGCGGGCGCTGTCCTCCCCGCCTGACGGCCGGGACGCTTCGGGGGAGCCCGGTCCCCGCGGCCGCCGCCGGTGCGGGAGCGCAGGTCGGACGGAGACGCCCCGCCCCGGCGGGGAGTTCGAATGCGGAGCGGACGCAGCGGGTCGGGAACGGGGGCTGGGCCACGTCCCTGCGCCCAGCGGGTCGCCCCGGCCTCGTACCCCGTCGGGGACCTTCCCAGCCGGGAGCCGCGGGCGCAGGGGGAGGAAGTGACCATCCGCTCAGCCACCGGCCGAGGCGCGGAGATCCCGGTGGGACCGCGCGGCCATCTGAGGCCAATACCCTCCCGAGGGCGCGCGGGGCGGGGGCGCCCTGCCTGCTGCTCGGGGGGCGAGGGGGCAGTGGGGGAGGAACTTCCATCTCCAGGAGCCGGGAAATCTAACGCGGAAGACTGGCTTGTCAAGTGAGAACTCGGTCCTTGCGGCCCTGGCCCGTTTGGCCCCGTGGAGAGAGCATCGGACTGAGGGTTTGATTCGGGTCAGGACACGGCCCGGCGCGGACTCCGATCCCCAGTAGGGGGCGTGCAGGAGGCAGCGCATCAATGATGCTCTCTCATCATTGATGTTTCTGTCTCTCCCTCTCCCCTCCTGTCTCTAAAAAAAAAAAATCAATATAAACATTTTTTCAAAAAAGCACCTATGTGAACTTCATGTCCCCACCATATGGGTTTGAGGTTAACTATTATTTTAAAAAAAAGTAGTTGTGCCCTAACCGGTGTGGCTCAGTGGATAGAGCGCCAGGCTGCGGACTGAAGGGTCCCAGGTTCGATTCCGGTCAAGGGCATGTACCTTGGTTGTGGGCGCATCCCCAGTGGGGGGCCTGCAGGAGGCAGCTGATCAATGTTTCTCTCTCATCGATGTTTCTAACTCTCTGTCCCTCTCCCTTCCTCTCTGTAAAAAATCAATAAAATATATTTTAAAAAAACAGTTGTAAGTTACTGATATCTGTTTCCCAGTATTTTTCTTAGGGTGGGGATGTTTGAGAATGAGGTTGGAACTGAGGGAGTGGAAGGAGAAGGAGAGGAAGAAAAGAGGGAAAATAAATCTATTAAAATGCTACATTCCTCCTATTCAATCGCATACATTCCCCAGTGACGTAGGTTTGACCAAACAATATAGACACGTGAGCTCACTTAATATCGCATTGAAAAAACTAATTGGAAACTTCTCATCAGGTGAGCTGGGGCATGATGCATTACTCCAGGAACGAAGCTAAAATGTTGGTGACCTTATTTGTCTCTGGCACTCTTTCATTAGAAAACGATTATTTTACGAGTGAGTGAAATGTACAAAATGTGAAAACTGCTCATTGCATACAAACAGTAACAACATTTATAAAACAAGAGAAGCCAGACTACTAAAGAATTTTTGCGAAGACTACTAAGTTAAATACTGAAATTAAAGACATTTTTACTTGAAGGACAAAATATATGTTTAATCGTATAGATCCCAGTTTATTGAAAACTTAGCAAACATTTAAAACTTGCAAATGCTCCAGTGCTTCTACATTAAAGGTTTAAAACTTTGAGGTCTAATAAGTTAATCCTTTTCTCGATATAAAGTACATCCCAATATTCTGGAATTAATTTTTTAACAGAAAAATGACTTCTGCAGAGATTACAGGGCCCCATCCAGGGAGAGTCTGTGAGTTTCTTCTAGCTAAAGTCTGAACAACAGCCTTCAATGAAAATGTCACCACCAGGGGGACCCACGTCCGGGTGATGCCAGCTGGTGATGGGGAGGAAGTGGGTCCCAGATGCTGGGCCTTCCCGGGTGGGGGAGGCATGGCGCCCCAAAGGCCCCTCCTTAGCACCCCAGAGAAATGCACGGAGCAAACCCCCCGCCCTCGCACCGCCTGCACCACAGTGACGTCAAATCTGTTTTAACACAATTATTTCATGAGAATCTATATTGGTAACGCAGAGCAGGAGCCTTATAAACATGGCTGAGACATGGTCGGCTCATATCTAGCCATCGGAGTCCCAACGTGATGCTCCCACATCCTGGGCTCGGTTACTTGGGCTCAGTAGGCGTCCCTGTGGCCTGAGCGGAGCCTGGACCTGCAATGCAGAGCGCAGCCGTGAGCGGAAGGGAAGTGGAACAGTGTAGCCGATAATTTTAAATAAAGGAAAGCCAGCCCAGCCGGGGGAGGGGCTCAGTTGAGCGCTGACCTATGAGCCAGGAGGTCAGGGTTCGATTCCCATTCAGAGCACATGCCCGCCCGGATTACGGGCTTGATCCCCGGTAGGGGTTGTGCAGGAGGCAGCTGACCCATGATTCTCTCTCATCGTTGATGTTTCCCCTCTCTCCCTCCCTCTCCCTTCCACTTTGACATCAATTAAAAAAAAAAAATTTTTTTTAAGGAAGTGTATAAGCTTATACGATGTTAAACGATAGTTCTTGGCGAGGTTATATGTTTGGTCAGTGATGAAGTAATTCTATACGTGAAACTGCACCAAAACGATGCTAAAATCCTGACTGTCCCTGCAGGCGAGGCCCTGGGCCCTGGCCTTTCCATTATCGCCGCCCTCGCGCCTCACTGGTGTGGGACACAGCGCACATCTCTGAACCACACTGTGTGTTATTTGTGCATAAAAACAAAGCTACAGGTTCTTGTGATAATAGTGTACGTGCTTCTTCTCTCGCCGCCCCCAAGCCCTGGGTCTAGGACTCGGCTGTTCGGCCAGGGTCGCCCTTGGAGTGCGTGCAGGTTGGGGAGGGACGTCCAGGGCGGCCGGGCGGCCTCGGCTGCAGGTTGAAGAACTTCCTTGATGTTTGTGTCCAACCTCTTTTGTGGTTCGATGCAAATACCGTTCTAAAAACACTCACTTGTTGGAGAAGACTCTGGAATAAAGAACAAGCACATTCGTTGTTCAATGTCATGAAGCAGACCACGTTTTAAAAGAATTAGTGCTTCTAGTAACGACTTGAAAAAACTCCCAAAAGGCTGCGTTACTGACAACGATACAACACAGGACACAACGGCCATGGTAAAGCTCAAAAGTGCACTTCTGACAGCAGCTGGTGGGAACCGCTCACGTGTCGGCCGGACAGTGGGGGGAGGGTGTGTGGGCAACGGAACTGGCCGGCCACCTGGGGTCCCGTGGGGCTGCGTGGGGCCAGGGCCCAGTGGGCACCAGGACAACACCCCTTCCTCCGGGGCAGCCCCGGGCCCGGGCCGGCTGGGTGCACCTCACCTTGAGCCTCCGCAGAGCCTTCCGGAGCCTCCGGGTCTGAGAGCTGCTCAGCATCCTGCCTCTCAAGGTCCTTCGGGGACTCGGGCGCTGGGGGCGCTGGGGGCGGCTGTGGGGTGCTCTTGTCCACGTCGGCTCGCTGCTGCAGCCACTCATCCCTGTAGCCGTTGCTGATGAGTTTGGAGAAGTTGGTGGGGGAACTGGTTTTGTGACCAGGCCTGGGAACGAGAGAAATCAACGACAAGCAGAAGTACCAAGGTTAACGGTAATTCTGAGTTCTCAGCAAACATCCTGACAATAAATTAGATGCTTATTGTTCCTTAAAACATCACAGACTCTCTCTCTCTCTCTCTCTCTCTCTCTCTCTCTCTCTCTCTCTGAAGAATTAGACAACTGACCCATTAATTGCAGCACAATTTGAGGCGAGTGAAGAGACGCCTCCTGCTGAGAGGGAAACGGAGCAGCAGGCAGCAGGCCAGGCGCTGGGAAGTTGCAACCTCAGAGCCATATTCCACACGTGGCGGGAACCGCTGTCCTCGGGCCCACGTGAGCCAGCGTGTGGCTGCCTCTCTGTCACTGGTCACGTGGACCCAAGACCAAACCCCACCGAGCCCGCCAGCGTGGGAGCCCCAGCACTTACATGGGGGGGAAGGAGAGCCTACGTCCTGCAGGATCTCGGGGGCCCAGCGGGGGGCCCGCTTTGCTGGGGGACCTGGAGTGAATGGCGGGGAGCCTCACCTGGGAGAGAAACACACAGACCCTGGCTCAGTGAAAAGCGCTCAGCAGCCAGCGCCGAGGGAGAAGGCGGCTCGCAGCCGGCACAGCGCGCATCTCTCTCTCTCTCTCTCTCTCTCTCTCTCTCTCTCTCTCTCTCTCTCTCTCTCACACACACACACACACACACACACACACACACACAGGAGCCACGGTGCCACCCAGTGCGGCAACCCTGTCAACACCGCGGTGAGGAGACCATGGCGTTGCGTTCACAGCACCGCTGCTCCAGCAAAGACGCCCCGACTGAGGAGGGAGGCAGAGCAGCTCAGGCGGGAAATACCGGGGGAGGGCAGGGTCCCAGCTCGGAGGTGGCAGCCCCAGCTGGGGTCCGGGGTCTCCCTGAGCCGTTGACGGGGAGCCAGAGTGGACAGGGCTGAAGGTGGGCTCCTTGCCGTCCAGCCAGGGCAGAGAGGGACCTGCTGGTGCGTCACTCGGCACAGCCCCGCCACCAGGCACCCAGCGTGTGTCTGAGGTAGCGGGCTTGCTGCAGCCCAAGAACTCCGGGGGCACAGAGGAGGGAAGGGGGGACTGTGGTGACCAGGAAGGCACGGAGCTGAGGAGGAGGAGGTCCTGGCAGAGCGGAGGTGGGCACGGACCCAGGAGGGTGGGGCTGATGTTCAGAAATAGAACCAGGGACCCGGCAAGTGACAGGCACGAGGGGTGATGGGAAGGTTACTCCCGAAATAAAAGCTGGGGCGTGCTGGGAAGAAGGGCGGATGCTGGGGGTGGGGGGAGGGGAGCTGTGAAACTTTTAGTCCAAGTCCCAGGGAAAGACTGTGACCAGGGGTCAGACAGAGATTTCATAGATATAAAGTCATAAATGGAACAAACAGATGAATCAGACTTTATCCAGACCAAGAACTTCTGTTCTCCCGGAGACAGTGTGAAGAGAAGAAGGAAGGAAGAGGCAAGCCACCGACCGGGACCAGATGCAGGTCGGGCTCGGGTCCGGGGAAGGGTCTCCAGGCGACACCAGGGACTCTCCAGCCGCCAGAGAGCAGGCTTGATTTAAAACGGCCACACCGGCCGGCGGAGCTCAGCGTTTGAGCATCGACCTATGAGCCAGGAGGTCACGGGGAGATTCCTGGTCAGGGCACAGGCCCGGGTTGCGGGCTCGATCCCCAGTGGGGGCCCATGCAGGAGGCAGCCGATCCATGATTCTCTCTCATTGTTGATGTTTCCATCTCTCTCTCCCTTCCTCTCTGAAATCAATTTTTTAAAAATATTAATTAATTAATTAATTAATTAATTAAAATTAAAATGGGTGAGATTAGGACAGATGCTTTACTGACGAAGATGCTGGGGGTGGGGGAGCACATGAAAAGATGCGTGACGCATCACCAGCCCTGGGAGATGCCTTGTAAGCCACCACGGGAGGCACCCACCAGAACGGCTCACACCTGACAAGGACAAGGGCGTGAGGGCGTGGAGCACCCAGCTGCCCGGTGCCGTGGGGAGCGGGGCCGGAACATGATGCGGCCACAGTGCAGGCGACTTCTCATGAAGGTCAACATGCCCGTGCCATGACCCAGCTGGTCAGTGTTTATCCGACAGACGTGCAGTGAAAACCTGCCTCCCACATGGCCTGCCCGCGTCCACACGGCCTGCCTGTCCATACAACCTGCCCGTGTCCACACGGCCTGCCCACAACTACACGGCCTGTGTGCCCATACAACCTGCCCGCGTCCACACGGCCTGCCCGCATCCACATGGCCTGCCCGCATCCACACGGCCTGCCCGCGTCCACACAGCCTGCCTGTCCATACAACCTGCCCGTGTCCACATGGCCTGCCTGTCCATACAACCTGCCCGCGTCCACATGGCCTGCCTGTCCATACAACCTGCCCGTGTCCACACGGCCCGCCCACATCTACACGGCCTGTGTGCCCATACAACCGGCCCGCGTCCACACGGCCTGCCCGCATCCACATGGCCTGCCCGCATCCACACGGCCTGCCCGCGTCCACACGGCCTGTGTGTCCATACAACCTGCCCGTGTCCACACGGCCTGCCCGCATCCACACAGCCTGCCCGTGTCCACACGGCCTGCCCGCGTCCACACGGCCTGTGTGTCCATACAACCTGCCCGCATCCACACGGCCTGCCCGTGTCCACACGGCCTATATGTCCATACAACCTGCCCATGTCCACACGGCCTGCCCGTGTCCACACGGCCTGCCCGCATCCACACAGCCTGCCCGCGTCCACACGGCCTGCCTGTCCATACAACCTGCCCAAGTCCACACTGCCTGCCCACGTCCACATGGCCTGCCCGCATCCACACAGCCTGCCCGCGTCCACACGGCCTGCCCGCATCCACACAGCCTGCCCGCGTCCACACGGCCTGCCTGTCCATACAACCTGCCCGTGTCCACAAGGCCTGCCCGCGTCCACACGGCCTGCCTGTCCATACAACCTGCCCATGTCCACACGGCCTGCCCGTATCCACACGGCCTGCCCACGTCCACACGGCCTGCCTGTCCATACAACCTGCCCATGTCCACACGGCCTGCCCGTATCCACACGGCCTGCCCGCGTCCACACGGCCTGCCTTTCCATACAACCTGCCCATGTCCACACGGCCTGCCCGTATCCACACGGCCTGCCCGCGTCCACATGGCCTGCCTGTCCATACAACCTGCCCATGTCCGCATGGCCTGCCCGTGTCCACATGGCCTGCCCGCGTCCACACGGCCTGCCTGTCCATATAACCTGCCCGTGTCCACACGGCCCGCCCACATCTACACGGCCTGTGTGCCCATACAACCTGCCCATGTCTACATGGCCTGCCCGCGTCCACACGGGCTGCCCGCGTCCACATGGCCTGTCTGCATCCACACGGCCTGTCTGTGAGGGTTGGCAATGGCTTCATGACCGTCACCAAGACGAGAAACAAGCGAAGGGTAAGACAAGCCATGAGCGACCAGGGGTCTGCACACCACACCTGGCTCTCGCTGCCTGTGCCACGGGGGAGCCAGGTCGGGCCCCAGGGGTGCCGGCTACCACGCTGACTTCCCAGGAGGAAGAGGTGATGCGGGAATCGCCCAGGCCTGCCGAGGGCTGGGCGGCCCATTGCCTCTCAGGAGACCCCAGTTTAAAGTTCAGAGCCTGTGATTCACCGACAACAGGAGACGCACCAGCACCAGCGGCAACATCCCCCCCCTTCAGGGGCCACAGCACGGCCGCGAGGCCTCTGTGAGGACGCCATCACCTTCCTCTTCGTATCCAGCTCCTCGGCCTCTCTCTGCCAGATGGTCTTCACGTCAAAGTCGAAGGGCCCCCTTCGGGACTCGTAATTCCCGTTGGCCAGGTCGGGGTTAAACTCTTTGTGAACCATGTAGTCGGGCATGTAGGCAGCCAGCCCCCTGCAGAGACCCAGGGAGACCCCCAGTCAGCTGCCCACTGCTTCCTCATCTCCCCCCTTACCATTTATCTCCCCTCCACCCTCCCCTTCCATCTTCCCCTCCATCTCCTCTGGCCAACTTCCCCTCCCCCTCCCCCCTCCAGCTCCTCCACCACCTCCTCTCTCCACTTCCCCCTCCACCTGCCTCTCCAGCTCCCTTTCCATCTCCCACCCCCTCTATCTCCCCCTCACCCACCCCCTCTATCTCCCTCTCCCCCTCCCCCTCTATCTCCCTCTCCCCCTCCCTCTCCCCCTCCCCCTCCATCTCCCTCTGCCTGTCTTCAGGTAGCACCACCCTTTCTCCTTTCCTGGGGCCTCCAGCCCTTCCCTCCAGGTTCTGAGAATGAACACATCGCCCTTCTCCAGGGCCTGCTTCCCAGAATCCTGAGGTGAAGCCAGAAATCACAGGTGTTTTTTAAAAATCAGTTCAACTCCCTTCTCCTATGAGGACGAAGGACTCACCGCCTCTGGCTGGCCGCGGGCGGCTGGCTGTGGTGGATGTACCAGTCGGGCAGGGAGTAGGCGGCGGGTGAGCCCTTCCTGGAGCCAGGCGCCAGGTGCATCAGCAGATCTCAAAGCAAAGGGGCAGGTGAGCGGCTCCGCCCCCGGGCACGCCCACGGCCAGCAGGCACAGGGTACAGGGCTGCTGACCTCCGGGTTGGCTCTGGGCGGGCTATAGGAACCAGGTGGCCCTGGTCCTCAGCCCCCTGTGCACATGCTGAGGGCGTCCTGCCTAGTGTTGAGGAGGGACATCCCATGCTCGCCCATCCCCCCCACCCCCATCCCCCCACACCACCCCCGCCTAAACAGGCATCTGTGGCCTCCAGCACCCACCCCTGTCCGCAGGTGGGTGGTCACTTCAGGCTGACATCTGAGGGGGCAGAACTCCTCAGGTCTCGCCCTGCAGCCTGGGTCAGTCTGGTCTCCTCTGCCTCCGAGGGGCTGTCCCTGACCCCACAGCAGTTTAGGGAGAAGTCGTCCTGGCCAGCGCCACCCGCCTGCCTCCTCTCTGGTTGCTCTGGCCTTTGCTGCCCGTCCTCCCCACCCCCACCCAAGGGCTTTGCAGGGCGGGAGGGGGGGCATTGAGGGTCGGTTTCAGCAGCAAAGGGAAGGTAGGAACAGGGGAACAATGGCGGCAGCCAACACGGCTGCCTTCTTACTCTCAATAAGAGAAGTTTAACTTTCAATTTTTAAACATTTCAGACGCTGAGAATAGCTGCAAGAACAGGACCAATTCTGCTGCAGGCTTCAGCCAGATCCCCAGGCTCACCTTCTCCTCCCCTCTGCTCTGTCCCTATCACCGCCTCCACTGGCACCCCCGCCAGCACCCCCGCCAGCACCCCGCTCTCTAGCTCATCTCTGTCCCCCGCTAGTCCTCTCACCGCCATCGCTGGAGGTTAAGGCGGACACATCGCTAATCAGATGTGCCGGCTGACCCCTCCTGTCCTCGAACCCCAGCCGGAGCGGGCGGCCTGCGCTGGGTGCTTCATGTGGATGAGCCTGAGGGCTTGCTCTGGCCCTTTAACATCGCAGCCAGATGCTGTCCTTTTGGTTTTCATTCCCCATGACAACCTTTTGGGCCGGTGGTTCTCAGCCTTCCTCATGCTGCGACCCTTTAATACCGTGCCTCATGTGGTGGTGACCCCCAATGTCATTGTTACACATTGAACATCATTAAAGCACAGTGATTCATCACAGAAACAATATGTAATTATGTATGTGTTTTCTGATGGTCTTAGGCGACCCCTGGGAAAGGGTCATTCGACCCCCAAAGGGGTCGCGACCCACAGGTTGAGAACCGCTGTTCTGGGGGGTCAAGGCAGCCAGAAAACAATGGTCAGCACCCTCAGTGCCCCCTGTGAAGAGGGCAGCGTGGGGCGTTGTGGGCAGCTCCTTCCCCTGGTCAGCCAGGCGGTGCCCTCTCCTCAAACCACAGCTGGGCTCCCCGGGTGCCACTGCTCAGGACCCGTGAGGCTCAGGACAAGAGCAACCACAGGGACAGGCACCTCGCAGGCCGGTGAGCTCTGCCCGGGAGCAGCTCCCTGAGGCTCTGCCGTGAGACCGCGAGACGAGAATCACGGCAAAGGTGGGAGCAAGTCCCCCAGGGCCAACTCCGGGTCCCGTCTATGGAGCCCAACTTCTCATAGAGGCAGCCCGTCGCTGGGGAGAGACCACCCCCACCTGCCCCATAACCTCCATCTCCAACAGCCTGACACCCCCACCTGCCCCATAACCTCATCTCCAAGGGCCTGACACCCCCACCTGCCCCATAACCTCATCTCCAAGGGCCTGACACCCCCACCTGCCCCATAACCTCCATCACCAACAGCCTGACACCCCCACCTGCCCCATAACCTCATCTCCAACAGCCTGACACCCCCACCTGCCCCATAACCTCATCTCCAAGGGCCTGACACCCCCACCTGCCCCATAACCTCATCTCCAACAGCCTGACACCCCCACCTGCCCCATAACCTCCATCTCCAACGGCCTGACACCCCCACCTGCCCCATAACCTCCATCTCCAACGGCCTGACACCCGCACCTGCCCCATAACCTCCATCACCAACAGCCTGACACCCCCCCCAGCTTCAGTCAGGGAGACTTTCATAGGAAGGGATGATGGCGGACGGCCCACTGCTGTCCCCAGGGCAGAGACCGAGCGCTGGGTGCTTACCGGGCCGGCCGCCTTGCTTGGCCAGCTTCACGTACTCTGAGTCCGTGTCTTTGACCCAGTACCTCCGAGTCCCCAGCAGGTGCCCACTGGGGGTGTCCCGGAGCTCGCTGAGGCCTGGGATCTGGGACATGGGCGGGGCGTCCACAGCCTTCTCCGATCGCTTCACGGGGAGGTGGTAATACCAGTCTAGGGAGAGGAGGCGGCCAAGGTTGGGTCATTGCAGTGAGGTTCGGGGAGGTGTGGCCCGCTGCCTGGGAGAATGCTGTGCCGGGAAGGGTCGCATTGTCCCTGGGACCACGGGACGCACATGCTGGGGAGGTGAGACTGACACTCAGATCTGCAGACTCTGAGAAAGGCAGGTCGCCCTCCACATTGTGGTGGGCTGCACCTAATCAGTTCAAGGACAAGGACGTAGGAGAAAAGACCGAGGTCCCAGGGGGAGGAATTCAGCCTCCAGCTCCCTTCAGACCCAGGACTACAGCACCAGCTCTGCAGGGCCCGGGCGGCTGCCCACCCTGCAGGTATCGGACCTGCCTGCTTCATAACTGTGTAAGCCCGTTCTTAACCTCTCTCTCTCGCTCTCTCTCCCTCCCTCCCTCAACATTCTGTTGATTTTGTGGCTCTGGAGAGCCCTGCCTATACAGCAGGCACACAGGAAACTGGTCTGAATTGACCGATTTGCATCAGCAGACAGGGACTCCGTGAGCAAAAAGGCCCAGTCCTCTAAGCGAAAGGCTTAGACATGCGATTTCTCCTTAGAATAGAGCTGGGTTCACTGCATGCAAGTGAATATTTAACGCGGAAGTCTTGCCGATTGCTGGAGGACAGTGATCAGCTGCATCGCCACTGCCGCTGCGAAAGGAGGGAACCCCACGGGGGAAGGTGTAAGGAGGGGTAGAACGCTCCCTGAGAATCACGCTAAGAATCGCGAGTTTAGGAGCTTCATACGCACGCAGCTCGCATTCCGGTCGAATCGTTTCTCTCTCAAAGGGAAGGCACGCACGTCTCGCTCTTGATGACTAATTAATCCACAGGGAACACAGGGCCTGGTTCTTCTCATTACTGGAAGCTTTGGGTCCGCCATTATAACCGGGTGCAAAGGAGCTCAGAGAGCCAGGGCCCTGCCCACTGAGCCCCACGGTCACCACCACACACACAACCAAAGGGGACAAGAATCATCTTGCAGCTTCTGTCGCTCAAAGGTGATGAGTCCTTGCATGGCCCCAGGTCACCGACTCTCGTGTGGGTTTCTATGTCCGCCCTCCTCTGTCAGCCAGGAGACAGCTGAGGGAGAAGGACCGCGAGGACCCAGCCGGCAGCTCTCCCGTCTCCAAGCACAGAGCTGCGTGGCACAGCCACACCCCACAGGGGCTCCCAGAGACACCGCTCCCCTTGTTTTGGCCGCCGCGGCCTCAGGGAACAGGGGTCCAGCTGGGCAGAGGGGCCACCTGTGAGGGGTGCGACCTCCGGCAGCATCCTCGGACCCTGTGCCTCAGCTCCCTCACCTATAACCAGGGTTAATGATACCTCGTCGTGCTGCTTTGAGGTTAAATGTTAGTGTATACAAGTGCTTATTTCAGGGCTTCGTCATACAGGGAGGCCGCTCACTGAGGCCCCAGAGGCCACACATAGGCTGAGAGCCTGTGGCAGAGAAGGGGAAACCGCCATGCTTCCTGTCCCCCTGTCCCCCTGTCCCCCGGTGGCCACATTCAGAGCTCAGACTGGAAGGGTTGCTAGATCACATGAAGGCCAAGCTCTGTCCCTCTTCCGAGCAAGAGGCTGAGCCTGCCGGCTGCCCCACCCTGCCGCTGGCCGCCAGCTCCTGGGTCGCCTCCACCCCCTCTCCAGACCTTCCCAGGATGGGGAGCAACCGCACCAAGGCAAAAGCAGCCCTCAGCACCAGGCCTCCGCCTTCCCCCCGCCCAGCTTCAAACCCTGCTAAGCGCAAAGCCACACCACCTCCAGGGGACCCTGGTTTCTGTGTCCAGACACTTAAGCAGGGGACAAAGTTAACTTGGTTTTCTGTTTCCTTTTGTTTCTGAAAATGGGGGGAAAGGACTATCCCGCCCCCCCCCCCCACATTTCCCTTTCAGCCTTGCTGTGACACCGGGGCACAGGAGCACACATTGTGCCCCTTTCTTTGGGGGTACCACGTGTTGGTCTGTCCACAGGCACGCGGGACGCCGGGCGCGGAGCTGTCCAGCAGCAGAGGCTGCGGGCTCCTTGGGCTGGGCACTCACCGCAGGGAGCATAGCGGCCGCTGGCGCCAGGCAGCTCCTTGCTGGCGTTCCTCATGCCGGGAGACACGCGGGGTCGGTGTTCGCGATGAGCCGGGAAGCAGGGAATCCGGAGACACTCCTGGCAGGTGTTCGCGATGAGCCGGGAAGCAGGGAATCGGGAGACACGCGGGGTCGGTGTTCGCGATGGGCCGGGAAGCAGGGCACCGCGCCGGGCTGAGCTCTTGCAGAGGCCAGGTCCGCACCCCGCTCTGCCTGTCCGTCCGCCTCCACCTGACCCAAATGCAGACGTGTCATCACTCGGGCAGGGCGTGCACGTCCCAACAGGCGTACAGCAGAGGACAGCGGGTTCCCAGGTGACCCCCTCCCCGTCCAGACCCCTGGCTGCCCGCCCCGCTCACCTGCTCGCCGAGGGTCCGGTGGGCACCTCCCGCGGCGCCAGAGGCCAAAGTCTACCCGGCGGGCGGCGGGGCCAATCACCAACTCCCGGCGCGGCGCGCAACCACAACAACTCGCGTCGCCCGGGCAACGGCCGGGTGGCCAACCGGCGGGCGCGGCTGGAGTTCCGACAGCCAATCGGGGCAGCCTGTGGGGCCGCAGCAGGCCAATGAGGGACAGGGGCGGAGCGCGGACCCTGCCAGTCAACCGCCCGGGACCCGAGTGGGTGGGGCCGCGAAAGGGGTGGGGCCGGTCTCCGCGTCCTCCTCCCCCCCACCTGCCCCACCCCGCGTTTCCCCAAAGCGGTCCCCGAAAACGCTCGTTTACTTAGTGCACTTAAAGAAGAGGACGAATACAGACCCTCAGCATCAGACTGTGCACCAGCCGTGACGTTATCCTGGACGCGCCTTTTCTCGAACCTGGATTTTTCAGGACTCTTTCTGGTCTGTGAGTTCAGAAAGTTTGGCAGGGCTGGACTTGGGGTCCGCACAGGTGGAGGGCGGGGCATGCATCCTGCTCCCCTGGCTGGACATCCTCTCTGCACAGGGCTCAGGGTGTCTGAGCGGCCGCCAGGCCCCTGCGGTTTTGTTCCTGGAGCGCTAGCTCCCTGCCGCCCCGGATGGACACTGAGCGAGGACCAGGGTTGACCTGCTGTGGCCAGACCAGGGCAGCTATGGGAGCTGTGGGAGGAGCACGGAGCTTTGGTCGTGCTGAAAATGCTTCTGAAATCAACACATGTTAAGGGCGCTCATTTGGCAACTTTAGTGAGACGAGGTGTTGCCTTTACAGAACAGGGAAAGCCTGGCAGTCCAGCAGAAGGCAGGGGCCTAGGAGCGGCGATGAGAAGGTACCTCCTGGCGGGAACCAGCCACAGCTCCGTGTCCACGCAGCTCTCCCACAATATTGCGATGAATTCTCAGGGTCTACGGCTGGCCCCTCGTGTGGGCAGTCAGCACTTCCCATTGCAACGCCCACTGCTTGTCCTGCTGTGTGTAGAGGCAGTTAGGCCGTCGCCGAAATAACAGAGCTTTCTTTTGCACAAGTCACAGCATCCACCACGGGGACTGTGCCCTCCAGAGGTCTTTACAAATAGTTGATCGCAGGAACTGGAGCCCCTGGCTACAATCTCTCTATTTCTGAATGGGGTTCATAGGAGAGCCAGAGTGTAGCCATGCTGACAACCCCTTACTAATCGAAGTCGATTTCTGAGTCATAATGAAGAGCGCTCCGGAAGTTTTGACCTTTGGGGTATGACTGAAACTCCCACCGTTTGCAGATGCCAGATCACACCCAGTGGTTCTCAACCTTGGCTGCACATTAGAATCACCTGGGAATCTTTTTAAAATCCTGATTTCTGGGCCTCACCCTCCGGAAATTCTGTTTCTTTGTTATGGGGTGAGGCCACAACATGAGTAACACAGAAACAGAATTTCTGGAGGATGAGGCCCAGAAATCAGGATTTTAAAAAGATTCCCAGGTGATTCTAATGTGCAGCCCAGGTTGAGAACCACCGCTCTGGACTCCAGGGAAGGTGCCGGGCCAATGGGCAGGGGAGCGAGAACCACCTGTTTAGAATGAGAACAGCTCCGTGTCTTCATTGCCTGCATTTGCCACAGGTGGTCCTTCTGTCATGTAACACTTCTCCGCGTTTAGAGGGACCCAACGTCTCCTCATGTCTGACCTCACTTTGTGCACAATTTTATTCAGTTTTATTTATAGATGTTTTGATAAAATATATTATAAATAGAAATGTCTTATACGCCTATCTACAGGTAGATGTCTATATATAGTGTATATTTTAGAATATCTGATATAGCTACAAGATGTTGATCTATAGAGACGTTATTGTAAGTCTATCTTATGTGGATGTCTCCTGTTTGTGACTATTTTGAGAAGAGAAAAAATGTTTTTGAGTAAAATTTCGATTTTTCAGAGCCCTCGACCCGCCCTGTGGCCTAGTGTCTCCCCTTTGCCCTGTTGTTGACGGACTCAGATTTATGTAAACCCCCAGGACTCACCGTCACTTTCTGCTCTGCTCACCCCGTGGCACACGCCAACCCCAAGCAGCCGAGAGGCCATCACCCAGGCACACTCCTTCCCCCACTGGGCACGGAGCCCGCAACTCAAGCATGTGCCCTGACCGGGAATCAAACCCTGACCTCCTGGTTCATAGGTCAACACTCAACCACCGAGCCACACTCCTTAGACCCGGCTCTCACAAACCCAAGGGGCTTGGAAGCGTGGTGTTTTCTCTTTGAAGGTAATCGAACGTAACTGAAGGACAAGCTGCCCTTTGGAGAAATGGTTATGGGTGTCAGTATCATGTAGCCTTTTTGGTTTTCATTGGGAAAACGAGACCCAGAGTGGGCGGGGTTTCTTTATGTTCCCGCCCACACCGTCTACAGGAAATGTAAGAGGCCCGGGAGCCATGGGAGCCGATAAACACGAGGGGCAGGAGTGGCAGTGAAAGTGGGAGACCCCCCCTCGGAGCCAGCCTGCCACCCGACACCCCAGGCTGCTGAGGACCTCACCAGGAAGCGAATGGTTTCCAGACGGAGTTTTTTCATTTCTTACTAGAGGCCTGGTGCACGAAATTCGTGCACAGGCAGGAGGTTCCCCTAAGCCCAGCCTGCACCCTCTCCAATCCAGGACCCCTTGGGGGATGTCCAACTGCCGGTTTAGGCCTGATCCTGGGGACAGAGAACCATCAATGTGAGAAGCATCAATAGGTTGCCTCCTCATGCACCTCGACCAGAGATCAAACCCACAATCTAGGTATGACCTGACTGGAAAATTGAACCTGTAACCTGGGGATTGGGCCTAAACCAGTAGTCGGACATCCCTCTCACAATCCTGGACTGCTGGCTCCTAATCGCTCACCTGCCTGCCTGCCTGGTCGCCTCTAACTGCCCCCTACACCAGCCTGATCGCCCCTCACTGTCTCTGTGCGTTGGCCAGGTTGCCCCCAACTGCCCCCTCCCTGTTGTCCTAGTCGCTCCTAACTGCCCGCGCCCCCCCTCCACTGGCCTGGTTGCCCCCAGTTGTAGCCCCCCACTGGCCTGGTCACCGCTAACTGCCCTCCCTGCCAGCCTGGTCACCTGTTACTGCCCCCCTGCTAGCCTGGTCACCTCCAACTGCCCCCTGCTGGCCTGGTCGCCCCTCATGAGTCCCCTGCTGGCCTGGTCACCCCACACAGCCTGCTGTTCAGTCATTTGGTCATCCCTCACTAACTGCCTGCCAGCCTGGTCATAAACAGCCATCTTGTGAGGGTGTGATGGTTAATTTGCATATTACCTCTTTATTATATAAGATTTTTAATATATTTTTATAGATTTCAGAGAGGAAGGGAGAGGGAGAGAGAGAAACATCAATGATGAGAGAGAATCATGGATCAGCCTGTGCCCTGACCGGGATTTGAACTGTGACCTCCTGGTTCATAGTCGACGCTCAACCACTGAGCCACCCTGGCTGGGCAGGAAGAGAAATGATAAAAATCCTATTTTTCTTTCACCCTTGTACCCCATTAGGTTCTGGGGCCTTCACAGTCCGTGGCAGGGTGGGCAGGTGCTGCTATAAAGCCCCGTCAAGGGCGTCGGGGCGTGACAGAGAGGAGAGAGGCCTGCACCCTGGCAGCCATTGTGACGCATCACAGAAGGTGACACAACAGAGAGCCCGGCACTCAGACCCGCTCACTCCAGTTTCCCCCTTGGCGGAGAAACACCGCGAAGCAAGACAGCGAGCCAGCCCAGCCACCATGCGCAGCCTCCTGGCTTCCACGCGATAAAGACGGGAAGCAGGTGGACGCTCCTCCTGCCGGCCGCCGGTCCCGGGATGAGCGGGAGGCCGGAGCCCGCGCAGGGCCTGGCGGGAGAGGCCAGCAGCAGCGGCAGCGGCAGCGACAGCGTCCAGGCTTTGGTCCAGGGGCGCGAGGGCCCCGCCGCCCGCAGCAGGTGCGTCCCGTCGGACCGGCGCTCCTGGGCAGTAGCCAGGAGGAGCTTTTCTCCTTTCCCGTTTGCCCTCACAGCTCCTCGGGACCACAGACCCGCTCTGGCGGCCTTGAGTCCCCGTGGCCGGCACACCGGCTCGCGAGCCACAGGCGGCTCTTTGGCCCCTTGAGTGTGGCTCTTCCTAAGCCTCAGGAGGACCCTGATTAAGTTAATAACAGTGTGCCTACCTATAGTTTAAGTTTAAAAAATGTGGCTCTCAGAAGAAATTCCAGTCGCTGTCCTGTTGCTATTTGGCTCTGTGGACTGATGCGTTTGCCCACCACGGCCCAGGCCAGACGTCCGGGTGAATCCGGCGGCCGCGACGGGGCCACGGAGGAGAAGCCGCTGCTTAAGAGAAGGAGCCTCCTCTCCTTCGCTGACTGGCTATGCCACTAGCACAAGAGCAGGCCCCGCGCCTGTGAACAGCCTAGAACCAGACTCACAGGCAGCACGGACCGAAGCCGTGGGGGGAGGGGGGGTTGGAGGGGGGGGGGCGGCACGAGAAGGCGGAGGGATGAAGCAGGACACCGGGGGAGGCAGGAGAGCCGCGACGCAGCCTGCAGCCCAGGGCATGGTCCCCGCACGAGGTGACGGTGTGGCCGGTGGGGAGCACGGTCCCGGCACGAGGTGACGGTGTGGCCGGTGGGGGAAGCGGCAGGGGCCGCTCTGAGCGGTGGTTTTCTAACCGCTGTGCCGCACACCGGAGACCGACAGGAAGCAAGACTGCTGAGAGGGCCTCTGGCCGCTCACATGCCTCCTCACCGTGCGCGGCCCGCGGTCTGCGGGGCTCAGCGGGGACTCCGACGTGGGGGCTTCTTTCCCACGCCCCTGTGGGGGACCTGACCGCACCGTGGTAAAGGCCACAGCTTGAGCCCACAGCTGAGGTTCATCTCCTTAGAACAGGTGTGCAACCACCTGCCAGCAGGCAGCAGGGAGGCCCTGTGCCTCCCCCGCCCCCAGCCCCTCTCCCTGCCCAAGCTGTGCTGCTGCTGGGAAGGCCAAAGTAATCATCCCCCACCCCCCGACCCCCACACACACGCACGAAGCCCCTGCCAGAAGCGCCCATGAAGTAAGAGGAGGGAGTGCTACCAAGTTGCTGTGAGAGCAAGTGTGGGAGTCCCCACCCAGGGAGGGAGGCCGAGTCCCCCAGGTGGGGCCAGGCACAGGTGGCTTTGCAAGGCCCGGCCTGCACCAGGGTTTACGCCGACACTTAGTGAGCCTGGGCCCAGCCTCGGCGGCTCAGTGGTTGAGCGTTGACCTATGAGCCAGGAGGTCACGGTCTATTCCCTGTCAGGACACAGGCCCAGGTTGTGGGCTTGATCCCCAGTGGGGGGCGTGCAGGAGGCAGCTGATCAGTGATTCTCTCTCATCATTGATGTTTCATTCTCTCTCTCCCTCTCCTTCCTCTCTAAAATCGATAAAAAAAATTTTTTTTTTTTAAAAAAAACTTCATGAATCTTGGTGGATATGGTGCCATTGGATACCATCCTGGAAAGGATTTTCTCTCAATTCCAAAGACAGTGGATTAGGCATTAAGTCACAACGGCAGCCCCACAAGCACCTCTGCTGACCTGGGGGAGGGTTCGGATGGATGCGTCCTGGGGACCCTGGGGAATTCCTTCGTTGTGTTTATTCTTTCCAGGCTGACGCGGTCGTGGAAGGTTGTCCTGAGTGTGGTGCTGGCACTGACTCTCCTCCTCGTCGGTAAGCCACCCTAAGCCATGGTCCTCAGGCCACTTCAGGGCGTCTGTGTGAGGAGACCACGGCGGGAGGACCACGTAAATGACACGGAAATCGCCGGAAGTGGCTGCACACGCCTGAAGCTTTTTTAAAAAATTATTTTTAATTGTGAAAGCAGGGGTTTTTTTCTTTTCTTTTCTTTTTATATATATCTTTATCAGTTTCGGAGAGGAAGGGAGAGAGAAACATCAGTGATGAGGGAGAATCATTGATCGGCTGCCTCCTGCACACCCCCTACTGGGGATCGATCCCGCAACTCAGGTATGTGCCCTTGACGGGAATTGAACCCGAGACCCTTCAACCTGCAGGCCAACGCTCTATCCACTGAGCCAAACCGGCTAGGGCAGCGGTTCTCAACCTGTGGGTCGCGACCCCTTTGGGGGTCAAACGACCGTTTCACAGGGTCGCCTAAGACCATCAGAAAACACATCTATAATTACATGATGATTCATAACAGTAGCAAAATTACAGTTATGAAGAAGCAACGCAAATAATTTTATGGTTGGGGGTCACCACAACATGAGGAGCTGTATTAAAGGGTCGTGGCGTCAGGAAGGTTGAGAACCACTGGGCTAGGGCAAAGCAGACTTCTTTATTGAAAACTTAGAAAGCACTTTTTTTTCTCTTAAGATCATGGGTTAAAAACAGAAATTGCTCTAACATTAAAACTTGACATTTTTATGGCAGACACACACCATTGACCTTTTCTAACTCTGACTCCGCAAAGGCTATCACTCATCACGGGATTTGGGACAAAATGGCCGTGAACGATCGGCGAGCAGTTTTCTGAGTGTCTGTATCGCACCCCCCTCCTCCACCCCTCTTCATCCGCACCCCACCCCCACCCCCATACACTGGGAAATGGCTCTTCAATTTATGGACCACGGGAAGATAGGATGCCCACGGAAACCAAGGCTTCCACCCAGTTACTGCCAGGAAATGCCACCCGATCACTGGGCAGCACTCGAGGTGCTGTTTGCTGGGACTGCAAGCACAGGGGTCTCTGGGGTCTTTTCTGAGCATGCGCATGGCACCCCTTTTCCTTCTCACGCCCTCTGCCGCCTCCCTCCAAGCTTTCGTGTCTGTCTGCCACTCCCTCATTCTCTGTCCCCTGCCCGGGAGGGCATAGCCAGTTTATGACTCGAAATCTTTCAACAGACATTGCGGCCTCCCAGAAAGCCATTCTGGCCCAAGGGAGCGGGGAAACCAAAGGCCAGCCTCTAACCAGCTGGCCAGGGGGCACTGCCAGCTCCCAGCTCAGTCACCGCCGTTTAAGAACAAGGTCAGGCCAGGCCAGTGTGGCTCAGTGGTTGAGTGTCGACCTATGAACCAGGAGGTCAGGGTTTGATTCCCTGGCAGGGCACGTGCCCGGGGTGCGGGCTCGATCCCCAGTGTGGGGCGTGCAGGAGGCAGCCCATCCATGATTCTCTCTCATCATTGATGGTTCTCTCTCTCTCTCCCTCTCCCTTCCTCTCTGACATCAATCAAAATATATTTAAAACAAAACAACAAGGTCAGTGTCGCCTGCTGACGCCAGCAGCTGAACCTGCGGCACCGCCTCCCCGTGGCTGTGGGAGGAGGCGGGCAGGCGAGCAGAAAGGCCGTCATCCTCCCCACAGGGCCTGCCCTTTCCCTCAGGCCTGGGTGCGCTGTGGCGTTTGGATTTGACCTCAGAATTCCCAGAGCGTCGATCCTGGTCCGCTTGGCTGGCTGGGAGGGGGGACCGGGTTTTCAGCACCTTGTGTTGTCCGTCACCCAAGGGTCTGCGCTCCTCCGAGCGGAGAGAGCCCTGCTGATGCGTGTGAAGCGCCGCGCCCGTGTTCCCGGCACTCCCCCACGGACCGGTCTTCCCGCACAGGGTTCCGGAGCCACGTGTGGCCGAGAGGACACTCCACCCAGAAGCCCCAGCGGCTCTACACCGTGATCGCGGAATACGGCTCCCGGCTCTCCAGCTACCAGGTGATGCTGGCTAGATCATGGGAGTCGCTCACTGAGGCTGGATCGCTACAGGGCGAGTGTAGGTGTGAGGTCCTCCGTGTTTGCACGTGGCATCTCGTGGAGATAAAGCGTGACCAGAGTCTGTTCCGTGGTCCCCCCAGGCCAGTGGCTCTCAGGAGGAGGGGTCCCTCTGGCCTTCACTCCTGAGCTCTGTGCCCGCCCGCCTCCCCACCCCGCCCAGAGGCTGATGGTGGCTCTTTCTATAGTCTCTTCAATGATGCATAACAGCGTTTTATGGCTGACTAATAACACCATAAATCATGTACTCAGCTCTGGCTAGTGTTGCTCAATGGTTAGAGTATTGGCCTGCACACTGGTGGGTCATGGGTTCGATTCCCTGTCGAGGTCAAGTACCTGGGTTACAGGTTCAATCCCTGGCCCTGTTGGGGTGCCTGCAGTAAGCAGCCAGTAGATGTGTGTCTCTCGTGTCAATGTCTCTGTCCCCCTCACCCCCTCCCTCCCACTGTCTCTAAAAATCAATGGGAAAAATACCCTTGGGTGGGGATTACAAATACAGACAAACAAAAACAATGCATTCAACACAGACTTCCACACGTTGGATTGTTTGCAGTTTTCCAACATTATAAACATAAACGCCACGGGGCTCAATCTTTCCACCATCCTCGATTGTCCACTTGGGACCAGTTCCTAAGAGAACAGTCACCGTCTCCAGGTGACCCTTGAGCCGGCAGCGCAGTGACTTCATGCCGCTTCCAAAGCCGGCTTCCACCTCCCCGTGTGCCACAGCTACCGACGGTGACAGCGTGGCACCGGCGGGCTGGACGCGCAGGGAGTGCCTGCTCACTGACCTCAAGGTGACCCCTTAGTGACCCCTTAGTGAGAAGACCACTAAACGCACGTGTGGGCGAGGAGGCCGGCTCAGGACGACTGGGGGACGCCACGCGTGTGAGCGCGGCACGCTGTCCGCTCTGGACCCGAAATTCACACCAGACGTTCAGAGCTCGGCCCGGTCTGAGCTGTGGGCAGCATATGTGGAGGACACAGCCTGCTGTCACACAGGGCGCGGCCTCAGCCACCACATCATCACGGTCACGGCCAGCGAGGAGCTGAGGACCCGTGATCACAAAGCACTTGCTGCCAGCAGGGCATTGGTTGGCAGCGAAACCCTGCCTGGAGCAGCCATCATTTCCCTGGGGGCAGCCCTGCCACGGCTAGATTCCCAGAAGTGATCTGGTTTAACTTGAGGTATCGGGTCTGGCCAGTGTGGCTCAGTAGTAGAGCGCAGGGTTGCGGGTTTGATTCCCAGGCTCCAGTCAGGCCTGAGTGGGAGGCAACCAATCGATGTCTCTCTCTCACATCCATGTTTCTCCCCCTCTCCCCCTCTCTGCCTCCCACTCTCTCTAACAATCAATGGAAAAAATAGCCTCGGGTGAGGATTAACTAACCAACCAACCAACAACAAGAGCGATCCTTGGGGTTTTGGGAGGAACAGGTGGGATTCAGATGCTTTCTTTTTCCAGGCCCAACGTCGGATGCCCAAGGAGCAGCGGGAACTCTTCAGGTGAGTGAGGCGCTCGGACACGTGGGCCTGCCCACTGTGGCTCCCAATACTGACGTGTTTTTGTAAAATTAGGAAACGATCGTCATTTCTGCGTCTATAGATAATTGTTTAACAACGGAGGTGCCTTCAGTATCACTTACGATTCAGACAGTGGAAAGATAAGGAACCCGGCGATGGGGGAATGAGTGACAGCCCACCCAGCCCCAGGGAGCCGCGGGAATATCTGAAACAGACAATGATGGGGGGGGTGCCTGGGACACAAAATTGTAACGATGGTCTCCTTTCTGTTGTGTAGAATGAAACCTGCACACGCACTAAAGTGCCGCAGGGCTTATCTCTCCAAAGGTTTTGCATTTTCCAAATCGGGAACATGGGTGGTTCTACAAATTGGAAAAGTAATAAGAGATTTGTGTTTACCTTTTCTCCACAAGAGAAATCCCTATGGGCTTGACCTGACCAGGAATTTTCAGACGGTAAAGGTAGCAGAACCCCTTTGCTAAGGGAAAATCTGGCCCCTGGCTGGGCCCTCCTCCACCCCTCGCCTGAGGCTGGTCCGAGGCCCCCCAGCTGCTCTGTGCCACACTCCAGGCCGGTGCTCCTGTCGGTGGGAGGGGTGGGTGTGGGCGCGTCGCCAGCCTCAGGTCAGGGCGACAGGGCTCCGGAGAGACAGGAACCGTGAGGTTGGCCGAGCCCACCCCGGGCCCTCGCGCCCTCAGGACTGCCTCCCCGAGTCCTCGCTTTGCAGGAGTGCTGAGATGGGGTGCCCCCTGGGCTCCCTGCCCTCAGGGTTATCTTTCTGCTCTTTGCCCCGGAGCACAGCACCCACCGGAAGCCGGCCTCTCCCTCTTCTCACATGGGGGTTGGGGGGTCTCCATTCACAGGAAGGAGAGCCAGACTTTGGAAAGCAACTTGCGTGACATTCTACTTTTAATGGAACAAATCGAAGTTCTGAAGGCGTTACTGAGAGACACGCGGGCCGGTCTGCACAATTACAGCTGGAGCCCCGACGGCGACCCCATGGAGGCCCAGGGCCAGGCGGAGGTCACGGACAAGGTGAGTGAATTTCTACCATGAGCAACCACGCACTTTCTGTCACTAACGTACCTCCTAAATGGCTATGGAACGTTCCAGTCTTCGTTAGCGAGCAGAGATGGCGGTGAAGGAGGGGACCCAACAGGTCGCACAGGCAGTGCCATCTCGCTGGGTGGTCATGAGGGCCTTGGAAGGGCTGGAGGTCTGACGTGCTCTGTGACCTGGGGGGTGGGGGGCGGGGAGGGGGGAGCACAGCTCAGCTCCCTGGGACGCTGAGCCCGCCGAGCTGTGCAGGTGAGACTGCAGGGCCCGCCCGCCTGCCACTGGTAAACACTCTCATTATTATTATTATTGTTCTGCAGGTGAGGGGCCTGGGGTCCGCAGGCACAGCGCGCACGGTCCAGACTTCAGTAGTCGGCAGGGACTTAACAGAACATGGTTTTTAAATTTGTGCAGGAAATGTCCAACTTGGTAAACTATGTGCTTAAGAAGCTGAGAGAAGACCAAGTCCAGAGGGCGGATTATGCCCTGAAGTCGGCAGGTGAGTGAGGAGGGAAAACGCTTCAATAGTGTCTCTGTTCTGTATATTTCTCTCTTTCTTTCTTTTTTAATATTTTGTTATTTTTTTTCCAAGAGGAAGGGAGAGGGAGAGAGAGAGAAACATCAGTGATGAGAGAGAATCATGGATCAGCTGCCTCCTGCACACCCCCTACTGGATATTGAACCCACAACCTGGGCATGTGCCCTGACCGGGAATCAAACCCTGACCTCCTGGTTCATAGGTCGACGCTCAACCACTGAGCCACACCAGCAGGACTCTCTATATTTCCTTATTAGGAGAACATGTATCTATCTGGTCATGTGGGAGGGAGAGAAATGAACACATCCAGACAGGAAAGGAGACTAGAAATGGTTGTTGTTTGCTCCGAGTTGGTGCAAATCTCAGAGCAAACACGGAGTCGCTTCGTTAGTGTGGAAAAGGCCGCAGAGAAAGCTGGGTTCCCAGCGCCTCAGGGGCAGCCATTAGGTTCACGTCACAGGCAGTAGAACCCTTTACACTTTTGCACTAAAATCACCCAAAAAATCTAGAACTAATCAGTGAGGTTAAGTTAAATTCTATATATACAGTTTTCAGATATTAGTTATAAAAGATTAGAAAAAGAAAAATTTAAAACAGTACTATTGGGAGGAGGGGGGTAAAGGTGGGGATGGGCGATACTGTAATACTAGCAACAGTAAAAAATATGTTTAAA